>NC_065533.1:42723400-43396187 GCF_020184175.1 Aphis gossypii
CTATGACAATAATTGTACTGTTGAGCCACGAATAGTGCAGGAACAAAAAAAGTGAGGCCCCCGCAAAAATAAAAAATGTTAAAAATGGGCCCCTAATATATTGTTTTACCAAATATAACCCTATAACCAAAGGTCCCAAATTACTATGGGCTCCCCGCAACACGGGGTCTGCCGACCCTCAGTTATGCCACTGGCCATAAAAAAAAATTATAACATAAACTTATTTTAACAAACAATATTGATTTCTTAAAAGATACTTAACAATTACTAGGATAAAAAAAATTATCATATTGGGTTAAATGATTTCTATCATACATCTTAGAAAATATATCAAAATATTATTTAAAATAGGAATTTACATATATGTACTTATATTATTAGATTAAATAACAAAATATGTTTTTAAGATAACAATAGTAATTTATTTTTAATATCATGCCTGACTTCCTCATTTGGTATTATTAAATTTGCTGTAAAATTTGTTTTATCAGTTGTTGAGACTTGAATCACTAATGGAGCTTTATTGCAAGTCAAATAACCTAAGTCTAACATGTTATAGCAAAAATATTCTAATAATTTATTAGAATAGATGTCTTCAGTTGTTTTAAAAATTAGAGGGGGGATTGGTCGAGCAATAAATTGTTGTATATTCAATAACGTTATATCTAAATCTTTTTCTGTCATCACTAAGTCTTGCATTATTGCTTTAATATGTTTATTTGAAAAGTTACGAAAAAAAGTTCCAAAGTCACGCCAATAGTTATCAAGTTTTTTACGTTTTAGAGCATTTAAAATTGACCATATACAATATATTTGATTTTTTCTTTTTTCATTTACTGCAAATTTATTATAAGCACCATAATAAGCTTTTACTTCTTTTACTGTTATTTGTATATTAATAAATTCTGGTTTTCTAAAAAGATATTCTAACTCATCATTAGTTAATCCAAAGTAATCAGTAAACTCATGACAGCTATAGAATTGTTTCATTTCTATACATACAGGAAGTATGCCATGAATAGCAAGGGAAGATTTTCCAGTCATAAAAGCTTGAAAAACATATTTTTTGTTATTTAAAAATAATAAAAATTGCTTCAAAAATGAAAAAATACATGTATACTCTTTAACCAAAGTATCTGCTGTAGTATCTGTATCTGTTACTATAAATGAGTCGAGATCATCAATAAGCACATAACACGGTTTATTAAAATGCTTTGATAAAAATTTACACAATGATCTAAGACCAATTAAAACATCATCAAAAACAGCCATTTTATATCTAGTACCGTCACACCAAAATTTACTTACAGCTCTCTGTTTTTTACTCAATTTAGTACTTTTTTTTAAATAACTATGTAATTCAAAGGATTTGTGAATTATTTCTTTAGCTTCATCAATAGCCTCTGAATAACAACTTATTTCATCTTTTGTTTTAAACTTTGCATACAAAACTGGATATTTTCCAAAGTGCTGATTCATTATCTTAGTTTCCCTATTTATCTTAAGGTTTCTAAATAGTTCATAATTACTAGTATCTGTTATTGGTGTTTCAGAGTCTGCTTTTGAAATTGGGTTTCCCAAAGAATCTACCTGAATTTCTAAGAAGTATTTAAGCATAGTTAGATTTGTCGATTTTCCATACTTGCGAGGAGCTAAGATTACTCTTCCTTGGACTATAATGTTTTCAAATACTTTTCTTATCATCAATGTTTTATCTATAAACCCTGTTGTTTGAAGGATTTTGATAAAATCGGACGAGGAAAAGTTGAAACTAGCATTTTCTTCATTTGAAATGATCTAAAAATGTGAACATTTCTTCAATGATTTGTAATTAATATTAAAATTTATAAATTTACCTCTATATTGTCTACGTTATTCTGAATTGATGCATTACAATCATAGCAGTAGGAGCAGCGAATATTTAACTGAAAATAAGTAAGCATATATTTTATGCACAATATTTATAATGATAATAATTAGGTGTTAAGTAAAAGTAGGTTTTAATTAGAAAATATTTTTCGGCAATGTAATGTATGTACGCTTATTAAAAAAATCAAAAATACCTAACAAATCGTCAAATTTTTTTAGTTTTTTTTTAACTAACCATTTTTTTTGTATTAGCTTCTAGCATTAACTATTATAGCTCAACAATTAAAATATATAAATACGATATAGTTAACATTATTAAACAAAATTATAAATATATACATGCTTGTAAATAATGTTGAAATATTTTTGTGCATTTTATTTTCATGTTACACTATTTAAGTTTTAATGATAGGTATTAATATTTAAATTAATTAGTTTGAAATTTTTATTCATTTATAATCGTTAAAATAAAGCTCAACAATTTTTAATTCAAATAACTATTATGTTTATTATTATAATTCATAGTATAAAGTTTGAATGTATTGGAACAAAAAGTAATAGAAAACTTTGATGAGATTGCAGGTGTTCAAGAATCAAATAATGAAGACTGCGTAAAACTGTGTAGTTAATTGCCACATCTTTAGAAATGAAAATAAATATACTAAAAGCTTTTCATATTCATTCGAAAATTGAAAATAAATCCAGGAAAAAAATGGCAGAAGTAAAGATATACATGATTAAAAAAAGTATGATGGATAATACATATAAAGAAAGCTGAAATTAACAGGCAAATTTGTAAATGCTAATTGGACTGATGATAACTGATAAGATTTATAAGAAGGATAGTGAAAATTAATAGAAATATATTTTTTAAAGCAAGAGTTTTTGTTCATAAAGTATAAATATGTTTAAGATTAATTATTTAAAACAGTGATATTCTATCATTAATAATAGTGAGAGATATAGCGGAAAGAAGGTATATTTTTTGGGAGGAAAGTAAATTTTTTGTGTCAAAAAGGATATTAACCAGTGGTGTAACACAAAAGCTAATGACCCCCTTAAACAAAGTAATTAACATCATTAAATAGAGTTGTAAGAAGTTCATAAAAAATAAACATATAAGATCATAATTATTTTACTTCAAATAAATTTATTTAAAATAAAAGCATGCTTATTTAAAAATGGACTTTTTGAGTATTTATTAGAATATATAAAAATAATTTGTTAATATTTTTTTATGTCATAATATAAATACTGGTGGCCCTGTTGTATGCTCAGAACAAAATATACCATTGAACATAACTTGTAAGGAAAGTTATAAATAATGAAAATATTAAATAGATAAATACCTATGGAAAATTAATAAGTACTTACTATATTTGAAATTTTTAAAAATTCCGGTTCCTCTTCATCTTCCATGTTGAAAAATAAATATACAGTGTTCCACAAATCGTTGACACGTTCGGTTACAATTTTTACAGCATTATTGATCAATGTACTGCATTTCTTTTCATTTACTCTATCCTATAGGTATTTTTTAAAAACAAATGTGAAAAATTATACAGTGTTAATAAAGATGGTTTGGTATAATGGTATATGTATAATAGACAAAAGCTTACATCAATTTTCTTTAGTAAAAGGTCAATTATATGCATTTCGATTTTCAATTGATGCATCATATCAAGTTTAGTTATTGTTCCTTCAGCAATTTGAATATCAATTTCTTTGCGATTATCATTCATTTCTCGTAAATATCTAAAATTAACATTTACAAGTATTATGTTAGTTAATGTATAAAATATGTAACAACTATAGTACATTGAAACTTACATTAGTGCTGATTCATTAGTAGCATTATAAGTCATCTTGAAACTACGTGTGAAACCTCTCAAGTATTTTATTGATGCCATAATATTGATGTTGATTATTCTATATTGAAAACAAATGAATTGAATTTCAAAAATTAAAATATATAATAAACAGTGCTTATTAAACACATTTTAAATAAATATGTGAAGGGGCATAATATTATAGTTGTATTAAGTTGAATACATTTTTATTTTTTGGCAATAAATCAATATTTATTCTATAAAGGTACCTTAAGGGTGTGGACATATTTATGGTACTATTACACCAGCCATCAGCTAATTTAATAATGTAAATGCAATATTTATTGTATTTACAATTAAAAGTACCTACTGGAGGTTAGATAAACAAGTTTTGAAGCCCTTCGGCACACTGTTCAACTGCTTTGTAAAGCAAATCTCTAACCAATTACGCATCATTGACTATAGTGCTATTGGTTTAAAATTGATTCAAAAGACAATTGCACGAGAACAGTTGGAAACTGATCTCTAATCATTCTTGTTTCAGTTAAAAAGTGTGCGGCTAACTATTATGTTGTATATTTGTATGTAAAAATTAAGCAAATTATCGTATGCATGACTTACTTGCGTTGAATGGAAAACGAGAAACCAAGAAAAACGAAATTCCTATTGTCGGCGGCGGTGGTTTCTGAAGGTGACCGTTCGATAGAACCCTGTCTACATAAATGAGAATACTGTTGCCTGTAGTGGTGACTGGTGCCTGCGTCTTGTGTGACTGAGCGCTCCCAAATGGTGGGATTTTGAACAACATAGTCATCTACAAGTATCTCCCTGCCGAAAACACCGGGTGGTCTGCACCGAGATTAAATTCCTTGGTGGAAACCGTGTATCGTTAACGTGGCAACTACTCGCATAACCCCCTTCAACTACCACTCGCTACTGGTCCACCCGCTGCTCACAATATATTTTATTCCCTCGGTGGGGTGGAATTCGGGCGGCCCCGTCTCAATACAAAAGATCGATTGTGAATGATGAAAATAACAAACAACCTGGCGCGTTCGTCTTTTCCTGTTGTTATTTAATGCAACCAAATTATTTTGTATGCGTGTACCGACGTTCGTCACAAGGAAAAATAAGCGGATAATATGAAACCAATATAATAAAATTGTATGCCCAATATTATACATTTTTTCATTAAAAAAAAAATAATGTATATAATATTAAAAATATTATATTTCACTTATATTTTATATTTGTGTACATTAAAAATAAATAATATTCCATAGCATTTATGCATTATTATAATAATTATAATAGGTTGTCTAATTAAATGGTTCCTAATTAGTATGAAGCGATAGACCGTTAGATAAAATTTAAATAATTGTTCCGAGGACTCCCTTTTTCGTTATATCCTCTCGTTGCCCGTACCAACGGTTTAGTCGTAATGTACAGTTGTACAGACAGGCACCCGAGAATTTAGCCACATCTTAACTACCTGTTTTGTATAAAATATTTGTTAACATTTTTCTACCCGGAGATTGGGCCACAAATTAAATCTATATTTTTAAAGTGTACCTGGAGATTGGGCCATAAAAGTATAGCAAACAAATATACTATTAATACGATTATAATATAATGTTTATTAACTAATTATTATTTTTTTAACATATAAAAATACAATTCGTCAAATAATTAATATATTTTTTAAAATACTTCCATACAGATTTAATTAATTTAATATACAACAAGGTCCATAAAATTAGTCAAATATGAAATAATTTTTTTAAAGAATGCAAATACTCATTTTACAGATATAATATAAGGGCCATAAAGTTAGTCAAAAAATAAATAATATGAAAAAAGCCTTTTCTATAGGTACATAAAAATATAATACAAAACATTTAGATCCATAAAGTCAGATAAATAATAAATAATATGAAATAATTTTTTTCTAATATAATATTTAAAAATATAATTTTTTTTTAAGCAACATAATACAGATTGTAAACATTCAAATTGGGTTTTTTCCTTTCTTCATATTTTTTAATTTCATTAAGAACAAAATTTTGTCGAACTAAAGTTCGTTTTCTTGTTTTTCTTGTTAATTGTTCCTATACTTCTAATCTTAATATAAACTTCTGATTGAAGTTGCAATAAAACATTTAAAAAATTATGTATATTTGTATGTGACATATTAAAGAAATTATTTTTGAAATGTGAATGAAAAGACTCGACGGCATTTGTAGTTCGAGTTAGATTTCATAATCTTTGCATACTACGCGTATGACTATTTTTATCCATTTAATTTGATGACAATTGATAATTTTATGTCATAAGATATTGGATAATTTATTACCTTTTAATAAGGCATACGAAGTCGCTTTGAGTAAAGTTTCGTATGCGCTGCAGTATTAGGAATTGTATCAATTTATGTAAAAATATGTATTATATTAAATATTATTTTATTACAATTTAAAATGTAATAGTGGCTCAATCACCGTGTCTGCCTATTATAAATTTAAAATTTTAGTGGCCCAATTACCGTATACCTTTGGAAAAAAGGTGAATTGTGGCCCAATTTCCGGGCGCCCGTACAGACCACTAATTAGGAACCACTGGTTTATTAACTCATAAAATGGAATTTGAATATCTTCTTTTATTTAATTTTCGAAGTAAACCTTCTAAAAATAACATATTACAAAAAATTGTATCATGTTTTTATTTTATGTTTTTGCCAAACTTAAGCTCCAATAGACCAATACTATAAGACATACAATTATAGCGGCTGTACTTAATTACGAAATTACGAATTTCGTAAATTTGTATAATGTGCTGATGACTATTTATAGTATACATAATTATAATTGTACCTAATGTATTATAATGAAATATCTAACTACATTTTTTAATGAACATAAAAAAAAAGTACATGCATTTATTAAAATATATTTTTAAGCTTATTCTAAAAACAATATTTAATAAAACGTATTTAAAAAAAAAAAATCTACAAAACCCCCTTTATACTAATATATGAGACTCATATTTTTGCCGATTTTCTCATATATTTTGTAACTTTGTATTGGTCTAGTGATCTAGTCACTCAAGTGATTGTCGATTTAATTTTAAAAAAATCGATTTTGTAGTCGATTTTCAATTTTTTAAATCGATTGTATCTAGGTGATTTTATCATTGAATCGATTTCTTTCATTCCGATTTAAATCGATTCACTTTCAATAATTGCCCATCATTAATATGAGTCATATTTGCTCATCAAAGCATAGACATAAATATGGTTAAAAATCTAGAAAGTGAATAATATAATAATATTATAATTCATTAGGTATACTGACAACTGTCACTATATAGGTATGTAATTAAATTGGAATTTAATGATATATCATTGTAAACGAAAAACGTTTCTAATGAGCGGAAACGATTTATTTGCTTATCGCTAAGTAATCTTTAATCAATTTAATTACATATAAATTGATATTTTATCGTTTCTCCTAAAAAATAATTATTGTCTCTTCTTAATTGTATGCAGAAAACGCTGTAGGTACGCGTTCGTACATTATAACCGGTAGTAAAATAATAATTTACATTATAACTAAATTCAATTTGAAATGTCGTTTAATAGCAATTTCCATTGATATTATTATATTAATTGTCTAATATAAATGGAATCGCATATTGTATTAAGTCGTTAAGAATATATTTTCCTATTACTAAGTATATTTTTTCAAGAACGCTTAAAAATATTACAAATTAAAATTATATCATAAACTCGATTACATGTAGAAATTTACATTAAAAAAAAATAATTTAATGTATTATATGTATTTTAATTTAACTACATTTATATTAATATAAATATTATATTATATTATGATAATGTCTACCTAATGATATACTAACACTACCAAAACTTAGTACCCATATAATATCATGTTATAAAATATGAACGAAGTATGCACATTATATTTGGACTATTAGGTGTATCGTATATGTTATAAAATCATATGGGTGTATTTATAAAGCCGTAAATAATTTAAGCCAACAGTTTTAAATGTTTTTGAGCGCAAAGGTGATGTGTGTGTGTTTTTTTCGTATAGCCGTAAGCGTAAAGATAAAAAGACAGTAGTCGTGTTTGCGGCGACGATAACATATGTCCCATTGTCCGAAGGGTATACGTGTTCGGTTGTACCTTCCGGTGTACGTTAGGTATCAAGGTACTTATAGGTACATGCATTATAAACAAATATAAACCATTGTCAAAGGCCACAGCAGACGGTCAACATATACGCATTATGTTAAGGTACAAGACGATATTATTGTAGTATTTTACACGTGTGTACGACATTGTAGAATATATAAAATAATATATAATCCGTAAAAATATAAAGAGCAGGAAATACTGCAGTGCTGTTTCTTGACTTAAAGAAACGTATTGTAATTCTACATTACAGGATGCGTAATTTAGTGGTCCGATTTCGTTTTTAGAGCTGAGCTGTGACCTAAATCGTACACGTATGACAAGCGTTTCCGTCCTTTTTGTGTCCTAAGCGATTTATATGGCTTAGGTACTGTCATACCTGCCCACAGACCACCTGCAAGATCAAGCCTACGCTTACAATCAAAATAAAAGAATAAACTATAATAAACATAATATTGGAATTACGTATATTCGAAGAGACGTTTTTGCCACCAAAACACGAGACCACGTCTACACTCTACAGCTATCTGAAATAAAAATTGTACCTGTTTAATTCGAATGTCATCAAAATATAATAATAATTCGAAATTAAGAACTAAAATATTTGGTGCACCACAACTGTGAATACATTGTGACAATTTTATAATATATCACTTCAACCCTAACTCCGCACATGATTTTTATATATTTTTATTGTTTAAATACAATATATTATATACAAGATATAAAAAAAATGGCGATTCGCACCCACGAACTTATACTTTGCAAATCAATTGTAAAAACGTGGCGATTAGCGCACGAACTTTTGTGTTATGGATCAACGCTGGAAAAAAGACTAAATCTTATAATAACAATGTTACACGGCCGACGCAGACGGACAGAAAGACATAAAAATGCGGCTGATTGCGCTTCCTCGCGCGTAATCTTACTATATTATATAGTTCACAAATGCAAATTTAAACAATAATATAAATGAACAATAAAATGTGTGTGTGTGTGTGTGTGTATCGGTCGGCGGCGGGATGTATAATGTATTATGGAACTAACAATAATGATGTTGCATTTCGGGCGGCAACACATGTTTATCTTTTAGACATTTTCGCTCTAGGCAGGAAATCTACAGGAGGCCGGTGCGTATGTGTATATTGTACGATAATAATCAGTACGATACACCTATTTTATTTTATATATATTATATATTGTGTACTGCGAAGAACCTACATTATAAATTAATTGTATTAATGATTTCTAACGAAATACGTATCACTGGGGTCGAACAATTAATCTGACCGTTTCAGATTCTGGAGAATATTGCGCTATTGAGAAAATTTTTAGTGCTGTTGGAAACATATTTTTATATTGTTGCTAATATTATAACAATATTATTATGGGCGAGGGTGGTTGGTGAAATGGCTCGAAAATAATATTTTTCAAAAATCAAAAACCATCGATGTCATCAATTTGTGGGAATTACCTATGTATTTTAGTGAAGTGATTTTCAAATTTTATATATTACATGTTAAATTATTTTACCAATTAGGTATATTATGTATTATTTTTTGAAAGTCGATTACCTTATCGATACTTGCGCTTACACTGAAAATAAACATAGTTCTCATGCACTTGTAAGTTGTATGACTTAGTATTATGTTTATTGTATAATACACTATTTAGTATTTATATGCGTTATAAATATAACATTATAATACCTAGGTAAAAAATTAATATTAATAGGTAAAAAAATTATACCGGGTCTTGGTTTCTTTCCATTACGAGTATATGATGCGTTTAAATTTTTCATTAAAATATATATTTATACACCATATTTTGTCCATAACATAATATCATATATTTAGGTACTTATACATAAATAACCTCTAAAAGCATTATTCCAAAAATAATTATTTTTCAAAAAACTCGAGAAAAAATTGGGGGCACATTGAATACACCTCTTCAGCAATCAGCCTCGATATAATCACATTCTTCTATGCCTTGCCATTTAATCCAGTGCATTAGTTGGCTGCTGGAATCGTTAGAGCCAACAATTTTTTCGATTGACCTAGTACTGGAATTAACAATACATTAAAATTGATTTATCATTTCTTTTAAATACTTTTGCAACAAATGACACCAACAAGTGTATTTTGTTTTTATATATAAGAAACCTCTAAAAAAATTATTCTGTCGCGTGGACAGTTTAGATTTTCTGGTTCCTGCCCAGTGTACAGTCATACCTTTTAACTGATTGCCAAAAATTATTAAATGTCCAAAATTTCAATTAAAGTTTGTCTTGTCAAAAATGTTGTGAATTTTTGGAGGTAGATAGTGATCGTATACCTACTAACAAAGGCGAAAAAAAAATACAACTTTAAAATAGCATAGTAGCACTTAATCAATAAACATTAACTTAATTTATTATATTATAATATTATACACCCACTTTAATTTATTTATTGTATTATCAGAAGTAGAGTAATAAACTAATAAAAAAATTAATTATTCATAATAATATTTATAAGACTAAAAAAAAAAAAAAAAAAAAAAACGAAAAACAACTCATGATACGCAGTTTAGGGTTAAGTTGAAATGGATTTTTCTCGGATAAAAAATATCATATCGGTTTGGCTTGGAATAGGTACACGACAAATAAATATATTAGTAAATTATTAATCGGTTAGTCTTCACGGCGCGGCGGCGGCTAAAAGCTGCGACGGCGGCTTAGAGCGGCGGAGACCAGGGCGCGCGGGGCGTAGCTGTCATAATGACAACGGTGGTGCGCGGCGGCGGCTAGTGATAGCGCGCGCGGCGAAGGTCGATTATATTTATTTGATTGTTTATTTTCGAGCGACGAAATTAATGACGGCGGCAGCGCAGCGATACCGGATCGAGAGTTATTCAGAATATTCTTGACCTGTGCGCTGCGCTGCTATCTGCGGCATCGTCGCGGTACGAAAGGTAAGTGTGCGGCGGGGTGGTGTCACGTCATGTAATTACTTCCCAAGCCGTTTCACGGTTATCCACGGTCGCGCGGAATTCCCTGTACGTACCGGAATACTTTTTACGTAATCGGTTAACTTGGGAATTCTGGCTAACCGGAAAACACATTTCTGGCCAAATTATCTTAATACTTAATACAACGAGCAATATTTACCCGAGATATGTGTCGGCGCGAACAAACAATATTATAATGTCTTACCTTTACGAAGTCTCGGTGCTGTTTAGAGGAGATTCCTCTGCGGACAGCCAATTTTGACACGGTGACGACGGCGGTGCATTGCCGTTGGGGTGTCCGTGGTTCACCGGTGGTCTGGGTTCGTCGACGTGATGGCGCGTATCACACCCGCGGGAGATGACGAGAATATTATGTAAACACAATTTAGACACTTCTAAGTGTCGCGTACACTTCGTACACGATGAAAACTGTACAAGGTAGTACAATGAAAATTATATTGACACGAGAGAAAAAAAAACGACGAAGGCCGAGAACAACGGTCGTTGGACCGTGCGAATCGCGTCGACGACGAAAAACGAACGGGCCCGTTCCGGTCGACGCCTTGACGGTCAAGGCGACACCGACCGCCGGCGGCCGGTACTCGTCTCTTCCCGTCCCGCCTAGCCCTGGGGCTTTGGTCGGGAACTCGATCGTGTCGCGTCGTAGTCGCCCGCGGTGGCGGTTGATAAAGTCGCAGACCGGTCGCTGCGGTGCCTGCTGTACTTTTTGTACTGGCAGCCGTTGCTTACCGTGTCGACTCCTACGGTGTTTATAAAACACGATTTAATTATTTTTAAACAACTTTCTTTAAAATATTTATGTTAAAGTTAAAGTAAGCAATGTGAATTCATTTTATATGTAGGTACTAAAAACTGCAGTTTAGAAATAAACATTTTAGTGCTCTCTTCTAAGTTTTTGCTATTTTTGTAATAATTTTGCTTAATTGGGTAGGTAATCATCAAATTGATTTTCCTGTTTTTTTTTCTTTATGAACATTCATCGAACATTTTGTTTTGAACCATTATGGATCAAGGCAAAACATAATATTTGTTTTTATGTATTTTATGGCATGTTATAGCATTTATTTTAGGATTTGTTTTTTAGCATATTATTTAGTAATTTTAAGCTGCTATAAATCTCGATCCCTTCTAATGACTATTAATGAAATCATTGAAAACGGACCGTTTAACATAAGCCTTAACAAAAAATGAAAAATAAAATACTCTTTACATTACATTTACCAGTATAACATTATTATTTTTGCCTATTCGATTTACAACATTTTTGCATTAATGCGACACAAACTACAACTGCTAATTGGTCATTAAAACTATTAAGGAAAAACGTTGATACACAATTAGATATTAATATACATTTATTTTTTACATTTATATTATTATAATTAATACTAATATTAATTTAAAGACATTTATTTTTAAAAAAATAATACAAAAATATTACTATTTAAAAATATAAACGGCTGGCTATATATTTTATAATATTATAAATGAACAGCATTATATCTAAAAATATAATATGCCGAGTGAAGACTGAAGATATAATAATCAGCCGGTAAATATTAAAATATCACATCAAACTGTATTATACATAATAAGTACATCTAAATTAACTAATTTAAAAAGGAAATGAAAATAATTTTATATTCCATTAATTATATAATGACATTGTTAAATAAGTAAATACCTTACATACGCTAATAATACCAATAATACCTGTGTACCTATTAAAATAGTTTGTATTATTGTTGTAGTGATTAAAATTTATAGTTACGAGTAGTGAGCACAATTATTATTAAGTTCAATAAATAATAATAAGAATTAAGTACGTACCTATATAAAATATTGTAGAATAAGAATAGATAATAAACTAGGTACGTTAAAAACATAATTATATAAAAAAAAAAATCGCTTAATTTAACATAAACTTTTTATAAACTTAATTAGCCGGTAACCTTAACATTTTAAATTAAATACATTCATCGTCTCCCTGCAATGGCAATTCTACTAGATTTGAACATTCCTGGACCGCTTCTTGTACCAACCGGTTCAACTCTTTCTAATATAAAATATATTGTATTAAATTAAAAAAATATATAAGTAAGTGGGGACCGTTTTTCTGTACAGTTTGAGTTAAATGGGTCCCTTGTAATGAAAGTGTTAAATCTTAAATTTTATTTCAAGGATATAATATGTTATTGTGACATACGTGTTGTATACGAAAAAAGATTCTGAGCGGAGACGATCTGTTAGCCCAACCTACACTAGTACACTACATCATTAAAATATTGTATTTCATGATATTTTTTGATATTCTATTAAAGTAATTTATTTTGCTATTTGGTTTTATTGCTACGGTAGGTTGATTTAGTTTTACCGAAAACATGGCATTTATTATTTTATTCTAGGTATTATTAAAATTTAATTATTTTAATAATACGTATACATTTATAGGTATAGGTACCATATTATTGATACCTATTAACTTTGAAAATATTGTTTCTTTATTCTTCTATGATACAAAATATATAAATCCACTACACACAATAAGTCCTCGCTTAACGTCGAAGTTAGGTTTTTATAAAACACGACGTTAACCGAAAATAAGTTCATCGAAACACTTTTTACATACCTATCTACACTTTATTTTAATGGGTTCCTGCCCATTAAATATAAATTATAGGTAATTAATTTTTAATAGTAACTTTTAATAGTTCGGACGGTAGTTGGTGTACAGCAATGACAATCAATGGTTTTTTTTTTATTAGTAATCCAATATTCCAACGTTTTATAATTTCTATTTTTGTAGAAAGAGTTGTATTTTTTCCGATTATTTAAACATTTTCGACCATAGAAGGCGAGCCTGGACGTTTTGTTGCGATATTAATTATAAATTAATAAGTATGTAACAGTAGGTAAAAGTAATATTATGTACCAATGTACCATGTACGTACACTAATAAAATGAAAAACGATTACGGAGTACATATTATCCAAATCAAAAAAAATAAATAATACCTACCTATTGTAAATATGTCGATCAAACATATACCTAACAATATTATCTGAAAAAGGTCGTTAGAATTAAAAACTTATTTGTAACAACTTATAAAAATATATACATATATAATACATAAATACATATCATGAAAATTTGATGAATATAAATAACATTATAATATTAATATGTAATACAAACGACATTATATCGAAACCGTTGCAGTGTTAAACAAAACACAAGGATTTAAATTTCTATGACGCAATACGAAACAACTCTAAATGAGGCGATATTAAACGAGGATTTACTGTACATACCACATACCTATTAGAATTCCTCACGAATAATTTATTTGAATTAACTATAAGAAAATAATTATTTTTAGTTTTAATATAAACAATTAACAAAAAACCTTATTTAATTCAGCTATAAAAATTTAAAATTTTTTACTATAAAATAATTAGTAAATTGTTGTGGTATTAACGAATTTTGTCAAAATTTGAACTTTGAATAGTTCTAAAAAAGAAAATTATGATACGTACCTATTTTTGATATTTTTTGATTATTATAGTAACAGTTTTTATGAGGAATCTTGTATTATATTTTTAAGACAAAATTATATTTACTGACAAAAAAAAAAAAAAAAACTAAAATAAGTCAAAAATTGTAATTGTTTATAAATAGTTCAAAAACAGTTAAAACACTTTCCATCACTGTTATAGTAATATTAGAAATTTGTAATTAACTTAGATTGGGTACCTATCAAAATCGATATAAGTACTGGTATATATTTTATTTTACATTTGTTGGTTCCTTATGGTTATGACTTATGACTTATCATAGATAATGAACCTTGTATAATTATTATTAAATATATAACAAAAATAAACAAAAAAAATTGCAAATTGCATACCTACACTTACATGAATGTGTGTCTTAATAACTTAAAAAGAGTTAAAATACTTTGAAAATGTTAATATAAATAATTTATGAATTTAAGTAAACTTGCTTATTTGTTTTTAAGTTAAACCAAAAAATATAATTAATATTGTCAACTAGTTTTGCATAATAATCGATTACTTTTAATCTAAAGTAGGTGCCAACTAAATTTAATTTACTATTTGAGACAATCCACAATGTTCAAAACATTTTTACTGCCCCAAATAGTGATATAATAGATAGAAAATTAGCACATGTTACTATAAAACCAATAGATTATCGCTCTGGTCAGAATCTAAAATATGCATAATAAAAAACCTTTATTTAAACATAAATTACTTTATTAGATTTTAATTAAGTACATACCTGGATAGTTATATTAGATTTATTAGATTCCTTGTTGCCTTGCACGTCTTCTAGGTTTGAATATTCCGAAGTAGCTTCTTGTACTAACTCGGGTAATTTTTCCTAAAATACATTAATTTAATGAAAGCTTATAACAATACTTTTAAATAATTTGTATTTTAAAAGTTAATAATGTTACGCCCGGCCTCGTTGATATACAAATAAACACGGTAATGAATACGTTGTGATTTTCAGTGTATACTAAAATATTTATTAATGTAGTAAATTTCACAAAATATAATATTTAAGTTTATAATTATGAAGTTCGAGCGGTGTTACGACCTGACTCCAAAATACTGATATCAAGACCGTGAATGATGTTATGACCTGCCTCTGAATGTGTTGAATATCCCTAACCGACTGTCGAGCTCTCGTCTCAGTCTCCCTTTTATATGACTGTCATAAGGATAAGGAGTGGGTGACATCTGTTATACGAGGGGATCTTGAAAATGTGTTTGTGTATTCTGGTCGATTCTTATCGAAGAGACATTGAGATCCGCCATTTTACAAAAGAGACGTGTGATTCTACTTTAAAGTCTAAATTATTTTATTAGGTATAAGATATTTTACGCTGTTTGTCCTGTCCTCGTATGTTTGTGTTAATAATTTTATATAAAACGTGTCACCACACCGATACGGCAACGTGTCACGTATTAACGTGACATTATACTTTTCCCAAGCATGTCGAAGTTCTACTCTAAGTTTTTTCTTGGTCGTTTAAAACCAGTTATAGAATAAACACGTCTCATATCAGACCATCAGTTTGAATTCCGAAACAAACATTTAACCATAAACCAAGTTTATCGTGTCACAAGCTTAATATACACAAAGAAGAAAGTATTGCAAATAACATCTAATAAATATGCTTAAAAAAAAGAATTACCTTTTAAATAGTTAGTATTTTAAATGTTAAAAATATGTATGATATTAACTCTAAATATAAACTACTTTGTTGGATTTTAACTAGGTACATACTTTGTCAGTTGTATTATTTCCAATAGATTCCTCATTACTCTGCATGCCATCTACATTTGAACAACCTTGAACTGCATTTGATACCAACATGTCATCCTAAAATAAACGCATTCAATATACGAATTTAGAATTACCTATGTATTTTAGAACTTTTACATTCCATCCAAATAATACTGTAAATACTAAATACTATTTAATGTTTGTAGGTAAACAAATACACAATAGAAAACTTAATCAATCATATCGAATACTATATTAATAGTTAATTCTGACTTATTTATTTAATGTTCTAGTGTTCTATCATTGTGAATGCTTATCTAAATTAGATAGTTTGTATTTTTAGTTTTAAATATATGAATATAAAAGTATTATTTAAATATAATAGGTATACTCGTAGTGGCGTGTATAGAAATTAATTTCGGAGGGGGTTAAAAAAAATGTATGATAATATTATATATAATATTATAACAATCCCATACCAACCATACATTTCAGGAGGGGTTTGAACCCCTAAATCCCCCTCCCCTATATATGCCACTGTATACTCATATATTAGTGGGATTTTAACAAGGTAAGTACATACTACATTGAATGTATATGTATTGGATATACTACATTCATTATGCTTCTGCGGAATTTTTGTGCTTGAACATTTTTTTGCTGCTTTTTGGTGTAATTGTGGATACTCATTGTTATGAATTTCTCTAAAACCAGAAATTGGATTTTGGTGTTTTATCTTATTCAGTATTTCATTAATAATTTCATACTTGTCATTATCTTCTGCAAGATCTGTAAATAGATTTAACAAATAAATAGCGGATTGTCATTAAATACTAGGTACTAATTGTATTATTTGAATAATTACTATAAGTACCTATTATCTTATTACTTGAAAACATAGATAACTCAGTTTCGGTTTTTAAATTGAATTTAGTTTTCTTTTGGAAGTTTCGTACAACCGTTTGTATGCGGTTACTCAAACCATTATTCATATTTATTCTTTTTACTTGAATATTGGTTCCAAAGACCGACTTTGTTGTACTTTTTAATTCAGTTACACATTGTTTAGAATTTGAGGAGTAACTGTTGTTAAAATTAGTAGGTAAATGGACAACTTCGTGATAAATATTGTGATTCATTTGAAATTGTATTATATCTAATCCCTCAATCCATTTATCTGTGTCATTAAGCATTAACCAAGTGTCGATCATATCGCCAACGATTTTGGTAATAAATATGGCGTGATTTTTATGATTGTAGATTTGTGTATTTCCATAGAATACTCTAGTTTTTATACTCAGAAAAAATAAATGACAAGCCATTTGAAAGGAGAATAATTTATCTCTTTCACATATTAATAAGAAAGGAACTCCTACAATTTTAAATATATCGACCAATACATTTACCACATCACTTGCACATAAGCTTTTTAGAGGTTTTAGTAAATAACGCTTTCTCTTAAGGTTTTGATAAATTAATACGAATTTTGAAATTTTATCGGTGCGATTTTGGTTGTCGATGAAATCGATACGACACACAGATTGCATTTTAATGGTTCTGACGAGTCACTAGTAGGTATGTATGCGGCTGTAACGGTTCTGTTCTCAGACTGCTCTGTTGGCGTTCTCTAAAACGTTTCTATAAAAGTATAAAATTTAAAAATATTAATAAATATAAATTAAATGTATTATAACAAAAAAAAAAAAATGCATGTTATGCTGTAAATTATTATTATAGTATATAATACATAAGGTATATTCTTTAATATAATTAATGTAGACACGTAGGTACTTTGACATCGTAAGACTTCAGACATAATAAAAATAATACAATGCTAAATCCGCTAAACCTAATAATGTTATTAAAATCTATCATAAACATAAAAGGGTGTATAGATTGACAATATTCGCTTACATTTTCCTAATCCAAACTATTGGTGTTGTTACGTATTTAAGAATGTAAAATTAAAACTACCTAACTACAATAATTAGTAGCAGTGAAGAAGGAACATCGAATACCTATGTAATATAGGTACCTAGGTATATCCGAACATTCCACTGTGCATTGAAGGTTTTAAGACATCGCAGTAACAAAGATTATATGTATATTATGTTATACGATAAACGAAATTTTGTAATTAGGTACCTATATTACACAATACAATATGTTCTATGATAAAACAAAAATTTAAGATTCGTCCCAGAGATTTTATGTAGTATTAGTATGTAGTACAAGTAGGTAGTACAACAGGTCTATATAAATAATAACATGTAACATGGTTGCTTATTATAATGATTGTGTTCAAATTACAACATTCAATAGTTCCGTTTCTAAAGTAGGTAGGTACCTACCTACCTACCGGGAAAAAAATTATCGAATATCGATGTTAAAGTTTTTCACAAAATATTATTTTAAACTCTTGCATTTTATACATAATAAAATTTAATTATTATTATTGTGTACACACTCGAATTTACCCATAAGTTGGGTATTAAGTATATTATTATCTCCATTCCCCTCGTTACCGCCCACTAAGCATTACGTTAACTGACCGTGTGGCTATACTGACGACTGACGAGTCTCGATTACTACGAGTTACGATCTTGTTAATCCAGCGCCACGGTCGTAGCGCGAGCTAAGTAAAAAAAATAAAAGCGATGGCACGACAGTGTATATTATCTCGAAGCAGGAGTTTCCCATTAAAACCATGTAAATTTCGGTGTTTTTTGTCAGATGAGATAATTAATTATCTACTGAATCAATTTATACCTAGTAAATTGCAAAACATGAGGGAAATTATGCAGATGATCCTTTTGTAAAAATCATAAAAATCGTACAGTTAGAAATTAAGTTATTAAAGGAAACGTGAAACATTTTTAATGAAAAATTATATTGAAATCTGGAATCACGGCGGCCGCTTCTCGCGTTGTCGTGCCGACCGGCCAAATATAAAAAAAATAAAAATAAATAAAATAAAGAAAGATGAAAAAGACGTGTATATAATAATTCTAGAAAAAAAAACTAAAACAATTATAGTCATTATAGATATTATAATATTATTTAGATAAAATTAAAGATAAAAATATAGATACATTATCATTATTATTATTTGCATTTGCAATGATGATAAAAATTAGTGATATCACAAAAAAAACCCTTCGTAAACTTCGTGTAAAAATGGCTAAGTAAAAAAAATATTAGATCTTTAAGCACTATAAAGATGTGATATCATGAATTAATGCTAAGTATATTGAATTTAAGTAAACGTATTTTGTTTCAATAATTTATTTACTTGGCGAGGAATTATTTCTTAAAAGAAACAAAGTGTGATGAATAATATAATAAAATGGCGAAGAACTATTACAATATAACTTATTATTATTTAAAACATATTATTATTAATATTTATATAGTATTCTAAATAATTCCTCGCAAAGTAAATAAATTATTGAAACAAAATACGTTTACTTAAATTCAATATACTTAGCATTAATTCATGATATCACATCTTTATAGTGCTTAAAGATCTAATATTTTTTTTACTTAGCCATTTTTACACGAAGTTTACGAAGGGTTTTTTTTGTGAAATTATGTTTTTTTAATAATATTTTCATAATTAGGTATACGACAAAATTATAAAACAAGTTATAGTCATCACTGGACACTGACTTATGGGTTAAAATATTATAATATCAACTCAGTAAACTGCAACAGTGCGATTCGTCTGTATATGGAAATTAATATCCAATTATCTAATAATTGGGTATCAGAATTTTTAGAATTTGTTAACATGTCTATAAATAATATTGAACAACACAATATTCAAACCAAGGTGAATACTTTTTATGAGTAACGACTGTAATAGTTTTTATTGATTAACACTTATTATTATTAGCTGTTTCTATCTAATCACTAATACGACCGTTTATAAAAGTATACGTTACTTTCAAACTTATTTTAATCCTTTATTGATAGTAATTGAATGTAATTCAATAGGTATATATTTTTATTTTGCTACAGGTAACATTATGATATGTTGTATGGTTCTTGGAATAGAAAGAATATAGCACAATTCTAACTAATTGGATGCATAGGTAGTAAACAGAATAATCCTCAAAATGGTGCTCTTTTTTGTAAATGACCCCCCTAGCTCTTTTAAAGACACAAGTGACAATTTAAGAAAAGATATATGTCATGGAGAATGCATAGAATCAAATGTGTAGGTGCTAATAAAACCAATGGTAAGTACTTATACTTTTTCCTTACTTTTACTATTTATGCTAAATTATTTTACCTATTGCAAAGTAACCTCCCCAATATTTGCATTAGAAAATATTTATCATTATAAAAGTAACTTGTATTAAAGTTAAACACAATTGGAGAAAATTAAATGGAATAAATAAATAAATTAATATTTTTAGATAAGTAATTTCATTAAAGCATATTATCATAAAAAAGTGCAGTACAATTGATAGATATAGGTTTTAACAAGCAAGTTTTAATCTTATAGGTATCTACTTAAAATATTTTATATAGGTAATGGTTATAATTATTTTAAAATTGTTTAATAGGATTAACATATTGCATACATAAATGTATACCTACATTAAAAGAATCTTTTTTACCAAATTCAGTAAGTAATTTATTTATTTAATAATTAACAGTGGTCCCAAAATTGTACCTTGCAGAACACCACCATATAAAATATTTAAGTTGCTTAGTATATTATTAATAAGAACCTACATTATGTTTCACATAAGCGTGTAAATTGTTTATTGCTGATTCTAAAAACTGAAGGATTGTGTGGCCAACTGATGTAAGAACATTAATAAAAACTCCCTAAGTACATGATATACAAAACTTTGTTAATGCTTCATTTTGGAGTAGAAGCATGTTATTGCCAATTTTCTAGAATCATAATTATCAAATAAATAATATATGTGATCATATTTTAAAATTTTTAAATAAATAATATTTATTTTAATATTATTTAAAATGAATCATGATGAAGATTACCATAAATGTGACACTCCTTTACAGTTATTATCTATACCAATAAACATAACAAAGACTATATGTTTAGATTATATGCATTGCGTATGCTTGCGTGCTTAGGTGAATGTTCAATTAATTGAAGAAGATAGATTAAGCATTAATAATGAACTATTCATCTTGAGATTGTACACTCCTTCAGAATTTTGCCGGTTATCCAGATTTCTTAACGATATTCATTATTGGAATGTTACTGAATGGAGGAATTTCCAACCTTATTTTTCTATATTTACATTTAAAAGGAAAAAAGACAATTATACTCACTCTTTGTATTATTGGTTTTTGCAATGAAAATTAAAGTATTTTAAAATACATGTTATTAATATAATGAAATTGCTCTTAAATATCCAAGTAAATTTATAAAAGATTATGGTATTTTGTATGATCTACATTATTTATCTTATAACGTTTGTAGTTTTATACATCTACCTATGTTTACTGAAATTCATGGACCCCTTTATAATTTTAGTTCATTTTAATACAAAAACTATTTATAAGAGATTAAAAAAAAAACTTTAAAATGTGTAAAATATTTTTTGCTAGTAATATTGATTAGGTTAAAAGAAAAACAAAAAAAAAAGGTAACCAATAAAATAATTATTGACATAATAAAGTTATTTTCTATTTCTATTTTAATTTTCTATATATGCCCTAACTGTTAATGGCCCTAAGATCTTAAAAGACAACATTTATTTTTATCACTCAAAAATGTCTATCCACCCTTTTTGAAGAGGAAAATCATTGTTAATAATTTATGAGTGCATCATAAATAATTGTCATGTTGATTATTATGTACATTAATTGTAGGATTATTACAAGATGTTTTATCTTGTGATCCTTTTCCGTACTATTATTAATATCTATTTGAAATTCTATTAAATTGTCTGATTTGCGTTAAATGTTTGTTTTTTTTTATCTTTTTATGAAACAACTAAATGAAGTAGTGAAGTGATTATAACTCTTTTATAGTAAAATGTAATTTTTTTAAATAATAGGAAACCTCCGTATGCTTATTATAATAAATAATTTAAAATGTCTATAAAAGAGAATAATATAAAAATTATTTATTAGTTAGGTTTTATTTTTTAAAAATATTTCATAATATTGAAACATTTTAAACACCTACAAATGAATACCTTTGGAATTTGGAAATAATTATTGTTCATTGAAATAGATATATGTAGATATTGTTCTACCTTCATGCATTATGAAATAAATTTGTAGGTAAGTATCTATTGAAATTCATATCTAATGTTAAGTAAAAATCAATAGGAACCTATATTACTAGGGACAGCAAACCTTTCTGTACCTGCGTGTCAAATAAAAATTTTTTTTTAATATTATTTTCCCTGCTTGTCAACCAATTTAGTGACCCCTTTTTTAAACTTAAAAATTATAAATAAAATATAACAGCGATTCCCAACCCATAGGCCGTGAATCATAGAATATTAAATATTATTAGATGTTATATATTTCTATTTATACCTATCTAATAATATTACTGGTTATAATAATATTTAATCAATATTAACTATTGTATACCTACAATTAACGGTATCAAACGTTTGAATGTAGTTTTATCTTATACGAGTATACAGGATGATTGATTAAGCGTAAAACACTCATTATTTCCAAAACTATTCATGTTTTTGAAAATATTTTTTTACATATTTTCAAATTGTTAAAAAAACAACATTTTTATAAAAAAATTATATTTTTAATATTTTTTATCCTTATGATTTTTTAAGTTTTTTACTTTTTTGAATGACAACATAGATTTTTAATTTCATATTCCAAAGCAGAATAATTGTTTGAGTATTTTGGTTCATAAAAATCGAATTTAGGGTGAGTAGTTTATGAGTTATTCTTATTCAAAGTTTTATACAAGCGGAGTAATGGACAAACATTTTGCGGGGTAACCCCGTACCACTCCACTTCGCGCAGCTATACTTTAAATACGTATAACTCATAAACTACTCACCCTAAATTCAATTTTTATGTATCGAACTACTCAGAAAATTATTCTGCTTTGGAATATGAAATTAAAAATCTATGTTGTCATTCAAAAGAGTAAAATACTTAAAAAATTATAAGGATAAAAAATATTTAAGAATATAATTTTTTTATAAAAACATTGTTTTTTTAACAATTTGAAACTATGTAAAAAAATATTTTCAAAAACATGAATACTTTTTGAAATAATGAGTGTTCAACGATAAAAAAATCACCCTGTGGCCTGTATATGCATTATGCATATAATATATAATATTATATATTATAGTTATATGAATAAGTATATACGTGTGCTGTTAGTGGACCCCAGAGATTTTTTTTTACAAAATTGTTGTTCTACACAACTAAAAAGGTTGGGAACCGCTGAAATTTAACATTCAGTAAATATTGACAGTAGTGAAGGTACCTATGTCACTAAAAGAGCGAGTGAGTATCATATAGCTTCGCCATCTCTGCTATAAATATTAAAATATACTATAATGTTACGTTCTATGCAGTATGCATAATTTTTCTAATAAATACCAATGTCTCTATAGTCTATTTTCCTAAATTTTAATATATTACCTATTTTAATAATTACGTTGAATACGCGAGTATTCAAAAATTTCGAACTTATTATTAATACATGCCTTTGTGGAAAAATCGTATTTTATACTTCGAAAATTAATTTAAGTTTATTAGTCTTGTTTATCTATTTTTGTAAGAGTTGATGTTTGAAAAAATGGTCCTACGCGTTTTTAGAAATTAACTAAGAAAAAAACCAAAAAATGTTTTAATTTTATAATGATATTTTAATTAAGAAATTTATTATACTTATATATATTTCGTCAAAATTAAAAATTGCTATTATATACATAATAATATAAATATAATATAATCAACAAAAAATAATATTATGCTTATAATATATATATTTATAAAAATAAAAAAATACGTACACGCTTGGAAATTGTTTTTAGCTGTTAAATGTCGATAGGTGGATTATTGGCGGTGAATATAAAGAAACTTTAATTTGAATAAAAAACAATAGAATAATATTATTATTAATATTTATTTAGAATAACACTGTAACGAGTAAGAAAAATAACAGAAAGGATGTGTTAACACATGATGCGATCTCAAACTTCAGTTGAAGACTAACGAAAAAAAGAAATGATTCGAACTGGTCAAAGGAATTTATCGGTTATAATAGTATACACTATAAGTAGTTACTATACATATATTCTTGACCATTTAATAATGTCCATTATTTGGTTTTAACAATACGGTGTATTTTTAAAGAACGCCAACTGTTGGTTGAATCTATACTAATTTGAGTTTTAAGTATGTCGGCGAATAGGTGATTAAATGATCATTACGTACCAAATAGGGCGATTAAAATGTCAACTCAGACCTTTAATATTTACTTATAAAATAGTTTTATTTGATTATTTTTAAATCGTCTGATAAAATAATTAATTCAACTATAGCTGCTGTAAATAAATATTTAGAAAAATAATCAAACAAATATTGATTTAATTTCAGATCTGAAAAATGATCATTTAGCGCAAAAAATATTCTTGATAACGATTTGACAAAAAAAATAGTTACTTGTCAATAAAATATATTTGTTTAGCGTTGTTCTTACACTTGAATAGGGTACACGATATAAAAGAATTAGTGCTACTATTTCCTGTATAGATAATAATCGAATAAACCTCTATAATATACCTATATATCGTATTGTATGTCATTATTTTGCTACCTGTGTTCTCTAAGAAAGAGAATAGGCCATGGTATCAGTAATAATTCTTAATAATTAATAAAGTTATCTTATTAAGGTTAGTAACTCCATAGTGCTGCATACGAATTACCTCCCGTCACGACAATTCCTTCCGTATTGCGTCCCGAGTATTTTTGGGGGTCATAATAGTTTCATCCCGAATTTTTTTCGAGTCCATACCAATTGTGCCTTGTACATTTAAAAACTAAATAATATTTCCCTTCCCATTTTTACACACACTTAGAACAGTAAACAGACACTTTGTACTATCTATTGCTAGTATTGCTTGAGTTGCATTGACACTTTGTAATAAATTGATAAAAATCGATCGCGGGCACTTTTTACGGTAATAAATAAACCGGGAAATATAATATCTTATTTTGATTCAACATATATAAGTGAGTAAGAATGGTATACCTATCTAGATCCCCCCTTTAAATCAGACACCAAACGATTAATAATTCAAATAGGAACGAATAATATTTTTAGTTATATAATATAGTAATAGTTAACTAATTCAAGTTTAGAAGTGTTTTGCGATTTTTTATGAATTTGCTAATCATTTGAACAAAGTGCAAGAAAAAAACTAAAATTCAAACATAAATTAATTTTATATTAAGAAAATAATAACAAATATTTACACAATAAAATTACTTGAAATAATATGCCATACTTTACATTTTTAAATTTATATATTAAGACTTATTATTTATTGCAGTGAATATTTTAAAAATTCAAGAAACCTGTACATAGCATAATAATTATTATCATAAATACTATTACCTATTATTATTTATGCCTATTAATTACCCGTATTTTTTAATAACAAATTATGTGATATGTGTATATTTTTTCTACCTGAAATAATACTAACTGTTCGCGATTCAAGTGTTTCCTGGGAGGCCGTACAAAGTGTCTTATATAATCACGTAGAACTGTCTGTAATATTAATTACTATCTTCCTACTCTAAGTAGGTAAAAATACTGTTTTTGTTTTTATATAAATATAAATTATTATAGTATTATTGCATTTGTAATTGTAAATGTATAAAAATATTGTCGTTATTGCCTATTGGTAAAAATCTATTATTCTTGTAGGTACCTACCTATGTATTTTGTAATATTAACAAGCTTTATCCTTATCGTAATTATTTTTATTAAATCGAAAATACTAAAATAAATGATAATAATCAACAATTTCAATTTATACATTTTATATATTACAAATGCACAACATTCACAAACCCACAGGTAATGGGGACGAAATTTAACCTTGCTCAAGAAAAACCTAATACGCAATTGATATTATACCTTTTTATGCGAGACGCAATTCGTAAGCAGTGCTCCATTTAATAGGTACTTAAAATCGTTCTTTCAGTGAAAGATTGTGAGATACCTATCACTTACTATTTTTTTGAAGAGCAACCATTATTTTTAATATAATACAAAATATTTTTCTGAACATTTTTTCTATGTACCTACGTATATACCACATATATCTTTGATTGAGCCTTACATAATACATATATGTATTATCTAAGGGTTGAGTCAATATTAAATATATATTTTGCTTTTGCTGATAAGACAATAAGTACCTACTTATAGGAACGGCGTGTGATAGTATTGAAAGCTATCATAAAAATCGAAATCTTTTTTTGGTTTTATTAATAAAATATTATAAAACAATATTAGGATTATTATACTGTGATTAATAAAAAAAAAAAAAAACCCCAATTATCAAATGTTTGGTATCAGAAAAGGTATTTAAAAGCGCTCGATATAACACTTCCAACTGCTGCATAAAATCGTGGTCACACCACCCTACCGCACCCAGCTATCACTACTGTACTACTCGTTTATAATACAGGACAGGTAATCGAAATCCAAAGAGCTTCTGTCAATATATTACACACATATATTATATGACCTTAATTTACTAATTTTCTTACGAATTATTATTAAATTATAATATAGAATATAGATTATGAAGTATATTTAGTGATGAGTATACCTATTATATCTAAAATAAAAATACTTATATTATTTCTCATTGATAAAATTAATAAAAAAAATTTATTTTTCTTTCTTTTTGAGCGGGCATGCGGCGTTTACCTCTCTTACCTTGACCGGCGACCGCACGCTACTGATAAGTAAGTTTCTAATAGTGAATGGGTACAATTAATATACTTATTAGCTATTAGCATACAGAATCGATAATGGTTAAAATATAGAAGTTAAATGGTACTAAGACAATAATTGCCTTTTAGATACAGAATCTATAATTTTATGATCTTTTAGTAATATTCTACAGAAAAATAAGAATAAATGCATAAAAAAATTTAATGCAATATATTTTTATAAAAAAAAAGACCATTTATTTTTCAGTTTCTTCAGTATTTCCTAAAGTATTAGAATATAATTTATAGATAACTGTCAAAATATTTAAATAAACTTCAAGTGCAAATTAAATAGAGCTACTCTCAGAAGTAATTTTCCAATTTCAATGATCACTATTATCAATTACAAATATAATATAATATATACTTATATCATACAAGTTGTATGATATTTGCATTATCGCAAGATCAGTTAATGTAATGAAAACACTGACGTCTGACACAAAATGTTCTAATCATGTACATGGTAAATCCTTTATAGTTTTAAAATCTTTATAAATATTACATAATATATTTTTTTAGTCATTTATCTTTATAATTTATTTTAAAAAATGTTATCCATATAGGTACATTTAATTTAATAAAGTCTTTAGAAGTCTAACTATAAAAATAAATGTCTATTTTAAAAAAAAATTAATCATCTATACTGTTACTAAAAATGACCTATACTTATGAGTTATGACATATGCAAACATATTCAATAAATATCCAATAAATAAAAAAAGGTAGGTACCTCTCTCGTACATTACATGTCGAGCAGGTTATTATTATAGACATTTTAAATTTGAATTTAATGATTATATTACAATCAGAGGCGTATCCAGAATGACTTTATGAGGATGGTTACAGGAATAAAAATACATCTACAACATAATAATATTAAATAAATATAAATTAAAATTATTAGATAACATTAAAAAAAAGCCTAAGGGGGTGGTCTGAACCCCCAAAACCACCTCTGTGGATACACCACTGATTATAATGTTATACAGAAAACGATTCTGAATGAAAACAGTCTATCATATCACTAAGTGGTATGTTTTTTTTTTTTATATAGCTATTAAAAGTACTTATTTTACTTCTAGTAAAAGTATTTTTGGTTGATACAATTTTTTTAAAAGAAATTCTATTCATTATATTATTAGTGTTTAATAATTATTATAATAATACATATTTACACTGTATTATATAAACTTATACAACTATAAACTAAATACAATTTGTTTTAATATTATGAAGAATCTGAATTTGGAAAAGCGTTTTTTATTACACTCAATCATCCAAACATCTTTAGAAACATTATCATTAGTTATTTGTTTGGATAAATCAACCACGTACTTGTCTATAGTCTCTTTGGAAAATGGCACAGCATCACCTAAAGAAATACAAATATATTTTGAATAAAATAATTATAAATTTAAATTATTGAAATAATTCACAAAATTGTAGATTAAATAATATATTATTTGGCTATTTTTAAATTCATAAATACCTTAACATTTTAAATATTAAGACTAAAATTGTTAGAATTATTTTTGTTTATGACTATACATATTGTTGTATTTTGTCTGAGAGACTATTATATTAGAACAGTTAGAAACTTTAGACAGCTGATACTTTGACATTGCAAAATGATATCATTGATATTAAACTAATGGACGCGGCATAACACAAAAATCTGTAACCTAACATAATTGATACTATTATTAACCGCTAGATGTCATAATTGATAAAATTGTAACAATTATCTGTACATATTATGTTTTCTCTCTCTTACAAGAGTTTTATTTTCCTTGTCACACAGAAGATGTGTGTGAGTGAGGACCATCGTTTCTGTCTCAGTTATGTTGGCCTAAATAGTGTATGTAGAATGTATAAAGAAACGCCGTATCCATTGTTTAATATCTATGAATGATATTAATTTTGCACAATTGACAAGGTTAACTAAAATAATTTAAATGCAATTTTTCATTCTTTGGTGATCTAAATTAGGAGCATATTAAAGCTTATAGACTGTTAATAATTCTCCTATGTGACGTTCTCTTATTGACCAAAATAATCTTTAAATGATACAAACAGTCACTTAACATAACTGTTGCAAACTATTATTTTAAAAATTAGAATTAAATGTTATAAACAGTGACAATAAAAATTGTCTATTGTAAAATATATCAATAAAACTTAGACCACTAATGTAGCTATGACCTAATAAGCGACGTTCTCTTCTGGATGATGAGCATGTAGAATGGGTATCGGGTTCTCTATGTTGTCACAGGATAACAATTTTTCCATCAATGGCATTCCTATAATAAAAAGAATTGAATATTATAAAATTAATAATTTCTTCAATTTATTATTATAGAAATGATAAAATGTTATAATTGTTCATTAAATATAATACAATTTTAAATAAATTTATTTATGTGTACATAACAATAAATATAGAATAGAGATAGTTAAATACATTTAATTACTAAATTATTATTTATTATTTCAATAACAAAGGTATAAGGTATAGTGTTCGATAAATTACATTTTTTTTTTTTTTTTTGATTATTCAATTAGGTACTAAGTATAACGTAAAATTTAAATTAAATTACTTTTTATTATTAAAAATATGCTCATTACCAAAGTGACTTTAGCCATAACTGCAAATGTATAATAATATTATTATTATTATTATCCTAACAGATATTATTGTAAGAATATTTTTTTTATTGAAATGAGATATTTTTAATCTAATAAAAATGAACAGAACTTATGTAAACTATTATAATTGAAATAAGATTGATTTTATTTTATTAATGTTTACATATTTTGATATAATTATTACATTCTTTAAAAACGCATACATATTTAGTACCTAGGTCTTATATTAATTTATTTAATGTTTATGATATTTCTTATAATACCTAACATCATTATTTTTGTTGATTATATTGATGTGATAAACTGTTGACATAGAATGTTCCTTTTTAATTTTGTAAATTTTTTTTAATACCTATTTAATATTTAAACATTTGTGATTTTTTTTATAAAATATTTTTACAAAAGTAATTTGGAAAAATTAACAGAAGTAACTTTAATTACATAAAAATTGTCTTCGATAAAATTGTAATTATATTATTACCTACTACTTTAAACTAATTTTGTTTAAAGCTACTTACAAGTTATAACTTTAGTTAAGTTATATTCTGATATTGCAAGGGACATTAATGTATCATGTTCTGTTCGAAAAGGGATTGTATTTAAAATTTTTTTAAATTTTATATTTAATGTATTAAAGTTACTTACTTGTTGTTCAAATCATGACAATCCATTTCACAGCAAGCATAGTATCAAAACAAAACAAGTCACAGTTTTGGTTTTAAATCTAAAATTAAAATTGAATTAGTATGTTAATCATGTCTAACGTTATTATTAATTTGCAGAAGTTATTTGTGTATAATATAAATTTACATAATCCAAATCAATAGGTACTTACTTCAAAGTAGAAAAGTATACTTAACTAATATCATAAAAATATATAGTTACATCAATTCTTATTTCTTTTACTGTTTCTGGCCAAGTTGTGGTTCATTCTCAACAGTACATTTGCAGAGGTTTTCTAAAAACAAAACAAATTAATTTAATTAAATATGAAAAAAATATTATATGTATACCTTCATGCTAATTGTCCATTTATGTTTAGATTATGAATATAAATTCTGCATAGACTGTATTTAAGTAAATGTTTAATGTCTACCTACATTACTTCCGTCATAAGCTAAAACACTGTAAGTCACCATAAAACGATTTTGAGAAAATGTGGTTTTGTATTTTACATTTTCTTAAAATCATAAAATTGCATACATTTTCTTAAAATCATAAAATTTCATACATTTTCTTAAAATCATAAAATTGTATACATTTTAATTATTTAAATATGATATACCTACCTAATATGTTTTCCTGTGTAATTTTACCAGACTAATACAATAATAAATATGATTAAATGAATTTAACGAGATATTTTACTTTTCACATTGCACCTTAGTATTGGTATAAAATTTGGATGCTTTGATCATAAGTAAGAATGCAGTTAGTAGCTAGTAAGTAACAATTTCTGATATGACTTAGCTAAAATACCATATCTTCAACAATACTTATAGCGTTATTACCTAGTACCCGCAAATTTTTCTACGATTTACGGCGTTATGCCGTTAGATATAGTTATTTGATTATTGCTTAGCTATATCATAATATTTTTGGAGTAATATTTCAGAAACACAGCATATTTATCTACACAAGCCGAATTTCACTATTATTTTTTTTATTTTTACCTTATTTTGATGATTTTGGAGGACTTGCGGCGTTTTTGCTCAAGACGGCACATTAGGTACAATTACATTAAAGAATATTATATCTATTGAATAATTAAATACTACTACCTAATACTAGTACAAACTGAAGACAAGACTCGACTTAATAATACAGTATAATAATAATAATATTATTATGGTAAGTCAAAACCATTGGTTGAGATAGTAGTGAGATAAAGGAATAATATACGCCAATACCGCGGTATTGGGAAAACGATTACCTATTCAGTTATAGCGCTAGCAGTCTTTCTAAATAAGCCGCTAAAGTAGGATTCATTATCTCGTTTTACGCGCGAATATAATATAGGATTTTAAACCATATTAACGTGAAATCCGTTTTTGGAGTGTACTAGTGAACGATTATTTACTGAACGATTTTTGCGTTTTGAAAAAGCGTCACGTCGTAGGCGCCTATTCTAAAAGCTGGGTATTGAGTCATAAAGATAACAACGACGTACATACACGATACATAAATATTATCTCTATCGTTCGATATTACTCATCGTCATTTATCGAAGAAATGTTCACGTTAATTGTGATATTATGTAATATGTGTTCACTCTACTATCCAATCATTGTAAATCGGTACGTATTTCGGTTTTTGGAATAATACGATAAAATTAGTCATCGGTGGGTATTATATTATATTATATAGGTAGGCACTTACTCATACGTGATCATAAAATATGTCGAAAAAAAAAACATTGGAATTATTATTTTGATTTTTAATCGATCTGCAAAAAAAAAAAAAAGAAACCGAAAAGAATTACATCACACGAAATTACGATAATGAGTTGTTAATGACGTTATAATAATAATAGTGATAGTGCCAATCCGCCAGTCGTTCGGTTAATCATTTGTTTTGGTCGCTTATTTTTTTTTACAGATCGATGATTATTGTACTTAAATATTATAATATATACCAGTATAATGGGAGGAGAGTAGGTACACAAATATAATATTATAATACAATTTAACTATACTACGTCAGCACAGCGCTACGGTGCCAAGTTGGTCTGGCCGAGTGGCGAGCGCGTATAATACCACTATGGGAAATGGGAATGTTATCGCAACAGGAAACGGAATGGATGGACCGTTTTTATAAGACGATTTTATACAATGACCACGTATCGGTCAAGTGGATCGACGCCACGACCAAGCGATACTGTTAATATATCAATTAATTGTTATATTATTATAGAAATAAATATAATATTATAGAAGATAAGTATAATACGAGCAGGTACATTAATGTGGATTATCGAAATGCTTTCCTTAACTAAACCAAAATGGTTTGAATATTGGACTTGGGTAGTTGGGTTCAAAAAAGGTAACATTCGAATGAATTGCACTCGGGTTAAAAACAGGTGATGTTCGAATTACATTCGATTCTCGACGTTATACTGTGCGACGTGCTTAACTAATTATTAAAAATAAATGTAAATACTTATTTTTATATTGTGATTTTGAAATTAAAACATTTATTAATTTTGAAAAATTGGTTTTTATGTTATTGTTTATTAGTTTTTAAAAAGTACACGCATTTTAAAACTATTACAGTTGTATACAATTATTAAAACAAACACACAATCTTTAGGTATTAAAAATACCAATTTTATTCTTTAAACTGTCGACTAATAGGTTTTCGTTGATAAATAAATTTTATATAATGATCGAAACGAGTCTAATAACTCAAACATAACTTTTTTTAAACCGAGTGTGACCTTAGGTACCCATATCGATGATTGTATTACAATAGTGGTCGAACGGAATTCGGCGGGTATAGGTAGTACGATATACAGATGATCCATTTAACTACGGACACTTATTATTTCAAAAACTATAAACTTTATGATTATGGAAGTATTTTTTCTACATGACTTTAAGTCGTTACTGCGTAACATATTGATTCTCTACTTAGATCATATAAATTTAAAATACTTATAATTACTGATCTCTTTAACCAAAATTTAATTTGTATGAATCGAAATAATCCTATTAATATTCTCCTCGGGAATACGAATTTTAAAATGTATTTCGTCATTGATATAATGATATCCAATGAAGACGAGAAAAAAAATGTTATAATTTTCCAAATATGTCGATTCTTTAAAGTATTTAATTTTAATAAATGTTAATAGTCTTGGAAATAATATGTGTCTCGTCTTAAAAGGATGACCCCGTATACACTATAATACCTATATGACTTTAAAGCAATTAGGGAGTTTACAGAGTGTGCTATTCGGCTACATGAATTTTACGGTCAGAGGTCGGAAAACAGAGACTAGTGTATAAATAATGTATAGGTACGTATATATATTATAAATATATCAGCAATTAACTATTAATTATATCATATGCCGTCATTAGCGCCTTATCGAAGATTAAATAAAATAATTGCCTGTAACCAATTTAGTGGCCGCTGTGTATTTTAATATTGACATTGCGTATGACCGATAGCTACAGTCCGCGGCAGTCCGCCGCCCATTTACAGTATATCTACTCAAGTCTCGTCAACGCGCGTGCATCAGTCGACACCGGAAAGCAATGTTAATATACAATAATAATATCATATTATATATTTTATATAGTACACAGTCGATCTCGCGTCTCGTGTTTGTACTATTTAATATCGTCGTAAATGTATCACTCATCATTTCTTTTTCTCTCTCTCTCTCTCTCCATACCTATAAAGACCTTAGTAGGTAGTCAGGTAGGTATGTAACAGTCAATCGTTAGTATAAATACGCCGATATTCCATTGTAAATCATTACAATAACCTTTTTATAATAATATTATACAGTAGAAACCATTTGTAATGTGACAAACCGGCCATTACACAATGACCTTAGGTCGAAGATCCCAACAAAAACTCTTATTTTGTATGTACTAATTTGCATAAATCATTATTATGATGTCTGTATAATATGATGGTTATTTTTGGTTACATTAAAAAGATGTGCAATAATAAGTATGTTTTTTGTACAAATAAAATAGGTACAAATTAAGATAAACATTTTTTAATACAACGTAAATTTAATTTTAAAACAATAATGTAACTTTTTTAAAAAAAAAAAATGTCTGTATTAATTTAATTCATGATTTAGTGATAAAAATTTAATACATTAATTATAAACAATATTATGTTTATACAAATAATATACAATCAAGTTTTTAAATTTTATTTTATCATTTAGATTTTAGATGATATCTTAATGACAATCGATTATTATATTTAAATTTTGACTAATCTGTCGAATGTTATTACATTTAAACAGTTTCTACTATATTATAAAATATCGTTTTAGATACGGCAATACGAATATATATATATATGTATATATTTTATTATAAACCATCCAAGTATTCTAAGCAATCAATAGCTGTACATATTTATTTATTAAATATTAATTTTATTTATTAACCATTAGTTATGTGTAATTTATAGGTAGCAGACTTGTCTCAGAAATATTGTACTGCTGTGATTTCTCAGTTTTTATTTTTCACAGTCGGTACCTATAGTAGGTACTGTATATTTAGTCATCGGAAATGTGTCTTCCGACGCCAATTAAAGAGGAGATAAAGAAGAAAATTAATCTCAGAAACTACAACGCGTTAGTTGCGTTGCAATTAATGAGTAAGTATTTGATAACAAAAAGAAAAAAATAATACGATTTTTAGTCACTTCCCACGATATTACTATAATATTATTTCCAGCCAACATGAAAAACATTATAAAACGCATTTGTGTATTCCAAATCGTAATCGTTATTTTATTTGTTTATGATATAGAGTTATTCACAGAAATGTTTATCTACCTGAACCGTATACATTACTGGTCGTTCGTCCACCGAGGGATCGATTTGGGACTGACTGAAGAGGAATGGATATTGCAATTTCTAGGCCCCAATGGTGAAGTCCCGTTTCTACACAGAGCGTTTAGCAACACGGGATATACTTCATCGGAAGATGATGATGACATGAGTTGATATAACTACATTTTATATACCATTACTAGGTATATTATAATAATTTAGATTATTTAGAATCCAATAGTCACGATCTACATTCAATTATAATAAATAATAATTATAATGTTCAATGTTGACATATTACAGAAAAGCGTTTATGAATTATAAAATAAGTATAGGTAGGTAGAATTGTAAAATTTAAGATAATTATAAATCATAATTGTAGTATTAATATTCTAAACGTAAGCAAATTGGAATCAATATTGTTATTTATGTTTACAGAGATATAATAAATGAAAATTATTAATAATTAATTATTATTATTATTTTTTTTTGAATTAGGTATACCTACTTTTGTGTGTACGAGTTCAGTAACAAAGTCAGGAATATATATTCATTGTGGATATATTTTTTTATTTATCGTACCGATGGCATATTGGGACATGTAATAAACATATATTTATAAAGGGCTTGATTTAGGCCTTAGGGGAAGGTTGAGTGGGCTGCAGACCAGGACCCTCACAAATTCAAGGTCCCCACAATTAGAGAATATTTTAATAAGTAAGTAAAAATATGTATTTTCTTGTTTATTTTTAAGGTTCTCCATACAATGCCCCATAATGGCCACTATATATCTAACCTAAATACGCCCTTGATTCTTAATGTTAATTTTAATAGAAATAAATGTGTCATTATAGATAACATAAAATAAAAAGACATATGAAAATATAAAATAAAATTTAAACTTTAATAATTTAATCACAAAATGTACATCAAGTATAATCGAATTGTTATCTACAAGTCTATGTCTAAGGTAGGTATTATCTATCCTAATGATTACCTGGTAAATTAATGGTTATTTCATGGTATCCTTCATTTATTCTTAAAATATTGTTCTTGAATTTTCATTATTAATTAATTAATAATTATTGTTTGTAAATCATTATAATATGTAAAAGAGCACGGATATTAAATAATAATTAATTTTAAGAAAATGGTAAGAATCGTCTACTCATGGTGGTGTTCTATTGGTATATTTATTATTTAAAGATTTTCAGTACTGTTCTGGACTAGTTTTTGATGAATTAAAATTTTCTAAGATTTAAATGTAGTCTGTAGATAAGTAAAACCAAATAGTAAAAATACAATTCGAGTGAAAATTTTCACCAACCTAGATTTAGTATGTAATTTGGGAGACTTTTTTTTTGTAAGTAATGATTTATTATTGATATCTAATTTAATACATAAATTATTGTGACTTATTCAATTACGAGGTAAACTCGACATCTATTGTGTAGTAGAGCGGTTATCACCTTTTTGATTATTATCGGAGGTATATAATATATTAACATTAATATATTATGAAAGTGATATTTTTGTAGTTGACTTTTCAATACGATAAAACGTTTACTTAGTATACTATACTATTACATTTAGAATTATAATTAGTCATAAATTTTAAATTTAGTTTTGATCACCTATTTATTTTTATTCTAATCAATTATGCATATTATAATAATTGATTGTACATAAACATATAACAATGTGTAGTTTTTTTTTTATAATATCGGTGTAACTTGCATTGATTTAGTACCACATACATATACCTTACATTTACCAGAGGCCAGAAATAACTCTAAGGTAAGTTAAACAAATTAAAAACCAGAAGCAAATTCCACACCACATGACATGACATTTTATACATTATGTATAAAATCCTGATAAATCGTGGCGGAGTGTTCCTTAAATTTGATCATTGATTATTTTTTTCGTTAATTGTGTATTATATTAATGTGTTGGTATCGTAAGCACTAAGTCTCTGAGGTGATGTCGACAAAGTTAATACACGTGAGTTCATAAGAGTATGCTGTGATGGCCGCGGGATATACAACTCGTCATTCAATAGCATTAGCGCCGTTCATATATTATTATCATATTTGTTTTTGATAGCGAATGTTTGTGTTATTATTAATAAAAAGTTTTTAATTATTGAACCGTGTGGCGTTTGTTGACCCACGATAATCGTTCTGAAACGAGCAGTGAAGAGATAATTGGTCGACCCGGTGCCCGACATAAAAATTCGTAGAAATCTTTCATAATCTAACTATTGGAAATAAATAATAATATTTATAATATAATAATTCGATTAAAGAATTAAAGAATGCATTACTTAGTAATTTACTTATAATATATATTGAACATTTTTCAATAATGCTGTAGTTCTAATCATCAGTCAATCCAAGGTTGAAATTAGTCGTAAGTATAAGTGTGAAACGTTAATGGTAGAACATAATTATTATTGTTGGCCGAACGTCACAAACATTAAATTAATATTAAAAAAATTATAACTTTATCAAGACCTCATTATTATAATTATTATTAGTAAACATTATTTTTTACGTATAATATTATGTCAATGATAAAGTCGGCTGCTTTTATTATCTAAGCGATGTATCAACAAAAATATTAGGTATGTATAAAAAATATAAGAGTTTTAAGAGGACGTTATATTATTTACTATAAAAACACAACCGCAAAAAAAATTATTTCTCTTTCGTTTTAGAATAAAAAAACAAGTGAAGGTTATAGTCTATTTGGGAAACATCGTCAAAAGTGTTACGAGAGCTGTCATGTGTTAATTGATAAAATACGTATTGAGCATTACAAAGTATAAAACTACTTAACCTAACCTTCGCATGTGTGGTTCCATTTTCTCCAAAAACGAGATACTGTTTTCCTGCACTGTCTATTTTCCGTCACATTATTTTCGACTAAAATTATGTCGATTTTCCTCCAATATTTTAGACAGTGTTTTAGTATGGTGTTCTCTATTATATAAAGATTGAGTAAGGCTAGAGCTTAGGATCATATTTTGCATTTATCGGTAGATGATTGTTGATTATATTCTGGTCGCATTCTTATCATAGGCAAAACTAGACAATTTTATTAGGACAAGCCAAATGATAAATAATAAAAAAAAATTCAAATTTCAATGTTACCTTTACAGAAATTTACCTTTTTTAATGTAATGCAATTACTATGATTTTCAGCCAGGGCTGTTGCTCATAAGCGCAAAATATGACCCAAACGCAACCCAAAAACGCAAAAATAAATACCTAACCAGTAAGCGCAAATCATTTTTGTAAAAAAAGTGTATTTGATTAAAATCGTAGTAATTAATTGTTATTAATATTTAATCAAGCATTAACAATGATTTTAAAGTTAGTTAAAAAAATCAGTAAAAAAATAAAAAATATAATTTTGAGTATTATTTGTTGCTGCAATCTGTCGTGGAATGGGTAAGGTTACGCGTACACGGAAAGCGTCGAGTGTCGCGCGTTAAGTCAGTAAAATATTGTATTAAGTAATACAATTTATTTTTGCGCTTTTATCCAACTACTAAAGTATAAAAGATCAAATTCATTTTGCGCTTTTAAGTTATCGAAAAAAAAGGTTGATTTGCGCATTCGTTTTTCACGGCAACCAGTTTTACGTCAGGCTATGGTTTGATTGGCCTGACCCGTAGCCTCACGTATGGTTCTTATCGGCTACCGAAAAACGCTAATCCGAGTATCCGACAGCATTCATCACAGTTTATAACAGTTAATAAGTGATTAATATTGGAAGTTTGGTTAAGTCTAATAAAGATACGTACATATAATATACGGGCTTATACGTATATACTTATGTATTATATACCTACTATTTTTTTATTTTATTTATTGGAGGTAAACGGTATCTCGTTTTTGGAGGAAAATGGCTAAGGCCATTCTCACATGTTTAAGTGTTATGGATAACGCTCAGTAGTTTTTTTTCTTTATGTTAGGGATAGTGCGTATTATACCTATTTATTATTCCATCACCGCGATTTTTGTTATTACGCGTCAAGCATTTATTTACGTGTACGCGTTTACATTAAAGTCTGATGTATTATGTATAATATATAATATTTTCTATTATGGTGATTGTGGAATTGATTTAATGAGTGGAGTTTGAAAACTTATAATCTTTGTAATTTCATTCTTAAGTTCTAAATTTCATATCGGTATAATATATAGGTATATAATATTTAAAAATACGTTTTAAGAAGACGACGTGTACTCGAGTGTGTTGTTACTTTCTTCCTAACAGATAACTCGTAATAATGTAAAACTTGAGCAACAGAAAAATTAATTAAAAAGATTGAAGAAAATTAAAGCTATATGGTACAGGGCAACTATCACAATTTAAAAAGTCCCTGAAATCTGGATATAAATCAACATATTGTATATAGGTACTGTATATTATATAATATAATAATTGTTTTAAGTACCTACTTATAAAAATTCTAATTAAGCCAGTAAATAATTTAAATAACAATGCTATAAAAATTCTGATAAATACCAACTATTAAATTTAAATAATAAAATGCTAATACACAAATACTCAAATTTTAGAGCCTTAAATATATAGGCATGATCAGAAGACAACAAGTATTTTTGTGAGTAGTACAAAAATACTTAATCCTTTGTCTCTATAACTATATCTATTATTTACTATAAATTTATTTTTGAATGTCCAAAAAAGTGGATATTTTGGTAAACTTGGCTTCTGACTTCCAAATTGATTGATTGAAATCAAAAATTCTATTAAATTTGTGTATATAAAAATGTTAAGTCGCTATGATTATTCCTTTCTGAAAAACAACAAAATAATATGCACATTTTCTGCTCTAAAACTTGTGATGTCGGATTTAAGAACAAATTAATTATTATAAAAAAACACATCATTATTAAATTTATACATTCCTCGTCTGTTATTTAAAAATTGTTTACTTAGTTTACTAGACAACTACACAATAAGAAATACTTATTTTAAAACGCCTGAAAATATATGATGAAGCAACATAATGACCCGTTACGGATGTTATACATAATCAATAATCCTGTTTATGCCATTTTTTTTTTAAACACTACTGAATTTATTGAGTCAGGTGTAGTGTTGAGTTAAATACTATGATATTTATAGATCAAGTGTAACTACCTACTTACAAAATTTTTTGAATATAATGTACCATACAGAATACGAAGCAGTAAAATATAACTTGGCCATTTTATACTATTTTCAAACCAATATTGTTTTTCACATAAAAAACTTTTTATGTGTGTGTGCCAAATTTATAATTTTGAGATTTTGGTGTCCACTGTCCATAGATTCCAAAAAAATTATAAATAATCTTTTGGTAATATCCCTTATGTGCTACCGCCTATCTTTATCGTAGAATATTAATGGAAAATAATAAATATACAATATCCTGTGTGTTACTCACTATTAATCGTTTAATTTGATTTTTAATCCATTAAATAGTAAAATAATGCGTACGGTGTAAAGTATATAATGTAGTACCTATATTGTGTACTTCAAAACATGTGTTTCTGAAAATATTTTGGATATTTGTGTAGTTGATATTATTTCTTTTTCTTGTCTGAAAAAACACCAAACACTTATTATTATAATTGTATAGAAAAAGAAAATGCTGTTTTTTAATGTAAATCTTTAAGTATATATAAATGTTTTATTAAAAATAATGTATTTTCATATGAAATGTTGAACTAAAAAAAAAACTATAATGAGCAATGAATAAATTTATAGTTTAAAATTTGACGAATTTCAATAAATGTATAATTCTCGACTTCGTGATTTTTAAAGAATTAAGCGTTTACATTTTTGGGTTTAAGTAATAACTATTTATGAGAAACCTTGTAATAATGTTTCAAGTATAAGCTAAAAAAATTATAAATTTTATATATTTTTAAATGAACAATTTATGTGGGGCACTGGGGCCTTATATTATATTTTCAATCATTTGATACCAGCATAAATATTTTTATCAACACTTTAAAAAAATAAGAAAAAAATTTAAAATGTCTAGTTAGCTTAAATTTAGTCTAAACATTTTGAGCAGTATTTAAATTATACCATGTACTTACATGAAATAATATTAAAATTTAGTGAACATTTCAATTATTTACGACTATCCATTTTTTAATTACAATAAAATATTAAATAAGTACCTAAATTAATTTCATAGAAAATAAGTTTTTTTTGTTATTATTATATTATTTCTAATAATTATTAATTACTAAGACTAATACCGTAATTTTTTTACTTTAGACGCCTCAAAGTAACAACTATATTCATTTTCTTATTAAAATATTTAAGTTGAATTTAAAGTAATATGACTGTTTCGTATACCAACTTAATCTAATTGGCTACCGCAAACTACCATAATAGTTGAAACTCGAAGCATTTTTACTGCATTAAAATTAAAATTGAATAAATGTACATTATTGTAAAACGTATACATATTATTGATTCCTTATAATTTAAAAAAACAAAGAAAAATTATCAATGTTAAAATTATTAGAATTATTAAATATGATTTTAGATGTCAGATATTGATAATAATAAATTTTCAACTATGAGTGTAGTTTTTTTTAGCACATTAAATCGAGTTGGTATATCGGAGGGTAAAAATAAAAAATAAAATAGAGAAATGGGTATCACACAGCTATACAGTAGGTGTCAAGTGGGCCACTGTAATGGATGTGTTCAATTTGAATTCAATGATATTTTATTCTATACTTACGATACCAAGCGAAACAGACTGTCAACTATGTTTATTAATTCTTTTCATATTTTATTATAATCTTTAAAGATATATTTGTGATATTTCTATTAAAGTACATAATTTAGTTTACTATTAGCATAGCTGTAAAAATTAGTTATGTTAGAGGTTGATTTAATTTTTGTTAAAACATTGCATTTATTATATTATTAATATTTAATCACTATAATAGTATATTATAATGCTATTTATACTATATATTATAATACTATTGTTATTTAATTCTGAGTCATTATCACCTTATCGTAAGTTGAATTGCTTATGATATTAATAGGTAATACCTATGTTAAAATCAGTCTACATATTTTGAAAATGATATTATTTATTAAAATATTCGAAAAAGATTCTCACTAATAGGTTATGTTTTTAAATTATAAAAAAATAAGTAATAACTAACATTGTTATTTTTACTTGAATTTTTAATTCGTCCAAATTTGAACTTTAAATGCCTATTTAAAATTTAAAAAAAAATGTGATTGTGTGCTAGACGCTAGTTAGGTTTTACAATAAACTGGCTATGAATTTAATTTACGTAATTAAACATTAAAATCTTGGATTTGAATATTTATATTTTTATTAATTATATTTAAATTACTATTCAAACAATTTTTTTTTTATCGACAATAATTGAAAAAGCCAAAATTTCTTGTGTATCTCAAAGAAGTCAAATTATTTGGAAAAATATTATAATCTATACTTAAATATAATATAAGCATATGGTAAAAATATCAAAAATATCGTTTATGAGTATTTAAACTACAATAAAATATCAAAAATTACGAATATTTGAGTAGAAATAGTTATTTTACAAAATATAAAATCAATATATATTCAGGTTAACTTTTTTTTTTACTACCTATAGGTATTAGGTATAGTTGATATTTGATTTTTAAATCTTGAATATTAAAAGAAATGTATTTGAAAATTTCTAACTACAAAATAATTTAAAAATTTTCGATACTTTACAAATTTTGTCAAAATTTAAAATTCAATCGTTTTAAAAAAATATAGGTAGTATTTTTTATTTTAAACATTTTTAGTTTTAAATCAAACAATTTAACATGAATCTTATATTAAGTACTAATTTTAGCATACAATAATCATTTTGATTTAATGAAAAACTAACTATTGATATTTATATAGAAAAAAACTAAAAAGATTGAAAAATTTTAAATATCTATAAATCAAAAACATTTAAAACATGTTAAAGTTTACTATACGCAGAAAATACTAACATAAGTAATAAGTAATAAAAAGTATCAATTAAAGTAGTTTTACATAAGTATTTATTGAATATTGTCAAAGATTTTGTCAACTATTTATTGTGAATACATACAAAAAAACACATTCTTGTAAAATTAATATATTCATCGTTACATTTAGAATATAATATATATAACAAAAAAAAAAAAAAAAAAAAAAATACAAATAATTGTAGTAACTTAAAATTTCCATTAAAACTCAGACTCCCAGATTCTTCATAGATTTCTATTTTAACTATATAAAAATATTAAAAACACATAGATACGATATGTTTTTACAATTATTTTAAGTTCAAATTTTGACAAAATCAAAAAATAACGAAAATAACGTAAGGTTAGCAAATTATTTTTAAACAGTTTAATTTTTATAGTTTATGATTAACAATGAAAGTTACAAAGTAGTTTATGCTGTAATTAAAATATCTGATATAAATTATTATATTATTATTTATTTATGTAGTAAGATACAATTTTTTTTTATATGGGTACATTTAAATTTTAGATTTGGACGAAATCAGATATTTAAATGAAGAATAATTACTTTTAAATAGGTTTTGAAATGTAATTTTAAGTTATTTGTATTGTAATTTAAAAATATTTTTTGTAGATATAAAAATTTTATGTGTCACAATTATATTTCCAAAACATTTTGATTAATGTATGCAATGGTATTATCAATTTATTCCACGAATTTATAATTTACCTACACTATTGTTCAATTGTTGTCGGTATTGACGAAAAAGTTAATAACAATAATTTATTATATAAATACATACTATTTTAATTATTCAATAAAGGTATGCAATAAAATAACTTAATTCAAATAAAATTTAAAAATGAAATATACGAAGTAATATAATTTGACAGACCTTTACACTCAGGGTTTTTTTCGTATTCAATAATTTATCATTGAATTCAGTTTTAACATGTACAATATTTATACACTACAGTGACTTATTAAATGATAAAGTGCCTAGGTACTCTCGACATTCACTGTACATCAGTGAAGTTATATTTTTATATTGTATTATACAAATTATTACCAAGATACGGTTTTGTGCATCTCATAATCAAGGATTTGTTGTTTGCTTCAATTTTTGCTAGCATATTTGCGCGAATCAACGTATAACTATCTCCTTCATATAGGCGAAAAAAAAATATTTTGTACATCGTTTTATAAGACAATAGAGTGAACGTTACAACTTTCTAGATAAAAACTTACTGCAGGGTTGGTCAGGAGTCCCGGGTAAACCATTTTCTCCTTTTCTTGATTTAACCAGGCTTACTGTAATTTGGTCGAAGAATAGACTCTCTTGTTCTCTTTGTGAATCCTGGATGGAAGTCATCGGTGATTGTGTTTTCCAAAAACTTCCTCTAAAAATCACGTGTATTTCAATAGATACCAAATATAATATTATTATAGACGAGATTCAATAACTATTTTAAAATTAATAAAAAAAAATTCATGAAACACCACATAAAAAATTAATGATTTTATATGATCTAAAACGTGAAATTTAAATTTCTCAAAATTCAAAACATATAATGAAGATTTTTCATAATTTTAATTGAATAATTATATTTTAGTTTTTTATTTTTCATAAAATTATTTACACTAGTTACATACATTGGTTTTTACAAAAAATTTAATAGTTTACAATTTAAAACAGTGTTTAACAATATTTAATCATGATTACTATCGGAAAGTTGTTTAAAAACATTTTTTTTTTTTATTAAAAGTACACTTACATGTTTTAAAATTAAATTCAATACATTAATCCAAATTCATTAAACTAAAATTAATTAATTTCATAATCATATTTTATCGTTAGTTTATTGGTAAATAATTTAATTTGAATAACGCTTGTCCCAGCTTTGAAGTTTGAAGATTTGTCGTTTTTTATTCATACATTTTTAATTCAACTATTTATTATGAAAAATATCGAAAATAAAACACATGACTGCACTAACATTCCCTTATAAAAATTATTTAAAATTAATCAATTAATCAACTATCAAAATTATGTAATTTACATAAACAAAAACAATTAACAATAGTGTGATCCTTGGTTTCAATTAGATTCAAACTTATGATTTTTGAAATGGCGATAGTGTTTCTTCTGTTTCGTGCGCTCAACTAGTGGATAAAAAATGAACTGTGCATCGAAATTAAAGTTAAATGAATTCAATTATATATTTAATTATATTATTCAAAAATCGTTTGATTAAAAAAAAAAAATTATTATTGATAAACAAATAATCTTAATTTTGTTTTCTACCCAATATTTGATCTATTGTTATTCCTAAACTAGATGACTTACTAGAATTCTTTAAAGTTCAGGATATATTTAGTGATTACAATTTTTAGATTGTTTCAAAATAATTTTCTCATACTGGTGAATAATTAAAATAACTTTTTAAAAATAGTTAAATGTTTTTGCAAGTAATTATGATTTAGAAATATTATAATTTTTTGTATTAAAACAATGTTTTTACTATCATCAGATTGGGTTATACTAATGTATGATATATGTAGGTACTGGCTTGTTAAATTCTTGGTGCTGGTTAATTTTTCACACGACATTTGAGAGCTGATTTCTACATTTTCTTTAAGATTCAATGAACTCTTAGAATTTGCAGTTGTTGGTTTATCGTTGTTGTTTGTCCACTTCTTTAGTTCACCAAAATGTTTGGTCCTCCCTATATGAGTATTGAATACAAATACAGAAAAACTATGGTATAATATAAACACGAAGAGTTTGCTCGTTTTCAATTGCTATATCATTTAATATGACTTTAATCTGCTGACTTTTATTTAAATCCTTCCAATTTTTCTTTTTCTTCTGACAGTTTGGAAAGTTAGACCCCAAAGAAATTATTGGCTGGTGTGTATAATCATTTGCTCCTAACGTCAATTTTACCCACCAATGTTGATAATTTTGTCTTTTTATTCCTGGAAATTAAAATAATATTAAAAAGACATCAATATAAAGTATAAGTATATAAGGCATTCGTAAATTGTTTGTGTACTGTGAAAGTGTAAAAAAATAAATTTATCGTTTTGTACTTAAATTTTGTTTGAATTATTAGTAGCTCTGTTTTATATGATTGTCATCACAGCTAAAGCTACCATAGGTTAGTTATTATAGTTATGACTTATAAGTTATTATTTACTGCTGAAATACCGGAAAAATTTTATAACCTTACATATTGAATTACATTTTAAGCTAGATAACAGTAATTAAAGAAGGTTTAGATAGCTTAAGTTTCAATTATAAATTTAATTTATGTCTAGACTGTATTGACTAATATATTTACCAATTTAAGTCATCAATAAATTATTGATATTAAAAAAATTAAAAAAAAATAGAACTAGTATAAATATTCTGACCATAATATAATATGGTGTTACGTACGTACAGTAAACTTCTAGAATCTTAAATATAAAAACGTGTACATTAAACATATTCTAACATAAATTATTTGGCAATTAAAGAAGTAAGCATAATAAAGATAGTATGAAAAATGTAGTTATCACTGTGTTAACTTAATTAAAAAGATTAAACGAAGACCACACGTATCAACGGGAAAAAGTAAATTTCGGGTGTTCATCAGAAAGATACAGATCCACTAGAATACCAAATGCCAAACATCCATCTAAATTAATCGGTATAAGCATAACCACTACTCTCATTCGAAGAGCTCAATAGACGGTAAGGTATTTTATAATAATAATAATAATTGGTTATTACGGAATAAATAAAATTCAATTACATTTTAAATACACGAGAAAGTTATACGAGTACCTACTTAGGAGAGAAAAAAATATAGATCAAATTGCATATACATACATTTATCGTATAAAATAATAATAATAAAACAAAAAATCAAAATTAAAAATGAATGAATATATGAAGAGTGAATTAAATCTATGTTATTTATAAAATTTTCTACAGCCATTAAAATATTAGAAGGGGAGAATCACATATATTTTGTGGATAGAAAAGTTGTATATCAAAGATACTTAGAGTCAGATCATAATACTTCTCATAACTGAATATATTGACTTATAAAATTTAATTTTCAATTTGTTTTAAAAATTATTAAGTTAAATAAACATTTACATTATTGATAAAATATAAACGTTCATATTGGTGCAAGTGAATAGTAATTGTGGTCTAGGAATATTAAACAAACATTCATGCCGCCAATTTTTCTGAACACCAGACACCAGCTGTTTTCTAATATTTTACTTTTATTATATTTAACATAATAACATAATCAACAATTCACCAGGATCCAAATTGACGAATTTCATAAATTTATGTTCACGATTTAATGCAGGAGGGTTTGCAACAGTAAATTCCAGATTACTACACATCAATTTCACGATACGTTCACAAAATATGTTTTCTTTATTCGGTATGTGCATGCGGAATTTACAACCCTAAAAAAAAAAAAATAAAAAAAAAAAAATTTTACTTAACACACAATATTGAAATTAAAACAATTATGTAAGTACTGAATCTTACGAAAGGATTTTTCACAAGTTCAAATCGGAAAGCTCTTTCACCACAACACGGATAGCGGCCTGTATCGAAATATAATATAATAATAAAATAATAGTACATTTTTTTTATTAAACTTTTAATAAACAATGTGACCATAATAACTATCCCAATTAATATTTTGTATGCACTATTGTATCTTAATGTGTATGTTTTTTATGTGGGTGACGTGGTGATGAGATTCTAGTATTTTACGTTTTGTCAGTTACTTAAAAGGATAAATATTAATTTAAATACAATTTGTTAGTATATAAATTATAAATTTATAATTATAAGACTGTGTGTAATGTTCATGCTCGTAATGTAATGTTATCTTGAGTATTCAAGGTACACTTATATGTGTTTATGAAGAATATATTATACATCAGATCGATAGTATGTTGACGATAAATATCTTCCATTTATTATGACTAAACGTGAATACAATACCATAAAGGTACCAATATGACTGCAGTTAATTGATTTGCTATTATTATTAAATTATTTAGATACAATATTTAACCAACAATAAGTAAAAGCCCGTAGTTCTAAAATGTATATTGAACTGAGTGTTTTAATACACTATAACAAAGCTGATTGATCATTAACGAGGACTGAAAACTATATAACAGGAAGAGGGAATAATATAAATTCCAAGAAATGAGTTTTGGGTTAGGTATTCGACGTATAAAACGTATTTAACGCTTTTCTACGGTTAAATAAATCATTTTAATTAATATTCACAAGAAGTGAAAATCAATTACTTTATGTGATTTTTAAGCATACCTACACCATAATATCAAAACGTTAACAAAAATAAGATGAGGTATTTAAGCTGAAGTATGTTACAGATATCTCAATTTGCTAGGTTATTTAATATTAATAGATTATTTTAATTTAAAGTATGATTATAAATCTAAAAGTTTGTAAAAAAATCGTATTGAATAGAATAAATATATAATATATATAAATAGAACAAACAAAAAAAAAAAAAAATAGGAAAAATAGAAATATCTTTAAATGTATATAGATATTTATAGGCGTATTATTATTTTCCATTACTGAATAAAAAAACTATTTCTTATTTTATTTATTTCAGAAGAATTAAAGTCAATCCTTGATGAATTGGAAGTGTTTATTTATTAAACAGAGCATATCAGAGAGTTAAAATTTAACAGTAATTTACCGAGTCATTTGATGTTAAACAAATTAAAAAAAACTTCGCAAAAAGCTAAAAGTTTAACAGAATAAGATCAACATGTTAGGAGCATCTTTGAGACTTGATTGAGGGAGAGAACGTACATTTTTTTATATTGAAAATATATAGGTACACATTATTTATAAAAATAAGAATACAATTAAATTCAAGTTTATATTTTTATACTAGCATATTTTTTAATATAATATTCAAAATAATAGTTTATAAAAATGTTTATATTATTATTTTATTATTATTATTATTATAAAAAAAATACTTCATTGTTATACCTATGGGTTGCTCCAAGCCCAAATTTCCAATAGGAAAGTATTCGGGACTTTCCGGATGGTACTGGCACATGGCTGAGTTCCTCACTGGATAATAAAATTTACACGTAATGCAAGATAAGAAATGGCATTCTGACCAAACTTGCCAGTACGTTTTTTCCCAGCTTCCAGACTCACTGGCTATGGAATGGATGTATTTTGTCAAGTCTAGTTTTTCGCATCTAATCAAATTGTTTACACAGTTTTTTTTTAATTCATTAAAACTATGGTTGTACGGGGCCGGACTCGACTGATAAAGGGGGTAATATTATGTAGGTAACTGTTTATTTAATTAACGAACTAAAAAATTATCAGTTATAATTTATAATTAAAACCAACGGTGTCTTGATACTAAATCGATGTTATAAGTGGAAATAAGAAATTGTAGTCAAGTGATATTTAGTTAATATTATTTTTTTTTCATATTTTTATAAACGATAAAATAGGTTAGTAGGTACCTATATTAAGTTGAGGTTTTAACAAAATATATTAAAATTCAATTTTTGATAATTCTAAATAGTGTTTGACTGTGCGTCGAATGAAATGGTGCAATTAAACACCACGATTACACTACATTTGAGCGTGAATGGAATGCATAATATTCGTACAGATCATAATTAAGATGTTTTATGCTAGTTAAGGCTTAGAATTTTCAATTCCTGATTTTTTAGAGACATATTATTTTCTCCAGTAATTACTGAGCTTGTTGATGAGCAACGCACACTAGGACTTGTGTTATTACTAATTACTTATTAGCATTGTACATCTTTGATAGTTGAAATCCGGCCCCGCAAGAACCCACATAGTCCATACCGGACTAGATTCACTTTGTGGCACGGGAAACACCCTCACCCACACACACACACACACACACACACACACACACACGCACATACACACAGGTCGCCTCCCTCCTGCCATAGGATTACTTAGCGTGTACGTAGGTCACGGTACCGTCTTGTTGCACAATAAATTCGGGCACCTTACACGGGATTTGGGAAACGTATTTTGGTTGCAGCATCATCTGGCAGTCTTTACAGCTGTATACGGAACGGAAGCAACGGTACGCGATCGTTATAAAAAGGACAGAAAAAACAAACGATGATCAAAAAAAAAAAATTAAAAATTATTATAGGTATTTTCGTGTCAGATCGACTGTACAAACGGTATGCAAACCGCGACGTGTGTCGTCTATGAACTCACTACATGGCGTTGGCGTAAGATTCGAAATGTCCGTACTCGGTTTTCGGATGGGTTTCGAGCAGGTCGTTAATGAGGTTTGTGTATGACAGTTGTGTTTGGTCCATATCCGACGGTTGATTTTTGTTCGGGTCGGCATCGTCGGTAGAACTATTGGAAGTGTTGTCGTTGTCACTGTTCCTGCAATATTATTTATCACAATATTAACGGCGACAAATATGAGTACCTATCCAGAGATGACAACAAAGCAATTTGAAGTCAATTACAAAACAATAATTATTATTATGAGTATGCGCTCATTTCCATTTTCCTTTAACAATGAATTTACTCCATTTCTAATTGTTGTAAGTTATATTTATAATAAAGAATGTACTTTAAAATACTTAAAGATACAAAACTTATTGTGAATTGTTAAGCCGATTATTTTTTCAAAAACGTTGATGTATACATATTATATCATATCAAAATGTAAAAGAGTAGTATCTGAATTGGGTATATAATTTTATGTATATAAGCAATTGCTTTAAAGATAATTTATGATAATTTATCGGTTATGATTTAAAAACTATAGAAATTAATTTGGTACAATTATTATGCTAGCGAATTTACCCATTTCTATACCCGATTAAATGAAAAATAAACATTAAACATATTACACATTTTGAAGATTTTATAGAGTATTGAAAATTATAATTTAAGAAATAGTGGAATGTTTTACATTTCTATGATTAATATTTTTGTAGCCGTTATGTTTAATTAAATATTGAGTATAAATTGTTATCAACATTTATACACTTATTTTTAAATAATTTACAATAATTTTTTTTTTTTTAATTATTAGTAAATAAACTTATTAGGAATATTGTATCAAATATTTAATTTTTTACTAATAAATAAAAAAAATTATCTTTATTTAAAAGAGTAAAAAAAAGAATTCAAGTAAAAGCATAATATAAAGATCTAAAATATTTTGAAAATTATACTAAATCTTATAAATACTTATTTTAACATTTGTTGAGTACAAATAGTGAAAATTAAAAAAAAATTAAATTCAATAAATAAGTTCATAAAAGATACTTATTAAATTAGCATACAACTCTAAGTAGGTATTTTAAAATTATTATGTAAGTGAATCAATGATTCTGTATATTATTATTTATTAATATTATATAAAATAAAATAAATATGTATATCATATAATATTTATACTCATTTAATGCAATAAATAATAATTATTTTCTACTCTTTTCGCAAAAAAGTAACATACTGCAATTACGTGATGTATGATTGTTTTAAAATAAAACAAAGAAAATACGTAAAAATATTTAATTTGTATATTATTGCATTATGTTGTTTATTATTATGAATATTAGTAATATAAGTAATAATTATTAATTTGTATTCGATACCTACATCAGACGATTCATTGAGTCAATAAATGTTTCTGTATCCACCATGTCGATATTCCAGTTTTTTGGAAAATCCTTCATTTCATCAAAAATTTTGAAAACTATTTAACTATAAAATTTTATAAAATTATTTTACCATTGCTAAAAAAAAAAAAAAAAAAATTATTAACGGTGTTTTGTTGTATTTAATATCTTTTAGTTGTCATGTAAATAGTTACCTATAGCCAATAAAGTAAATACACTTGTCTGTAACATAATCGTAAAATTATATAATAGCTAAGTAATTATAATCAATAGTTCAAATGACACTTGTCATTTAAAAATTAAATTAAAATTACGATATGAGCATTGGTGTTTCAAAGTATAAACAATAAACATCATAATAAACAGATACAGATATACAACCATTAATCATACATTTACTAAGTGTTTAACATCTATATTAAAGTTAATGAGAACCAATTAAGAGTTTTGTGTTATTTGATGTAAACATGTAGGTAGTGTAAATTATTTATTGAGATTTTAAGAGAAATATTTGTTGTAAATAATATCAAAAATTTGAAATATATTTAAATTATATTGAATAATTAACAAATTTCATCTGGATAAAAATTAGTTGAAATTTCAATTAGTTGCAACTAAAAATGATAACTTAGATTTATTAGTTCTAGCATTATAAATGTGTTATATCTATACTTTACACAATTTAATTTTAATGATAAATTCCAATATATTATTTATTTTACCAGTCGTGCTATCCAGTAGCATTGTTACTGATAGATAGTAATAGTATAAAAATAACAACGATATTAGAAATGTTGTAGGTTGTTGGTAAAAAATTACAATATGTATATTTGACTCATTGTAACCGATTATAACTTTTTATCAAACACGAGTTTAAACTTTTTAATTTTTAATGCTACATTGCTACTATTATAATTATTTTTGTAGATAATACCTACCTGCTACCTACTTAAATCAGTAATCAAAATAGTCTGAAAATAATGTTATTTTTTTAACGATATTATTTAAATAAAAATAAGTATACTCGTAGTAATTTGAGCATATTATTTGATACATTTTTAAAGAAAATGTTTTTTTATTTCATATAAATATTTATATGTTTGTCAACAATATTTCAAACGAACTGTATTTTGAATAGTTATTTTAATCGTTCGCGTTTATTACATTTTAATTCGCTCAAGTATACTTGTTACTTATTTCTCAAAACGCAGTCGTTTTACATTGTACCTATAGTATTATAGTTAAGTAAGTACTTATATTATGTATAATATTGTATAATGAATTAAAATAATACGTATTATATTATATATTTCATTTAATAACGAGAATGCTTTTAACATGTTTTTAGTATCGGACGTCTGTTTTAACATTAAAGGTCAGTACAACAAAGAACTGTTAACGAATAGTCATTAGTTTGTGTTCAAAGGCTCCATGTTTTGTTTTTTACATCTACTGCTGGCAATTCTATCGATTACAAGCCATATTTATTTTAAACCTGAATTTATTATGAAGTTGGTAAATTAATACCAAACTTGTGTCTTGTAAGTTTATATTTTCGGGTGAACGTGGATAACAGTCAAATGTGTGTTGTAAATTTCAATATTAATTTGTTATATCTATATTTATTTTTCGTTTTCTTGGAATATAAACATTTGTCATCAAGATTACTACACTTGATGCTGACCGTACGTACTCGAGTGGAAGGATAACGGGTTTACATTTCATTCATTATATAATTCAATACACAAAAATAACGTTTACAATTTTGAATTGATGATATAATATATTATTTTATTATATGAATAATTTAAATAATTTATAATGATCAATATATAATTATCAATAAATGCAAAGTATAACCAAACCGTGCACAAAGCGAATATATTATTTTTCAATACAATTTGGTTATAATAAAGTATTAATCAAACCAGAACAATAAAATCTATTTTACGACAATAACACTTTGACAAAAATATAAAAACAATAATAGTTATAGAATTTTTTTTTTAAAATAACAAACATTAACACGTGACTTGTCTCTGAGGAACAAGGGAGCAGGAAAAGAACCAGGGTTTATTGATTAACAGTTTATCAATAATTTATTATAGTAGGTATAATGATTATGATAATTTTCGATTAATACTAAGTTGATATAATATATGTTAATATAACAATTTTGGACATTAATAAATCAGTTTTTCGTTTTCATTTCGTTAATACTGAAGAATGGAAAAAAAATACATTTTCTGCTTGGTTACTTAATGAGTTGAATGAATAAAAGATGAAGTAAAGATTAGAATTAGTCCATTGAGTTGAAAACTGATTATATTTACTAAAATAACGATTAGTTAATATTTATGGGAAGATATACCTACTCTTTGGAAATAATATTATCAAGAAAGTAGTTTGTTATGTTAATTAATAACAATTAACTGATTTTTTTTTTTAATAATAATTTTAAATTCCAGCTTTTTATGTGAATATATATTATGTGCTTTAATCAGAAGTGTTCACACATATTCCAGTAGATATTTTTTCTCGTGTATACGTAGATAAGTGAGTGGCTAATAAGTTTGTGTAACGCTATATAAATATATATATATATTATAAAAATATATATCTATATATATATATATATATATATATGTACGAATGATAATAGTAATTCATTAGGATTACAAAGATTCGCTGTTGAAATGTTTTGTGAATGTAATGTTGATGCTGTTTTGACAAAATTTAATTTGACTGGACTAGGTTCAAAAATTCTTCGCGTGTCTTTGAGTCGTCTCTGAACACTCCCAACATGGTAGACGTGACGGTTTTGCTGTTTATCTTTTGCACGCCTCTCATGACCATACACATATGACTGATAAAAGATATAGAAAAAAAAAAAACAATTATCACGCCGTTCTTTATACCTACTCGTTCTATTGTGTGTTTGGCTACTGTAATGTTGTTAATACAATAACAACGGATTACAAAACATTATAATGGACTGGCAACAAGTAAGTGCTAGAGGCGAAGATGCTTGGCTTTTTACTTCATTCCACTGTACGTATTATAAAATCCGATTGCTTCGAAGCTATTAGCAACGTAATTTTTGAAATATCGTATTTAAAAATATGTATATAAATTTCTCATTTTCTATTTTAAATAATATTTAAATTACTATTATTTATGAATTTAATGAGGTTTTTGATGCACCAGATACCATTATGCCAGTCCATTATACTTAATTTTTTTTTATTATTATCTCATTACGTTCTAATAACTCCTTCTGGTCTCTGCCTCCTTTTGTTTTTAGACAATAAATGGCGATATAATAATATCCTCCATTCATATCAGTATTTTAAATAGATATGAATAGTTTTTCAGTTTATTGTTTAATAACTTTATAATATTATGCGCATATTTTCATCGTTCTAAAAATAACTAGGCACATTGTTATAATTTATTTATAGTTGTTTTTAAAAGCTGTTTCTGAGCGAATTTTTAAAGTAATCAACAAGTGGTTTTATGACATTAATTGAATGCCAAAGCACAATTTTACTAACAACAACAGGGTATACAATTTAGTATTTACATACCTTCGTAAACACAAACTCAATATTTAATTATTGTGGCAGAACAGTAACAATGGTTATCATAATTTCAAATGATTGAATATCACTTATATTGCAAATCGAAAGTTAATTAACTTGATTAGATATATTGTTTAAAACGTATTTACACCACTTTACGACTGTGATATTCTTATACAGGTCGACGAGTTATGAAAATTGTTTAAATATTTATTTTAAAATTAATCTCGTTGATCGTCAGATATTGTAACTTTTACAATTTTCTTAATAAATCAGAAAAAAACATAGTATAATATTATTGTAAACATTTACATAGAAAAACTTTTAAGATTCAATCATGATCTTTGAAGTTCAATTAATTTGTTTCACAATTTATTGTGCCTTCTGGCTACTATTAATTCGTACTCAATGTTTGTAACTATAAATTAAAATACGATGAAAAAGTTATTCAAAGTTAAATTGTTTATTTTTAAATGCAATTAAGTAATTGATCTAGATTTACTTTAATATATATTGTATATTATATATTTTTTCGTTAATAAATATGTAAATTTGCTAAATTCAATACATTATTATGTTTAGTAACTTGGATAAGGACATCCCCAGAAACATTTCTCCTCTTCTATTTCATAAATGTATAACTATTTTATTGTTTATTTTGATATTATAGTAAATTATCGTTTGTGCTAACATTTTTGTTAGGCTATTTAAAATTATTACATCGCCACAATCATGGCACCTTTTTATGGTGGAGGGGAGTAGAGGGGGACATACCTCTTCTGTCTTCTTATTTGCCTTTCCTGTCAACTACGTGGGTTGGTCATAATTATCTTTTACTCTGTCCTCCTTCTCTTCTTTATTCACACCAACTATTTTTATATTATTTTATATTCTATTTAATCATCTTTTCTTCGGTTTTTCTCTTCTCTTTCCTTCAACATTAATTTCCATATCCACACTTATTGCCTTTGAATTGCCTCTCCTTATAACTAGACACATTCATTAAATTTACAATATCAAAAAATGGAGAATATTTATGAATTTATTCAAGAAAATGTTACGTAAATTATTATAAAAATATCACTATTGTATAATTATGCATACTTTTAATGTATTTATATTTATATTTATTTTATGGTTATCAGTGGTATTTACACTAAGTAAATCAATTTGTGGGTATAAGCACTTTAATAATAAAATACCTAACTTTACCTTTACAATTTTTTACTCTGAACTCGAAATATTATAAATTTTAGCTGGCTAAATAAAACCGAAATTTATTCTATGGACACTTTTGCTCACAATGATACAATATAATATAGTACACTTAATTAATATTTTTCACTTACTATTTTAATTTAACAACTTAAAATTCAATTTAATGACAAACCATGAAGTTATAAATATAAAAAACACTTATTCACATAAAACAATAACACTTAGGTATATTAGTATTTGTATTTTATTTTTGACAATACCCCTTGCTTAAACAAAAATGACGTTCCTGATTAAGTAAATTATGATAAAAAAATGTTTTTAACTTCATACAGGTTGGTTTCATAAAAAAAAAAAAAAAAATCAGAAGTAAAAAAAACAATAATACGACACTAACGTCAAATTGGAAGTGAAAGGGTTAATCATTTATATTAATTTTATCTATTGTCAATGAATAAATACATTTGATATGAATTTATAAAATAGAATACATAAATGTTTTTATGATCCAAATCGAGATATATTGAATTTATATTTATATTATCTTTACTTACAATGTTTTAAAGCACCATTATATTATTATGTTTTAATTATTAGTACCTACCTATAACAAATACCTTTCATTTGAGAGGTTTCTTTTTAATTTTTCGGGTAAAATAAAAAAATCAGCTATTTTATTATTTATTTATTTAATTATTACCAGTAAATTTACCACGCTTACATTTCTGAAGTATTTATTCAAACAAATGAATCTATAAATTTAATTGGAATACTAAGATAGAAAATATCGTCCAATAATGATGTAGGTAGTGTTATTTTTTAATATAATTACTGTTTCATTTTTTTTAAATTTCACTAATGTGTATGTGCCTATAACGTAATTTTCACACCAGTTGCTGGTCATGTAGCATACCAGTAAAATGTTTTTATAATCAAACATAATATAAAGCCTATTAAAAATAATTTTACCCTCTTATAAAGCTATAGTAGCGATATCATAAATTCAAAAGTTTTTTGAAAACAAAAATCAACTTACACTCCTTCAATGACCACAGCAACTCCAGCAGGTTGGATAGCTTGGGTGACAGCCACAGCAATCTGTTTAGTTAATCGTTCTTGAACTAATAGATATAAAAAATAAAACGATGTTATTATTTATAAATTAAATATTAAACGGAGCGTGTAAGTCAAGCAACACGTCATAATGGTTCCCATTATTCCTAAATAATTTTACAATTGAGAAGACAAAATGTGTTTATCCATCAATTATATAGGTATGTATACATACATTTTTTTTTTTTGAAGCTTTTCTATTAAAAATCAGATCAAAGGCTATAACGGAAATGATTATCTTGGTTTAGAAATCTATGTACATATTGTATATATATATGTATATATTATACAAGATTAAAACCCATATTTTAAGAAATAGTGAACTAATAAAACTAGTAGTTTCAACGCAAATTTGTGATATTGAAAATTATATTTATATCACAAATAAGTATAACATAGTATAATATGTGTACAAATTAAAAAGTTTATTTGATTCATTTAAAAACTAATTGAATTCAAATAATAGTTATAATATTCGAATAATAGTTTTTTTTTGCAGTTCACTTATATAAGTTTTATATTGTCGGGTAGAAGCCATGTGTTTATTTTACTATTCATTACTTTTTTATTCTATTGAATCGACTTATTAATTAAAATAAATTAGAAATATATTAATAAAAAAAAATTTGTTCATTGTATTGATTGCTTATGAGTTATAATATTTTATATTGAAAACCGTTTAATTTTTGATTCAAAATGGTTATGTTATCAATTTATCATTTGTTTATAAAAATGTTAAATGATCTTAATGAAAAATGGAAGTACAGTAATACGTAATGCTATATTTATTACAGTTTGTAATCCTATATTCCTATTAGATTAGACCTTATTCTAACATTTGAGGCAATGGTATGTTTAGTAATTATCGCAGTAAATATTAAATATTTAAGTTTAGTTTTGTAACGAAATATATTTTACTATTAATATTTATCTATATCAGATAGAAATAATATTAAAATATTATATTCTTATAATTAGGTATATTTTACAACTTTAAATTGCTATGTTTTGTGTTCAATCTAAAGTTCGATCTCCATTATTATTATATGAAAAAAATTTCAATTTTAATAATAATTGGATTCCAATTTAAAGTTATGAGATGAGCAAAGTTTGTACAACAATAATTTCTAAAACTTTAACAATAATAATCAAAATTCACATAAAACACTTATCATCTGTCTGATAAATACCTATAATACTTAATCATGATTGGTGATTGGGCGATTGTAAGCTCCGCCAGTTTCAAAATTCAAAATAATAAAAAAAAATAACTGTGTTACAGGATGCTATAAATAGGTACTCTGATGGAGTAATACAAGACTTAAAATATTTACAAATTATATTACATCATTTTAGTTTACATTATATGATATACCTAACTATATATTTTTGGATTATTAGGTATAACGATTATTTATTATGATTTAAATATTTAATGTGAACGATATGATATTATATTATTTTATAATTTTTTTTTTTTTAATATTATATCATATTAATTTTATACTACTACTTGATTTTTTTCACTGGCGGAGTTTACATGAACTCAATTTTATCTGATTTTTTTAGTGACGGAGTTTACATGAGCCTAATTTTACCTTTTTTTTTTTTGGCGGAGTTTACAGTAAAAAAAGATACTTGTGGTGGAGTAACATGTGCCCTGGTGATATTATGTGCGTAGTGCTGTGTTATTTTTTTTTTGGTTTTACCTTGAAGTCTTCTGCTGAACATCTCCACGATGCGTGCAAGTTTGCTGAGGCCCAAAATTTTGTTTTTCGGCAAATATCCAATCGAAACTTTTCCGTAAAATGGAACTAAATGATGTTCACACATACTAAACATTTCGATGTCCTTCACCACAACCATTTCATCGTGATCCTCGTCAAATACGGCATCGTTAAGTACGTCTAAAACATATACTCAATAATTTATATTCATTGATTAAATAATATATTGTAACATGAAAATTATATAGATAATACAACGGTGTTTGTAATTTTCTATTTTGAGTACTTAGAAATATAAATCGTAATACTTATAAATGTAATATTAAACGTTCTCGGCGTATAATTACATATTTGGTTTATTACTATCAATGCCATTTTACTTAAAACAATATGAATTTATTATAAAATAAACTCTAAAGCGTATTAAATATTTTACGTTACTCATAAAAGATTTTTTTTTGTCTTGAGCGAAGGCAAAACACAAGGACTCTCCTCGTAAATAATACGTTGTCTTAGGAATACAATCATTAATTTTTAATAATATTTACGAACTATTACTATTTTATTAAAATGTTTAGATTAATTAATTATAATTTTTTAAATATATTATTAAAGTTATTGTTGAATTAATGATATCAGTATTTTAAATATAATATACTCCCAAATGAACTCCTTCGTAAATTATTTGGTATTATTGTTGGGAAAATTACTTTTAAATAATAACATTTTAATACACAAGTATACTATTATATGGTACAAGTGCAAGGCCGTAGCCAGAAAAATATTTTTTTTTGGTGGGGGGGGGGTTAATGTATAAATATGTTATTATGTAATAAAATATGAAAATCTAACTATTCAGTCTTATTTCAAAAAAAATTTCGGGGGGGGGGGTTTGAACCCTGACCCCCCCTGGCTACGGCCTTGTACAAGTGTGTTTTAATTTTCTCTTTGTACAATGTTTATGAATAACATAATTATGTATTGATAGTAATTTTACTCGAATCACGTTAAAAACAATTTATAGGACTTTTGTAATAAAAATATTATTAGGTACAATATAATTTATTGACGTGTTAAGTAGTGATTTTAATCATCTATAAATTAGGTTAGAAAAGTTTCTACAAAGCTCATACACTATTATAGATAATAGATATGCAAAGATATTTGTTAAATCTAAGCAGACCATCATCATGCTAAATTAACTGTGCATTGTATCTTTTTATTGTATTTTAAAAATTTGAATTTTAAATTATCGTTCTAATTGAATAATATTTTGTGCGGTCATAGATATTTATTTCGAACTAGGTATATCGAATGAAAAATATTCCATTCATAATTAATTTCTTCTTTTGAAAGGTATAATATACTATTATATGTTGTTTTATCTTACTAATGCATAAAGTAATATATTTTACATGCAAAATACTCTGTTTTTAATATTAGCGTAGATTGATTTAATAAAATAAAATATTATGTAAAGCATCAAGTTGGTTTGTTCATTTTGAAGCTAGTTATGACAATTTTAAAATGTTTATATTTTGCTTTAAAATTAAAATATAAAATAAAACCTATAGACGAAGCCAAAAACAACATTCTTACCCTTAAATTTGTGAATAAATCAATTTACTAATTAATTATTAACAGTTTTTAATTAAAAAATGAATCAATGTATTATATTATATTTTTGTGTTTGAATTTAATTTGTTTTTAAGACACGTTTATTGATTTTATACTTTTGTCATCAAAATAAATAATTAGTTGTGAAAACAAAATGTGTATTTTTTAAATATTATTCATTATAAAAAAAAACAGATTGGACTTAAATAATGATTTTCGTTCTACTACCGGTATTTTTGTATAAAATAGTAATACCGTATTATTTTTTCACTGAAATAAAAATAATAATTTTTGTCTCTCGTTTTGATTTTACTGATTAACATAGCGGACATAGTGGATGGTTTAGAGTACACCTACAACCTATTATACGTCAAATGTCATAGTCAGATAAAGCGTTTGAAGATGTACCCAGAAATGGTAATTGGTACCCTTTGTGCAGGTACATAAAGCCAGCAAAGATAAAACACGATTCAAATATGAAATCTACGATATAAAAGTGATGCCGATTAGAATTTATGGTAAAAGTACCTTATTGTAGTGCTTAAATTTTAGTATGTGCACTGCAGAGTATGGATACAACAAAGTATTATTTAAAATACATACAAATCAAAAAACTAACACAAAAACGTAGGTAAAGCACAACATTTATAAGCTTAAATAAATTACCATAGGAAATTTATATATTTAAAAAATTATGAATAAACAGATATTATTCACTTATCGGCGTAGTTTTTTAAATTTTCCATTAAAGAATTATGATATTTTAAAAGTCAAAATATATAATTTTCTATGAATAAAATGTTTAGTTTTTTTTTTTGTATGAAATGGGTTTGTATATTATGTGTGTTTAATCATAGTTTTAATTTATAACTATAGGTATAAGACGTGTTAATGTTTTTGTTTAATAAAAACTAATCAAACAAAATAATTGAAATTATCGAAGACACATTAATTTAAAATAAATATTCAAATCAATCGTTTGAGTTATTTTATTTGTACATAATTGTGTAGTATACGAATTTATATGTGTTTTTTTTATATTTTTGTACAGTTGAAATAAGTGATTGGATTAAAGAATGTTAAGAATTAAGTATAAGCTAAATAAAATTAATTACCGTGTTCATTTTTTTTTTTTTTACGGATAAATACTGTTGATTTGACCGAATGATTCCAATAAATTCAATTATTCATTGATATATAATTAGTGAAATGTACCTGTTAATAAAAAAATAACTATACGTACTGATTACAATATACTCACAATTAGCTTGTTATAAAAATATGTACGTAATATAATATCGTTAATACGAATCTCCCCTCCAATACCCATATCATATTTTTAGTTGAAGGTGGGGAAAAGGGGTATGACGTTCAATCAGAACATCGACAACCACTTGTAACCGGACCAGTATTGTACAATACCTCAAAAGTACGATGATTTAAAAGCTTTTCCGTCCCGTTTCAGAAATGATGGCAATTTTCAATTTGCTGTTGCCAAGGTAACAATGCGTAGACGGTTTATCAGTATTATCGGGTCGATATGCGTACGTATATTATTTAAAAAAATACTTAAGAACCAATAAAATATAATACAGCCCAAAGGCGTAATCGTAGTATTAGTAGTTGAATTCGCTCTTAAAATGCCAATTTAATATTTTTAGATTGACCGCACTTTTCAGTTTTACTAATAAATCGTATAATACGAAATTCTTTAATTTATTGTTTCACTTAAATTTAATATAATGTACGCCGTAAACGACTTCGCACTTGCAATTATTAGACCTTTTACACAATAATGTCCAACTCACACGTGTTCTATTGGATATTATTAAACGATATAGCCTGAAGTGTTACATTGAATTTTATATTTTAATGAAAATTCAGAGAAAAACATTGACGATAAAATAAATTGACATAGTTCCCGAGGCACTTCCCAGTACCTTTATTGTTTTTAGAGAGCATAGAATAAGCGAAGGACACATAGAACATCACACACGTATACGTAATACGTGTGTATAAAGTATTATGCATTTAATTATTATATCAGTATACGTTAGTAGTTAATAACCTTAAGACTATAAAATGCATGTACTCGTATTATATGCATAATGCATTTTATTCACATACAGACATGTAGTATAATAGTAGTATAATATAATAGAAACTCTTGGCTCAAACAATTAGGAGAGTTCAAATTTTGAAATATTTTCTTTGTATCTAAATATTTAATAAAAACACTTATAGACGAACTTACAGCTTTATAAACAACTCACAACTTACAACTTTATATTTAATATATTATACGTCTTGTACTTATTTTGATATTTTTAAAGAAAACAATGGGATTACTATTCGCAATCACTCGTGTCCAATAACTAGAAAACATATTAGGTAAAAGAATGTAATTGAAATATTAATATATACCGAACAAAATATAAAAATAAATCAATATTCGTGAAAGTTTTCTTTGAAATTTATAATTGTAAAGAACTCGAAAATATAGTCGTGCACTATACACCTATTATGATTATTATTTCCTATCGCTCAGCAGTTAAAATAAAACAATCGAAGATACGAAAAATACCGTACCTATGTAAAATAGTCAGTTAGATTTCAGTTGATTTTCACTCAGCTGAAAATATTAAAAAAAAAAAAAAAAGTAGCTATTGGAAAACTACTGAAATTTTTAAAAGGACGTAGGTGTATGATTTCACGTATTATTTCGAGTTTGTTACATTTACATAACACGTACGCTTTCGGCAGTACGATGCGACGGTACGAACACGTAATAATTATTACAAGTGTGAACTGTGAACAATCATGTAGATTATAATGATATTGTACGTCATGTATATTATTATAATTGTAGCGTGCGATTTCTCGGCAGTCGGTTGTTTCTAGGGATTTAACCATCCACAGTATAGGTACATACGTTTGTATCGTATTGCCTTAATAACGTAAATATTATAGATACGTATACTTAGTATATTTATTATTAGATATTGTTACACACGTGTACAATATAATACGAATCACATTAAAGCATTTATATTTGTCCGGAGCCATGACGAATTATGATTTCAAAACAATGCACTGGATACTAATATGCCGTATGGCCGTGTGCATGCTTCTGATTTAATATATTTTATGATAAATTTAAATATTTCGACAAGTCAATAACATGACGCTATAGGTATTTGGGTTTAACAAATATGACTCGATGACTATATATAATACATTATCTAATCAAATTATAATAATAATAATTACCTATTATTACTAGTGTTCTTTATGAATATTATGATATAAATTAACGGAGGACACGACCAATCAATATATTATTTAAACAAAATATTATAAAATATCCTTGCAGTCGAAAATTAAAAAAAAATTATTGATTTTATTTTAAGGATCGTAGCTAGTTAAGCGTAGATTTTTTTGAATGTAGATAAGCGTTTTAGTTTTATTTTAAAAATTACTTTAAAAATAGGTAGGTACCTATTATTTAAAAACATATATTTGTCAGTAATCGACAAATTCAATTAAAACGATAAATTTTTGACGGATAACTGCTGTATTTGGAGAATTAAAATATTTTATTATCCGCTCAACCATGCTATACAATTAAAGAATTAAAATTTATATTATTATTTAACATTGTAAAATTATTACTTTTTAATTTTGATACTTAAATTTTACATACATTGTTATTATATGACAAATCCATAAAGCAATATAAATGGATAAGTCAATATAACAGATGCAGATAGTTTAAAATGCATTTATAAATGGGTGTTTAAAAACGAACCGTGTTCTAGTGAACTATTCATTACTATGATTGTACGTCAAAATCAAATTACTGAAAGCTAATATATAGCAACGGCAACAGTAGTAGCAGTAGAAACTAACCCGTGAAGTAATGATAGAATTTAATATTCTCGAACGTGATGTAATTTATAGCGTTATAATTATATTAGTTCTTCCTCCCGCGCTCTAAAAACGTCACAAACGACATAAACTTATTTTAACAGTATGTATTGAAAATCTTTGCTCGTAATAATTCATTTAACGGGCAATTCGAGTTTAAATTATTATCTTTATTCCGGTAATATTATAATACACTATAACATCGATGAACCGCTGTCCATCGATCATTAATCATTGCTGTAAAACTTTAATAAAAAGTATACTTTCGTTGCATGCATGTGGTGGACAGGTTATGAAGATGAGAGAAATGTTCAGCATCCAGTATCTATTTACAGCGTTCAATCGTGAAGTAATTAATTTATTCAAGACGCATATTCTTCGTATTTACTGATTAGGTTCTGTTAAATTTGTATGAAACATACAGGTGTTTATTTTTTTTTTCGTAGTACCTATGTATTTTTTTCCTGAGTAGGAATTTTATAATATTATGCGATTAAGTGGATTCAAAAGGTTACAACATCAATCAAATGTCTGTACATTTTTTTCTATTGAGTTTAACACAGTAAGAAGCTATGATGGTTTTATTTGTTAAAAATAATTTTGAACTCTAAAATGGCCGAATTTAAATGCAATTTACACATTTTTCGAAAACATATATAGAACAATTTAATTCTATACATTTATTAACAACATTTTGTGTTAAATACACCGACATTCAAGTTTAATACTTGACTAAATTATTCAGAAAATCATATTAATTATTTTACGATTTGCTTTCCAATTTAAATTAAGTTAAATTAAGTAAATTTATTATACATTTTAGTATTTTACATGCATAGTTAATAATTATAAATAATAAGATACTTATTTAATATAATTTTTTGAATAATTTTTAGTTAAATGAAATATTAATTATAAATTATTTAATTTAAATTGATTTGAGTTGGGAAGAATAATTTTCTTGATGAAATATCTAATGAAATTTTAAATAATAACTCATATAAATTTAAGAGAAATAAATGTACTAAAATAAATATGTTAAGAATATGTTAATATGTTGAGAAAAATTTGAATTTTGTAATTTAGTACTTATATATTTTATATTTTACTTAACCTAACCTAATGTTACACGCTACGTTTCAAAGTAAGTATTTATTTATTTATGTACACATAAAAAATAAGCAGAAACACAAAATAATAATCAAATTGCATCAATTATACTCTGTAATAAATATGCCTATATCTAAATATATTAATCGATTAGTGATTACTGATTACCATATAAGTTGTGAAAAAATGTAAATTTATTGATAGCAATCCGATTGTATTGCATGCAGTAGTACAATGTTTGTCTATGAAAATTTATTGTGCGCCAAATGACCAAAATCAAACAATTTTCACGTTGTCGCTTATTGTTTTTCTATTATTTTGTTGTATACATAAAACACGGACCTGAACAATAATTATGGTTCAATGTGATTTACGTAGTCACGTCACGTCGGTATAAGTGATATGCGTTGTATTATTATGTCATAATGTGAAGTCTGAGCTTGGCCCTACATTTTTTTTCCTGGCTTAACGAATTACACAGTAATGCACTTAAAAATCGTATTTTGAAGAGCCAGTGTTGGTGGTGGGCGGGAATGGGCCTGCAGTTATATTCATGTTTTATTCAATACCACGGAACCTTTTCCACATACGTATCATCTAGAAGACAGCCGCGAAGTTATCTCAAGACACTGATTCATTCAATTACGGTGAAACGCTTTAGAAATCTCCGACACTTTGCCGTTTAATCAGATTAAGTACGGGCAATAAAAGGATTCCTCGGCCAAAATACGAATAGTGTATACCTAATAATATCAAGGTTGGATTTTCATTGAAAATGTTTTAAGCATAAACAACGACCTCAGGTTTTTTTTATGCAGTTATTACGCCGGCGCATGCAACATATTATACCTAAGATGATCGTAGGTAGAGAAAGAGTTGGCTGCATAGCCAACGTTAACGTGTCCGCTGCTGTTATAGATAGACAAGAAAGTCGTTTGTTAACAAAAAAGCTAATATCCATGGCAAACCACTATGTAATTTTTTAAGCTATAAGCTTCTTAAAATTACTTTTTTTTTATTGTGAAACTGGTCTCATAACTTTATAGTGTGATAAACATTTAGTTCGATTACTTTGTTTCGTATACTTATTATTTACTATTCATGAAATTGTTTCGTAATTTATTTAGGTTCATGCAATTAATCGATTTCATGTTTTTATATATGACATAATCTTATATTACACTAAAATTAAAAATATAAACGTCGACCAAAACGATTTTTCCATTCTATCGTTTAGATATCACCTTTCAAAATTTATAATTGACATTTGCTCTAATTTTTATAGTGATAATAAAAATGATGACAAACATTAAAACCTAGTCACGAATTTCAAACAGGTTATTAATTAATGATAAGAGATACATTATTTTATATCGTCGGTCAATTAATGATAAAACATGATATCTAATGGTTTTAAATTAGCTGTAAAAGTATATAAATTCATTTGTATAAATATATTATATAATTATAATTGTTTTTATGTATACTGAATTTCAAATTACAGGCATATTGAAAACGAAAATAAAATAATCCATTAACCATAATAAATTCCGTCATCTACACCTAGATAGTTACCACAAAACATATTAATATCAGCTTCCTGAAATAATTCTTAATAATATTCACATTATTGCAGTAATAAATAAATTAACAGTCAATTTATTTAATTAGTTATCAAATTTATTCTCGCCAATTATAAAATAATAATATAGGAACAGTGAAACACACATACAAGTTATTTTCAATGGCACAAGGCTAAATTTATAATATGCTCTTCAGCCACACCTTTTATTTGTGCCCATGCGTACACGTTAATGTGAATATGATTTTTCTTTTTCTTTTAAAACTACCTATTACGATGTCAGGATCGCATGAGGAAACTGATATGATAATAGATATTATACATTATTAGTGTCAGCTGAACAGTGTTAAATATGTAAATTTTATTATACTACTGATTGAAGGAATCGTGAGCTATACTAATATATCGTTGTTTCGTGTTCAGCGTTTACAACAAATTTTATATTAATAATGTTAACATACTAATTATTCTCATTTTAAGAATAATTTAGTCAGTCTTGCAAAGTACTTGAGCTAAAGTATTTAATTACTTTAACTCGAGTACCTACTCAAATACGTATTTTAAATACTTTTGAAAAAAGTACTTTGACAAAATATTTTAAATAATTTCTCAAAGTATTTGTATTTAAAATTAAATAGGTACTTATTTTAAAATCCTTTGCCTTTTTAGTTTATGTATTTTGCACTTCTTATTCAATCACGTTAAAATAACAGTTGAGAAATGAATGTATGAGTCAAAAAATATAATCTATACTCCGTATAAATATACGTAAATAATATAAATTTGGGGTAAATTTTATTTTTATTTGTAAAATGATTTATGCAAATTAATGTAAGATATGATAATAATATAAATAGCATTCAATAGTATTAATCTTAGAATATTTAGATTAAATCTAAGTATCTCTAAATATTGCCCTAAAGCTTAGGTAGTTAGAAGTTCAAAACATCAAAATTAAAATAAATGCAGTATTTAAGGTTAACGAGCGATAAGATATAAGTTGGATCGGTTACATAATAAATTATAATATATATAGCGACTTTTGTATGTAATAGTAAAACTGGAATGCCATATAAAATTACCTGTCAGTGTCTGATCATAGCCTTTCGTGAAGAATAACATTGCCTTCGCAGCCCTCTCCGGAGTCTTCAGTAATCCTTGGCGCTCGGGGTTTTCTCCCAACGCGCTCAAAAGCATCTTATACGAGTCAGTCATGTCCGGTAACAGGGCTTCACGAGTAGGTGGCTTGTGGTCCAGCTCTAAGTCGTGGTGAAACGTGCAATGTTCATGACCTGTGGACGGCAACCGTATATTTTATGACATAAATTTATTATCTCATAACATATATTATACATATTATACACACATGCACATAGACTGTTATCGATGGGCTGTAACGAAAAACGGAGTTCTACTGCACCTTCCAATAATTAAACATTCGATAAAAGTCTGTGTGTGTGTGTAGCATATGCATCTACACACACGCGCGTTCGTCATCGGAAAATATAACACAATATCATGACGAACGCAAAACTATCATTATTATTATTATTATTATAACTAATATTCTATAGCTAATATTAACGTTTAAATCGTCGTAACCGTACCCGTTATCTTACCCGGCGTGGTGGAAGTTCTCGGCGTTTTTGGGTTGCCGGTATCGTCGAATTCGTTTTCGTCCTTCCACGACGCCAGTTTCTTCAGTGCTGGAGGTTTGTTCTTTTTCAGTAAGCTCACCACGTCAGTTCCGTTACCGTTGGAAACCGTCGCTGCCATGGCTATCACTGGTCTTTCGGATGTGGATAATATTATGATGTCGTATCAAAAGAAATGGTTAACACCCGGTCGGCGACGGTGATAAGAATAAGTGTTATTGAGTAGTGGAGGAGAAAAGAGAGAGAAAAAAAAACGATCGACAGGACTTAAACGGCGGTGAATGCGAAAGTGAGCCGGACGTCTGGTGACGGTCAGCGTACGACACTGAATGCGATTCCGGGAGTGTATCACCGCGGCTCTCGTGGTCCGATCGGGTCTTCGGAGGAGCGACGCGCGCGTGTGCGAAAGAGTGCGCGCCGGACGAATTTATATGCATAGTGGCGGAGGGGAAGTATAAAGAGGTGCTGCCGCCGCGTATCGTTTGTCAACTTCGCACTTTTTTCCCTCTTTTTTGTTTCCCTTTACGCACATGCACACGCCGCCGTTGTCGTGTGGTTTACGACTTTGGCTTTTACGAATGATCGACAACGGTATGTTATGAAAATTATGTAATCGTGTAGTGTAACAATAAAGAATGATATGAAAATAACTAAAATAAATGGTACGAGTTGCCGTCCGTTCTATATCGTAATATTAAAATATAAAATATACACAATATTATGCACTCGATCTAGACAGAGTCAAACGAAACAATTTAACGAAAAAGAAAAGTGTAGAGTATAATATTATATAAAGTGTCAATGCGTCACATAAATAAATATACGATTCAAAATAATGTAATTGATGAATAAGTATCGCGGTATTGATATTATTTGTCAAAATAGAAGTGCATTGCAGAGAGCTTAAGAGCCTTTTTGTTTTTGAGTAAACATTATCGACGGATTTGTTTGTTTTTCTCTCTGTTCAAGAGAACGTCTCAAATACGCTGTAAATAACGATTTTGTTTTATTAAAATTCCAGTACATAGGGATTAAAACCTTGACGTTTTCCCGTAATCTGACCCAACGGCTATCCGAATAATCACTATCAAATAATAATATGTCTCAGACAACTGTATTATTCAACCATTGTTCGGGCAATAGAAATTTAAACAAAAAAAAATTCGTTCAGATTATAATATTCGTAACGCGTATTCCGTAATGCACTGATGTGATTATGTTTCATGGAAAATTTGAGATTATATTAATGTTAACTAATTAATTCTGAAATTGATTATATTCTTTGAGTATATATATATATATATATATATATATATATACCTATATATATATATCGTAAAGAATCAGTAAAATCAATATTTTAGTTAAAATATCCATTAGATTATAATAGTATCAAACTAAATTGTTAATAATACGGTGGTCGAAAATGGAACGAGCATTTTATAAGATTGATAAAAGCGTACACTGTAACGGGTGATAAATTAATAATTAAACGCACAATAATTGGATATGCGCTATATGCATAATATTATTGTGTATAGTACATGATATAATAATGTCGTTTAGATATCTCAATACTTGTTGTTGATTTATTGTATCATCTGTAAATTAGACACTTATACCAGTTATACACCTAAATGTTTACTCTCGGCTGATTTATATAATTGTTATACAAACAGATGTAAAAAAGTCATCGGTTTTGAAAGGTATACCTACCACAAAATTTACGAGTTACTCAAGGACCTCATAATATAATTATGATTTGACCGTAAACGAGTAATAAGTTGAAATGGTAAAAAAAAAATTACAACTACGAAATTAGTCCTATTAAATGACTTCGATATTTAAATCGTACGTCTATAGGTGCAATTTTGGAATTTCAACGATATGGGACTGCGATTGTTTTAGGTTACCTCAAATAAAATAATAATATACATTTACATATTCGTATTCAATTATTGTTTGCTTTGAAATTGATTAAACGCAGACTTGTAAAATTATTTATTATATGATATTAATTTTCTTCTTAAATTTTAATATAAGAAAATTTAGTTTATAAAAAATATTTTTAATAATTGTTTTAATTAAATTGGCCGTAGCCCGTAAGTGAGTACTATAAAAGTTCTTCACAGTGCCTATTACCTAGTGAGGTTTATTTAAATTAACTAGTGTTCAGAAACTAGTTTACTATATGGGTTTTAATATTTTTTTACTTTTACCTACCCGTTATATAATACGTAATATACATTATAAAACTAGTTCTTAAATATAAGTTTCATACATTTTACATTATAGGTACTAATTTTTTTTTTTTACATTTTATGTAGTATGACTTTTTGTTTAAGTTTGACGATTTCAAAATTTGAAAACATTAAATTTAAAATTAATTGTATATGTATACATTAATACCTACATAATTTAATGAGTTTTTAAACTTACAATCATAATTTAATTGATCGAATGAGTGATGATAATATTATTAAATTTGAAACACATTCACCTAAGACTTACAACATCTAAAGTAAAGTAAAAAAATAATATACTTATCGTTTTAAAAAAAACTATTTAAAGCAGCTGAATCTGAAAAAAATATAATTTTTGTTATGGTGTTTATTAGTATGAAAAATTGATTAAAAAATGAATAATCCATGGTACCTACTAAAATATAATTTAATAACAAATTACTTCTAAAAATAGATAACTTATATAGGTACTCGTATAAATGTGTAATGCATAAATTATGTATCTAATGTATATGACGTATTGATTTATTTATAGGTAAGTTACGGTCGTTTAGACCATTTTGCTATTAAGTTAATATCATGAATAATTGAGTTTTATGAAATTGAAATTATTATTCAGTTTAAGTAACTATTTATAATTCTTACTTTATATAATTTTTTAAATCAATTTTCCCTATCATATATTATGATATGAATATTATTTAAGATTATATTATAAGAAGTTACATAAAGTATTTAAAAAAATAAATAAAATGAAATGAATAAATAAAAATTAATTTAGTGAATAATTCAACATAATACAAAAAAAAAAAAAACTTTAACCTTAGAATATAGAAACCTCTTAGAAACGTTTTCGTAAAATAAATTTTATAATATTATCAACATCTGAACTCAAATAATAATTCGTTTAGCTTCCAGTATTTATTTAACAATACATATTTTATGTATAATATTCACATTAATACATTATGTTAAAACATTAATTAGTATCTGTATTGGAAAATAAAAACAAATATTAGTTCATAAATTTATAAATTCCTTTTTAAATCGGTTGATGTAAAAACTGGTTTTATTAAATCATATAGCTAAATCAAATAAATAATAATAGATTCCATAATATGAATTAGATGATCAGGAATTTTACAATATTTCATCACTGTATAGATTTTCCAGAAGCATTACTAAATAATATTTTATTCAAATAGTTATTTCAATACTATAAGTGTGTGACTGTAAATGAAATGTTGTTTGAACCTGTTACGTGAAATAAAATAACCTTGTAGTCTTAAATTGTTTTGCATGTTGTTTAATTATATATTTTAAGGAATTATAAAAAAGCAAACAATTTTATTTAGTGCGATATCTATACTCAAAGTTTTGTTTTTCTAAGTAGGTACCTACTACAACTATTAATAAAAGTAAAATAGTAAAATATAAAATAAAAATCACAACTTAACCAAATTATTAAAGTGAATAAATAACATTAATAACTATTAATTACCTATATATTAAAAATATGTTAAAAACATATAATAAAGTTAATTATTTTATTTGAAATAAAATGTAATTTTTAGTCAATGCATGCATATGTAAATTATATATTTTATTAGGTGATTACAATAACTTTAATTTAATTTAATGTTACATTATATTACTCGACATGGTTTGAATTTATTTTCAAAAGTATTGTTATCGCTTTCAAATTTAAAATCAAAGCTCATATGAATCACGGGGTCTTCAGAGAACAATAAATATTTCAATAAGTGATATTTTGTTCAGATTGTTTGTATTTGATCGTATTTCAATATTTGTTAATATTTTTTATGATAGGTTTTAATTTATCATCACATTTTTATACTGCCATTAATGATGTGAGATCATTTTAATTAACATAAATAATAATAGTTATATCTAAAAACTCATTTGAAAGACTAAAATGATAACCTTTATAAAATATTTTATAAGCATAATAATACAAAATTCTAAGCCATCAGTACAACTTTTCGTTTCATTTTTAAACAATAAATGTTTAGGCATTTTAGATTTTATAGTAAAAAATAGATGTATTTTAAATCAGTTAAATATGTATAATGTATATATTAAACATTAATAAAAGAAAGTGAAATTAATATACACCTGCCATAGATAATATTAAAAAAAAAAAAAAAATTTGGTAAATGTATAGGTATTAAAACCATTAATAGGATAAGGTTTTGAAATACATTTTAATCCATTCACCGAAAAGTAAAAAAGTTATCGGAAAGTGGAATGAACCAGCTATAGATCCAATTATAAGTATGATATTCCATTGATGATTTTGTTACCAACTGATATTATGTTATAGAATTATATAACTAATTAATTTTAACCATTGCATAACACTTTAGGGTTGTATAAGAATACAATTATAAGTCAATATCATATGTCCTTAACTGAAAAACTTCTAAGGATTCCGTATTGTATGCCTCTCATTTAAAATATATTTTGTCAATGTTTTCCTAGCAAAATCTTTGGTTACACGAGTGCGTAGAAATTTATTCATCCCCTTTGCTGAGCTGTCATTTAATTAAGTAGGTACCTGCTAAGTTCATAATTGGTAACAAAAAAAAAAAAATAAAATAAAAATAAAAAAATAAAAAGATATAACAATATGATTTTAGTATCGCCTAATAGTTATTATTATCTTATAATATTACTTATATAGTAAACATCAAAAATTGAAATAGGAACGAAATAATTACAGAAGAAGTGTTTTGACTATCATAATTGATTTAATTTGTGGATACTGTTAATTATTAGTCAATTCCGAGTAAAATGAAAGTATCAATTAATGTTAATTAACAAATAATTATTATCCAACAGTAATATTATAAAATAATACTACAACAATCAGTTGATATTTAACGTTATATGGAATCTACTACATTTACAATCATGTACTATATTTATTTTTCAATACCTACGAAATACGAAATCAAACAATATTTCCGCTTTTATAATAATATATTATGTTGGAAATGCAAATATATATTTTATGTTTTACCAGTGTTGAATTCATAAATTATTCATATAATATCCTATGAACAATGTCTATATTGTTAGTATGGTTTTATTTTTATTATTACTATTGCCAAGTAAAAGTAATTCTTAAGTGTTATTTATAGTAAAATATGTCACCGAGGTCGAACATTTCATACTTTTTGTAGTTTAATAAAAGGTACAGCGATTACAATTTTTCTTATTGTTAATATTTTTTAATAAAGTTAAAATCTGTGAATTCCGTTATGCTAGTGGTTTTAAATAAAATATCTATTTTCTTAATTATTATTGTTACATTACGTTTAAACCACAATTATAAACGTGGTATATTCATTTGTGTTGACAACAATAGTACCTATAGTACTATATAACGCACGTAGTCATGTATCATCAGTAATCCCGTTGTAAACACTTCAAATGCATTTGAACGATTCACATACAACTGTTGCTTTAATTTAGTGTACTAGTAACTAAGTACTTATCCTATGTAAATTGCAATTATTTACACAACTTAGAAGTGTTATTAAAATTAAAAAAAAAAAAACGATTTTATTTCCAAGATAGGTAATGATGTTTGTAATGTGAGAGTATCAATTGCAAGCGACTTAAAAATGTTTTAGGTTGTTACGTATCGAAAAAATCTTAAAAATATTGTGGCATTTTAAGAGTTTATTTTGATTATCAAAGTAGAGTTATCAGCTTTATATATGAAAGAATAATCTTTACCAATTTGATCTATTTTATTGTGATGGAAAACTATAACATATTTTAATAAATGTTAGGAACTTCGTACTCATATAGTTATATGTATATACGGCGTTTATAAGAGTAAAAGACGTATATTTTCTTCTACCATTTTTCACATCAATACAGCTACTAATTTCGTGTTATTATTTTAATATCATATTCAGTATTTTTTCATATATTCTTGTGCTATCGTTTCAACCTTAAAAACAAAGTGTAAGTACAATCCATATTTGTTTCTATAATCAGTAATCACATACATAATACTGGTATCTATTCCATCTATCGATATTATCTTTTGAGAGTTATGGTAATTTAGCATTTTTCAATCACCTCTCACCAACATATTTTTCAATTTTATTTTGTCTTGTTGATCATAACTTTGTATGGTTTAATTATCTATACGACTATACACGTTTGACGTCTATAGGCTCAAATAGGGAATTACTATGGCGGGGGCTCAAGCCCTTTAATATATTCAACAAAAATTGCCCACATCTCCTCCACATCAAATAAAAATATTAACTCTATAATTAAAATGTAAAGAAAAAAAGTATATTGACCATATTGAACACTTTTACAGTTTTACAGTCATAGGGAGCAGTCTAAAATAACATTTGAAACAATTTGATTATTAATAGGTACATTCAATTTTAATATAAGAGTAAATATTGGGGGGCTTTATCCCCCCAAGCCCCACTCTATTTGCGCCTATGTTGACATCTTACGTTATAGAGTTGCATTTGGTAGTAAATCGAAAGTTAAAAAACCTGGGTAACCGCTCCGTTATAGTATAGTAGAGTTCTAGTGTCAATAGGCATGCAATGGATGTGTTAAATTTAAATTCAACGATCAATTATTGTGTGTGAAAAGCGAATTTGATCAAAAACGATGGGTTAGCCTCTATTTTATAAGAATAAATAATATACATATATACATATTATATAATGTTTTTTCTATTAATATTGTGTCAAATTAAAAGAAGTTCAATCCATGTCGTATTTTGTCATATTAAATACTCTGTATTTTATATAAAAAAATAGAATGATTGTATAGTAGTAAATTTTGTAAATTATTCGTCATGAATATATTTTATTTTCGTTTATACTTAATAAGATGTTGAACTGCAAAATGTGTCTTCAGTTACGATTTTGTAATACATTTCAAAATTATCGCGTGGATATATTATTTAATTAATTAGTACGATATTATACATTAAATAAAACTGTTATCAAATTGTAAGGAAAAATGTATAAGTATTAAGTCAATACCGATGAAACCTTGAACAGTGTATTTTGAAAATTGTACATATAGAACACATTGATTTATATAATGGAGAAAAATATCAAGTACTTACGATTAATATATTAAAATTTTTTAATTACAGTAAAATAATTAAAAATTTGTGTCGACATTTTAACTTAAAATGTAGTATAAATATTTTCAAACTGTGTAGTCTTTTTTAAGCTTTAAAATCAAGAAAAACGTTTGTTTTAACATTTATCTTCAAAAAAAAAAAAAAAAAACTAAGAAAGTTAAAAAATGTAAAACATTTATATTTAGCTCAAAAAAAGACAAAATATTTTGGAAAATATCTGGGAAATGCTAACGTAAATCACTGGTAAAACTCCTAGTCTCTTAGGTTATATCTTTTTGAATTACAGTAAAATAACTGAATCGATTTTGCCAAAACCTATTGTTGCGTAAATATTTTCTTCATTCTGTAATTATTTTTATTTAAATTTTTATTTAAATTTTCATGATTATTTGGAATATAAAATTCCAATTTACTACCAGAAACTATTCTCAGAATTAAAGATTAAATTTTTTCTTTTTTTTATCTTCAAAACGTGCAGAAAGACACACTAACCAATCGAATCGTTTTAGTACTAATACCTTCATCAATTTCCTTAGCATCTAATACTTAAATTAAAATAAAATCACACGATTTGAGACACGACACTATTTTTTCTGTACGGACCTCAACATATTTAGAGTTGTTTCTATTATTTTTGTAAATAACTATTTCATTCACGTATATACAAACGTATAATATCGTATTATGACACTGTTTATAGTTTATGATTCTATCATCCTCGTCGACGTGACATAACTGGCATTATATAATACCTAATAATATCGTTAACTATATACCTATGCTAGGTAAATCGCTATGTATAATACACAATATATGTATTAGTATAATCGTTGTCGACGATGTTGACCGCGTTGTAATGACGTTTTTATTTTATTGGCGGATTCGATGAGACGTGTTCGCTGTGGTTGTCATCAGCTGCTAATCCGCTCAAATTTTCCACACACACACACACACACACACACACACACGATGTTATATAATATTACAATACCGACTTTGTAACATACCGTAGGCAGTAGTATCGTTTTTGAATTTCAGCTAACTCTCGCGGTCCGTATCATTAAATTAAGGACAGGTTTGTTAAAAGTCTTCACATTACGTACAAGGTATATATATATATAGGTAATATACGTATATTAGTACATATATTATATATATATATATATTATATATGAAATGTATAATAATATTATGCCGTAGCGTATTACCGTAAACGAATATATAACATAACGAAAACTAGATATTTGGCAGTTGAAACTCACACAATATAATATTATTATTATTATTATTATTAAAATAGTATTGTATACTGTCATATTGCTATTTTTGATATAGTATTTCAGCTGTCGAAAGTCAAAACTATATTTGTACGTATTTAAACGGGACTAATAATCAATCAACGCACTTATATATTACACAAATGTAAAATGAGTTTTTTTTACTAACGGTTATTCTCAGAAACTATATCTACTTGACCGATTTCAATAAAAGTTATATCAATAGATTCCTCAAGACTCGGAGTTTGCTCTTAGTTTCGTTTTTCAATCCTTATAAGTTGTTATATCCACACGTAAATTTCGTTTTGGCACGTGAAAATCAAATAATTTTTCGTTTCTATAAAATGTGACATATTATATAACTATTATTAGTAGAAATGTGAGCAAGAATTGTCCTTACGTTACATATTATTCACTATTTATGGTCTGTAAATAGTATTAACCAAGTAAATAAGTAGATGGTTGTAAATAATAGAGGCCATCAATTTGTAATTTACTGTAGCACGTAAAAACGATTACCAATCTGAACGATATTGTGTTTACGTCTGTTTTTAAGTATTCGTTGAACAGGTCTCCAGTTTTTGGCGTTTCTTTTAAAAATATCTCCACTTGTGTAAGACAGAAAAAAATAGATAGGCAGATAAATTTTAACCCAGACAAATTCGAATAATATAGCTAGTAATCAATAAATTTGAAGTTATTATTTTTATTTCAGATAAAAATAATTTTCGATTTCAAACTTATCGCTTCTGTTATAACCAAGTTTAAAGTCTATTGCATGTTGTGAAACGTTATAAACATCTTTTTACTCTTGTGACTATTTTCCATTGGATTTAAAGTGTTTAAACTAAACAAATTACTTGGTAGTCAGAGACACGTATTATGATATTATTATATTATGCTGTAGACTGTCGAGACATTATTAACTTAATGTATTTTGTTATCAATTTATTATATTTCAGTCGTCAAAAGTCACAGCTCACGGTAGCTATATTTTTAAGTTTTTAAATGGTTAATACTATATTATAACATTGTTATTGTATTATTGCACTATGGATAATAAACCAAAATATAAGTCGTACCTATCAAATTGATTTGTGTCAAATAGGTACTCGGAAAAATATTATCAGTTTCATCGATGCTTGATAGGTAATTAGGTAAATTTATGATAGTTTCTTGTGCTTAATACGTATATATTTTAACGACGAGACAATTTACAATGTAGTAGTTGAATAATAATTACATTTTCAAATTTTTGAAAAATATTATACACCTATTAAATAAATGTTTAAATAAAAAATAATGAAAATTTCGTGCACGTAATAACACGTACAGAACGTTCTCGTGTAAATGTAATAATATTATAATATGATTTACATTTTATAAAATTCAGAAAAAATGCACGCAAATACACAACTGTTCTTAACAATGTATTAAATTTTATTGTGTGCTAATAGTTTTCAGTAAAGAAACCATAAAAATTATTTTACCTCTTAAAAATAGGTGAACGTTTCAGTGGCTTTTATACAGTTTAATCATACTAGCACACCCATTTTAGTTACGATGGGTTATGTTGGATGTATATTTTGTTTTACATTTTTTGTCTAAATTACAGTGCGAGTAATTAGAGTTGAGTGGTCTTTTGAAATAATTATGTTTATTATTTTTAAAAAACATTTTTTTTTCTGGTGTGAATGTTATAATATTATAGTACATGGTTTAGCCATATAATATGATTGACACAGTTGAATCTCTACAAATAACAAGATGTAGTTATTTATTGGTTTCTTTAGATTTTAACTGTTTACATAATTAAATTTCATGCGAATGTAGTTATATATTATATTACCATAATATTATGTTCACTATATTATTACTTAATACTTATTAGAAAGATATCTGATCATATAATTTTTGCAGTGTCATATTTAACTGTAATAGTTATATTTATACGATCAATAAAACAGATTGGTAATTTTTAAAGTCACGAATGTTATACTTTTATGTTTCTTTTAATCATACATATTATTATATACTCAATATAATATTTGAATATTAACAGTTCACTAAATTGTTTTCAAATTGAATTAAACTTCAAAACTTAACCTTAAATTAATCAAAAAAAAAAAACTTTCATTAATAAGACTTGATTTATTATAAAAAAAAATTGTAATTTAGTTATATTAAATTCTAGTTTCCATTATTTTTATTCAACATAGCTTCAGTTTTATTATTTATAATTATTAAATATTGTAAACTAAATGATTTTCCTGCTACAATTTAAATCTAAAATGTGTTATTGTTAATTGGTGCTGAAGTTTTCGGTATGGCTTCAATACAATTCGCAGCAGATTTACTGGAACCTAGTTTATATAATAATGCCGTTGCAGAAATATATCATGTCTTGTAATATTTGATTGGTCGTAAATATAATTACAAAACTTATGAAGTTACAAGATGTTCACTACAATTTAAAATAATTTTGCATATATGTATAAATATATAATATTATAAATACATCAAGTGATTATTTTCAATAACACATTAACTCTAAAAAATAAACAGGTTTTGAAATACTTTTTTACATAATTTAAATTCATTACAAAATAACATTTTCAAAAAAGACAGTTTTTATTTTATTTTTCAATATTTTTTTCAAACACATAATATATTTTTTATTACATGTTCTGAAATTTGAAGTAGAATATTTTTCTTAAACTTTTGATAAATTTATAAAAAATGAAATTTTGAATAAGTTTTTAATATTATTAATAAGGATTTTAGGTTATGCCGAGAAACGTTTTGCAGTTAGGTACTTTTGTTCAGGGGCGGAGTGGCTTCAAAATTCTTACCGGGCAAACCGATATTTTCAGGCCACTTTTTAATATTAGCCCTATGGCACACGTACATTAACATAAATAATTTTTTTTTTGGAATGCATTTATATAATTGTTTATGTCTAATCAATGTACACAAAATACTGATCAATGATCACTCATCACATATTTCTTCTTATATTGTTTTCAGTTTCACTGTAAACTATTATAATATTATAGGTCTTTATATATTAATATATTAATTTATGATGAACCCATTTTTATATTTTTTTTTAGTGAATTATGTTTTTGCTACTGATCTTTTTGAATTTTTTAACTAAAAGTTATTAGTTTTATTTGATTTTACCTGTAAATAATCTACAAATTAAACAGTATAATGTTTAATGTTTCAAAAAAATAACAAATACTTAACAATGTTTAGCATGTTCTCTTATTCAGTATAATACAAAACTTATACTTATTAAGAAGCAACTATATACACACATATTTAACAAATTATAATTGTTAATGTAATTACAATAATAATTTGCCTTAAAAGATTACTTTTAGTACCCAGTTCATTAATTATAATATCATTATCTAGTTCTATAGACATCAACCTAAATGCTTCTAGATTTACCGTTTGCCATTGAATTTCTCAATTTATTTTTTAGATATTTAAGGGTAGAAAATACTGTCATTTTTATTATTATATATATAAAAAAGAAAATTTAAAATCCAAAAACTATACAGACTATAATATAGTCCGAAATTTCATAAGTACTAATAAATCAAAATATAAAAACCAAACATTATATAAAAAAAAAATATTTATAGAACTATAATAATCAATAATACGTAATAAATGGAATGATAATAAGTTATTAATAACTCTATTAGTTGAACTTATCATTTATCCTTTTTTTATTATTCTTCTAATTTAGACTCAAACATTATACATGTATAACCAAAAATTAAACGCATTACAAAATTATCGAATAGAAATATAGAATGATGGCCGATGGGCCACATTTTGTATAAGCAATCCAGGCCACCCGGAAATTTCTCGGTTGTCCGGTGGGCCACTTCACCCCTGCTCTTGTTCCGTTTTACTTCGCTTATCTAAACTTTAAATACTTTTAAGTTAAAACTAATACAATTCTAGTTTGAAATTTCTCGGCTTAAAAAATTGTAAATATATAATATTTTTTAAATATTTTAATTCAAATAATGTACCTAATAATAAATATATTTTCAAAAAAAATTAATAATTCTCCTGATAACGAATTTACAATGTTAAAATATTCTCCCTCAAATATATTAATTGTATACATATCATCAGTGCCAGCGCTAGGTTTTTTGCTGTCCTGTGCCAATTACCATTAATATGCTGCCCTTACGCGTCCCCTAAAATTCCAAAAAAATTTGCCACCCTGTGCAGTCGCACAGGTCGCACATGTCTTCCGCCGCCACTGCATATCAAAATATTATATGATCAGATAATCGAAATTAACTTATATGTTACATATAATTGTCTGTGGTCTAAATTACGTAAATAGGAATAATAGGAAGTTTTAAATTTTAATACATTATAATATTGTGTTAAAGTAGGTACATCGCGCTTACATATTATAAATAAACTGATAATACACATTATGTATAATAAATTAGCAAGTAATACCTAGATATTATTAGTTAAAAACTATATTCTGTTTAAGTTTGGATTGATAAGGCATGTCATGTTATTTTTCTAAGAAAAGATAATTTCCGATTCGTATACTGCAGTTTTATGATTTGTAACTTATTAATTATTATAATATTTGAACACACAATTTTTACGGATTTATAGACTATAATATAGTATATATTGTATTTTATTCAATACAATATTAAAAGATATTTCCATATTATTATATATTATAGTTAATACATAAAAATGTTTAAAACACTGAAAAGTTTCAGTTTTATTCTGACCCGCCGTAGACCACTGACGTGCTAAGTGCATACTACAGCATTAATTGTCTTTTCGACATTATACCTAATAGTAAATGCAATGATGTGCCGGAGGAACTAATAAATAATATTATTATCCTCATACGATGTCAATTCATTACCGCACTACAATTTGTCGCGTAATAGATTCTATTTTTTTATTTATTTTTTCCTAGTCTGAATGACGTTTTGATGTGGTTTGAAAGGTTTACTACGTACCTACCTACTGCGCACGCAAGACAAATGGACACTATTACGTCTTTTAACAAATGACGGTAAGCCATAGAGTGAAATAAAATTGATGATTTATTTACGACGACTGTCGTTGATATCACCGTATCATTATTGTGTTGTACACACAATAATGCTTTGTTGTTGCAATATTGTATTTGGGTCAAGTCTGCGAGTAAGAACCTGTTATTATTTTACCCGTCATGTCAATGAAACACTGCGGTTTTTAACCGAACTACTTTGTTTGCTTATTATTATTTACCTTCCCAGATTGATGGAGTGAGTTCACACGAGTGGAACACTTGTTGAGAGAGGAGACGCGGCGATGGATTAATTTCAGCAGTGGTTTATACGGAACATAATACCGAATTATCAACATCGTCATCGTCGTCATCGTCGCCCTCCGAAACGTGATGATGGCGACGACGTGACGGTTCTTATCCAAATGCGTCATAGACGATGATGATTGTCATTAAAATGTATTAATATCGTTATGAAACGGTTACAGACTTTAGTTCGCATTTATAATGAATATACGATGGCAAATTAATGGGTTGTGGTCTTATGTACAGATTAACAACTATGATAGATAGACAATAACTCGATTATGTCCAAAATACTATAGTTTGATCGCCAAATTAGTAGTTTCAATTTTGATAGTTTATTTATTTATTATTACCTATTATTATTATTATTATTTTTTTTTTTTTTTTGAGATCATCGATAAAGTAAGGAAAAATAATTTTAATATTTTTTTATTCACAAACGTCTTTGAAAATGTAATAACCAAATAAAGTAAAATCAATATATAGGAGAGAAGTGATTGAGTTTTTATTAATTTTCTCGGTTTGGCGAATTATTATCATTTTATTACAGGTAATCTTTAATTCATTACAGTAGTTAAATCTATCGGATTTCAATTATTCAGTGTCTACATACCTATAATAGTTAATACGTAATTTTAAATTGTTTAAATAATACAGTAAAAAAAAACACCATAAATGATGGAATCTATCTTGTAATAATTATAACGTGAATTATCATGCAGTAACTTAAGAGAAACTGTAACACACTCGTTCTTAAAAGGTTGTACACTACACAGAAAATCTAATTTAAAAAAAAAAAAAAAATGAAAAAAAAATAAATTTGAGTTTATTTCAATGAGTTAACTAAGTAACTAACTAAGCACCTAACTTATAAGTATCATTTTATCAAGTGACTTATAACTTTAGAAAAAGTTATATTAAAAAAATTTGCGTGTAGACAGATATCATTTACAGAATATTCATAGAAATTGAATTATTATTATAATAAATAAGATGATTATTTTTAATAACTTTAATAAAAATTTTTCATGAACAAATTTAAAAAAATAACGTATTATTATAACTTGATTATGAACACGAGTGATGTGCTATGTAATACAATATACCTATATGTCATATATTTTTTCATGAAATATTAACAAATTTCATTTTGTTGAAGTGTATAATTTTCAAAAAAAGATATTAGTGGCACATATTATTTTGAACTAATCATTACTAATTTATATTACTATTACTATTAGAAATAATAAAAACGAGTTTCATTAACATTTAACAGTTTTTTTTTTATTTATAACTAATTACGTGTTATATTTCTAGTGAAATTAATAACTTACCTTTCAATTATTTTAATAGAATAAGTAATAAATAATCTAATTAATTTATAATATTATTAAATTATTTGATTAGATTGAATATTTTGTATTTTGAATTCAATTTCATACTATATTCAGTAAAAAGGTTATTTCAATAACTGGTTGAGCTCACTTATTTGATGGTCGAAATATAGACATCGATAAAATACAAATTATCTATATACCTACAATTATTATAAATTTATAAACCTAAAATAAATATTAAAAAGTTGTATTTAGGATTATTTTTATTGTTCATATGATAATATGGAATTTAAATTTCCGCTGAAATATGTTAGGTTAGATTACCCATAATAGGTATTAGGAAAGTACCGAATAGTGATAATTAAAACTATTAATAATGTTGAAAAAAGATAAAAAATAATAAATGAATGAACTTTTCTTGACTTTCCTAAGACATTTTGTTTATAGGGCTTGCAAATATCTTATTATTAAGTTATATTTTAGCGATTCAACTATCGATCAATAGTAATAGCTACAGTAAAGAAATAATGATTAGAATTAGTATATTTATAAATAAGAATTTTATACAATTTACCGACATCTAAAACATAAAATAATATTTTGGACACTCAATTATTTAATAATATTGTGTTTTTTATTATTATTTTTTTTTAATCTATTTGCTAGATTGTGCAGATGAAATTGCTAAATATCTTAAACATTACAAAATTTAGCTACATAATAATTTATAAACAGGGCTCGGATTTTAAGCACTAAAAATTACTAAAATAAGCACTTTGATATGCCCTAAAAACACGATAAATAGCAAAAACGAAAATTTTTCTGTTCAAAAATTAAAAAACTTATATTTACATATTAGTACATTAAAAATAAAAATAAAAAATAAAAAGGATAATAAACATTTTATAAAACAATTTTTTTTTTTAATACTTTAAATAATTGAATTTGTTGATTCACTTAACTATAAAATAAAAACGCTTTTAAAATATGGCAACTATTTAAAATTATCTGGAAATAAGAATACAATTTAAGTAATTATTATTTATTAAATAAATAATATGCTAAATTATTTTATCTGAGTTAGGTACCTACACCGAATGACCAAATGTTAATAAAGATATTAAATACCTAACAATAAACGTTTTCTATTTTTCATAGTTTCAAAACATACAATATAAATAAGATTTATGAAAATACGACATAAAAATTGTATTAATATGGCAAATTAGCTTATTAATAATAAGCAATGAGAGATTTCATTATAACACAAGAATAGTAGCACACAATACACATCGTGTTATTAATAATATAAAATATTACATAGGTACTAATTATTTAGGGTAGATAGTAGGCACTGTTTTATTACCGTAGTAAAAGTATAAAAGTAAATAATTTATAATTATTAATTTAATATTAATTTTATATTAAAAGAAGTTGTCAAATCATAAATAACAATAATATTATTATTGTACATTAAATCCAATAAAATCAAATAATATGTTAATATTATATAATAATAAAATGTTAAAAGTACGTTTATTGTTAATTATTAATATCAATGACATTTTAACGAATATAGGTATTTAGAGCGCGATCTATTGGTGTAAAATACAACTATGGTTCGAAATCCAACTGTCTAATGTTTGACTTGTAGAGTGCTCTTCTATACATTTATGCAGTTTATTTGGAATATTATTATCTACCTATTCTGTAATATCAACTTACAACGTTACTGTCGTTACTACGTCATTATATTATTGTATGCAGTTACAAACGGTTAGGTAGTTAAGTGGTAAAATAATAAGCATTTTTAAAATTATAACCAATTAAAAAAAAACCAAAAATAGTAACCGATTAGAATATTACCTATTCAAATTTAAAAAACGTCATAATTTAGGAACATTTTCTTGTTTCGAAAGGATAATACATTAATATAACTAATAATATTCAAAAAACGTAATGTTTGTTCTTGTTTGAAAATTTAATTGTAGTGTTGTAAATACATTTATTTTAATAAATTACATTTTCTGTAAACCAAAGGACAAAAAGAGTATCTAAGTCTACATTAGTAGGTACAGTCTAATCAGCAAATTTGTTTCTATAAATTCTATTAGGTAACAAAAATAGATTAAAACATTAACAAATTTGTAATGAAATAGTTAAAAAATGTTTTGAAGAGGTTATTGTTATATGATCCAGACTGAGTTTTTATAAATTACTTTTAGATTCTGTTTGGAGCAATGAATTTATTGTCTTTTGTTACAACCAATGTGTGTTTTAGATTCTGAACGAAACGATTATTAGTTTTATAATGATGTGCGTTTTCTATATTTGTATCTGAATACGCTTTTTATAATAGTTATCGTCATCCGACCATCAACGTTGAGGGAGGTTTCCAGTATGAAATATGACCTAAACTACTAAATATGATAAAAGATAGATGGAAATAAAAAAAAAATACGAACATTCCCTGAAAACATTAAAATATTATTTTGAAAATAATTATTTTATAACCACCTTAGTAAAAAATTTGGACCTTCTCAGAATATATATTTTTTCACCGTATACAATGATTCAAATTTAATATATTAATTATACAGTAACGTAGAACCACTTGATATCTGTTGTACAGCGAGCTGGTGTCACCTACTTGTTCATTTATTCTAAACATAAATATACCGCAAGTAGCCAATATATTAAACGCTAGTTGGAAGTAATAATGGAATAAAAAATTCTAAAATACTTTCCGACCCTATACTGCAGGCTTGGGTAAAATACTTTTTAAAAGTATTTTGAATACATATTTGAATACTTAATAATAATACTTCACAAAAAGTATTCCAAAAATTTTTCGAATACTTTTTTTTGATAGATTTAGATTTTAATGACAAAAATATATTTTTTTCAATTCATTGTTTATAAATGAATATTATAATAATCTCGTTTTATTTATAGTTATATACAAGTGCAAAAGCTACAATGATGAAAAAAGTAATTAAATTATTTTTAAATGTGATTGATTGAACGTTTAAAAAGTATATTCCGAATACTGTATTCTGAAGAATACTTGTAAAAAGTATTCAAAATACCGTATTGAACACTTTAAAAAAAAGTATTCAAAAAGTATTCGGAATACTACCCAAGTCTACTCTATAGGTATAATAATATTTTTAAAGTATAACTTAGATATATATAACACTGTTACATTAAGTAAGTGTCTACTGTCTAAATATAAAATTGCAATAACCAATTAAAAAAAATATATATATATTAGAGATTTAGTATATATTATTGTGTTCCAACCGTAGGTAATATTTTCTCATACAAATTCCAAAATTTAATGTATACTATTTACCTCTAGTTAAATAGATTATGATTATGGTGATTTGGGATTAAATATAATAATATATAACATTAATATTGTATTATGATGGTATGTATTATAAATTATGAGGTTTTACATTATTACTACATTTATTGGTTACGGAATGCGAATATCCTTTTTACACTTGAAGGAATGATTTAGAGAGATAAAATACGTTATTAAATGGAAGTATGTATTTTACGATATTATTATAAATGTGCATATTTAGGTAGTCAAGTGTTGGTATACGTTTGAAATCGAAATACCTATTGATGAAAGTTAAATATTTTTTTCATTATTAATCCAACTATTCTAATAAATATTATAAATTAAAAAGAATATTTAATATTATTTCTATTTATTATTTATGTAAATGATTATCTAAAAAGTTAATATCTGTGAAAAAATATTACTTGGTAATGTCATTAAACATCACCATTAAAATTTAATAAAATAAAATGGATATTATGTATTAAAAAGAGCCAAATTGAACAATCATGGAAAAACCACGATCTGAATACTTTAAATAATACAAAATATTGAAATATCATTTTTATGTACTGCCATACTGAATAGTTATGAATAGCTTAAAAATTAAAATTAGAATATTTACACAGATATAGTAGTATTAATTATTACAAGACATGTAATAATTTGTATTTTACGTTTAGCAATATTCAAGTACCTACCTGGATATTTTAAACTATAGTTACCTATATTATATTATAATAAAATTGTCTTCTCACATAATGACTGTGCTTGATTATTCAAATAGATTAGCCAGGGACCGTTGATGTTATACCTAATACAAAAAAATCATCTCAAAACCATCTATTTACCTATATTATTCCATAGTGTATAATATATTATGTTGTTGAGAAAACATGTGATCATTTATCATTACAAGTTATTTTCGTATAGGACCAACAAATATGATAAATAAATATTTTGTCATACAATATATAAGATATTGCATTCATATTCTCAGTTATAGCTTATACTCAGAGTTTTATTAGTTATTAAAATATTCTCGTCCATGGGAGGTTATTTACTAGGTACATATAATTATTTCAAAAAGGTAAGTAATAAAGTTTTCCATTTCTATGGTCACGACCGCAATTTTTTTTTTTAAAAAAAGGTTCATAATAATTTTACATAATTTAGAGATCAAATTCAAGATGTAGTACAAAGTATATAAGCTCGGTTAAGTCTATCCTTACAACAAAATTATCTCGAAACAATAACGAAATAAAAATTGAAACTAGTAAGTAGTAGTTTATTTTATAAATTCACATTGTAAAATAGCAAAACATTTTTTATATTTATTTTAAATAATAATAGCTATAGATATATGTATTTACTAAAAATTAAGCGTATCTCATAAGTTATTTAAAATGATTAAATAAAAAATAAAATGTTATTATGATGGATCTAATACTAATATAATATCTATAATATACAAACATGCACACATTTTATTAAATTTAAATAGGTCTCAGCAGTAGTGGTAATTGTGTGTCATTTAAATATCTATAAATTGTATTATGAATATTTAAAAAAAAAATTATAAACGATTTAATGAGATATTGGAGTTTATAGTCTAGGACCTAGGTTATAAGATGAATTATGTTGACGAATATGGATAAGATCCTCGGGGTCTTAACTTTTTAGCGATTCCACTATACTAATTTAAGACGATTTTTAATTTTTAATTTTTATAGTTTTTTTTTTTTTTTAATGTTGATAAAAATTTAAATTAAATTAATCTACTATAATAACAAAAATAGCAAAATAAATTACTTGAATAATAATATCAAAAATATTTAAATATATCAAAAAATATGCTTAGTGATTTATAGGTTTCCGCTTTAAATCATTTTTAGTATACAATGCTTTATCATTATGAATTTATAATCACTTGTACTAGTAATACTTAAAGACCATATTTTTAAATACTTAGATTCTTTATACAATTTAAAAAGTATCTTGTAGGGGTTACAGAATTATTAATTATCAAAAGCACTAAATTCATTTGGTCGACAAATTGTATTGCTATAACTATATAAAATGATTATAAGTCAATGTCATTCATTAGTTTTAGCAACTTATTATTATGGTTGGCCAAAAAGTTTGATAATGTTTTGATTGTAATTTGTAATGTATTTATTATTATTATTATTTCCAACTTTTCAACGTCCAGAGACCATAGAGTACAGTTCCAAGTATAAATGTAAATATATAAACAATTCAATATACAGTATTATACATAATGTTATAAGAGATTTATATTATTATAAAACAAATTAAAATTATTTACATTGGTATTAGAAAATCGTAATTTACGGTTTACTCGTATGGGGCTTGTTAGGAAAATAATACGATTATAATTATCGATGTATAAAATGTTTGTAAATTGAGTGTTAATTTAAGGAATTTTAAAATTAATTTTGTTCAAAAGAATTCAAAGCGTATTATTTTGTTGTTTAAAAATTTAAATAGGAATAGAGCATTATTGTAGTTTCTCCATAATGATAAAGATAGAATATTGTATTTTAAATAATATTCCGATTTTTTTTTTTTTTTTTTAATCGGATAATGGTTAACCTATTAAATTTAATTTATAACTGATTATATATTTCTCAAAACTTATAAAATTTGTTAATTAGACTCATTTTTGTGAGATTTCATATGACAGAGATAATAATTCTGTGATAGAACGAACTAAGGCAAAATATAAAATTGTTAAACATATTATATATTTTTTCATATTATAATATGAACTATATACCTATATATTTGTATAATGGGTATAATACATACAATTTATTACAATTATTATTATTGTTTAGGTTAATCATGATCAATGGATTGTCAAAAGCATAGCTGCTAGCTATGTACTTAATAGTATTCAGTACATATATATCTATAATATATATTATATATATTTTATATTTGTCTAATAATGGGCGTATTTAGAAGGGAGAATCTTAATTATTCATTTTTCCTCTCGAAAATAAACTCTTTGAATTCGTTTCACACATCTTTTAGAGAAATGTAATTATATAAAAAATACAAAAAAAAAAAAATAAATAAATTTATATATATTTATTTTGCTTAACCCGGAAAATCGTACAGAATTATTATACCTAATTGATTGAACAGTAGGTAAGTTACACAACAATTTATTTTCAGAACATTTATTTCAATCAAACATTCAACTACTCTCTGTTATTATGATTTATATAAATTATACAATATGATGTTAATAGTTTCATAACAAATAAATTAATAGCAACAATATTTATTAATATTAATAACATCAATGACGAAATACCAAAATATTACCAAAACCAATTATAAACGTTCACATTCCAACACGATATCAAAACAACAGAATAATATCTATTTACATTCGATTTATTCGTCGGTTAGGTTCCAGGTGATCCCCAGCAGACGTGACGTCACGAAAATTTCGTGACGTTCTATAAGCGACTAAAATCAACTGCTAAACTCCGTGAGGTCCCATCCATTATGGTTTTATCACTTGAAATTCTTGGCTGCATAATATAATAAAATTAATCATGTCTAAAACGATTGTTAACAGATTGTATACATTATTAATTATGGTACCCAATAATAATAATAATGATAATAGTAAAAATTATTATGCACTTGTTTTACATCAGCTCTCTGTACCTATGCTAACTATCTGGCTTTTTAAAAACGATATACCACGGGCATATTTTATATTATATTATATGCGGTTATTGATTATGAATTGCACATTATTTGCACATTTTTTTTTTATGTAATGCATACACGCAAAGTGTAATACATAGTTAGTTTAATTACGGTTAGTACCTACTATAGACTAACAATTCTGCATTCGTAACAACATCTGAAAAATGAAACATACATTTTATTGGTATTTTATAATCAATATTAACATTTCCTTTTGAAGTTTTAAGTTTTGACGTATACATAATACAAATGTAACACAATCGTATATGTATATGTGTATAAATATTATATTATTTACATAATATTTATGCAGGCTCGTAGTCGGTCATTCAAAATAACTAATAACACTGTAACACGAAAAACTATAGTTTATATAGATTTATATATTCAACAATTTCTCGATGTAAATGCAGAATTGTATAATTAAATAAATTACCATGATTCAATACGCATGTTGTTTAGCGTTGAGTGTCAAAGAATGTACTGTAGTTAATAAGTTTTTTCCGTGTATTTTACTTGGAGTTATTTTTTATACATACCATACGCATACCGATTACTTCTTGAATGGATTAATAATTAAAACCTTCAATGCAGTGTTGGTATATGTATTCATTTATGTAACTATATAAAATATACATTTGTCATGGAGATATTTCATGTTCGTATCGGGTAAAATATTTCAGTGACATTTCTAAGTTAAAATTAATTAACATTAAGACGCAAATATTAGCGCACATTACTACACAGGTGGGTGAAATAATACCATTTAATAAATTGAATCAAAACTGAAATATGTCAGTAATCGTGAGGGTTTTAAAGAAAACACACTGTGGAATGAAAGTAAAATAATATGCTTGTTTATTCATTTCTTATTATTTGTAAGTATAATGTATTTATGATAAACAGAAGCGTATTATTTATTAATAACTACAAATTGTTAACAACATAAATATTTAATAATAATATTTTAAATTCACAAAACGCAATAGAAACTAAACAAAGGTCAATTAAACAAAAAAAAAAAAAAAGAAAAGTTAAAGATTAATAATATTGTTGTTTTAATAATACATCAAGTTCATATTATATTTTTAGGGTTCAAAAGCTTACAGTGTACACATCTCAATTAAAACAATATTATGCAATATATTTTTGTTGTTAAGATGTTAACATTCCAATATTATATAATTTTATGTTTTATTAATCCAACTATCGATACCTATTAGATTCACTACGAACATTGCTTAAATACTTTTTAATAATAATAATAATACAATACATATTATGATCGCCCAGTTTTAAATATACTTACTCGAACGTATATGTATAGTTATGAATGTACGGAATTTATACGCTATATTTTCATCGTTTATGTTCATATTTTCAATGTTATTTTGGTTAGAAATACATCTACGTAAGTGTAATACTATAACAGTGAGCGCTAAGAGGAGTATACTGTTGATGTAGAATATCAATATTATAATGACTGCATGCAATCTGATGTTGTAAAGAATAAAATAATTACAAAAGTTTATATGTTTCACAGTATAATATTGTAAAGTTATAAACAAATGATTATTTTAATATGATTGGTGTATACTTGGAACACTTTAAAGTTTGATTGTATCCTATTAAACCGTGTTCACATTCTGGTTGGTGTATCTAATATAATTTTGTTACTTTTTCTCATGGTTGGGCAAGTTAACGAATTTTTTCTCTACTCGTTAATTTAATATATAAAATGTAAGTTAAGTTTAAAGTGAAAAGTTATTTTTTTTCTTTTTAGTTTGCGAAATAAAATAGAAAAAAGTAACTTCGTTAAAAATCAGTTACATTTATTTTTAAATTAAATATTTACTACAAATATCTACTTCAAAGCACAATAAAAACAGTTCATAAAAATAAAATACATAAAGACAGATATATATTATATATTAGAAAAAAAATAATACATTGGTATTTAGAATAATTAACAGAAAATATGAAAGAACGGTAAGCCATCCAATGATTACTTATCTATTTAGTTTAATTTTTGGTAAGTCTATTTTTTAAAAGATCACGGCGATAACCGTATCTTTAAACTTCAGTTATCTAATATAGTGAAATTTGGTAATTTATCAGATACCTCTGTCGTTCAATGGTACTGTTAGTTTATTTATGTAATATCTTGTTTTTTAAAAAAGTAACTCCTTGTAACATAAATATTTTAGTTTATTCTGGTTTAATTTACATTGGTTACGCCTCATTACTCGAAATACATATTTTATTCACACTATAATAATATTATTTCATTTTGTAGGTATAACATTAAAAAATATATAACATTCCACCACTAGTGTTTGCTATTCTACTGTGTGAACACTTGACGTGGTTACTTTTACGAGCAAACTATATTCAAATGCATATTTGTCAAATACATACAAGTTGAGATTGGGGGACGCCAAGACTAGAATAATACGTTCATAATTGCAAAATGCAGATAATACCCATCATTATTATACATATTTACCTAAGTAAATAAATATAATTCAACAATTTCTAGATCAGTGTTTTTTAAACTTTTTTATCCATGGAACCCTTTTTTGTGTCCACTTTTATCGAGGAACTCCTACGTATTTTTTAAAAAAATGTTAACTATTTTTATTTAGCTATCTACAATAAGTTACTACAGTACGATAATTAGAACCCCTACTCTGTTTCAATAGTTTTAATACATAAAACATTTTTCCTCGCTAGCCACTACTAAGTTTTAGTTAGATTTTTTTAAGTAATTTTCTTGAAAATGTTGAAAAAAGCGCTCAAGTTTCGTGGAACGCTGAAGTAATTTTCGCGGAACACAGTTTAAAATACACTGTTCTAGATAATATGTAGAGATAGATTGGTAAATTAATGAAATTTTACAATAATTTTCATATTATACAGCCAAGGCACAGGGGTGTATTTATTATTTTGTGCGTGTATGAGCAGCGTTCGCCGTTTGTGGCATATGAGATAGGATAGTTGTCCCTTCCGTAGTGGTGTCGACGGAGTAGGTATGTTACAGCTTCTGTTACTTACTTTCAACATTATGATATATTATATGATAGTATTGGTACTTGGTAGTATAGTCATAGTGATATTGATGTTTTTTTGAACTGCGAGCTGTGATCAACTTCTGATATTGATAATTATAAAAGAAAAGAAAAACGTTTTTTTCCCCTTTCGTTACCTACATACAATTTAGTAAATGTATTCGGCGTACCAAGTGCCTATAGCATATTTCTATAAACATAAATTATACTCGTCTGTAAGTTATAGCTGAAGGCTATTATTACACAAACAACGCAGTAGACGTATTATATTGGTTGCAGTTATACGAAAAATAGTATAGATAATAGATAGGTAAATAATACTCCAAACTACACACTTTTATGTGTCTATACCTAATAATAGTCAATGGTACCTATAATATGTTTTTTTTTTAATTTTGTTTTTGACAGTATATATATATATTAAGAAATATTGGTTAGGGGTAGTAGAGCCTAGAGCCTTCCCGAATCGACGGTTTAGAAAATTTAATTAACTTGAGATCGGAAATAACTGAAGATAACTTACTATGATAGCTTAGTATAATACACACAATACACTTATCGGTAAAGACTACCGTTACAAAATAATACGTATATTATTATCATACTTATATATAAAAAAAAAAAATCACTAACGCAGTATTGGTAACGGGGTTAGATAATCACGGAATTCGCGACGGGGTAGACAACGTGCACAGATATTCATATACAACTGAGAAGGTTCTGATAATCAGTTGCGGTATAGTGATGGTTATGATTACAACGATAATACGACCATCACCGTGAAGACGATTGGTTCTATTATGGAAGCTTTTCAGTCAATCGTTTTGCGTTTTTGCGGCTGCTACCTATACGGTCGTTATATTCCTACGCATCAAAATAAGGTTTGTAATACTTATATTTCTATTATAATATAATGTGTCATAGTTACGTATTACATTATTAAAATAGCACGCCCGTGTAGGTGTTATTATTATTATTATTATTATTGCTGTGATTTTTTTTTTTTTTTTTTTTTTTTGGGGGGGGGGAGATTATCGAGAGCGCGATTTGCTAATGCAATATAATCAATCGGTCCCGAGGAAAATTAATATTTAAGAAACATCTTTAAACATTTTTCAAAATTGAAAACATAATATTATGCATGTCTAAATAATTAAAAAATAAATAAATACAAGAACGATATTTATTGTGCACTCAATTCGTCTACCAGTCTACCAGATAGTAACAATTTTTACTTTAACGAAATTTGATAATCAATTGTATGGTCACCACAACAGTATAACCCAAACGAGAAATTTACTTTTTAAACGGCGTAAATTATGTTACGTGATTATGATGTAAAATAAGTGTGAATAATTTTGGCTTTAACATATTTATATATACTCGTAATTTAATTTTTTTTTTAAATATACCTATATTTACCTACATGATGGATTTGAAACATTAATTTGCGGCTTATTCTTTATTATGGGACTGATATAAATTATACGATTAAAACGCTATTAATTATAATAACTATAGAGAGCATTTGCAAATTATGTCATGATACATTTTCCATCGAAATTTCAAATAAAACTATATTACAGTAATATTATGAATAAAATGCAAAGCACTGCCACATAGGCATAATACGGAATGATATAGTTTTATAGTGTACATAATTTATATTTTATTGTGTAAGAAAAATATTAATTTTGGTGAAATCATACAAAAGGTTATTGAATAAATCGGAAAACTGTAGAAATGGATTATTTTTTGGTTCATTTGTTTTTCTCTTTTGACCAGATTATACGTAGTATTATAAAGAACAACTGAACTACGTTAAAGTTTATTGTTTTTAAGACAACAACTTTTATTTACCTAAATTATAAGTTTTTATTTTACTATCATAAAAATACTTAAATAAACAGACAATTTAATATAGTTTGAAATTAAATTATGATCGTTTTAACTTGTGCAGATATTTATAGAGAAAGAGGTTATGGAAAAAAATATGCTTGGAAAGTACCTTAAACTCATTATTTCATCCCTGAGTTGAACGGAAAGTTTTCTTATTTTAATATTTATTTATAACTAATTAAGTAATAATTGTGTTCTGGTATAAAATTGGTATAAAATTTAATTCAGTTAGGTGTACATACACCTCAATAATTACAAGATTGATAGTCTGTAGGTTTGCGATAAAATATAAAAAATTAAACAATATTTAGTTTTTGCTATGTATTTTAAATTTGTTAAACTATTTTCACTCTTTTAATTATTTGTAACAAATTCACTATTCGGACACTACAAGTAAAAAGTGAACATACTACTATAAATTCATTTTAAAGTAAGTAAACCATGTGGTGCACTAATAACTATTATTAAGGAATAGATTTTTATATAAATACATAATTTTATCAAATGAAGATTTTAGAATTAGATTAATTATTAGGATGTTTCATAAAAAATCACTATATAAATACATTTTTTTTTCTTCAATATTATTACACGTCATATTTTATTAATTTATTGTATATTTTAAAGTAAATGCATTTTCTTAAATAATTTACATGATAAGTACATATTGTAGGTAATAATATTTCGTTTTTTATACGAGTTAGCAGTTGTTATGTTAGTTCATTTGCTTACTTTGTTCAATGTTTGTTGTTATTTTTTTTAATAGAATTTTAATTTTAAAAATTAATGTTAAATTAACACTTTTTTGTAGTTAAATATTTCATGTTTTTTAATACCTACATATTTTCACAAAAATATTTATATATTTTCACTTTTTATAATATAAATAGCCACGCTTGTAATTATTATCGCATAAAGTTAAATTATTATGTGGAATGTGTATCTAATATTACATCAGACAAATGATGACTAATAATCATAAGTGTTCACACGTTTTAAATTTGTGTTCATATCCAAACATTTCATATTTAATAAACAAATGTCTTAACGAGTAACTGCCAATTTCTAATGGTTTAATTTTAAAACTAAACGAATTTTATGATAAAATAACTTTACTGGTTGTTGTTCGAATAAATCCAATATATTATGTATAAACGAGCAATGTATAATTTATAATTTGCCAAAATATAATATATTATATTCATCACTGTATACCATACAATGGTGTGGAAATAATATTAATACAACAGTATGCCAAGAGAAGAATTTCGGTTAGTAAAAGCAATGTAAGCAATATATTTTATTTGAATGCCAAGCTGAGAATAACCAAGTGGTTTTCCAATTATGATTTTCCACAACGTGAGAGAATGTTAAAACCTTATGGCTATTTGTTCGACGTCCCTCCGATATTATAGTAGTCCGTAAACGTGCTATTGAGAGTGGATTGGTCTTTAAGTTAATGTGACATAAGCCATTTTAACGACCCTTCAGAATTTTCGGACCAGAATACTCGTATAATCATATGATTCAGAGGCGCACGACCGGCGTCGGCTAATGATTAGTATTCAAATTAAAGCATATTGGTATTTTGAATTGTTTGACGAGATATGCATACACATACATTTATTGTGTCCAAGTTTCTCCTATAATTTACATAACTCCAAATAAATGAAATTTATTATCATTTTTTTTTATGTTTTATAAACTTAAATAGAACATATTATGTAGGTACGTGTTTGCGTGCGTGTTGGGTGTTTGAATTTTTTTGTTGAATTATAATTTAATAAATTAAAAATAATAAATGTGGATCAACGTACTCACAAGAAATATACTTTTGATGTAATTAAGATAATGTGAATACTATATTATAATAACTCTCAAATGATGCATGGGTATTTTAAATACGTCTCATCTATTTATATTTTAATGGGTAGTTTTCAAAAAATATTTTTTACTACATTTTTGAAGAAATCTAAATTTGTTCATATTTTATTTTTAAGCTTTAATTTAAATATTTTAAAATAAGTTAAAATGTAAAATGTATGTACATACATTTTTTTTTATCGTTAAACGTTGAGTATGACATTGAAACTTTGAAATTCTATTTTGCTTTGTTGATAATTAATTTTAGTAACATGAGATGCTAATGATATTACGAACAGCAACTCTTATATTACGTATATTTTAATTAGTCATAATTATTATTCTGTGTTCTGATAAAAGTGAGTTATATATTAGTAGTGTAATGATGTTTTGTTTTATATTATAAACATTTTCTGTATTTGATATTTTGCAGTGCAGTGCTCTAAAAGCTTAAATTTGCACTGTATTTAAAACACTGAAAAGTCATGTTTAAATTTTATTAGTAAATTTTCAAGGAACAAGAAAAATATACAACTATAATAATTATGCTATACTTAAAATACTTTAACTTATATATAATAATGTCAAATAAATGAAGACAATTAAGCAATTATGGTTATTAAACATTGCAGGACTATTAATACTTTAAAATCTGATATTACATATGTACACCATAATATTATAAAACACCCCGTTCTAATGGCTCACCTGCATTGGCACTGTTTTTCTTTGAAAAATATTATTAACAAATGATACTATTTCTTTTGTTCTAAACCATCAGTAAAGTAATAGATTCAACTTGGTTTTTTTTAGAAAGGAGAACACTAAATTGATTACATATTATAATATTATTCCCATTTTTTTGTTTATCAATAGACCATTATTCCTTTTTTTTTTTTCGTATTTTGAAGTTAGTCTATGATATTTTAAATGTATATATTTATATGCCAAAGTATTTTTAATTTACATAAAATAAGAGAAGTGAATATAACAAAATAGGTATAAAAGATAATATATTATTACATTAAAACTTTATAAACAAACAATACCTACTATATTCAGCTATTTAAGCTACCACGCACTAAAATATTTTTGGCAAATGTTATTTATGACTTTAAGTATAATGAGCTAGTGAGATTGACTTTTCAGTTTAAATAACGCGAACAGGAAAATAAGTTAATGTAATACATGCAGTGCATCGAGTTTGTGTAATATAGGTACCGGTTCTTTTCACGATACGAAACCGTGTGGTCATTAGTGATATTAAGTTATTATGGACGTGACAACATACCATATAGTTTTTTTCTTCACATCTATAAATTAATAATTTATTATACAGTAAAAATAAAAGTGTATAAATAAAAATAACAATTCATATTTTTTACTTGGAGGGAAGTTGAGAAGGGTGTACGCTTTGCATAACCCCTACAATTCGCAACTTCATTGGCGTGAGATACTTTTAATTTTTAAGATAAAGAAAAATATTCAAATAAAGAATATTTGTGAAATTGTTTTGATGCGTATTTTTTTTAAAGTTCGTTCATAGAAGAAGCTCTAAGTTATATTTGATGTTAATGCATACATTTTAATCATATGCGCCTACAGTTTATTACCATTCCACATAATTAAATAAAATTACAAAAGTATGTTATCTACGCAAAAAAAACATTTTATATCTAGTGATACTAACTTAAACGTACGAGTATCATAATAAAAATCTTATGTCGGCGATACTTATACTCACGATAATTTATTTTTCTAATTTTAACGAAGACCCACTCTTCTTTAATAAATATATTTATTTGACAGTGACAATAAAATTTATGAATACTACCCACACAATAAAATATACGATTTCTTAATCATTGAAACGCTGTGCTACTCGTATTCTATATGAACAATAAAAGCCATCTTATTTAAATATTTGTGAAAACATCCACGCACAGCGTATATCTGTGAAACGACGGTACCTTAAATATTTATTGTCATAGAAACTCGAAAATTTGTGGTTAACTAGCAAAAAGGACGAGATCGTTTCAACTGTATAGTTCGTTATTTTTAACGAGATCACTGCAGTAAAATACGTGAAATGGTGTAGTGTGTTTTGCACACCAATAAGGTTGAGATAATGAGACAACAATATCTATCTATATAATATATATTATTATTATTATTATAAGATTACAAATGGTTTGAAAAAAAGAAATGATCGATATCAGTTTTAATGAAATATTATGTCATAATATATTATAATATTATCACGTATTTATATGCACTTTGAATTGATTTTATGTTATGAGTTAAATATTATAGTAGGTACTCGTATACCTACATGTTTTTATGAGCTTAAAGTTAAAATTTTTAAATACTCCTATTAAATACTTCCTATCTATGTATAATGTATATACGTACATAGTATAAAATACATAATAATATGTTAAAACATATTCAATCATTCTAAATAAAAAAAAAATATATATTACAAAATTTCGCATTAGCCATTTAAATTATTTAATTTTGTTACTTTACCAGAATGACGAAAGATTTCTTTATAAACACCGTACGAATAGAATAAAAAAAATATAAAATTTGGTTATGTTTTAAATGCTGTTTCACATCGTAGGTATAAGACGAACTGAGGACACAGTTACATAATTATAAATCGTGGCTTCTAACGGACTTTGTCACAGAAAAATAACGGTGATTATATTAATAAAAAAGCACATTTATTTACCCACAATATTATACATCTTATATTTGTTATATACCCTATCACTGTGACTTATTTGGCGTACAAGATAATTATACCACTGGCGCGTTTTTTAATTGGTACCAAATGTCTGCGCGACCAGATACACGTGCCGGAAATGTTTTTTTCTTTTAACAATAAATAAATCATCATAATTGTTGTCATTCTATTCAGTTTTGTGATAAGACTTATTATTATTAAAATTAAACCATTATTCGTTTTATACAATGTATAATGTAAGTACACTTATAAATTGAATCTAAAATAAATAATAAATATATAAATAACATAAATAGCTTACATAAAACCAAATAAGTTTTTTTACAATATCAAAAAATAAAAAATTTTTTTTTTTTAAATAATTTAAATCACTGTTGTTTGATTCGTAATAATATAGTGCTGTTCCAGCACAAACTTTTATGTAATGATTTTACCTTAGATCGTGAAACACAGAATGTTGATATTAATTTAAGTTTTAAGTTAATAATTATTGTTATCTTGTGATGATTTATAAATATGTCGGTTAATTGATTATTTCTAATATTACTAATAATTTATTAGTAAAATACTAGGATCAAATACAACCCATTCTATCTTATATCCCAACATTGAGCAGCACATATTATTTTCTCATAGTTCGCTATCATAATTAGTATGTTTGATATATATGATAATAGTATCTATATTTTTCAGTGTATCTTTTATTGTTTTAACTTTTAACACGCTATTAATCGTAACTATATCATCAAATTCATTTGTTTGTCTCGATTTTATTAATTACATTAACAAAAATATCTATTATGCAATTTGGCCGTCCATTCAATGAATTATTTTTTAAACCTTTGTTACAAACATATCCATTGTAATGGTATAATCTGTAAAATCAGTCTGAAAATGCCCATTTTTAATTGAAACATACCACGAATCGTACTAGTATAATATATTATAGCCGAATCTAAGTGAAAATTTAAATTAAATAACTATTTTATTGTAGTTATGTTACCATTTGAATATTTCGAATCATTTTATCTACATCTAAAAGTATTGTTTGTGTCGTCAAAAGCACCTGTTTATGCAGATATTAGAAATGTATCAATAAATAACATTTTAACTAAATATACAGATACATATAAATATAAACCTTTTATAGTTTCATAACAACTGTAATATAATATAGTCGTGAATATAGAATATTATTAATTATATAGGTTTATTGTATATTATAAACTGTATAATATGTAACTATTTAATTAAAATGTCCGGTCAAAAGTTATAATTTTATTTTGTTTCAACTATTAAAGTCAACACGAACTCGGAGTTAATATAAATTATAATTTATGATAATTGCACGTTATAAGATTTAGCTGTATTCTCGTAAAATGTCTAAGACACAATTGTAAACTTTTCTTATATTTATAACCGTTTTTGAATCAAAGGTGCATGGTATGTGGCTCTTGTATATTCCGTAAAATTGTTAAACATCTACTTAAATACTGAGTATCATCTTAAGATATTTAGTAACATAATTGGGTACTTGATAATTCTGAAATAATCAAAACGTCATCTGCGAAATTTCTAATTTATACGTCTTGTTATGAAACTTAAAGCAAAAAAAAAAATAAGAAAGTATAAATTTATTCTTTAAATGTACCTACCATGTTACATTTCACATAAATGAATCTATCACCTACTCAAAATTGTTTCACGCAGTGGTTTTTAATAGGTATATCTGAGTAACAGTAAATATATTTCCGCACATTGAACTTTAAGCCGTGACAACACACTAAAATTCCCATCACTATCAATGAACCGTTCAAAATCCAGTATCCCTGTGTAGTTTCTAAGAGAAAGACCCTAACTTGCCTACTCAACAAATTATAGTTTCAATAATGGGCGATTTCTATGCATCACGGTTGTCTATAGTTTGTTGTTTTGTAACTAAAACCAATCTAACCGTCAAGTGAATTTTTTCTTTAACCACTACCGATCTATTATTAGACAATAATATTATATTTTGTGATAGTCTCTAACACTATATGTATTGAAATGTAAAAAAAAAACTAAACCGTATACTTGAGATAAGTTAGGCTAACTAATAAATTAAATATTTCATACTTTCACTTCTCTATTCCTCATAATAATAATATTTATTTACTCTTATTTTTCGTTTTAAATTGCTTTTCTTAAAATTAATGAACAAAATAAATGAATTGATAATTTAAACTAACTCATTCGTTAACAATTTTAATGTGCATATTAAATCATAATTTAAAAACTTTAGAATGGTATTGTAATGTTTTAAAATTATATGTTTTTTTTTTGTGTCTTAGAAAACTGTTTAGGACGTGTACACACTTTAACCCCGAGGGTAACTACTGGTAAAATGTTTAATCCAGGTAAATACTTTGGCGAGTGAAAAGTAGAAGATTTCCAGCACTTTTAAATTACTCTAAAAAACTAATATATATATATAAATCGGAAACAATGAATATTACTCAACACATGTTTAATTAACAAAATAAAATAATAATAAGGTTATAAACTTATAACAATTATATATGAATAATATTACGTTAATATTAATAATATAATATGTTATGGTTTCCGCAAAGATAGGTACTAATGTATTATTAATAAAAATCGAATAATCTAATAAAACTACACAATATATTATTGTATAATATTCTTAAAAATAGGTTGATGCGTCGTCTATAGTGAGAATTGTTTTTCGTAATAAGTACTACTAAGACTAATCATTTAATTCAAATTTAATACATTTATTAGAGTATCATTCTCAACGACAAAGAACAACTAGAAACCTTCTATATTACATAACAAGTTTTCTGAAAATAAATTTACTTTGATATATTCAAATTATACATAAAAATTTATCGTGAATGTAGACTTATTAAGATACTTAAATTGTACACAACTATAATAATACTATAATAATACAATTGATAAATTTTGATTAAATTTTGAGGACCCATTGTTAAATAAATCACCATAACTCATAAGATAACATCAAAAGATGCGATTTCGTTAGGTGCCTACCAGCAGTATTGAAGAGATTATAGGAATCTGCAGGTACTGAACAATTTTGTTTTAGAGATAAATCAACGGTATAAGTATTCGATAAGGAGAACTAAATGGGGTACAGTAACATTAAAATAATAAATTAGAGCAAATTAATATGTATACTATATGGTGAAAAATGTAGTTTTAGCTCTCAGAAGCAGTAATCCATATCGTATAATCTTCATTACACAATCAATTAAATTTATTTGTATTGAAACAAATATATATTTTAGCTTAGAAAAATTAACTATTTTATATTTTATTTGAAGAATTCAAGTTCCTAATGTCTTAAATTTAATGTGTCGTGAATACATTATATCATGTAAGTATTTATGCAAATAAAAATGTTTACATTACATACCATAAATGTTAAGTTAGTTTTCAAAAGGCGTAGATGAAAGAATATATTATTATTAACTATTTTTACTTTTATTCAATAAGTTGGAAAAAAAAATTCAAATTCAAAACGATGTTTGTATAGAATTTTGAATACAAGTATAATCGACGCCTATGAAAGTATATTTGTGTAAATAAAAAACAATCGTTCAAATAACGTTTATGTAATTGTTTTTTTGATGTTCCATTACTAAAATTTGTTCCTACAACATATAGCTGATTTTTTGTTATTTTTTTCTTTTGCCGTACAAAGCTACAACAATACGACAAAGGAAAAATTATTCACACCGTTTCACTTTATTGACGTTTATACTTTTCTTTGCTTATATATATTTTTTTTAATAATATTTTCTGAAATATAAATTCGATTAAATCACAACATCGCTGCAGATGGTTTTCGATTTCTTTGCGGTGTTTGTGTGTTACACACAACAGACGCGTTCGCATATTAAATGGGTGATCAATTTTTAATCTCCCATATCACAATATTATATTATAGGTAATAGCGTTAAAGAATTTAATTGGTTTTGGATCTCATGTAGTCGTGTTAAACGCGTGCAATTTTTGTCGATGACTATAATATACTGTCAGACGATCACCCGTGCGCGTCGTGCAATATAAATGTTTTATTTCCATACCGATAATAAGATCTTAAAATTATGAATATTATAACGATGTGAAGTAGACTGAATGCAAGTCACGAGAGCACGTGTCCATGTGTACACACGTGACTAGTAAAACTGCGGCAGATTAATGTCGTACATAAATCATCTCGTAGATCCGGACAATTGATTTCGGCGGTTTCCAGTGGACAATCTGCCGTTTAGAAAATTTGGGGAAAAAACACGGTTATTGCAGTTTACGCAATTTTTGCAGCGACTGGTCCCTACATACCCGCCTACCCTCTATAATTCCGTTAGCGGGATTATTTACACGATCGTACGATCGTCGTGGCACCCATTCATTCAGCGTTATTAATGGATACTTTATCCACATGGGATTTAAGTTATATTGTCTGGTTTTGTGTGAGTGTAAGTTTGGATTTGTGTTTTTTGGATGACTAAAAATTTCAAAAATCATTTTTATATCACAAAAACAGTATAATATTATAGTTACACGTTACCCGAAACAATAGATTGTGTACGGCATGTTATAATAAGTGAAACAACTGTACGAACGTTTAAATAGAAAGTCTTTCGGGACGTATCTGAATTAAAATTTAATAACAATTAGTGTATAGTTTTTGTTTCGACTTGATGAATGTCGATTCGAAATAATTACAAGTGTTGAAGCGTATAATGTTGAAAAAAATTGCTCTTTGCAAACTACTGTTAGGTACTATGATTTAGATAATTTGTAAGAGAACGAGTCAAAGGAATACAATTTAGTTCTATTATCCCATAATATATGTATAGAAATATTTATTATAATGTCACTCGTAATAAAATTATTACATTCAACTGTCTATAAACTTTTTAGTAAAATGTAGTATGAAATGAAAAAAAGGCTCATAACCAATTTTATTATTGTCCAGAAGATAATCTAAAAAACATAGACTGTATTTTATTGTCTACAACAGTAGTTTAATTCTTAAAGAATAATGTTAATTAATACTTTTTTTTTTAAGTCTAAAGTTCCTTTTTTATTGCAAACTCCAGGAACTATATTATATTTTCATTATATATTTAATATATTCATTTAAATATACTCTAATCGAAATATTTTTTTGGTTGCTTTTTTAGTTTATTGTTTTTTAATAATTGTGTATTACATCGTCTGATATTACATTTCCTAAGAAATCACAAAAATCCAACAAATATGCTGCGCACATTGCATTTTTCATATGGCGGCGCCTCTGTTTCAATTTTTCTTTGTCGAAGAGTTTTCCGTTGTAAACCGAAGTTTTTTTATTCTCAGATTTATACGTATTTTGACGGTTCGCCGAGCAGAAGAGCAAAAAAAAAAAAAAAAAATACATACACATACGTACGAGTATATAGAAACTTTTTCCAACCAAGGGACTCAACCCGAATGGTCATTTTTTTTCTTCGTAACAATGTGGAAAAGTAAAATATGCATACAATATACATACACACATACATAGATGTCTTCTTCGGACCCCTATCAGCGGGACACCTATAATATTTCCCAATAAAAAGTAAATATTATAATGCACATTTATTTTATTATTCGACGGGTATATTTCTTTCTGTTCGAGTTGGTACGAGATCGTCCGGGTTTAAAACTACAAATAAAATAAATAATATTATTGTGTTGGGAACACTCTGTTTTGTCGTAAATATGTCAAGTGAAAAAGGCACCCTTCGAATATTTTATACCACGCTCCGTACGACCGTACATGGACATTTACATTTTCCCTCTCAATCTTAGCTTATCTGTAAAGCGTCATGCATAAATATTAATAATTCATATTTTTTCGTTTTGGTATTTTGGATTAAAATAATATTTTCGTTCAGATGTTTTATTCACTTACGAGTTTTGATAGAGTTTTTAACCAATCATAATTTCTGTATTAAATTAGTATGTATATTAAGCATTTTACCGTTGTATGCATCAAATATAAAAGTTAGTTTTCGTTTTATAAAAAATAAACATATTATAAATATAATAATATTTGTTTAAAATAAATAAATAAATAATTGTATTTATTTTTTTATTACCCTATTATCATAAATACACAGGTACTTAATATATACAGTGAAATATAATATAGATTCAAGATTGGCCATACTATAAAAATTTTCAAAAATGTTCTCTTTGTCCTTTATTGTTTAAATTAACTTTTTAGATTATAACTGACACTCATAATGCATGTTTTCATTACACTTGCAATTATTTTGGGATTTATGCGATTCGTTTTAGTAAAAATGAATAGTAAAGACGTTTCGTTTTATTAGCAGATTTAAAATCTGGTTTAAAACAGAATTATAGTGATTTTTATATATTATACATAATATATCAGTATATATAATACAGATTTTTAATTTATCTAAAAAATGTTTGTATTGTGGTCAATTTCACTAATATAGTTTAATTTAATTTAATTTTTTTATCATGTAGCTATATTTTTTATTTTTTATTTTTGTTTTTATTTAACCTCCAAAGAGATAATAATCCCCATTGAGAAGTTCATGTATGGGGGTCCTTGAGTTTATATTTTAATAGATACATAGTTCAATTAACAAAATGACAAATTACTATACATTTTTCTTAAATAACTAAAAGTCTAAAACATTATTATAATTAAATACATATTTATGACTATTCTTATTTAATGTAAAATTATTAATAAAACCATATAGTAAAAGAATACAATATAAAATTATAAAGTAATAAAAACATTAATAATTACTAAAATAATTTTTTGTTATAGTAATTTATTAATGCTGTAAACCTATTATATAATTATATCTTTCTTTTTTAGAAGCCATAGTGTAATCTTTTTTAAGAATTACGAATGAATTGCTGTGTTTAATTTTTAATGATAGTTTGTTATGAATTGTTGGATCAATATATAAGAATGTAGATTGTATTAATTTTTTATCTACTTGCTTTGTACCATAATATTAAATATTAGTCTAGAATTATGTCCATGTACAGTTTTAAAAGTAAGGTTAGGTATTTTTGATTATATAAAGAACCGAATCTTTATAAAGCTTAAATTATTTTTTTTTAATTTATTTGTAATAAGTTTTCTATGGCTATTGCATTTAAGATTATGATGAGTTTCTATGACTAAGCATTTCCAGTTTTTGACTATTTCAATGAAAGTTTGACAATTACATATATTTTTATTAATAAATTTATTTTATTTAATTGATCACAATTAACTATATTTTTTAAGATTTTTCTAAATTAAGCAACAAATTATTTTTGAATTTTTCTCATACATTTTACATAAAATAATTTCAGAATAGAAATTCATATTGTATTATCACTGTGATTATTTAATTAGTGGTGGTATATAATTTTGAGAATAATAATTTCAAACATTAAATAAAAATTAAAAATGCTTATACAACAAATCGTACAGACAATTTTTTTAAATTTTTGTATTTTAAGTAAGTTACTACTATTTACATATACTATCTATAGTAATTATATATTATGGTTGTGCATTCACATTATTAAACATTAAAGTTTAGTGCAGTTTATAAAATTATGGTATTTATAGACGTTTTAAATAGATATGGAGGTATTATAAAGTTTTGAGAAAAATGTTTTTTTTTTTTTAAATTAATACAGTGCTCAAAATATTGTCCTAGTAACACTTTTACCAATTGTCATCGTGATAATGAGAAAGCGATATTTGTTTCTTCATATATATTGTTTGGTAAATTAACATTGTATAGTATAAATACGAACGCACAACGTCAACCCCTTCTGGAACTAATCGCGTAATGTGTTGTGTAGGGTGCACCGACGCGAATATTGGGTCGTAAAAATAAATCACAGATTTGTACGATTTTTCGGTTAATCTTTTTCTTCGATTTCATTCGTGCTTAAAAAGGGTAGATTCCAATTTGCCAGCCACTGATTTCGTGGCAGCAACCGAATTCCCTTTGTCAAAATCTCTAGATTATGCAAATGAATCTAGAGCAAGACAAGTTTAATACAATACGTAATCGAAAGAAGTAAAATATGAATTGAGTTGATTTCCATTAATAAAACATTAAATAAAGCAAAAAACTATTTTATATATTATTAATTATTCATAAGCTGTATTGTGTCATATGTTTATTATTTTTTATTCATAAGTAATAATATATGAAAACTCATCGTTGTTGATCAAATAATACACGAGAAATATTATGCTTTAACTAAAAATAATATTAATTTATCGTTTTAAAATCTAAAGCTTGTTGTGGTTTTTTTATAATTCCATGTAAACTGTTGCAATGTATGAAAATATGCATAAAATAATAATATAAAAATGTAATTATTGTAAAAGATATTTCATAATTTATTTACTACCGACCGTTTAGCTTGAAGGGTGAATCTCAAATGCGTGAAATTAGAGTAATTGAAATTTAATTCCACGGAATATAATTCTTCGTAAACTAAATTAATGGAATTTTTTATTGATTACGTCAATCATGTTTTAATCAACATCAGAAACTCTGAAACTACTGGAAAAAAAAATAAAACAAAAGGATTTGGTTGAAAATTCTAATTTTAGTTTGTACAACAATATTTCTCGCTGTACACGTGTGTCCACCCACCTTGCCCATCTACTTGGAAACGCATTTTTTTGACATTAGATTTAAATTTTATTGTATATTTTAGGTAAACATGTACTTTTTACATATTGATTACAGTTAAGTTGTGATATTAATTTAATTTAAAATTTTAATTCGACAAAAGGTCCAATGTGAATATTATAATAAAAAATATAAATTATTTAAGTCTAGGATATAACTATATTGTAGGTATATAACTTGACAGTATCTTTTTTATTTTGGTGTAAATGTAGATGAGGTTTTATTACATATGTGATGAATTCAAAAAATATAAATTATTTATTTATGTCTTCTACGTATGCGCATTGACTAGTCTCATGTATTATCGTTATGTTCGTTTTTACTTTTACGGTTTTTTGTGTTAAATTTAGTGTTAACAGAAAAAATATTAATAATCACTATGTAGTACACCTTATACTTTATTTTTTAAATATGAATTATAGCTTTGAAAACATTTTGAAAATTATTGGGAAATGGTCTGAATAAAAAAACAATAAATGATCTATAATCACATTTGCTGAGTTTTATCAAGTACATTTCTCCACCTACTAAATTATTATCAGTTAAAATAGCATGTTAGTATAACAAATCAACAGAGATTATATGAGTTTTTAGTAGTAAGTAAGTTTAACCGGAACACTTAGCAAAGTGACATCCGTGATAAATTAAGGCAATAACTAATAATTACGTTTTTACACGTGACTTGTAATCTTCCCTCTGAGTAGTTGCCTTTTGATACATTATATATTATTATGTATGTTATACATAATACATTTGTATTTATTATACCCAGATATTTACACAATATTATTATAATATGTATCTGTAAATATTTATCGTAATATATAATAACAACAATAACCACTACCCTAATGATTAATTTAATAATAAGCAACATTTGTTAGTCTACTATTCACAGTTAATTTTTTAAAAATGAAATTGGTTATAAAACACACACAATAAAAAAAAAAAACAATTTATACTTCCTAATATTTATAAATTCCCAATGACATATTATTCAATAACATATAACATTCTGAAAAATTAAGAAGCTAAAAGTTCTTTTTCAAAACGATCAAGATACTCATTGATATTAAGTAGGTAGGTTACATTAGGTTAGGTCAGCATGCTGTTTGAATGGGTCGGAAAAGTTTTTCTACCCAACAAAATGTACAGACATAACAAAAAAAAAAAAAAAAGAAAAAAGAAAAAGAAAGAGTACCGCTATAAAACCAATAGTTAAATCACCTAAATCATTTTTTATTTTTATCCCGAGTTGATAAATTTATAAGTCAAAGTTCAACCTTTCTATAAAAAGCATTTCTAATGTGTTTTGGTTTGACGGTCGTCTAATCGTTTTTCTTCTGCTCACAATCAGTAAATCATAATGTTTTACGATCAATATAACTTATTTAAAATTCACTGTTCCCCCGTTTTACTTTTTTTTTTTTTTAAATATTTTATTTTCATATTAGGGTGAAAAAGTAAAGAAAGTTTTCAAGTGTAGTACGGCATTTGGATGTCCCCCACGATACGCTGACACCAAATACACATCCGTCGTCCTTCCGGAACAGTATAATAAATAACGGTTTTTCTTTTAGTGCGATATGCTTAATAGATTTCCCCAGGTCGTTTTGCCAACAAATATTACCATCGAATACACTGTAACAGTCTATTCAAATAACAATGAGATAACTCTCACAATAACTTGTGTATTGTTATCGCGTTTGTATGTACTATATAGGTAACTTACTCAGTTGGACACGAGTTTTTACAATAAAATATTATTACAAACCTGAAGCATAGGCAAGTAATTCCAAAAATCAACGTGGAATATCGAAATATCGTTGTATTGAAAATTAATTACTAATATTATTACAACGTCGGGTCATAAATTTATGATTTAATATATATATTTTTAAGCCATATGGTATAAATTTTTTTAAAAATTTTTAAAAAAATCAATTTTATACATAACTTCTATTTTAGCAATACCTACATAGTTAATATAATTGTTGAAAATAAATAAGTAATAATAATAAATAAAAATAAATAATTAATAAATAATAATACACAATAATTAATTAACTTTTTTAAATTCCCTAAATTTTTCATCATTTAACTATGGTTTTAACTAGAGTGGAATTGTCAACCGGTAAAATGTATAAAGTGTGGCTGGCCTGAGCCTTATACTCCCTTTAAAATTTGGCACACAGCATTACAATTCTGCTGTAGGCTAAAATATCAGCTAAATATTTTAATATTTAGAGGAAAATGAACAATATTTTAGTAAAAAAATTTTATAGGATAATGAATCCATCCATTAATTAAATACCTTGAATACCTTGTGATTTATTATAAAGAATAATAGGTTATGTTTTCTTAGATAATGCATGGAAAAGCTTTTAGATATTAGTAAATGGTATTGAAGAAATTCAAATAATATTTATGTTGGGCATTTCCAATTTTTTTACATGTGACCATAATTATATTTTGGCATTTTATAAGTTGTACGACAGCATAATCACCTCCACCCTACCCAGTTGGACCACATGAAATTTAAGATTCAAAGAGTGTTAAGTATACAGTGCATATGTTCTTGAATGTTAATATCTAATGTAATTGTTTCACAATGTATATTATCTTTCTTACATAACTTGTTATAAATTTATGTTATCTATTTTTCCATTTAATGTCAAAAGACATTTCTATTTATATGTTTATATTTTTTAACAACGAAAAAACTATAAAGCTTTTATTATAATTAAAATAATATGAAGTACGCAGATATTTGACATTTTAATTTAATATATACATAGTCGCAATCGTATATATTTTATAATTATAATAGTGATTTGGATTTTGATAAAAATGAAAATAATAAAATTCAAATTTATTTTAATGAGATAAATTATTATTGAGTTGTTTTTTATCATTTGTACTAAAATTTCTAGTTTATATAATATTCAGTAGTTTTTTTTCAATTGATGGATATGGAAGCTAGGATATCAGTTTTTAGAGTTGTTTAAAAATATTTTTCAGGGACCAGATAAAAATTATTTTGGACAAACCTCCGAGTTTTATATAAAATATAAACAAATTATTATAAGATTATTGATACTATTATTATTTTATCTTAAGACTAAGGATTTATTAAGAATAAAGTTACTTACCACTATGACGAATTCTCTAAAAACTCAAAAAAATGTTATAATAACATAAAATGACAATGTGGAAAGAAAATTTTTAATCTTTGTAATGAACTAATAAACTCATTAGTCACCAAAAAATAAATCATATGACTGAAAAACATTTTTTTACATAATATGTAGTCATGTACATATATACAAGTTATCATATTTAGAACTAAATTAAATGTAATAGCCAAATAAATTAGTAGAAAAATAGGTATTAAAAAAAAGGAACATTTATCACAAACGTGCTTATTGCAAGGTAGTGTATGTTCTAGAAAATTTGATATTAACTTCAATTAAAAAATAAAAATTAGTAGGTAATAGTTAATTTATTGTAGTGTTGTTTAACGAGTTGTATTAGAATATTTAATTTAAATTACAATAAATACAATTATTAATAAGATATGTTTATAAATAATACATTCACGAAATTCTAAAGGTAGAAAAAATACTTAATATATATATTAAATTTATAATTGATGACTAGTTTTCTAAATACGATTTAAGGTTTGTATAGTTTTTTTACCTTTAGTATTGTATTATTATTAAGTAATTATAGAATTGCAGGGCTCAATAAATATTACATTATTTATGTAGAAATAATTTATTTAGTTAAGAGTTTTTTTTTTTTTTTTATAAGTTCATTTTAAAATAAATACAATAGTTTAAAAACCTAAATGTAAAAAATATTTAAAATTTTTACTAAACCAAAATAATATTAGAGTTTAAGATCTAATCATTTGAATATGTACCTAAAGAAAAGCATTGTATAAATACTGGCACTGTTCCATAAAAGGACTACAAAAAAAAAAAAATAAAAAAAAATAGTAAATAATCTCATTAAAGCCAAACTAATAGCTCTCTTTGTACAATAAACAAGTATGGGACTTGGTTGCTAAATATTGGCGGTGTCCATATTCGATTTATCAGTTACAATGTAAATAAATACATTAAGTTAATTATCTACATAATAAAATTGAGATTTGGTTAACATAATAAATTATTTATAATCATTACTTTATTTTTAACTTTGGAACAATTGATATGAATTAGAATTTAGTAAATATAGTTAAACATATTATTACAATATTATTACATGTAATATGATAAAATTAAAAATATAATAGTACCTACGTAATTAAAATTGTGTTGGTAAAAAATTGAAACAATAACTGTACCTATACCGTAATCGTAATGAAAAAAAATTATAATATAATATGACATTTAATATACATTATTGTATATTATATTTATAATTTATGTATGGTTTAAATTGTTTTCGAAAGTCATCACAGTTGTAAAATACGAAATAAAATACCTAAGAACCATATTATAGAGTTATTGGTTAACAGTTAGAATATCTATAATTACAGTGAACTAACTCAAAACCGATATTATTAAAAACGACTGTACTGTAAATTTTCCCACTTTTCTCAGTTTAAAAAGTATATATATATCTACTAAAATAAAATACCTTTAAAGTCTTAAATAAATATATCTTCAGTCAATATATTCAATTTCCAATTTATAAATAAAGGCTAAATGAAACTTTGAAGCTACATAAAAAAAGTGTTTACTATTAGAAAAAAAATCCATTTTCAAAATAAACCATAACTTATAGAACCTTTGAATAACTCACAATTTTCAACTCCATTATGATTCAACCTTTAAATACTTTATTATTTTTTAAATTTTTAATATACAATATTAGATTTTAAATATTATATGTTTATATTTTATAATGCTGGTATATAGTACTTATATAACAGAATTTTAAATGTGACATGATAATTATTACTTTACAGCGAATATTATGTTAAATAATATCTTACCCAAATATTCAAAGCGAATCTTTTATATGCGGATGAGCTTTAATACATACTTATTAATAATGTAATAAATATTTTTAATGTATCCAATCAGATACATTACGTTTCTTATCATTATAAATTTGATATAATGCGTGAGATTAGATTCATCCTGATAACTACTGAAGTAAATATCGAAATGGTGAAATAAAAGTAATAAATATTAAATAATACAATATTGTATCATATTATGTAAATCACACCAATTCAACAACCAACATAATATAACACGAATATTATTATACTAAATAGTACTATGATTAAATCTTGATTAATGGTTCCATTATTGAATTTTTCATACGTTTTTTTTTCGAAAACATCACTTTGACATATCTCAATCATTGTATAATATTTTAAAATAAATTATGTAATAGCGGTATATATATTCCATTGAATTTCCATCCATTTAACAAGTTCAGTTTTATACTACACATTTTTAAATTGACCCAACGACACAAAAAAAAAATATTTTTGTTAACAGATCAATAACAAAGTAAAATATAGCTGGAAAACGATTTTTCACTAAATCCGAAATCTAAAAATATATATACATAAGTATAAATTATAAATTATAAATTAGGAATTTTTTTGTATAGTTTTTATTATTGACTGTGTTCTAATAGTTTAGTAAAAAAGTCAAGTGAAATCAACATTTGTAGCATTAAATTTATACTTAGTATTTCAAGAATACCAACTACGTTACAATTAAAATTATTATAAACATTATATTTTACATAATAGTTAGGTACCTACATTTATAACAAAATATTCGAACCGCGCATTGGCCATGTTATGCATGCTTAGAAACATTACCTACTTTATAATTTTGTTTGATACCTTATATAACTATAATATACGTCGTAATGTATAAGTATGCAGTAACAGCGAAAGTTTCTATACGAACAGACAACGAAGTGGGACATGTATACTACACTAATTTTTACATTGAAATTGTACATTACATACCATTTACTATACCTCATATTGGTAAATAGCCAAATGGACTTTTAGGTCATGTGGTAATATGGTAATGTTTCATCTGTTATTAGTCATTTGGGAGTACAGAAAAACGTGTGCAAATAATGTATTAAATTTGGCGAGCGAAGAAAATACACGAAAATTTATCGTCGCTAATTTTATACATCGTTGGAAAATTAAACATAGCAGGTACTACGTACTGTATTCATTAGTCTGCATATTTGTTTTTATTTTAAGAGTTTCTTGTAAATTTGAAATAATAAAAACATTCAATTTTGTAACCAATAATCCTAGTATATAACGGTTGTGTACGACTTAATAATGCAGTTGCATAATTTATTAAAAGAGTAAACTTTGGTTGTTGATAACAATGGATTTGAATCATAGGTACCTCGGGAAAACGTTACACAAAGCAGAGAATTTATAGTAAAATATAACGTATTATTCCGATGTACATTATAGTTGAGATCTCTACGATTTACTATACTATATATTTGGTACATATTTGTGTACACGAATAAAATTGAATAGCTACAAACAAATATTTTCTTATAATCTAAGTTAAATAATTAATTTTGATTTATTTTATAAAAATTTTATTTTCAACAATTCTAGTAACTCTTTTGTCAAATACCTTGGTTGTTAGAACACTTAAATAATTTCTATTTGAAACGAAATTGAATTTTATGCTGTGTCGTTTGACAACCAGGACAATCAGTTTGCTTGGACTCTCTTTTTGAGACTTTTTTTCTTTGATACATTTCGAACGTCCATTTTGTATTACACATTTTATTTACAAAGTTTTGTTTTATTTGATCAAATTCCAATTAAACCAAACTAGAAATTAAATGCTATTGTTAAAAATTCTGCAAAATAGATTTTACTACAACCAACTTTTGAGTTAAAGTAAAATATATAACTTTAATTCATTATGTTTCGACATTGTGACATTTTGAAGTATACGTAATGTAAAAATATTTTAGATTTATCATTAAATAAAAAATATAATTGTAGCCGTGGAATTTTATAATATTATTAATATATATACATTTTTTTTTATCTATGATGACTATATATTTTTAATTTTTGTTGTATGTATTATACTATTACTTTACTCAATAAATATAAGCAAATATTTGGTGTTTCATTAATTGGTTAATCGGGGGTAATAATTCCAAAAAAAATACAAATATCTATATAATTGCCAGTCATAGACAAGTCCGTCTATGCAGAATATTTGCTTTCTTAAGTTATTTTTATCTATTAAATTTTTGTTGTATAAATATCAATTATTCATAAATAAAGTAATATATACAAAACGAAAATTTTCTATGTACTACTAAGAAGTTTCTTTGCTACTATACCTACGTTTTATTGTAACTTTTGAATATTGTATTATGTGCTTACACCTAAAATGAGTAAGACATTTTATCAAGTTCAAATTTTTACGACATTAGAATATATTATTATTGAATTCGTATAATAATTATTTCTCCTTAAATGTTTATTGATATTTTGTTGTAATTAAAAAAAAAATTAACCGTAGATTCTTGAAATGTTCACCTATTATGTATATGACAATTTTCTTCAATGATAGGTTTTGACTACCTATTTTTAAGTTATTTATTGCAGACTGCAGTATAGTTTAAGTTATAATATATTAAAACAATGATATTATGAAAAATCGCATAACATATGATATTTTATGTTATGTGACAAACATTGTATTGATTTGAAATGTAATAGTTTGTTTCAGATTAATATGGTACATTATTGCATATTTATATTATATCGGCAGAACTTTTAGTCCATTTTCTTTTCTCGAAAGTTCAGTTTTAATAGATAATATGATAATGGTTGAAAAAAATGCATTTTTTAGCCAATGCGTAATATGAAACACTTGATTTCAGAAATGTCCTCAATAATTTATTATTGTGGACGATTGATTGTAGGTTCCGACGACTAGTATCTACAACCATCTCCATAAATATGTCCCTGCGCAAGTTAGTGTCGTATTGGTAGTATGTTGCTATTCGTTTCCGTTTTCCTTCAAAGAGAATGATTATTATGCCAGTATGCAAGAGCTTTTTTTACTTAATACCATTTAAATTGTTTATCAAGCGTTCAATAATAAATAACTTTTAATTACTTTAAAAATAAGTATAGCTATTGACATGTTTAATTATTGTCATACACGCGATTTAAAATTATATGCAGTTATGAAATATTCAACTATGATATAGTTAAGATAGGTAAGTATAGGTATTAAATTAATTATTAAATCGATTATTGGTTATATTTTATCACCAAGGATTGAAGGATATGACCAAGCAACTAGTTGAATACACCTTATCATTGATTATTATCGTATTATGTGCAATGTGAATAATTGATCAACTTTATCTAGTTTACCTAATTAAATATTTAATTTATTTCAACAAATTCGGTAAAATGAATAATGGGTTATTGTTTTGGCTTAAACAAATCACAAAAAATAAAACTATGCGAATTTAATGTATTACAATTTTTTTATACCTACATCATTATTATTATTGTAAAGGTAAAATTTGATTTTTATTTGCACAAAAAACATTAAAATGCTAAACTACATTCTAGGAATTAGATAATAAAAGTATGTTTTATGAAAATTTACAATTCTGCATTATTTCAAGTTATACTCAGAGATATGTGTATATATAATAAAAAAAATCCATGTACATAGAATCATAATAATTTAATTGCAAATTTATACCATCAAACATTTAATATGTAAGCCATATTTTAGTAATGTTAACACTAAATCATACGGGTCAACATATTTAAATAATTAAAAGGCTCGGAAACCCCATAACACCCACAAAAATTTACTCATGCGCTTCCAAGAAGTTGATAGTATACTGATTTAAATAATTGAATTCTAGTAACGTAAATATGTATGACACAATTTTGCTCACTAACAAAAACTAGGTACTACAATAACGGGTGTTTAAAAATTAATTTTACTTTATAATAATGTTCAAATCAAACAATAAAACATTTTTGACTTTAAAGAAGCAAAATATGAAACTTTTCTTCCTTATTAGAAATGTTATTTTTACAAGCAATTCAATTTAGACATTTGAAAAATATTTTTATAGTTTTTGATATTATAAGACTATCTATAAAGTATACAATTATTCATAAAAATAATACAAAATAATAGGTTGGTATCAAAAAAATTTTTTTCTCTAAAATACTCTGCTTTTACTGTTTAAAATTTTTTAATACATTATGTCAACAAAGTTTAATAAATTTGAATATTATTTTCTTTTTAAATAAATAAAAGACGACATTTTACTAAAAATATTGAACTTATCATTTTGTATGAAAACTTATAAATTTGATTTATAACTTATATTTTTAATCGCATAATGTTTTTTTTTGTATTGGCCATATTTCTTCTTCTTCTTCTTGGGTATTATCGGCCACTAGGACCATCCCGTCAAACAACCAAACAGGCCATATTTAGGATTTAATTAATCAATGAGTAATACTGTGCATAACTAATTTCGAACAGTATCTGCCATCATCGTACATACACATTTCTGTACATATTTTCAAGTAACATTTTTAAATGTTCAATAAAAATGAAAAAAAAATTGGGATTTAATAAAAATAGAATAGATCATGATATAAAAACTAAAAGTTAATTAATGTAATTTTGTTACAAATTTACTACTTTAAAATTACTACTTTAATTTTATGAAAGTTAAATTTTCCATAATGACAGTCGATACCTTTTATAAACTACTCACTTTAAATATTCAAAATAACGATACTGTTTTATGTTTAGTTATTATAGCTGTTGTAGCTCGTAGGTATAGAGCATATATGCACCTAATTGATAGGTACGCTATACGTGTTTTCAATGATTTAATAGCATCAGTCGTGGTTATATCGCACGACGACGTCAGTGTTATTGATGCAATAATGAAAAGAAATTAAATCGTTGTTTTACGATTGTGCTATAATGATTTTTAATAATAATAATAATAATAATAACTATAATAGTAACAACAATAGTAGGTATAAGCTATACGTCTGTCTGAGCGAGAGGAGCGACCCCGTAGCTGCAGCGTACACACGTTTCTCGGTATTCGAACCGTTGATTCCCCGCGGATGACGATATATATCATAATAATTTATTATTATCGGCCCGAATCGAAACGCGCGCAAGTTCGTTTTGTGTAGGTACAGGAAACGACGTATAGGGTTTTAATAATAACAACAAAACTAGCTCAAAATATGAACGCCGTTCGTTTGTACCCGCGGCGCGTGTTGCAGTATAGGTACATAATATATTAGATTGTTATAAAACATCTCCAAGTGAATATCATAATATAATGTATTATAATATTATTATCAAACAACTCGCGGAAGTCGCGTACAGCAACACAACGCACCTCAGCGCGCGTTTTCCCGGAAGTGCAAAACAGGGTTCTTCCCCCATCCACCCACTACGCCACCGACTCAACCCCCCCAACCCCTCGCACGAGTAAACGAGTCCTGCGAACGGTGCGCCGCTAACCTACCTACAGCCGCCGAATGTTTTTGATCGACGTATTATATAATTATTCGGCGAGTGTGTCTGGCGCTGCAGCAGGACTGTGCGGGAGGATGCGTACTACAACACTCGAGTCGCGATATCCTACACGATTTCGCGGTACCAGGATGACAGGTAATACGGTTAATTAAACACCGGAGGATAAATTATACTATACAATAATATGATAAAACGTATAGAGTCTCGTGTACGCATGCGTCGGTGTGCGGGGGCGTGGGAGAGAGAGAGAGAAGAGAGATGGGTGCGCGCTGTGTGGCGTTAAGACGATGTACGCGCCTCGGCGGGGAAAAGGAAAAACGTTGTCGAGTAGTGAGGGGAGGGGGATCGAGAAATCAACGCCAAACTATTACTGCGGCCCGGCAATGTGTACGCGCCGCGCACGCTGTTCGAGTGACTTCTCTCGTCAAATTACATTCTTAACTATTTACCCTCGGGATGCTGCTGATAATAGACGTTTAATAAAACTTTTGCGCCGCACGCGCACGCAGTGAGAATATATACGCTAATTATTATTACGACATGTCTGAATGTACGCTAATTATTATTACAGAGCGAGACGTCTCGGTTTCTGCGGCGGCGGCGGTGGTGGCGGCGTTGGCGGTGGCGGTGGCGGTGGCGTCGCGCCGTCACATCAAAGAGATGATCAACAAACTTCAAAGTTTTAATGGCACGACGAAAACTGTGCCACTCGTATTATACGCCGGAGCCCAAGTTAAATATTAGCGGCGGCGGTGGCGGTGGATGGGGAGGGGTCGTTGGGAGGTCGTATAGCGAGCGGTGACGGAGGAGACTTGAAAATCTGACCGAGTCCTTCGCCAATCACGTCGAAGTGTAATAACAACAACAATAGTATTATAATAATATTGTCTTATTCGTCCTAGCCGGACGTTTCGGTGCGGTGGTGTTTTAAAACGACCGACACTCATTCTCCATCATATACGCGATACGATATCCCATGGCAGAAGTATAACAGTTTTGAACGCCTGCAAACAGAGAGTGGAAGAGAGAGAGACACGCAAAGTTTGCGAATAACAATAATTGTATTCACCAAAAATAATTTAATTTTCATTTCCACTTTACAATGTTCAACGTTGAGTTTAACACAGATCTTGCTTTTTTTTATACAGAGTAAAAAAAAAAAAAATTAAGAATAATCGCTATGTGACGTTTTAATAGTGTTCAGTGTACTTCGTATTAATGCCACGCAGTTACTTAAGCGATGTATAATAATTCAATGTTTAATCGTCGCGAATAAAAATCGTTTCTAAACGAAGACGATCGGCTGTCAGTCAACCTATTCCCGTTACCAATTATATTTTCATGATACATTTATATTGCTATTAAAGTTATTTATTTTACAAGTAGTATGCGATTGCAGTAGGTTGAATTAATGGTACTCAGTGGTAGTCAAAATTATTGCATTTGAAAAAAATCATTGAGTATATTAAGTATAATACTATGCAAAAACAGTTGAACAGTCTCAAGTACACTTAAATGTTTTAAAATTTTTACTAAAATTACTAAAGCCGTTATTATGTGTTGAAATACCTAATTCCGCCCTAATTTTATCTTAAATTGTGTGTATAAAAAAGTTATATATTGGTTGTTTACCGTGTGAGCTACTTATGAGAGGAACTTTACATTACATTTTAAAGTCCTAGTTATTCAAATTGAATATTTTATACATTTTTAATTACAAAATTATTTGTAAATTTTTATGGGTTTAAAATGCACACATAAAATAAATATATATAAATACATACTTCTATGTCTTTATTCTTTTTATTAACAACGCGTGAAAAATTATATATATTAAGTTTTCAAGCACTTTTACCAATCAAAATTTTTTTTATTGATATTTATAGAAAAAAAATCAAATGTCTATGAGTAGTTTTAAAAAAGAATCAAATTCGTTTTAAAATATTTTAAGGTATAGAATTTATATTAATATAAATATTTTTTAAAATCATTTAAAGTATCAACAATTTTTGTATTTTGAGCTATTCTAAAAAACTAAAATTAATTTTGCATAAAAGTACACGCTTTTCTTTCGTTTTTATTTGGTTTTTCCTAGTATTTTTAAAGTTACCAACTAGGTATTATCAAACAAATCCTTTCAAAATAACAAAGAAAGCTTGTTTTTGATAAAGTCAATTTTTTTGTTGTTACTAAAAGAATGAGACTTGACTTTTAATAGACATATTATGATTGTATAATTTATTGTATATGGTACGCACCCTTAAAAATATTATAAGTTAAAAATAATGTATTGCGTTGTAAGTGTTTATCGTTTTAATAAAAATAATTGTAGATTTATTATTATATGATTTGAAATTATTTAAACTAAAGAATAATGAACTTTAAATAAATCCTTTTCAGTAACAATAATTTACCGTATTTTAGACCGAATTTGTACAGTTTGAATATTTTTTTTATATTCGTGCTTTTGGTGATAATTCTTGTGAGAACATAATTATACTTTAGTCTGTAAGAATAATTTAATTAAAACAAATAGAGAAACAGTAAATTACGAATAAACGATGATTAGGTTTAAAACATTAAGAGTCATCATTATTGTTTTTAAGATTGTATAATTATTATTTAAAATAAAATACAATAACCGGGAATAACATACAAATAAATATACCGAATTTAAATTAATTTATAAGGCTTTACAATATTATACTTAATTTTTTGTAGAGCTAATGAATGTTCAGTAAAAACTTAACTTAATTAAATTTTAAATAAAAACTGTAAATGAAGATTATTATTTTTAAAACGAGCCTCTCGTTTGAATGAAATGTTTATAAAGTTTATAAAAATTACAATACATACTTAACATGATGTAAAAAAATGTATTTGTATACTTGGGAACATTTCACGAATTTATTTCAGGAAACATAAAATCACTAACAGATTAACAACGAATAATTTAATATTTAACATTTATTGTGATAGGGACATACGCCTATGTATTTAAAACAACTTAAGTGCTTTGATGTTTAACATGCTATCATGGGATTTGGGGAAGTAATTTTTTTGAACAATAATTGATGAAAGGATAATATTGAAACATTTTCGATTTTATAGGATTTGTTGTTCCCGGTAGATTTATTAAATTCGTACATTTTTTTTTTTTTTTTGAATAACTAAAAAGTCTTTAGCCATTGCAAATTCCTGGATGTCCATTCGACCATAATTTAACTGTCCATTGGGACCCGTAGAAAATACTCAGGATTCAAATGCTGCGTGTAGCTCACCTTAATCTACTTTTTTTTTGCATATATACTTAGGAATGTATCACTTTATTTCAAAATTTAATAAATATGAACAGTTTTATAATTGTTTGTACTAACTACGATTTTTACATACGTAATACAATTCACATACTATATGAATTTATTATGTCCGTAATAACCACTTAAATATTACAATTTTCTTAATTTTAAGATACGGAAAAAAAGTAATTAAAAAATTATATTTATTGATAAAATGTTAAAATAAATTACAATCTAAATGAATGTATTTATATTCCAAGCAATTTAAATCAATTTATTGCAAACTATTATACTGCTATAAATTTTGAAATGAAACTTTCACAGTATGTTTTCGAAATCTGTAGTATAATTTTATTGAGTTAAAAATACATTCTACAGATTATTGCGCGTTGTTTATTTAGCACTTGAGAAACTAAAATGTAAATATTATAATTCTGATAAATTAATTTTATTTAAAATATTGTTTACCAACAAAATAGTATTGTAATTATAATATAAGTATATATTTTAAATTGTATCACTTCAAAAATTTAAAATATAAAATGTATTAAAGATTTGTGTAGAACTTTTTTGATGGTACACAACTATTTTCAACATGACGCTTATCATCAATATCTTATACTAATTTTACTAATTTCAAATTATTTAATAAATTTCTAAAATGAAACTTTTTTTCTGTATATTTTTTATTGAAACGCAATATTGTATTAGTAAAAGTATCTTTTTGAAAAAAAAAATGTTTTTTTTAAATTTATTATTATTAACATCATCTTATAACTGTCTAAATACCTGAGATTCACTGAGATATTTAATTTTTAACTTCCAATCTTATTATTTTTTCGAATATTTTCTGATGTAAGACGATAGATAGGTATAGCTAAATATGTAGAAACTGTATAAATGTTTCTATTTTTTTTGCGTATTTTAAATTGGTATTGAAATCTAATTTTATCAATTGTTTGTATATCACAAACAACAAATCTTTTTTATTTTTATAAACTATTAATAATATAAAAAATATTGTGTTGTTTTCATTAATTTATTACGTCCCTTATAATTATGAAATAATAAAATGCAATGTATGCCTCAACTTCTATCATTAAATATTTGAGTCAGAAGATTATTTAAAAATGTTATGAACATGTTTTATTTCCAAAAAAAAAATCCAAAATGACTTTATGACACGTATATATAAATACATACAACTGGAATCATCTCTTAATAATTGCTAGAATAGTGATAGTATATCTAATGACTATTTAAGTTATTTTTTTACCATTTAAACAAAGCACATCAACAAACCCAGTAATTTGAAACGGGCCGAATGAAATATGAAAGAAAAAACAATGTTTATATTATAATCACAGTTTTATAAGTGAGAAAATAATTTCATAAAATATTTTCTTACGTTTTGATTAAGAAATAAAAATAAATTGTTTAAAAGTAGTGATATCAAGGGAATAGTTAAGATTTTACAGCCAAATATTTCACTCAAGATCTCGTTTACATAATATTAAAAGAACAATATTTATTAATAGTTGTTAATGATTACATGTTTTATGTTAACATTTAATAATCTAATAAGGTATATTAAAAAAGAACCTTGTTTTACTTTGTCAGATTTTAAGAGAACAATTCAGTCTCAAAATGCATGCATTTTTTCAAATTATACATTATTTATGTACATAATATTATTATTCCTTGTATTATAAAATATTTTTTACTTAAATTATTTGAGCGTTATTTTAAGCTTCATCAGGTTTATAAATTATTACTCGATTAGATGATGTATATACTAGTTTATTGTTTTGTATAGCTTAATATATAAAAAAAAGGTGGGAGGGCATTTCAAACGGGACTCAGGTGACTATAGTACATTATTTTCTCATTAAATCTACCACTGATGTTCATATAATAGAAGTTTATGTAAGAGATCGCTCAGTATTACAAAACACATGTGTGTTAAGATAACTACGTATCACAATTTCATCAATTCTTGTGCATGCTAATTCTATAGTAGAAATAAGTTTTCACATTAAGACATCAGATGCGTGTTATTTCGAACGAATAAACCACATTTTCAGCGAACAAACAACTATTTGTGAAACGTGAAGTGCTGAAAATACAACAAAACGAAGAATCTCAGAATGACGTCTGACAGCATCTGGGAGCAATGGAAATTAATTGACAATCGAGGTTATATACCGATTCTTATGAACACAAAATCGTACAATGAATAATACGTGACTTATTCGGGTACTCACGATGACAATAAAATGCGCTAGTTACCATCGTGAGAGTGTCATCGTAGGAACGGGGTAATAATATGTAACAATAAAACTATTGCGATAAACGTTATCGAACCATCGTACATGATACTGTGAGAACCTCTATCATGAAAGTCTCAGAGGCTATAGTGATGATGTGCACTTTAAAAGATATTGTTATACGATTATCACAGATATTATTTTTATTTTATTTTATTTTTTTGCTTTAGAGCGCTTAAACAGTTTTGACTGCATATTGTTCATAATATACAAAATGGATTGACTTAATTACGGGCACTTGTGGGTGGGTAGTAAGATTAATGTATATTTCATAGAATATAACAATTTAATCAAGTTATACATTATAATTATTATAAGTTTCTTATACATTGTAAATAATATGTAATATGTATTTATTATTATAAATATACGCAATTTAGTTGAAAGAGATTTAAAGATCATATTTTGATATTGATTTAATATTTATTTTATTTCATATAATAATATTAATTGTAATTGTAATTTGTCTTGAATACAATTATCAAGAAGGTACTCATTATTTTGAAAAATATGATAAATAATAATATTCAATACAAACATGTTGAATATTTTATACTTAATTATTTAATATGCGTCATCTTGAATTCTGGGGATCTCGTTCAAAATACAGAAGTTATTCATCGATGGTGCAAGATTCAAATCAAATAAATTACGTGGAAAATTTATTTTAGTATTCAAAAATGTAATATTGCTCAGTAAAATTTATAAAAACGAATTTTGTTTGAACTTGGATTTTACTTGCAGTCATACGTAACAGAATTAAAATATGAAGCTCAAAATTGCTTATGAATATGTGCATAAAACGGATATGTTGGAGTGGTATAAACAGTTACAAACAAACACACGACCTTACCAATACAATAGTATTATACTATAATAAAGTGATGGATTGATAAATCACCGGGTATATGAAAAAAAACACTTTCTGTCCCACGATTAGGTTAAATTACATAATGAGAAAAAAATTAAATATTATTACTCACTGATGAGCTCGAATGTGCGTTTAAAAAGTATTGAAACTACTATTTAGTACAGTAATTAAAACATCTACCACATTTCTAGTCGTTGGATGAAAATATATTTTAATTATAATTTCGTTTAATATTATAAACTTTATTGATATTAAATCGAAACATATCACAATAATAATATGATATTATAGATGTTGAGAGATTATGACTCTTCTAATATATTATATTGATTGATTTAGATTTGATTAATACGAGACAATAAATAGTAAACACCGTCGATTGGTAATCGTGTATTTTGATGATGGATGTTTAACAATATTAGATTTTATGCAAATTTAGGTCTGTATAGCATATAATCTATTTTACATTATATTTAAAACTATTATTGTAAACAAGATAGGTAGTATTATATATTGTTCAGGAACCTTCTAAAATAATTAACAGTATTTCATAGAGGGCACATTAAAAAATCTATTCCAGATTAAAATAATTAAAGCGAATAATCAGTTTTACAGCTATATGCGTTTTTGATTATCTTATTTTGTCTGGAAACACTTTTTCGATAAGATTTAGTGTTCAAAAAGTGTTTTGTATAAATATTAAACAGTGAACAAATGAATATTGATGAGGCGTGGAATTCAAAATGTACATACCTATTACAATTTTGGTATAGCTGTAATAACAAATTATACGTTTTAATATTTTTGACATTTAGCTGCAACTACTTGCCAGAATACATATCTCATAATATTTATTGTAACCATAAATATTATAATGTATAACCAAAGAATCATTAATATTGTTCAACGTACCTGTCTGGTGTATTTTTTTCTCATAGCGAGCACCCCTGCTATGTTCACGTTAGAGAATTCCCAATAGTAAGCGTGCCATAACTTCGAGACACCGATGATGATCGACATATCAAAATCAAATAATATAATCAGTTTGGTATTATAAAATATGATACACCGTATACATTGATAAACTGAAAATAAATATAATATAATATTTAATTTAATTTAATATATTGATCGAGAAAAAACGATGAAAAGCTCTATCATGACGTAATTACAAATTATTATTTTTTTTTTAATTGAATTGTGAATAAAATAAGCTACATTCCTTAAATTTTAAAATATCCTTCACTTGAGGTCAACCGAAATTAGTGTTAACTTCACCCTTTCTGACACAGAAATGTATTACGGAATAATAAATCAAAGAATGATTTTAATATTTTCTTTACAAGTAGATAAACATATATTAGTGTAGTCTAATAGAAGATTAGATAAAGTTAGAAATTTTGATAAATTTAAAATAAAAAATTTTAGTATTGAGTATTTTTTAGTTGGACACAAAATAAAAAATGGAAATTTTTATAAAAAACACAAAACTAGTTTTTAACATACCTAATTTTATTTTTATTTTTTTCAAAAAAAATAGTTATTATACAGAATTGAAAATATGCTTACTGTATATTTATATTAGTCAATGATTAATTATAATAATAGTATTTACTAGATAATTTTACTTGACATTTTCATAAGATGTTTAAAATAGCATAATATTGTATACATAGTAAAATTTTCAAAATATATTTTAACTCTTTTTATAGATAATTATATATTTTTTTAAATACATATACATAAAATATTCGATAAATCATAATTCATAATTTTTCGCTATTGTCATTTAAAAATATTTAAGATACCCACACAATTTTTTTTTATAAGCATTTAAAGTTTAAATCTTGACAATGATTCATCATTAAATTCAAATTTAATACATCCATTGAAGTGACCAATTCAATGATGAGTTACACTGGACTCTTAACGTACAGTAAAACAGTTATTTCTTTTCTTTTTTTCTTTTTTAAACTCGATTCGAAAAAAAAAAAAAAAAAAAAATTAAAAAAATAACTTCATTATGAAAACTTTAACAGCATTATTTTTATTCAGGAGTTAATAAATTTAAGGATAGCGAAAAAAAACATAAATTCATTAAAAGAAAATGTTTTAACTCGATAATATTTTAACATTTATTAACAAGATCTAGTCATAGGTACATTTTAATATTATTATATTATATATTAAATAAAATATTACTCGGATTATATTATTTTTAAGCAATTAAAGAGTTCAGAATTTGAGCAAACGTAAACTTAAAGGAGAATAAATAGTGGTAGAGAACGTGGCCGATGAATATAGCTCTGTACAAAATAATACAAAGAAGTACGCAAGAACAGAGAGTACATTAAAAAAACTATATGATTTATAAAAAAAACTTCCATAAAGACCAACTGATATCTAAAGATGGGTAAATAATAAAATTGAATACACATTTTAATAATTTTATCATAGTCTTATTTTCATTAAGCTCATATAATTTTTGAATATTAATTAATAATATGTTTTCCTTATTATATATTATTCAGTCTTGGGTTGCATATATTAATTGTAATCAGAAGTCAAAATGGATGATTACTATTTACACAATCTGATAGATTCTAACGGCCATAAAGGACTATGAATTTCATTAACAGTGTCCTGTCACAAGTACTCACAACTATCGGTATTGTGGCTAATATTTGAATACAAAGACCGAATACTATATGGTATCAAAATGAACAATTCTCTGTGCAGTATAATTAGACAAATTCTCTGCCGTAGGTCTTGTGGTAATCAACTAAATCATTAGATCCATGTTTATTTATATTGAAGTAATACTAAATAAACAATCTTCGAAGGCTGATTAGCACTTTAATGGAAATTCATAATAGGACTGTACAATATACATAAAACATTTTAATAAAAGCACCAGATAGTAGGTACCCAGTGAATTGTGTTTTGTATTTTCCAAGTGCTTCTCAAAATGACACATTGATTATGTTTTTAGAGGTGTAACCATTAGCGTTGAGTGGTGGTTTTTGACATTTAAAAATGTACCAGTTACCATTAACCAAATCTACTAATTTCGTTAGTAGAAAAGCACACCTGTTACAAAATGCGAATATTACAAAGATTCGTAATGTTGTCCCGTTGCCAAAAAAAACAGAAAAAAAATGTGTATGATTATTAATGACAAGTAATTATTTTCGATAGCCAATGGGAAACAACAATTATACTTAATAAAAATATAAAAGTATTATTTATAATATCTATTTATTTGTATCTTTATTTATCATCATGGTTATTAAAAGCGATTTCGTTATACAATACACTTTATTAAGTTCATTTTAGTACCTAGTAAAAAATATCTAATATCAATAGTAAGATGGAACATATTAATATACAGTGTATAGTGAAAAAGACGAAATATTAGTTATTAGTTAAATGAATACCTACATGTTGTGTATATAGATCAAATTACACTAGCAGGTGTTAAATGAAGATCTACATTGAAGTAACATTAAAGCTATCATAAATTAATATGAAAAGGTTTTATTATTTTTTTTTTTTAATTTTAATCAATTATCAAACATAAACATACGTTTAGTAAAAATTTAACGAAAGAAATTATTTTTAACTGCTTAATGTTGAAAGTTGTAAATTAGAAGAAAAACGTTTCCTCCAGTTCTGTTTATTTATTTTTAAAGTTCACTCAGCGTTAAAAGTAACTAACTTACGTAATTGAGTTACATAATTATAAAGGTGAGAATATTTTGTTATGTAACAATGGCTTAGAAAATATAATATGTTTTGTAAATTTGTAATATAATCAAATTTAAAATTATTAGGTTCCCTAGATCATATGTTTGTGGACGAAACCTCCGAGTGTGAAATTTTGTGAAATTTCTGCAAATATTTACAAAACGTACCACGTCAAAAATGGAAATTATATCATTATTAAATAGTTGAACATGAAAACTTATGAATTATTATTTAATACTTTAAAAGAAAAATGCACTGACTTTAGGCTTACATTTAATCCTTAAATGATTTTATTTCGAATAAAGTATTATTTTATGTTTTTTTCAGAGCTTCCTTTCATATAGCGTGTATGGATTTGAATTTTTATTAATGTGTATACGCTATTTAAATAGTGTAGAAAAAAATAAGTAAAACTTTGTTAATAAATTATTGCAAAAAACTTCTTCAGCACGACTTTGATTCTTCCAAAATAAGTGGTTATTTTATTTTTAAGCTTAAATATGACTGAGGTAGTTTTTGAAATAAGGGTTTGAAACTTTTCGTACAAATTCTTACCTATATAAAGATAAAAGTGCAAAATTAAAATTTTGACAAGTTGGTGGATGGAGATGACATCTCATCAACTCCACAGAGGTAGCTTAGTAAATGTGTGTATACACTACGTAAACATTCACAGTTATAATATTAAATAAAAATAGCAATACAATAAATATTATTATCATTAAAAAATATCTCTGCCTTTGTGGTGTTCTTGGCTATTATCATCCATATTTTTTCATCTTTTATTGTAATACAAACATGTTGGACGTCGGTAGAAGAATTTTATTGATAATAATTCATGTTGAAGAATCGTTAAAAAATGTTTTCATCGAGAAAAATCTCTTAGCTTATTTTGAAAACATGCTATACTTGATATGGAAGTGAAGTAAACATTTTTTAGTATATTAAATACGGAAAATAAAAAATAATAATTAAGTATCAATGAAAATGATATTGAAATATCCAAAAAGTATATGGCAAAGAGAAATGTTTTTATTTTATTTTAATTGTATTTTTAGTAGTGAAATTGGACTGGTAGATCATTATATACGATTTGCAAAGTCTTATATCAAAATCAAGAAAAAATAACAAGCCATCTAAAAAATAATTTCCACAACATTGTTATCTCTCATCTTTTCTAAGCACTATTTAATCCTTGTTATACTGGATAATTTTGTTTAAGGCTGAAGTTGTTAAGAAATTAACTTTGAGCAGCAGCATAACTGTTTTTATTTTTTTTTAAAACACTGTTTACCACTTAACGTTTACTAAATTATTGTTTTTGTAACTAATATTTAATGAGTATTCATATCTTAAGCCATATCGATGAAATCAATTTTTTGAATCTACCGTTTTGATGCCATATTAAGTGACAGGATGAACTTGCACGCAGTGATTTAGTTTAAAGATATTTCAAAATGATGCTAAATTTGAATAAAATTAATTACCTACATAGATAAACGTTAATTCGATAAAGAATAAAGAACGATAAGTATTTTAATTCAAGTACTCTATAGGCTTTAGCTATATTAAAAATATGAAAATATTATGTTCTTCAATTTTGTTTTAGGTCAACTCTGATTTGTTAATTAGCCAAATCTTGTTGTTGATGAGGAAGTAAATATTGTACTTTAAGAAAAGGAGCTAAAAACGATGGAATATAATTTGATGGTCCTTGAGTATTCGGTTCAAATTATTAGCAACAAAAGACAGTGTACACTTTTTCTTCTTCAAAAAAAGGACAAAACAAAATTGAACGTAATTATATGGAGAGAGGTTTTATACAGTTGAAATGTATACGATACACTCAAACTAGAAGTGAGGGATACAATGGACTTTCAAACCACTTTCTTACATATATAATGTTGTTAACTATAACGATGATTTTATAAATTCAGGGTTAAATGTACATACTCGGAAAATGGAAAGTTTCTGGAGGTCTTATTTGAGGTTAAAATTTATAAACGATATGTGTGGTATAACTTCTAATATACTTCCAAAGTAATTAATGTAAGAGTATTATAATATGATCTTTATAGTTGATATACCTACCTTTAATATTAATTATTTCAGATATTGTATTGAACTTTGATAGATAAGACTTAATAAAATTGATTTATTCAAACGCTTTAAACGGAAATAGTCTAAGTTTTTTTTTTTATACTTAACTATACTTTATGTTAGTAATGACTGTTTTCTTAAATTATAATTTGTCGACAAAATATTTTTTATTGGAAAAAATTATGTTCAAGTTTTATACCTGAAATATGTATAATATATATCTAACTGTTATTATTATTAGTTGCAGTGTGTTCGTATAAAATAATTCTATAAACATTATAAAATATAAGTATTATATAAAAATATGAGTTGAACACGTTTCGATTGTTTCTAGGTAAAGCGCATACTGTAATACTACTCTGTTGACAATAGATCACAAAATAATATGTTAAGATAGCCTTTTAAATGTATCGTTATAATGTGGAATACAAAAAAAAGAATAACGTGGAAAAATTCAAATTTTGTTGAATGTTGAGAGAGTGTCCCTCCGGGAGATTTTTTTTTTTTTTATATAACTCAATTACAATTACCGGTGATATAAATTCATACTAATGTTATGGGTACTAAAGGTTGCATGCCAAAAACTACAGTTATTTTAAGTCATACATACCAATGTGTATGAATTATATTCCGTAAATCATATATTTTTATAGCTATTCATTTTTTTTTACCATATTTGCATAGCAATATAAAAATACCATGAATAAATTATTTAAATATATTTTCTAAATAAGGTAAGGATTTTCCTTCAGGTACACTTGTCATGTAAACATTTTAACCGATTTTTTCACATGAAATATTCAGCGATTACTGCACCAAAAACAAAAGACCAAAGTAATATTAATTGTTATTCCAGTTCGCAATTAACGTTAATTCTATCGTTGCAAAATTCATGATGCTCTCACACCGTTTGCATATTTGAATACACTGACAGCCACCCTACATTTTATATAAAAATTATCATCAACAACGTTTCTACTGGTGCCCCGTTCGTAACAATTATAACAATGCGTATGGCCAACTAAGACGTGTAGTCAGACAGTATAAGTGTCATTATATCAGAAAACTTATATATCTATCTTTATCGCACCCGGAGACGTCACCATTGGTACCACAGCTTTGTTCGTATTATGTATATGCATGCATTATATTATAGGAATGTGGTTAACAGAGCTGAATACGAAGATCTTTGAACAGTTAGAGTTATTCCCATAACGTTCAAATTATAATAACAATAATCGGTTATGGTAAGAACACGAAAAGTACTGCTGTTTTACAAACGAAAGACTAAGGGATTAATATTTCATAATGACAATAATAAGAACGAACGCGAATCTGACCCGAAATTAAATTATTATTATACGTCACAGAATAATCACATATTATGTATTATAAAATGCCTTCGCATCGTTCACATATTCGAGTTTTCCCAAAAGTATATCACTTATATTAAAATCATATGTATATAATATAGACTATACATAAATGCGTATCTCTACATATCAAAAATCCGTAAATTGAAGGGCCGTAGGTGGTTGCAGTTGTGCTCCGATGCACATTTGGTTTGTTTTTGCATATGTTTATATATATATATACACTATACACAATGTAAAATGGTTTCTGTACGTGATGTATGTTCACACGACAGCGTTCTAGATGCAGCTGATTGACGTGAGCACACTGATCGGAATGCGTTTTTTTGCCTGATTGAAACTGTTCATCAACGAAACGTGTATATTTGAGCAGTCGATGCATTGCTTATTTAGTAGCTAAATTTATTGTGAATTTCGTTCGACCTCACAAATATTTAACGTTTCATTAAAAAAACGAATTTAGTTACACTAGAATTTTAATTTTTTTTACATCAATAAACGATATAAGCCCACAATCGTCATAGAATTTATGGTAATTCATATTATTATAATGCGTTATTATTCCAACTATTAATTATTAAATAAATTAATTTTATTTGTTATTTTAGAAGGTTTAAAGTGAATAATTTTCAGTAAATTTATAAATAATCGGGAAAACTGAAAGTAAATATCTACGCAAAATCAAGAAAAGCTTTTTGTACAATCGATTTGGGTTCTTTTCATGAAAATCAAAGATTTTAATATATTCTTCGCTCTATTCGTAATTTATAACAACAGTCTATATTTTTATAATATATCTAATATCTATATTCAAATTTAGCTAACGAAAATATGAAATTTTTGAAATATTTTGAACTATTAAAGATTTAAAAATTTACTTTATTTGTTTATTTATTATTATTATTATTTTTTTTTTTTGTAAACGATAAATTTGTTAAAAACTTCGGATAAAAAATTAAGTATTTCATAAGTTGCATTTTCAGTAACTTAAAAATATCAAAAGTTAAATAAATGAATATTTGTTCATAGATAATTTTCAACCAATAAATCTCTACAACGACACTAATTATTTTTCCTGATTAGAAAAAACAAACTTCTCATCTTATTTTTGTATATTTATGAAGTGTAATTTTGGAAAGCATCCAAAAACTCTAGTATGAAAATTATGCGATCCTTCCAATCAATATTTTTTAGACAATAATAAATGATTTGTAATATCTTAGTAATTAAATTATCTTTATATATAAAAAAACAGAATATATTAATTTAATATTATGGAATTCAAACTTTTTTTGTCATTACATAGCTTATTATTTTCTCTATGTAAAATACAATTTTAAAAATATTTAAAATAATTCAAAGATTTTTTATAAGTACCTACTGTGATTCTATTTATAGTGTTTTACTGCAAGTTGGTGTTGACATAAACATTAATAACAATAATAAATTATAAAATATTACCCGATGTAATAAATAAATAAATTACTTAAAATAAAATACAATATAAATTTTAATGTAATACAAAAATGAAATATAAAAAAACATTTTGAGATATCTTTAAAAATACAATACGATAACACACTGTTTTTACTCAAAATCATTTTTCGTATGCAATTATTTATCATCGAATTTAATTTTAACACATTTATTAGATCTACAAACTCAACTAAAAACCTATTAATTATTATATAGCAGAACTACTTTCTTAATTCTCTTGTATTAGTTTTACTGTGTATTTTTATTTCTGTACACCTCGGGTAATGCAGTTTTGTTCAAACTTTTATACGTATTCGAAAATACATAGGTTAAAGTCTTAAAGATATTTAAATATTTTATTGAGAATTTAAATGTATTTATTTTTGTTAGTTATATTATGAGTAGGCGAAATTATAAATTATTGCCTACGTACATTGCGTTACATTTGTGTTAACGAATTATAATAATATACATTATTTACTTATACGAATAAGTGTTAATTAATGTTCTAAAGCTAATTTCTTCATTGGCGTCAAATCGCATAAAATCTGTCTATTTAAATCACTGAAATGGAAAAAAAACTGAAGTTGCACCATCAACGCTCGTGAAGATGTTGACACATTTAACGAACCGTTAAATAAAAAATCTTGCCTTGTTATATTGGTTAGATCATATGGCAATATCTTTACAAATATTATAATCATACGTGAAAATACATAATACTTCAAGTAACGCTGCTGAAACATTCCAATCACGATCGTAATGTTTGAATTGTTGTTATATTGTAAGAATTGTACTTAAATTTCACATAGAATAAAATAATCGTCAATATATACCCAAAACAGTAATTAATAATATTTTCTGATAAATTAATTTTGCCATTATCGATCAAGAAACAATGAATAATTATGTTGAAAATACTTAAGCCAGTTGCAAAGTTTATATTAAATCCAATTTTGAGACCAGAGCAAATGAAATTGGGACTTTGTTTCATCTTGATACAACAATTTTGAAAATGTAAATAATAAGGTTACAAAATGATTCAATACTTAAGATTATCTTGGAGTTTTGGAAACATACAAGTGATCGAAAATATCCAAATCTTCAAAGCATTGCCTTTCTCATAACTTCATTTTTTGGTTAAGTGAATCAACATTTTCGAGTAAAAGAACAAATATCGGTCAAGAAATACAAACAGTAATTTGGGTACAAGTTTACGAGCAACTGTTTCTAATTATATACCAGAATTTTCTAAACTTGCAGAAAACCAAAGCTACACATCACACTATAAATATACATTTTTTAATTTTTCTCGTGTATTATTTAAGAAACAATAAATGATTATTCTATAGAGTTTAGACCTTTTTTCTCATCAATCTCTTCCTGAAGACCCAAAATTCTCTTGAATGTCTATTAGCAGAGACTTAAAAAAATCGAATGTAGCTCGTTCTTTGAAAAGATTGGCGATCTCTGATGTAAAGTTTTTGGTTTTAAGATTTGATTAAAAATAATTATAATGGTTGTATACATTTGTAAGCGATCGAAGAAAAAAGAAACATACGCGAAATTGGCTCACCCATTTTTATATAGTGATTCTTATCTTCACCAATATTTTGAAATTTAATTGTGTGTATTTTGAGTTAAATTTCAAAACTACTTTCAAGATCGCTGTTTATGAGCTATAAGCTAAATAAAAATTGAAGGTTTAATGAAACGTCGCTTTAAAATATCAAAATATATAGGTACCAAAAGTGTGTTAAGGTTTGCGTTTAAGATAAATTTTCAAAATGCAGGAGTTTAAAATTTACCCATTAAATTAGGGCGTTAGAATAACATAAAGCACAAAATCACAATTCTTTCTTATGATGAATTATGGAATCTTTAAATAGTTATAAAAATAATTTATAACTATCTATAAATGTCTTCTAAGTCTAGACTCATATAAAAAAAACCATATATCATTGTAAAATCAGTAATATGATTGTTTGCAATTTTATTTTAAATAATGCATAATAGTAATTTGTTCAAATGTTTGAAATGCTTAACATTGTCTAGGTATCGAATTAAATATATAAACAATGTTATTTAAATAATACATATTGCACACAAATGTTCTACGTGGAATTTATGATTATATTTTATTTAAATAGCATCAGATTTGTGTGAATAAACATGTTATATGCACATGTATAATAGTTCATTCTACATGAATAGGATTTAATAGTTGTTTAGGATATTATCTGCATTCTGTATATTCCATTAAACAAATTGTCATTCGATTTAAACAGATGCGTTTCAGCGATATATGCACTTCGGTGTATACAATATTTTCAGAGACAACGTTTCGTTGAAAACTTGAAAATAACTAATAACTTTAATGGATACGCTAACTTAAAATTTAAATTTATGTACAATTGTATTCCTGTTAAATATTATTTTCTTAAAAGCTCAATAATTAATTCAATTCTCTACTCAATAATTAAAACTATCATCAAGTATTTTGAAATTCTCTCAAATTACAAAATATACGTAATGAAGATACTTATAGTGTTTTTATTATAAAATAATCTGATGATAAAAATTATGTATTTTTTCCGCAGTTTTAACATTAACGAAAAAAAAACATTTTTAAAAACAAAGTGTGATTTAATGGATAATGATTGATTCTAAAATAACGCTTATAAACACGCTCGTATAAATAACGTTATTAGTTATTAATCTCTACTAAAATAATAATTATATTAATAAAAACGAATAAACTGTTGTGGTCATCTAATTATTAATATTTTCTAAATTGCTCTCTTATTCAGTTACATTACATAGTTTTTATTTATGTTAAACATATTTCATACTATATTCAAAGTTACCATATTATATTGGTTTTAAAGTAATGGTATTTTTTCCTGCGTCCAGTTTTTAGCAGAATAATTCATTTAAAAAGTTTACAATTATTTTAAATAAAAAAAATACAATCTAGTTGATATATAAAATGTAGAATTTATAATAATAATGTATTAAGTAATAAATATAATATAATAATGATATTAAACTATTAACTAATTAATAATAATAATAAATCAAACACAATGAATTTAACATTTTAATGACTATTTATTTTTAGTAGTAAATAAAATCCCTTGGTTAATTTTTACCTTTAAATGTTTGATTTACTTTGAGAAAAAAACTTTGTATTAAAATAACAGTCAATTAGAAATTAAATTAAAAGTACTAACAAGACGAGTATAGCAAATTAAAAAATTTAAGTGCTGGTAAAATTTAATTAAACTCATGAAAATTGCACGGACTAAAAGTTTATTCCTAGATATTATTAGGTTCTCGTGTAACTACGAGTTAGTTGAATTATCGCCCAGTTGGCCAGAAAATGAAATATAATCACGACACGATTCTCCATTTAGCCCTAAGTCGAGCAGTTAACAACTTTAGTCCGGTCAACAAGGTGTTACATTTTGCTTAATGCCATTATCTACAAATGCAAATGCACCGGGAACAAAACAACAACATACGAAGAAACGAAGGACATACAATTTTAATTTATCTAAAATGATGATTTATAAAACTTGAATCTACTTACACGAAACAACTCTTATTTATAATATAAAATTAATTAATAAATTACTGTACAATTTTGTATTTAATTTAAATAAAAATACTGTCAATTAAAATTATTAGGACTACTTAATTTATTTTCTTATTTTTAAAATTATTTACAGGGCACAATATTGAGATCATGTAACCTTGAAGATATTTTTTTAATTGTCTTATTTAATAATTTACTATTTAATATTATTCATTTTATTTTTTCGTAGTGTTCATAATAATAATATTATATTTATTAAGAAATTAATGGTTTTTTAAGATGAGAAATTTCGATTAAAAATGTTTTCATAAAGTACTTGTAATATAATACAACCACCTTACCACCTTTAGGGTATTATATTTAGATTTGGTCTTGCTATAATAATAATAATGATAAAAATAATTGTTATTATCATATTATTAATTCATCACCTATAGTTATAAATTATAATCAACGTCTAATATTATTATAGTTATATTTGATATAATCACGTACATATTATTATTAGAATCCAAATATATGTTTTAAAAGCGGTATAAACATTTTAAAATATTGAGAATTGAGACATATAATAATTTATTATTAATAATATTATGAATTTTTTTTTTTTTTTTTTTGATTTCCTATGGCATAACATAATTAAGAATATAGCATTTAATTATTATTTTTAAAATACTGATATTTTGAAAACTAACATGTTATATGTTTTGTAGTACCTATACACGTTTAAGAAGCTATTCAAGAAATGTTTTGAATCTTTTGCACTCCAATGTTTTAACTTCTTTAGCGGTAGTTGAAAAACTTTTAAACTTTTTGATTCTAAACTCTTTCGCTGTACTTTTACTTTTCTGGGTGATAAAATTTTCAAATACAGTTTAGTATAATATAATATACTTGATGGCGGGAAATACTAGAAAAAAATTTATCAGTATATGTATAGTCTTTTTCAAGATAGGTACCATCTAAAACAATTTGGAATGAATATGGATTTACTAACTTTAAAAGAGTATCTTTAAAAAATTTTATTGGGGAATATTAAACATAAAAGAACAAATAAGGGTTAATTCATAATTCTCTAGTACATTATAAATTATGTAAAATTAAAAATAATAAAATGTTTATCTGGAAGAAGAACCACTCAAATATTATACGTATATATAAGCGTATTCAAATAGCCAAATATGCGTATAGACCAAATTTATGAATCCAATTGTGTATAGGCATTAGATAAAATAGAACTTAAGTATTAGTTAAGTCACTGCGTATAATTCGTTTCTATTGATAAAATCATTAAAATGAAACGACGTAAAAGATATTTATTGTTTGGAAGAAAAACGAATTGCTTTTTCTCAAAATACGAATATTTCAATAAAGTTGAAACACTGCGATGGCGCTTAAGTCGCATATATTTTATTTAGTGTGAAAACAGGTATGATAGGTATTTTACTACTTTAAACGTAGAACTATAGAGTTGATGTTCTTATCTGCGCCAAACAAATTTCAGTCTTACGTTAACGTTAACAACGCTTAACGTACTTAACGCGCGTCCTCTATAAAATAGTTCTGAAAATCGAAAAACCTGTATTTAGTTTAATACGTACACTGAAACGTCATAAGTCAATATTTGACAAAAATAGGACAATGAATTCGTACGTTTCAGTAGTGTTTCGTATTCGAAACGATTGTCGGGAGCCTAAAATAATAGATACAATGCGCCAAGAATATCATAAGAAATATATATATGGCTGAATGTATAAAATAATTCATGTGCTTTACAGATACTTCTACCATTTACACGTGTGTTCGGCCTCTCTCTACCGCTATACCGGAACTAACCATGGTAAATCCTTTGTGTTACAGTTACTGATGCCGGTTCAAAGTATGTAACAAATTTAATATTGAAACCCAAAATATACAATGGTTTATTGTGAAAACTGAAAAGCACATAATATCGTATTGTAAACATACACATGATTGGTTCATTATAAATACATGGCATTAAATGTGTTTGAAGTATACGGGGCCCGGCGGCGTACATTTTGAACGGTCGACAAAAAAAAAAAAAAAAAAAACACGATGTTACCCCCAAATAGCTAAACACAAATAAATGTATTACTGCGACTTTCGAACGTGATGTTATAAATTATTACGATTATTTTAGTTTATTTTTTCATTAAAAAAAAAAAAAAAAAACTACTTAAATGTGACCAAAAACTCGAATGTTGTTTCCAGTAAACATGACGTAATATAGTGTTTCCCGATAAAATAGTGTATTTATTTTATAAACTATTCAAGATTTGTTTTTCCGCGTACCTGTGAAATATTCAAGTCACTTTAATGTATTTGAAATGTTTATATCACAGTATTATACAATTATATATAAACTGAGTGTATTGAATCGTACCACGTTTGCAATTGGCATGTCTTATTGTATTTGATTGCAAATAGCAAACGAATTCATTATTTCGTTTTTATAAATGTAATTTCTTCATTATTATAACTTCTTGAATTCTAATTTAAAACGTTTCCGTATCCTTCGATGACTTGCAATTATTGTTCAGCAGCAGTAAATATGTACAGACTACAGAGGGTGTTCTGTTTTCTGGATAATGATTATTTTTTCAAACCGTAATAATCGTTCACATATTACATATTCCGCATATAAACTACTAAATATTGATAGATAAATATTACTATTGTACATTTATATCAATACAACAATAATTACAGGATAGCGTGTAATTTACAATAATTATTTCTACATGTATAAAAAAAATGTATTTTATCTAATAGACTGAATTTGTTTTCTAAACGTTAAAAGCCAAAACATAATGAAAATAATAAAACACAAAGGAGAATTATTTCGATTCTAGGTCATATCGTTTAAACTTAAATAATACTGATGTGTTTTGTTACAAAGGGTTAGTATAAATGTAGTCATTATATGAAATATATGATATTGATTTACAATTAGTATTTTCTTATTCCATATAAAATATCTAAAAGTAAATAATCACCGTTATATTTTCACTTTGTGGCTTTTTGTAAAACGAAATAAAGAATAAAATATTAGAATTTAATTTGATGATACCGTTTAGAATAATACGTTCTTCACTAATAATTCATTAATAAGTAAATGTGATTGTAATTTTGACTACTTGTCTTGCAATTAAATGAAATTATACATTGTAATGTATGAATTTCGTAACTTTTATTACTCACGGTGCCTAAAGTTGGCGTGTTGTTCTGTCGTGCTAATTTATAGTAATTCAAGTTCGTTTCAACGTAGCAAAAGAGTGGGATTTCCCCAGTTCCGACTATTTATGAGTGTAACCACTAACCTTTACTATGTAAATCAAGCTGGATAAATCTTGACGGCCTAATGGGAACGAAAAAGTACGAGGGAGAAGGGTCCTAGGCAAATTAAAATTAACCCCGCTATTTTTTTAATTTTATTTTTTGCTTATTACTTTTGTGTATTTTCAAACCTCATTAACCATGCAGTACGCGAGTGTTTCACTGGGATTAAGTTTTTTTTTTTATTACTTTTATTATTTATTATTTATTTTTTATTATTAATTGAAAAAAAAAATGTTTAACAGATTACATATTAACATAACAGTATTGCAACTAACTACTAATAATACAAAAAAAAAATGATAAATATTATCCAACGACTTGATTGGTTAGGAAAAAACAAAGATGTAAAAAAAAATAGTTCTAGTTACCAATAAAATCATTAATAATACAATTATAATGCGTATCTCTTAATCATGATGTTTTTGATTACCTATTTTTCCTTGTTAATAAGTTAATTTAACTTTTCATTTTATTGGAATGCAAGAAAATAATTGTTATTTTATTAATATATATATATATATTTAAAAAATATTATATATTTTTTATATTTTTTTTATTGGTGAAAATGAGAACAGATATTGAGCTTTATTGCACTAAAGTTAATTAAATTTTACACTAGTCATTGTTAAAACACATGATTCATGATTCACACGATCCATCATAAGTAATAATTTTCAAATACCATTTAAGTGTAATCTTTGTTTTTTTGGTGGAATAAATATTATTACAATGTTGAGTATTATAAATCAAAAAAAATTACGTCAATCCTATATAGGTGAATTGTGATTATTTTATTTTATGTGACCCGAAATTACACACACACACACACCACACACACACACACACACACACACACCACACACACACACACACACACACACACACACACACACACACACACACACACACACACACACACACACACACACACACACACACACATCTACACATAAAATATAGTTTCAATAAAATACATTCAAAATCACTTTTGTGACGTGTACAAAATATACTAGAAAATAAGATGGTTAAACAACATCACAACTGCAGATTTCTTAAAAGCCTATGGGTCCAAAACCAACGTCAACGAAATCCAAACTGTTAATGTATATATAAGCGTGAGAAAAAACATTCTGTACAAATAATGTTACTATACTCATTACTTACAAAAATAAAAGTTGTTATTAAATTGTAAACATTGTAAGAGCAATTCACGGAATCGTACGACCATTAAAAATAAATAATACAAATAATAATTGCTATTAAATAAACAATATACCTAATATAGCAAAATAGAATGAGAAATCATCTGAAATATATTTCACTCAAAAATGTTTTGATTTTTAATTCGAACTAAAAATGTCTTAAATTAAAATCATAGTTCTTAAATTTAGAACTACAAATCAGGGAACTTGCTCTGCTATTTATTAGGCATTGAGTGTGTATCTCGTAATTATATAAGTAAATAAATGTAATGGATGTGTTAAATTTGAATCCAATGATAATATCACCTATTATATACTTAAAAAATTACTGAAAAGAAGCGGTCTGACAGCTTAAATTTCTAATATATTTATAGATTTATCTATTAGTTAATTTAGTGCCGTGAAATCTAAACGGGCTTAAGACTAGAAAAACAATAGAAACAGGGTTATAATAATAATAATACAATTTAGAATGACAAGAAAAAAAGACGGCCCCATAATGAAAATTGTAACAACTTCATAAATAAATAATATGTAATCCAAAAACACCAATGATGGCTACTCTGGACGGGAACTGGTTAATAAATTATAATAATAATCCACGTGTGTTTTATATCGGTCAGGTAGGTACTTAAAAATGGTAATAACTAAATAACATTGTAACAATACATACATTATACAATATATCAAGGGATCAAACACCTGTTGGTATTCGATGGACCCCCACATCATCGTTCTTCCCACAGATATCGCCGGGTAAGATTTTACCTGATTTGATAAAAAAAAAAACTGTTGTCCAGGTGTTTTTCCGAGAGAAAAAGAAGATGGACAAGTGATAGCCGGTCAACGACGCCAGTCTAAGAAATTGGTGGGAGGTCGTTTATGTAAAGAAAAATGAATAGTTAAAAATATGATAATAGGAAAAGGTGGTAGCTGGAACTCGGAGCGTGTGCGAGCGGTGATGCCGTGGGACTTTCAAATACTGGCGGGCGGCACAAACGATTGTTATTATAATATGTTAAACAATAATGATAACTGTACCAATAATAGTATAATACGCATAAGCCCAAATTACACTGAATCTGAACTGAATATTTGTTGATAATAATTGAATTTTGCAAATTATGTATTAGAAACAATTTTCAAGACTTCGCAAATAATATGCACGGAACACAAACAATAAAATTACTAATAACATTATTCATTTTTTTTAAGTATAGGTTTTCAAAATTATAAATTCATAAAAAAAAGAAAACTAAACAAATTTAAAATGCAAAACAACATGATATTGTATAAGTCTTATAAGAATTATTTGTAAATTACAATTAATTAACAAAATCTATTTTGTCCAAAACTAATTTTACGTAAATATCTCTGATTTTATTGTTTTATTGTTTTGAAAAATACTTTGATTTTCGATGGTTGAAATTGTAGTAGTTTTATTGCTCTAATAAGTGATGATGACAGAAAAATATGTATAAAAGAACACATACATACGTCATATTAAAATCATTACATTTATTGCTCCGTTCAGAATATAAAAGTTTTTGTTTTATTATGTAGAAAAAAATGATAATTAGTGAGAAATAAGTAGAATAAACAAACATAAATATATATTTTAATTTTTAATATTATATATCTAAAAGTATTAATATTTTTAATAGGATATAGGTATAATTTACTAAATACATATAATAATTGAATTTAAGCTTGATTCATATTGTACCATGAGATTAATTGTTTTTTTTTTCATGAATAATATTATAATATAGTTACTAGTACAAAATGTTCAATATAATTTATTGAGCTTAGTGCTATAAACTCTGTAAATTTGATCAATATGTGTAAATATTAAACTAACCCACCATACATTAAATTACTGAAAATAGACCAATAATATAATAATGTGATATAAATACATGTATTTACAAAAAACCTATTTTGTCCTAAATCTACGCAAATCTATAAAACAATATTTATCCGTATAAAAATAAAATCTTAAGTATACAAGTGGTCTTAGAAGATTAAGAACCGAAGACGACCTATAAAAGTGCAATACGTGATTTTATCAGAATTGTATAAAAAAAAATTATTTTTTGGTTTACCCATTTAAATGTTTATCAATACACTAAAAAAAATCACGATAAATACTTGATGGTTTTTTATATTATACTTATAATATAATGAAAATTAATAGAAACAATAATTTATAAATTGTATTAAAAAAATTTAATTTAAAAACAATTAAAAACATGGAAGGTAAATAGATAAAGAATTAAGAATTGAAATGAGAAAATATAAACTAAAGAAATAACTGGATTATAAAAATATATGAAATAATTACTCAGAATTATTATAAACTAAAAAAAAAAAAAAAAAAAAAAAAAAAAAAATGCTTTTTTTAAATGAACGATATTTGCATTTTTTTTTTAAATAACGAATATTTTTCACTCATGATTTTTCTATTTTTTTAGTAGTACCTATATAATTATTTTTTTTTTTTTTTTAATAAGTTTTTGAGCTGTTTTTCAACTTTTCAACAATTAATGAATTTCAAAAGTGATTTATTTGAAATTATACTTATGTTTGATTCACAGTTTAGAGAAAAGCTATTTTAAAAATCAATTTACTTAAATAATAATAATAATATTTTCAAAAAAATAAATCAATTTGAAGTTATAATGTAACGAAAAATAAATTCTATATTTATACCTACGTGTGACATTAAAAACCGAATAATAAAATACTTATTAGAATATTTTATTGAGGTTTATTTTATAGAAATGGCAAAAGTTAGTTTTTATACAAGAAAAACATTTTAGAAAGTTAAAGAAGTATTCATTCTAATTTTCAGCAAAAAATGAATTATTCCTTAACTCAAAATACATTTATCATCTATTCATCTGAAATATAAATCACAAAATTTGATATCATTTTACTTGTCACTAAACCAATCATATTTTTCCCTCGGTATGCTTATTATAATGAAAAAAAACCAAATGTGACGTTTATCACATTCAAAATGACTGTTTACATTTTTTGTGCTTATTCTGATATTTTTTTATTGGTTTCTACTCAAAATATTTTTTTATTATAAATAATAATTCAAATAACTATTTATTTTTAATATTAAAGTATTAATTATTAGAATTTAGCAGCATACACACATTATATAATTAGTAATTATATCCACTAGAATTTAGAACAAATATAAATATTTATAATATAATATAATAGGTAGAGTTAAAAGATAATATAGTATTATTATCATATTATTATCATTTAATAAAAAAAAATTGTTTGATAAACTGACATTTAATTTGCGTTTTACTGTTAATACATTTTCTAAAAGGCTAAACTGAAAAGCTCATAATTTATACTTTTCTTATCACCAATTTAAAAGCAAATTACAAACACTCGAAAACTTTTAACTAAATAAGTATTATACCGATCATATACTATGTGTTTTGTTATAAAAACCGTATATACTTAAGTTGGAATTACGAATTTTCTTTTTAAATTAAATTTCCTATGAAAAACACCAGCACGTATTTGAGTATTTCATGAAACCATTATTATACATTTTAAAATATTGAATATATTATATAACATTATAGTTATCAACTGAAAATTATGAAGATTTTTAAATTTTTCCCGAAAAGTTAAAATGCAATTATGTTTTATAATATTTATACCTTTAGTGTATAAATATAAGTGTATGTATTAAAAAAAAAATTATTTTATTGTATAATTTAAACTTAATACATTTTTTTTTTTAATTGGACTACGTTGGAAATACCTAATGTAGGTAGGTATCTAAATTAATAACCATGGACTGTGAGACATAACAGAGTCATGAAGCAAAAAGAGAACATTTATTAAGTATATGTACATATTAATATGTATTAAGTAGGTATATCCATACAATGTACATTAAAAACAAGTTTAAGTTAATAAATTTTATTTACTTTAATAGATAACTTAACTGTTAGAGCTTTTTTTTAATTTAATTTTACAATTATTATATTAATTCCTCCTATAGATATTTTTATTTTTTTATTTCAAAATAATTTATTAACATATTTTAGTAATAAAATAACTAGTAAGTAGTAATTATAATAAATGTACCAACTGAACTAAGCTCGTATCTGATAAACTGAAAATTTTCCTTTATTAAGAACTCGAAAATATTGTGAAGCTTTGCAATTGACTTATTTTAATTTATATATCAAGTATTACAACCATTTATGATACATCCATTCTATAATATGTGTACCTAGAAGGATATAACAAAATATAAACAATTTAGCCAAATGAAACCTTAGCGCCGTTGTTTTATCTCACGCCGTTAAATTTAACTACTTATTTCAATATTCTGTCTTATGAACATTTATAATTATAACATTACTTAGTTAGCTTTGATCAAAATTCATTAATAATTACTGCATTTATATTTTTTTTTAAATAATTCTGTGCTGTAGTTTTTTTTTTTTTATTATTATTAGTAACAGAAATGTTACCCAATATTTGTTTCTTCTACGTTACCCTAGAAAATACAAGTGTATGCATAACTATCACAAATCATAAGATTGCAATATTATAATACAAATCTTAATTGCATCAGAGTCGTTTCTCAGAAAATTGTAACTGATCTATGGTAACTTATTTAAGATAATATAATTTATTTGTCTGATATAACTCTAAATTGTCATTTAGTATTTATGATTATTTCGAAGTTATATGATATAATATATTAACGGATACATTTAGTATCATTCATAATGGAATAATCAATGTACCTACCTGAAAATAATGTTTATTTCAAACTAATAGTAGTTTCAATGTTATACAATTATAATATGCTTAAAACTTTAAAGTGTACCTAATAACAAGTAATCTGTGCAAGTATTTTTAAAACTAAATTGTATGATTACAATATAATACAAAATATAATATTAGTATATATATTTCATACATTAGTAAACATACTTTTTGAAATTTATTAGTACGCGCAATATTGACTTTTATATGTTTGGGTCAAACATCTGTTATTATAAATGCATTATTAAATAAAATAAGCATGAACTATTTTCCCATGTAAAATATAAAATTAAGATTGCATATTATTTATCATTTTCCCTAATAATGTAAGCCCCACTTTATTTATTTCGCTTTTTATTTTCTATATATTTTTTATTTATATGATATTCGTGACCAGTAATATAAATGTGAATGTTTTCAGACGGAAAATCGAAATTAGCAACTACAGAAAAATAAATATAACTAAAAAGTACGTGCTGTGTCGAATGAATACTTTTTGGAGTCAGTTCATACGTCACGTCTCTAGCTTCGAAAAAAATCTATTGCTAAATAAGTTTTCTTCGCTTTACTGCGAGTCCTTTGACGTTCTGACAATTTGTTTTGCAAATAATTTGTAGAAATGTGTTTTGGGACGTTACCAGATTAAAGGGAAAAAATCAAATGTATTCTGAATAGGTATTTTTCATCATTCAGCCGAATTGCAAAGGAACAATAAAAATAAATATACACAAAAAAACAATTTGAATTTCTATTTCCGTTTCGTAATATTGTGTTCAGTTAGAAATTTTCAAAGTTTAAAAAAATTTAAAAACAATAATTTTATTTACATTTATAATTCGTAGTTTTTAATATTGTGAACTGTATATTTTATGACATTCGAGTGATGAGATGATTATAGTAGGGTTTGGTTAATCTGAACGAGATAGGGGAAAGAGGTTATTAGGATTATTTATAACTTAAAATCAGTTTTATTGTAATTTAAATTTCGAAATTTATACTTATTTTTATCTATACATACTGTATTAATTCATACCAAAATTATTATTATGTATAAATAGACAGTTAATCTATATATTACATATTATATACCTATTCGTTTAAAATATTGATTTTTTTTTTTTTCACTAGTTCTTATATGCTGATAAAATGCTTTGTCCCGTAAATGTCTAAACGTGTGTGTATTAGCGATATGGCAATTTTCAAGTCCTTTCGGATTAGCCTGTATTCGGAATAACGAGACCTTACTATACTTAAGATTTTTTTTATAACGAAGCATAAATACTATTTTTATTTAAAAAAAATATACATTACTTGTTTTTAAAGAAATAGTACAGTTCGATAAAAAGATATACGTAATAAACAAAAATAATACAATATTACTAATATTTCCAATACTAATAATAACGCCTTTAAGAATGGGCAAGTTTTGATGTATTCTATTATACATTATTTTCATTTTTATATTTAATATTTTTTATTATATTGCATTTTTTATACTTAACGCACAGCTAGGTTAACGATAGTAGCGAAAATAAAGAGATTTGGTTAAATGTGGAATTTTGGAAATAAAGGAAAGCAGAATTAATGTCAAATCGACCGAACCTCATTGATGAGTAGAGGGTTTTTTTAACGAGAAAAATAAAAAGATAAGGGTTTCGAGACCATTAGTATGGGCTTGAAATGTTTCTTCTTATATATATACATATATTCTTAAGTTATTTAGATTTTCTTTTTTATATTTTAAATTTATTCGCACAGTTCACGCTTTGAATGACAAAACTTAAATAAATTTATAAGGTGTCAAGGTATAACCGAATCCAATTGATGAATAATTGAACCAATAAGGCACGTATATATTGATGTATAATAACAAAAAAAAAACCAAGATTGTGACTAAAAATACGGTTAAAACGCTACAACAACCACTGATTGGTTTATTTGAATTATATTTGGTTAAATATGCGTTGACATTTGACTGTGAATCAAAATCTATTAAATATTTATATTTAAATCACTCGCGGTTCATTCCGCGATTTGTGTTATTTTATGTACAGTACATTCGAATATTCGATGGAGACTATCTATTTATAAAATGTAAAATATTTTTAGGCAATGCAATAAAAAAAATATAATGATTGAATATGATACATATAATAATTTCTTAATATGTATTTATAAAATTATTTTAATCATCGTTTAGTATAAATCGACTTGTTTCGGAAAACTTTTGCGACCATTGACTATGTACAAAAATGAAAATAAGTCCTAAACCCTGGTGATAAATAATTTATTATTGAGATAGTAATTTTTCATTCCCAGTAGGTACACAATATAATATTTTGATGAAATATAATAAAAATAGGTATTTCATTTATGTTTTTCATTAATAATAATTAAGCGGCAGTAACCGGACATCGGCCCATCTGGCTGTTATCAAAATCATATTTAAGAAACGTATGCAAATATCCCCCCACCTCTTAAAGGACATCATTCATTACAGCCCATAATGGTGATCTAGCAGCTGGTACAGAAATATTTTAAAATCTAATGTTTGGCAAACACATACCCCTTCACCATATCAAAATAACGACGATGGCGGGAAGGAAAATTACATTAAAAAGTATTCTTTCCATTGCTATGATATTGAATTATTATAAAAATGTTATGTAGGCAAACATAATTTTATGATTAAAATAAAATAAATTTTAACTAGAGTTCATCACTTAAAACATGATTTTATCAATTAATTATAAATATATTTTTTTTATATAACTATGAAACTGCAGAATAAAAACCTCGCTACAAAATATTGCTATAAGGTTTTTGATTTGAACGTGACAGTACAATGTTAATAGAAAAACGAAACGTGGTTTACACAAAAACATCTAGATTTTCTTAAAACAAAGTTCATGTTAAGATTTTTATCAATATTTATAATAAACTCAAAAAACTTAAAAAATTATCTTTTGAATATTTTTTGTTATAATATAAAAATAATATTAATATAGAAAATATTTCAAAGGTTATTTCTAGAAACATACGAATTTTTATACTTATATACTTTATTAGAAATATTATTTTGCAGATCACTTTACTTTGTACTATTTTTCCTTTCTATGGCAAGGGCCCATTCCTTATCAAAGGTAGAGTGAGTTTTTATTATTTATGGTACCGATCTACCTTGTTTTCTATCTAGGTAAGCTGAAAATGTCACAAAATATTCAAATTCACAGTTACTAGACATAATAAAAAATTTTAAAAATGATTATATTCTTTTTTTGTGCTAAATATAGATTTCTAAAATGTTATACTTTATATTATTTTTATGTATAATAAGACTGATTACAAAATTAATCAAAATCAAGACAATATAAAAATAATTATATATAAAAATTTTTTTTATAGATATTTCAAACATTTAAAATTTAAAATAGGTATATCAATAAAGTTCGATATTTAAAAAAATAAAAAAAATTAGTTATTTTGTTATAATTTTATAAGAGCTTGACAATTTTTATTATTTATATCAGATATTATTATTGAATATACATAGACAAAGTGAAATTTATTAAATTCTAAGTTATAGTATGTCAGTAACATAATATGACGTTACATATTATGTAATATTTTATGAAATTATATTATAATATCTAATACTCGTAATTAATATATTTGTATTATCTCGTACACAATATAATAATCATTATATATCGGATTTGATTTTGGCATACATTAGTTCAATCTTCCATAACACTAATGAAAATAAATGAATACCTAATAGCAATATTAATATGTATTTATAAATACAGGTTGATAAATGATTTGTGTTCAAATTATTTTTCAGCATATTCATGTACAATTATTGATGTGATCTACTCAAAGACTTACACTCAAAACCTACCTATAGAAATGTACATGTAGTGACTTCTCTATTAAAATATTTTTTTTAAGTTTTTATGTTTTTCAATAATGGAACAATTAGACAATAATAGAATATTTCTTTCTATATCTATATTATATTAGAGTTATGAATACTGAGAGTAATATTTTATTGTACTTTTTATAATACTGGCTAACAGTCAAATATTTCACCTTGACTGTTTGATGTATGTTATTACATTATTATTGTTATTGCTTTTAGAAAAACTTTTTTCCCAGTACTTTACTATATTTTTTTATGATTACAATAATATCGATTTTCAGATTTGTACCTATATATTTTTTATTTAACTTTGAAATATACCGTCGTTTTATAATACAAACAATCATAGACGCCCGCAGAAATTTTTCTAGGAGGGAGCAATGTTAGGATTCGTTATATGATAAATAGTAATTTATCTTTAAAATTCAATTTAAAACATGTTTTTGAAAAGCCAGGGGGGGAATGCCCCAGCTTGCCCCCCTTCCGGACGCCTATGCAAACAATACGTTCTCACATTGTTCATACTTACTTATAGTAATTATTTATAGGATTTCACATCTCCTCGTGTATCCTTTGTATGATTTACATCCACCGTTCCAGTGTTCGAGGATGATTAAAAAGCTTCAAAGAATTTACAAGAAGCCGTGTAAATATTAATTTAGAGTAGTAAATAAATATGTCTAATGTGATATCAACCTAATAAAAATATTCCCGTTTGACATTTTCGTAAGCAACGAAAAGTTTTGAATATTAATTCAATCAATTATTGTAATATTCATCATTATGAAATAATAATATCGTAGAATAATCTACGTATACGATTCATCATAATACGTTAAGTATAATTCCGTATTAAAAGGTATTAAATTGACATGATGAGATCAAAAATCTCGTATTTGTTCATGAAGCATAATATTACGTGTGTCTCTTTACTGACTTTACATCAAATTATCCATAAAACATTTACAACAAATTCAAGGAAATGATCTATCGATGAGTTAATATAACGTGGAACTCAGTCACAATATTGCATTTGTGTAATGATGTCTGAATGCGAAATTTGCATCACGGATAAACATACATGTATAAATTAACTCTCGTATTCGATTTTCTACATCTTAATTTTTGGAAGACTTCAATAACACTCCTAAATAAACATTACACAACGGGCTGCCTTTCAAAATGTACCTGTTTAATTTTTAAAGGTTTTGCAAATTTATTAGAAAACTAACCCAAGTGTTAATTAAGTGAAATGTGTTTAACCGTTTTAGCTTTCTGCCATCAAATGATAAATTATGTAAACGCGTACCTATATATCTATATAGAAAGATACGGAGCGACGAGGGCTTTTTGTGATGTGATATTCAGTAGGTAGGTAGGATGGCTAGGCAGATATACGCGTCAGGTTTTAATTATATTAATATTACTACGGTATAGTTGTTATTATTAACTATTTAAATGTTTTAAAATTCCTCGCGGATCGTTAAAATGCTTCGTTTCGTCAAGTTTCATGTTATTTTAAAACTGCTGTACACGTCCGGTAAGCGAGTGATTGTAATTTCGCTTTATAAACCGTTTAAATATATTACGTTTTACGATCCATCAAAAAGACACTGTTATAAGTTTATTAAAATAATTGTATAAATAAATATGGACAAATAATATTCTGAAGGTTAGAGAAATCGATAGAGGAAAGGGGCACTCTGCGGCTAGTATAAACTAAATACTACTGCGTGAACGTATATTTAATGCCCTTTGTCTGTACAAGCACGGCGGTACTTTTGCAAACGACCGTAAAATTGAAAAAGGAAAATAATCTCCGTGGAATTTATACATGGTAAACAAAAACCAGTCGTCGGTGTTTGTCGAAGATTTGCTACGACGGATGAGACGAACTAAGGATACAAGCGAAACAAAGCTACCGTAGAATATTGCAAATGCCCAAGGCTTTTTTCGCTTACCCGCCGAGGAGACAAACGGCTAACCGACCACATAATGTAATAGCTTTTTTTTGCGTCAGATGTTATTTGGCATTGCTTATTGAACCAATGCTTCTCCGGGGGAATGGAGGAGACATTATTATTATATATATATATATAATAGTTTAATAAAAAAAAAATGTATAAATATAATAATAATAAATACCAATAATAATAATATCGAACCTACATAGGATTCTCGGCAGGCTCCTCTTCCGGTCCGACTGACTTATAATGTTACCGGCGTTCGGTTTGCATTTACGTTCCAGTGAATTTTCATTAAGCGTTCTTGGTGAAAATCGAACTTCTGGATGAAAATGATGTCGGGCACGATTAACAAATGCTCACGCGATTCCAGTGGATACGAACGACTATACTAAAATACGTATATAATATATATACTGCACGTGTGCAGATATGATGAAGATTGGAAAATCCATTATAACTTACTAATGTATTAAAATACCTACTCGAAACCCCAAAACAATTTAAATGAAATAATATCAAACAGCATACCTACCGCATACGCGCAAGATATTTAGAATTATATTTGAATTTCTGATATGGACAAAAGGTTAATATTTAATAAAAATGTTGTATTTTTATGGAAGATTTATAAGTTTTAATTTTTTTTTAATCACATAAATACAACAAAACACCTTATACAATAATTTATTGTTTATTCAATATTTAATATTACAGCTCCCAATTTTAAAGTAATTATTTATTATTATAAATACTGATAATAATATTGTAATATTGATTTAAAAGAAATAAAACAAGGTACTTTTTTCTATGTCAAGACTTGTTGCGAACTTAGAAGATAAAACACATGTTTTCTTACATTTTCAAATGCTGGTGATTTTTATTTAGTTTTATTTTTTTGTAATAACTAGTGTTATCACCTATTTGAATTTATTAGGCAATTAATTTATTATGATTAAGTTGTGCCTTTAAATAAATTGTATAATAACGTTGATAACTTAAATAATATGTTTTTCTAATGTCGTGTACTCCGATTGCTCGAACGTATACCGAAATAAAGTAAAACCAAAAATGGCGTAAAAATTTACCTTTTTCTAAAAGTGGATATGTAAACTACGGCAAAAAAAAAATTAAGATTATAAATCTGTGACAAAACCGATAAGATACATTATACAAACTGTGGCAATTTATTTTATATACTTTCTATATACACTATATATACGATATTCTATAATATACCGTGTATCATTTAATTAGGTATAATGCATGTTATGACAGTTATAAGCGTAGACTCTTAGAGTAATAGGCGTAAAAATAAAAAAAAACCAATTTTTAAAATTGAAAAATATATTATTATTAAAAATATTTTTTAAAAATCATATAATCAAAAAAAAAAAAAAATTTGACCATTAAATAATTTAATTACTTTGTTTAAAAAATGTAGCGAACAACAGTTATTATCTAATATAATATTTGACTACATATCGTCCAACATAAATATTTAGTTGTTTAACATCTATCAATTCAATTATAATTTAAATATATAAATAAACTTATTTTAAAATCCTTAATTAGGGTTCGTGAAGCATAAAATATGTATATAATTTAAATTTCCATTTTCACTTACGTTGTTGAATTGTTTTATAATTGAATCTTGATGATAATATGGTCTGTATTGAATTACCTTTATAAACTGCTAAAAGTTAGCTCAAATGAATCTAAAATACATGTTCATGTATTTTTTATTATACACAAGTAGTTCGTCAATATTTTGAATGTTAAGTATAGTAAAGTTATTAATTAATTTAATTTAAACACTCGTCTGTTGACGAGCAATGGTAGATATTATTTTTAACATTCTATAATTAAAAGAAGTTGACACTTTTTTTTAACATTGCATACTTCATTTTATACTACTATATTATACTACATTAAAATGTATCCTCTTATCTGGGTGATGCGTGATAAGGATAAACCAACAAGCTCTTAACATATTATTATAATACATTTCGAATGAACTTATATATTATATATATTGCTCAGAGTCGCGTTTCAAGTACAACTGCACTGTACCAATAGCATTAAGAAATCTTAAATTTTATACTCAAAAATACATTATTTCTTTTATACAATATTAATATGTAATACTTCGAATTTACATGTATGAAAAAATAAATACTTGTGTTTCAATTATTAATATTATTAGCTTTTAAAAGTTAAAATTTTTAAAAATACTAAAAAAAAATCAATTTTTATCATCACAAATGGGGTTTAATATTCATATTATTAAAAAACAAAATATAATCCAAACACTAAATAAATCGCGAATACTCGTATATTTGTATTTTACAAATATCATAAAATATAAGTAAATTAAAATATGATTATTTTATGACAAGAGTTAGTTTGATATTAAAGTATACTTCAATTCACAAATAGTAATAATACAGCAACACAATGTGTTATTATTGCATACTTTATTTAGATACATTTTATAATATGAATAATAAAAAAATAATTCTGGTGACATTTTAAATTCTGAGTGTAGCAATAAAATGTACTAGTTTTACAATAATGATGTGTGATTTTGTTTAATTTTATGTATCGTTATTAAAAAGAAATAATATCATGTTCTTCCACATTAAGTGTGGTTTCTAATATTAAATTAGATCTAGTTGATATACTTTTTTTGGTGAAGGGGGGGGGGGCGTGAGAGTGGTAGGCAAAATTAGTTGTTAATGAAATCGAAGTTGTTTATTTGTTGCAATTCAAAAACTGTTTTTCACCAAATATTAGAATTTTTTAACACGCTAAATTTTTTTTAAATTAATTGTTTTTTGTGTTATATCAAGATATTTTAAATTTATTTTTGATTTATCTATAATGTTAAGCACTAATGAGTTTTATCACAAAATTAACTTCATTAAACTTATTTTAATGTTAAATACAAATATTTTAAATAAACCGTAATAAAACATTTTGTGTAATTTCTTAAATCATAAATATGTAGTTATTGTAATATCATTTCTCATTTAGTTCTTAGAGAATCATGAGCTGAAATCATAACTTAGATATAATTTGATTCCTAAACATTAAAATATTGAAATCCTTAAATTTCCGTATATGTACACTACTTGAAACTTACAAAAAAAAAAAAAAACAAATTTATAATACATTTAGTCTAGAAAACAGAGAATGGTGGACATTAACATATATGGCAGAGTATCTGAATTACAGCAATTTATTATTTAGATATAATACAACCACTGAGTTCCAAACCTGGGACAAACATTATTTTTAAAGCATTTTAAAATATTCAGAAATTATATTATACTTCGTATAAACAGTAAATTTAAAAAATAATTTAGATGTAACGCTCTAATGATTTTGTATAGTATTTTTATTTTATTAAATGTTGACAAAAATCATTAAACTAAGTTAAAAATTGTGTAATAGTTTATATTTAAAGTTCATAAGCACAGTTTTCATTTATAAAATAGAAATAAAAGATCAAATTTACAAAATTTGACAAAATCTTGATTCATAAATTATTTTGTAGTTATAAAATTATAAAATTTTCAATTTAAATAGCTTAAGTTTGATATGTAATACAAATTTCCTTATAAGTTTTCCTTATAGAAACCTTATAATATTAAAAATACAAACGCACAATTTATTTACTTATATATATGTGTACCTTTACACCTTCAAAGTTTAAATTTTGATGAATTCGGATTATTATTAAATAACACATTCGTAAGATAATATAATTTATTTACTCATTTCTAGGTTCACTCGAATTCTACTGTATTATATAGTATAATATAATGACTTCTTTATTTTTTTTCAAAATGAATACATGAATATTAACGAATACGAGTATTTATGACATCTATAAAAAATGTGCTAATTCTGAATTAAACATTAAATTAAAACCATATAAGTTCTCGTAAATTACGATTTACCAAATTGCATAAAATTAGCGTACCTTTACTTAAATTTTATAATTGATAAACTCTATATGTTTCAGAAGTTAGTATAATATTTTTTAACAGATAAACTAACAAATTTTTCTTCAAAAATTTTAAAACATCATGGGCATTGGGCACTTACGGTAAGCATATACTATACGTATATAAATTATCAAAATATTATATGAGAACAAATAATTATCATAGCATTGAACTCTGAAGAGCTTTAGTTGTAACTTCAACATTATTAGTAAATATAGAGCAGTACCTACCACCAACCGATATTATTACCGTTATTAAAATTATAAATTGTTCTCATAATATAACAGTATACTTGTTATGGTTATGTATTAAACACAATATAAAAGGGTTTAGTTTATTGAAATATTTAAAATAGAATATATTTTGTATTTTATTTAATGTTGAGATAGTGCATTTTCGTTCAATATTTCAAATCATTACTTAATTATTATTGAATTTTGTGGTAACCATGGTAAGATTTTATGATAAACCAATGATTAAAGGTTATTGAAATAATATCTACAAATTAATACTGATACATACTTATAAATATATAATTATTATTTTGAATTTTCCATTACTTGAGAGTTTAGAATAAAGGCGATGTAATTTATCTATGAAAAATAATAGTTTATGAAATTAATTATAATCGGTAATTAAAAAAGTAATTATTATCTATTATTGCATTAATTAATTATAAAATACATTTTTATTTATTTTTATTCATCTCTGGTCATTGGATTTAAAATTACAACATAATTATTATAACATAGTTTAAATCATAAGCTTATTAATACCTAATTCTAATATGTACACTGTACAGTAAGTATAGATACAGTTAAATCTTCTATAAATTATAACTTTGAATAATATCAACATTCTTATAAACACTATCAATAAATTATTCGTTGTTGGCTGTTGCATAATTTGAAGAATTCGGACAGAATGCTGAAATTTAGATTTCTCGCATCCCCTTATTATAGCATTATATTATAGGTATTGATAAATATTATAGTTAGTGACAAATTCCATGAATGCATATTTCATTTTAAATTATTTAAATAATCCTTATAAACTTTAATCATCAATTAATCATACAGTTGTTTTGTCTTATACTGACATTATTTTACAGTCAAAGAAAATAGATTATGTATATGTATGATGTCCTTACAAATAATTCAATGTAATATGTTTTAATATATTAATATGGTACTAAGAATCATTTATCAAATATTTATTTTTTTTGGATTGATATAGATAATATGACACTATAGAAAGTGAGTTAAAACGTTAGTTCTCGTGTTATTATATTAATCAAAAATATTAAAATGTTTACACAAACAAAAGTTAAATTAAAAATTAACAATAAAAAAACAAAAACAACTATTTTAAAATTAATTATCCTTTTGGCCATATTATAAGGTTTTGAATTTGTAAATCCTGTGAGGTTAAATCTACAGTCGAAAGTGGATCAATAAACCTTATATCAAACATTATTAAACATTATACTCTTACATTTAATAAAAAAATATTGCAATTTTAAAACTTTTTCTTGAAATCATTATTTAAAATTAATATAGTTTTATTGAACTACATAAATTTCAAAGCCATTGTCATATTTTTATTTTTTTATAGTGTTACTCTCCATAGACTTCCACGAATTTTCTTTAATATTCAAGTTTTTTTGTAAAAAAAATCTAAAACTCTAGTAATTTAATGTGTTATTCAATGTTTTGTATTATCCATTATAATAACTTTTGAAAGGTTAATTTAGAGAAATAAACTTGTCAACGGTAACACAAACATTTCAATTTAATATAGCACTTATATGTGTATTATGGAGTTAAAGTTTGATAGTATATTTGAGTTAATTGATACAAGTTCAAAGTCAGTTAAAATCACATTACCGTAACTGAAACTTTGACAGTCCAAAATATTTCCCTGTATTTTATAAGTTCTAACAAATCCCTTCCAACATGTTCTGCGATAATGATGAAAACTGTTAAATTATATTTGGTTGGTTCGTGAATAACGTCGTAAGAAAATAATAACCTGTTTTAATAAAAATGCAAATATAATCTTTTACGCAAGGGTCGCAAATAATAAATGTCGGTTTATCTGACCCTTTATCGGTCTCTCGTAGTCCAAACACGCATAAATAAATAGTTTGCAATTGTCATTTCCTGCAAAATATTTAATTATAATCGCGATTATTATAAGATTGATTGCGCAATGTGACAAGTAAGGGATTTTGAGGTATAATGTATTAAGACTCGGTGGGTTTTTATGCGCATTGTTCAAATAGCAATTAATAAACAGAAGGAGGGAAGCTATCAATCATATATTTATATATTTTTTTGTTTTGTGTTATGAAAATTGTTTACATTGCTTAGGAAATGCATATGGTTCCTTGTAAATATATTATTCACGCTGTCCCATACATCATTTATTACTTAAAAGCTGTTTCACGCAAAAAATAATTAATGTGAATAATAATTATTTTTATAATTGCATTTCTCATATTACGTATGCGTAATTTAATGTGACCTAACCTAACATTTATTTCATAGTAATTATATATATTAACAGGTAAAAGCATATACAACATTACATTTTAATGAAGACCTTCGATCGTATTTATATAGAGAAGGTCACAGGGAATTCGATGAATAAATATGCTCGAAATAAAATATTACAATTGTTATTATTTATTACCGTTATTATTATACATCATTTCATATTCGTGTCGGCGTGATGATGATACATTGGCATTTATTGATCGTCATTATAGTTGTAATAAAATAAAAATTACATCACGGTACCTATCTTTGATTAATTAATTGTCGTTAAACCTCAAAACGATTTTAAAAAAATAATCCAGCTCACTATTCGTCAGCTCGTCTTGTGAGAATAAAATGACACGCTAAGTTTGAACGTGATGGGGGGGGGGGGAATACGAAAACGTTTTCGAAAATAACATTCACACATCCCCCGAAGAGAATACCGAGACCTTTTGGCATTTTCATCATACTAGGCGTCAGACAACAACTACAATAATAATAATAATAAAAGAAATAATAATAATGGTAAAAAAGAAAAAAAAATCAAAAATAACTTTGTGCAAAGGGCGGAACTGCGGAAGAACCGTGTCTCGTAGACGTCGACGCCACCGCGCCGGAAGCGTGTCACATAATAATATACGACGACGTCGTCGTCGTCGTAGTCGAACATTCGATGCGAATATATGCGTGCACATAGGGAGTGTCAGAGTCAAGATTAATGTTATACATCGCCGTCAGCGGATAAACGGTCAATATGGGGTGTCGAATGGGGAGAGCGAAACCCCGAGATGACTAGGTGATGACAAATCGAGGACGTGGGTCGTGGGTCTCCGAACACTGTATCGCGCCGTCAACGAGTCTGTCAACCGCCGTTCGCCGCCGCCGCCGCCGCCGTCGCAGACGCGTTTCATGTTTTATATTATATACACCTATATTAAACGTACACATTGGAATGTACCGAGATTTCAATTAAGATATAGTTGCGTGTTGCTCTTGAAGTTTCCGTAAAATATGTGCGTCGCATATAGATGGAAAAACACTATAATATACTATTATACACCTACCTACAACATACGTATAATGTTTCCTCCGTTTGTGTGCTCACGAATTGTTATGTCGTTGTAGTTGTTGTTGTTGTTGTTGTTGTCGTGTGTATATTGTGTGTGCAGTATTCGCGTCTTGGGGGGAAAAAAAAACCAGCATAACGTATAAAATGCAAACAGTTCAGGATATTATAGTACTATATTCGTTATAGTAATTCTCGATACCTACTGAGCGTGTTACACTCGTGATAATAATACAATTCAAATGTGGGAAAATCAATGAGAAAAATATAAAGTCAACGTTAAGAAATTTTAAATTTTTGAAAAAAAAAACGATGTGGTCATTTAACTTTTAAAGTTTAAAGTCAATGCTGACAAAATACTGATAAGTTCATTCGATTGAAAATAATAATAAAATTTTGATTACTGCACACATAGCGATCGTGCAACATTCAATTTTCCTATAAGGTAACCATTTTTGTTAGAAATTCATCCTTTTTTTTTTGTAATTAAACACCTGTAGAAGCCGTTAGAAGTAAATTTGTTATATTTGTGTCAGTTGAATAAATAAATCAAGAAATATTTATTCGTCAACTCTTAATATTATAAAAACCAGTATTTACAGTGTGATTAAACGAAAAATAATAGTTAATTAATTTTTAACACAGTTATTTATTATAGTTCTATACAAACATGGTTATAATTGAATGTATTATTTTTTAAATTAATCTAAGTTATTATAACGGACATAAGTTAAATCATTAAATTGATTAGTAAATTAGTCAACTAGGTTGTAAGTTAAATAATTAAATAAAAATTAACCTTATAACTAATTTATGTTAACCTTTGATAAATATAATGTTCATTAGTTAGGTCATTAGGTCTATTATAATCCAGGCGTATAATGTACAATATAATAATTATTTATTTTACGAAATTTTAAAATTACCAACATCAGTAATATGACCTTGAATCTACTGAACTCAGTTTTGAAAACTAAAATAGGTCTTTTAATCGATGAACGAATAGTTCGTCTATTTAACGTAAATAATATTAATAAAGAAAAAGAATACATAACAATCATTATGTACGTTTGATCAAACGAAAAAATTGAATCGTATACAGAATATTCACGTTTGATTTTTCTATTAAACATTCTTTGGAGAATGTTCAAAAGTTTTTTTCTTTTTATTTCAACCTTCATTTATTGATTGAAAGTCAATTACTCGTTTGTTGGTACTATGAAGATGTCATCTTTAAAACTGCTTCTGAATTCATAATACAAGATTATCCTATGTCGATTTAAGCGAATTTGTTAATTTTTTTTATTTCAATGTTGATTATAAATATGTTTAATTTTAGTTTAGAGATACAACAATTTTAAAACCGAAATTATGAAAAAATATTTTTCAAAATTTTTATTTGAGTGGAGTGTTCAAGTTCTTTCTGAGATCTCAAGAATTGAAAAAAAAGTGTCTGTCAAATTGCACATAAATGTCATTTAACATGCACAAAGTTTGCGTAAAAATTCTGACAAAACTGCTCACCAAAGAGCAAAAGAAATCGAGAAAGAATATTTAAACGACATAACCATGTTGGACCACCCACTGCATTCACCGATAACGCTCCATGTGACTTTTTTCCCCCAAATCTCAAATCTGAGTTAAAGGGGACACGATTTGACAATGTGGAAGCAATGAAAGCAAAAGTGACGGAGGTTCTCAATAAGCTGACAGAAGCAGATTTCTAACACTGCTTTGATCTGTGGAAAATGTATGGAGCGCTATAGAGATCGACAAAGAGAGTATATTGAAGGCGATTAATTTTCTATTATAATTAATAATCAATAAAATGTTTTCTAGTACTAGTCCCATTATTTAATGGTCTTGCCTCGTGTATAAGAAAAATCAATATGATAATAAATTGTAAAATATCAAAGATAAATGAATGATTGAAAACAACGAAAACTTAAAATATAGTATACAGTGATAAATAAAATTTAAATTGTGAATACCTAGTTTATCTTGTTTTTATATCCATGGGTAATACAAAAATAGGTGAAATTAGATTCGGAATATGAATTTAGAATTCAAAATTAGTAAAAACTAGGTCTATATTACTTCAAGCTTACTACATTATTCACTGTTTCGGAAATATAACTACAGCCGTAGTTGATAAACACAACAAGTAGTTTTTTTAAATTCTTAATATTATTGAAATTATGTTAAGAACATTTTGTATACAGAGTAAAAAAACAAACAAACAAACAAACAAATGCACAGTAAGCAAATTGCTCTTAATTTCAAAGATAAAATAACAGTTAATTATAACAAAGAACTGATAAGAGGGGCTTGTGATGATTTTATTTATTACTGATGAAACAAATGATATACGCACATGGAATTTTTACCACGTGATATCATAAGACCAATGATTTTAAATACTATCTAGTTTTTAAATCGTTGTTACCAGCATAAGACATAAATATTAGAACGTCCTCGTTTTACCCCATGACCCCATTATGTCCCATGTTTCCCTATAATTGAGTTAAAAAAAAAAATGACATTTATAGTTATAACATTATGTATTATATGCATACAACTATGATACAAGTGTAATCAGATGATTTTGTATGTAAAATCTACACTTTTTTTTCACATTTAGAGTAGTTGTATGAATTGAAAAATATTGCTTTTTATTTGTATAAATGTACTATATGTGAATAACGGCTTTCAAGATGTCCCTCAACTGTCTCTCACTTGTATACAATAAACATATTACACTGCAAAACATATTATATAATATGATCGGCTTCGTCTCCTATTTGCGAGGTCTTTTTAAATCTCACAAAAATACATATAACACGAAATTTTATCCTTTTTTTAAATCTATATACAGACGTACGTACTGATATATTATAGTATACGTGATAGCATCGTTCAATAGACAATGTCCGTACAGCGAGCCAATGCAATATAAATAACGTTAAATCGATCAACTCTAAAATCTACCATATATAATATTATATTATATACATATTATTATGCATAATATAAACTGTACAAATAACATGGTTATAGGTACCTATTATATTATTTTATCATTTTTAAAGTTTATTAATATATTTCGTTATCGTAAAAATGGTTTGAAATATCCAAAAAAAACGATCAATTATTATAATTATTATAATAGGAATATAAGTAATATATTATGATGATGTGGCCTGTATAAATTCTGTGATTTTGATATTCAAAACATATAAGTCCATTTCATTACCTTTAAGTTTATCAAGTTTCAATATGTGTTTAGGTAGGTACATAAAATTATAAAAACGTATTTTATGAAAATGTGGTACAATTTGCGATTATTGTTTCATAGTTTTAACTATAAAATTAGTAAAACTAAAACTACTTAAATCGATTCCTATATAAATTTTTCTAAAAATTAATGTAGGTAAGTATTATTCTTTCAATATTAAATTAAGTGATTTTAAATTGTATCTGTTATATACAAACAAATGTGAAATGACTATTTGTATTTATTTTACGATTGTTTATTGGTAAATATATAAATATATCATTCTTAACTATTTTACTTATGAAAAAATAAAAAAATATGAATTTTTATTGTAGTACAAACTACAAATATATTAAATGATTTAGTTGGAGGTTTTGTTAAATGACTGAAATAAAATACAAACACACTACATGTTAACATAATTCAGAATACTTAATAAAATATAATTTACCATTTTAATGAATAATTAAACCTGATATTACATTAAAATGAACAGATAAACGAATACCACATAATTTATTAATATAAATGAGACATCCTTATTAAAATTATTAAGTTCTGTCTTTCGACAAGTTTATATATTAAGTTCTAAGTCCAACGACTGTATACCCACATTATGCCTGTAAACACTTCGCTTCAAAAAAAAAAAAAATAGTTTTGGCTTACTCGGATACGTATAATTCAAATAATATCATATTATGCAAAGGACTTTGTAACCTATAATAGTTTTAAATAAGGTATAAGTTGTAGGTGCTATAATTAGATAATATGACTGAGGTTAAAATTAGTTATATGTTTTATAATATAGAGATAAAATAAAATATACTAAAAGCTAAATAATGTGACTGGATTTTTTTAACGAGAAAATTATGAAAAACCTTATCATCCGTAACAGATATCCGTAGTTTCAAATTAAATTATATAATAATAATAATGTATAAGAAATGACGAATTTCGTACTAAAAAATTGATCTTGATGATAGGCTATTGCTCTAAAATGTTTATTGGAAAAGCAAAGTACCTATTTAGAACTCTACTATTAATATATTTTTGTGTTGGCATCATTTTTAATCTACTGGGGAATGTGCAACGGTTGGAAATATTTGAAACTGAATTAGTTTCTAAAAAATATTTTACCTAATTTACTATTTAAGTTTACATGTTTTTACATTAAGCGACGATTATTAAATTATTTCATAACCAACGTGTATCAGTAACGATGAAATAGGTATGTTTATTTAATTAATGATTTTGTGCCAATGAAAAAATGTACACATAAAACTTAGATATATTCTATTATATAGCATACAATTGTTTTTTATTTTCTATAGGTAACGAGATATAAAATTTTAAAAATAATTTTTATCAGTCGATAATGCCGTAATAAAATATATAGTTGGTACAAAAAAAATGTCACTACGCATTGTAGGTGTACAATATAGATGGTTTTTTTTTATGAATGAATGTATTCTTTTTTTCAAGAAATGAACGACGCCAAGAATGTAAAAATGTCTAGGTATATTTCCCGAGGGAAAACATTCATATCTCCTAGTACTAGAAATGGTACCGGACACAATGGACTCAGCTATCATTCGTTTTCATGTGAATTTCTTCCCTGTAGGGAATAAAAACAAATCGAAATTTTAGGCTTCTGTCTAATAAACGAACGATAAAATATACTACATCACGTAGAGTGGGCTAAAGGTGTTTATTGATACAACTTATATCATACTGATACTCATATATTACATTGGTAGGTTAGGTAGGCTTAAAAAAATAATTATTATGTTTATAAATAATATTATAATATTTATAATTACCTAATAAATAATTTTAATTTAGGTACCCACGATTTTATTTAAAATGTGTGTTTATTATACAGGATTTATGGACATAAATAAAATTGCAAAATCAAATTGTAATCAACCGATTAATGTCAAATTTACTTATTGCATTCAAAGTTTACTTAAATTGTAAATTTCAATACAATTCCTAATTCAATTAAAATACATTTTATTTTATTTAGAGCTACGTGTATTCTACACATGACGTGTCAAACATCTTAAGTTAGTAGTTAAAATATCAATTCATAATAATTGTACATAGATAACAAAAAATTGGTTGTATCTATAATATCGGTATTGAATAAATGCGACGTGAAAATACTTGAAAAAATCTTATTGCGTACATATATTTTAAATAAATTCGTATTGTGCATTCCAAACTATTAGATTTTCCAATCCAAGCAGTATAATATAACTACATTTTACAACACAATACAATATCATTATTTTCATCAAATTGTTTCAAAATATATTTTTTTGAGCAGTTATACTGAAAAAAAGGAGAATGTCATTCAGTACGCTCTACAGAAATAAAACTTCTAATAATTAATGAAAATATTGTATTTAATTTAATTAATTTGAAATATTAAAGTGCAAGAAACGATTTGTTAATGACAGTATGTATAATAATTTTAAAATCGCTCTTTTTCTTCTCAGCATTCATTTAAAAACAAAGCATCGTGTTGATAGTTTCGATTCCTGTCACGTCAAATTATAATATTACAAATCTTACCAGGTGCCTATCCATGGACAGAATTGATTTGATTGACAGTTGGCTTTTATTTTTTAATGCAAACCAATCAACACGTAATAAACTGCCACTATGGAATCGCACTTATAAAGTATCAGTACAATTATACATTAGACACTCACTCATGTATATATATATCGATTCTCCCAATGAAAAAGGAAATAACTCGAATTTGATCATTTTTCTCTTTTTGATGAAATCTGAAAACAAAATTTTTTCTCTGTTTCCTATAAAAACAGCAGTAACTTTACTATTCTAGGGAAGTTAGAAATCATAATGTTAAAATAAATTTATAATCTCTCATGGTAATGTTCCTGGCGAAAAAAGACGCATCTTCAGTTATTTTTATTTTTTAAATTAACGTTCCCCGAGATAATGGAAGTAACTCACTTTTTTTTTAAAATACAATAATAATTTATTGTTAATTTTAATGCATTTTTTGTTTATAGTTTTTTAATGAGATTATATTATTGCTATATAAGTAATAATATAAATAATAATACGATTCATAATTTTATTGAACTCGCAAACTCCCGACTATTTTTACGTGTTTATTATAATATTATTATTGATTATTATGCTGTCTTGTTTTAGTTATTAAAACGTTTTGCTGTTACTTGCTGAACATAATATTTAAAATATAATATTCAAGATTAAACCAACAGTATTAACAACCATGGCCAACAAAAAGTAAGTTATTTGATGTTATAATACATATTATTATTTTATAAACACTGGGCTGAAATAGAATTGATATGAAATAGCAGTTAATAGTAGCAACAAATAATTACTGATACTTTTGTTAAATACATAAAATAATTACATGCTCTATCACGCTGCACTGCAGTGCCTAGATTTACCCCACCATAAAATCAGTCGTTTCAGTTAGAGTAACGAACATTTTAGGTGTCCACTCTCACAAAAGGAAGTTTCACTTCAAAAAAACGTTATCCTTCAAAAATTATTATTATTTACTTTATGTTGTTATTTGTTAGTTATATTGTCTATTATAATCTGTGTCGTTAAAATTTGTCTTAATTTAATAAATAACTATTTATCCATTTATTGATACAGTACCTACGAGTATATTTATTTACATAATAATCACTAAATTACTTTTTTATTTTTATAGAAAATATGCTATTGACTATGAAATAACTCTCATATAATAAAAATTGATAAATTCAAATTATTCTCATTTTTTTTTTTTTTTTAGAATATCCTCAAACGAGTCAAGTCAATCGTATTTATGATTCTGAAATTTGCTACATAAGTAATAATGCTATATCCAAGGATATACATCTTGCAATCAATTTATTTTTATTTTAAACTTTAAAGATAAGTTCACACAAGACATTTTTGACTTATGAAAATTGAATTTTTATTTGTATATTGTTGACATTGGTTAAAGAACAATTAGATCTAGATTTTATATTTTTTCAAAACAACAACTTAATTTTGTTAAATATCTGTGCAGCTTACATTTGAAGTAATTTAAAAAGATTTAAATTTACGGGCATTTAAATTGTCACTAACAGTACTATGCAGAAGCAATACTAATAATAATGTTATATAATAATACTGATTTAATAAAAAAAATTTACCAAATTATTGTTATGTTACATTACATATACTATATAAAAATGAAATATTCTAAAACTAAAATTTACCCCTATAAATAATTGATTCAAATCAAGTTATTACAAATATTTAGCACTGTGCCTATGTACTCATGTACTATATTATGTATTTATATATGACATTTCAAAAGTATTCTATGAATGTAATTCGCAGTGTACATGTTGAAGTTGTAAAACAAATATTAAACACGTTGCCAAGCAAATTAAACACCATTAAAATAATTTTCGTTTTCGTATTTCATTTTGTTATTGGAAAATTAATTAAGTAAAGCTTATATAAAAGTAAAATAAAATCCTAAAAGTAAATAAGAGATGAGGGCTATATTAAATTAAACTTGAAACAGGAAAGAAATATATGTAAGGATATTCATTATGGCACAAGGGACCAATTCAATGAGTCTCGGAATATAGTCTTTTGGATAAGCGCAGAAAAAGACAATTATGGAAGTTACTTGACATTATTATTATTTTAGGCGTATTCTTCTAGATTTATATTGTATTTTCTGTGCTGCATTTTTCCGGAGACGTATAAAGTTGATAATTTTTTTTATAGCAACTTAAATAAACTTCGTATTGTTTGATAATACTTATTCCGAGTCGTATCGAAAAATACCACCTGTAATAGGTAAGGCATGATTATTTTTGATGTCTGAACTGAATTATTTGTCGATTATAATACTTCTACACCGTAAGTAGAATCATTATTCTAACAAAGCTTTCGTCTACGTTAAGGTTTTCAACGATACAATGTTGTCAATATTAAATATACTTCGATCGTTGAAGAGCGTATTGTTCAAAATATACATAGGTACTTGGTAGGTACTACACTACGAAGGTATCTACGTTTTACGGGTTTAAAACGTATTATTTCATGTCCGTGTGGTCTGTCAATCATAATGGCGAGTTTTGTTGCGATCGTTCTCATTAACTCTACTGACGTTGATTACTATTATTATCAATATTTTTTTTTTGTAAGCAAACAATATACGTATAGATAACGAAAGTTATTCTAACATTTAATAGAAAAATAAAACAAAACAAACTAACAATCGCAAATAATAATATTGTTAACAAAACATAGTAAATTGTCTATAATAACAGTCGAGTGTTATAAAATTATCGCTGTCGAAGCTCAAATACCTGTCACATAGATGGTAGTTAAATCGTTTAAGGTTATTAATCGAGTTCTATGCCCCGCTCCCTCCAATTTGGAATTTCGAAACCAAATATTATCTCCATTCGTTTGTGCTGGTTTATGATTTTAATCCCGTCGTTTGTGCTTAACCACTTCCAAACTTATTCAACTTACAAAGTGGTGAGGGGGGGGGGGCTGGAGAAACGCTTAGCTCGCCCAACACAAAATATTAAAATTAAGCTTTGCCGTTCGTCTGTGCTTTGTTTGCGTCGGAATCACCATGCGCGATATGGTGCACATCAATACTTTAACATTATTTTCTCATACTTTCCGTAGTAATAATATTACCTACGTAGGCACTGGAATCGCTATCGATGTCGGGACGAAGATTCGAAACGGAAACAAATAAATAGGAACTCGAGAGCGTTACAACGACGAGCGACTCAGCGTGCGGATATAATCGTACGCGTAGGTACAAGACTTGGGCAGGCAGCGGTGGAAATGGCATACGCGTCGTCGTGACTCTCGGGAGCTGATTGAATTCGTTTGACTATATTATTTGACAATATATAATATTGTATTATATTACAAGTGTGAGCGACGGCGTCGTATATGCGTTCGCATTATACGTTTTGGTACGTGCTATATTATGACCCGATCGTATACCGCGTACCTACCTATATTATAATAAATCGCATATATAGATGTGTACGGCAGTCATATATACTGATTACGAGGATAACTGCGGGTCTGCGGCGTTATTGAATTATCCGCTTATGTTCGTCTACCACCTACTCGTTGACTGTCAATTTACGGTGCTAATTTACGTTAAATGAACGGCTTGTGCGAGTGTACCTACTATAATACGGCGCGCACTTGGTATGATATGCGTATAATAGGATGTGCGCGTTTAGAAATTATTATTCGTGTTCGGAGAAGTCGTCAAATATTTTAGCGATGTGCGGTTCGACGATGCTGCACTACAATAATATTATCATTATATTATATCATATATTACTATCCCTAGTATTACACCCATATTATAATATTATAATGTCTTTGAAACCATCGATCGCTGTGGTCGTGGGTGACGTGCATTGCGGTTTGTTTTTATTATAACGGCGGTGAATCAAAATACCGTGTCGTTCGCGTGCGAATCTTGTAAGGATTGTGACATCCGAGTTACAATATTATTATTAAAATAATATTATACATACCTTGTGCCTATCGATTGCAAAACGAAGAAACATTATTATTGTTATTTTTTTTTTATTGATCGGAACAAAATTATATGTACATAATAGTTTTTAAATACGTCGTTTTCGATCGTCTCTTTTCAAGCTATATGCTTGTGTTGGAGATAGGTACTTTAAGATTATTTATTGTATCTCTCCGAGATAAGATGTCGACCGTTGTTTATGGACTAACGGCTACAACTATGAAATAATATTACGATCTTCGGCCAAAACTCAAACATTGATTACACATTTTGTTGTACATTATGGTTTGAGAATAGCTTAGGTATTTCCGATATTTAAATTTCGCGTTCAAACTATAACCGTAAAAAAAAGTGTCACAAAAACGAAATGATATTCAACAATTTCTTCGAAAACACGATAGCATAATATTATACCTGTCACAGTTGAATTCGTGTGTTAGAATTTCAAATTTCAATGTACCTACGTATCTACCTCATAATTCTTGCGTTTATAAAATGCAACAATTTTATTTCGCAGCACGCAATATCAAAGTTACGGTTAAGTTTATTAGGGTTGTGGTCTTAGTGTTTCGTTTTCATTTATTTACTTTTGAAACTTTACCCACCAGCACTAACTAATTATAATCACGTGTCGGAAGGAAGTAAAAATCACGAATCCCTGCAACAGCAACAACAACGGTCAAGTACCTGACTATATATAAATATATCTATTTAACCAAGTGCCACGATGCAATAATGTAATAATCTATTGAAACAATTAATTTAGATAAGGAATTCATAGTTATTTGATATTACTGGTCGGTTTTCGCGGATATAAAATCACATACCACCGGTTCGGTAGTAATTATTTTCCGTTTTCTTTTTTATCTCTCGTACAACTATTACAAATTATATTATATACGTTGATACACCTACTTTAGCACTACATTCTCAACTGTTAAATCTAGCCGCGTTTATACACGACACGATAATATTATGGTGTAGGTATCAGCTAACAGGCCCATAAAAATAACAACCATAGATACGTAATATCGCAGTTTTCTTGTGGCGCGAAGGCATAAAAAATAACTGTCGCATCAAAGCGTCCTGGGTACAATCGTAACGCCTGGCGTTAACGGACTCGGCGCTACACGCAGACGAAAACTTTCAGAATATTATAAAACTTTAATGGCCACCGTATTCATAGATAAAGTTTATTTATTTTTTTTTTTTTTTTACGATTGCTAGTAAATTCGATTTTTGTAATGCTCACTAATAGAAACTGATTCGTTTGCGATTTGATGAACTTTTATGGAAACGGGCAGCGGTGGCGGCGACGAAACACGAAAACGGCATTTTTATTACCTCCGGGACATTAACACTTGAATGGCTCGGGTTTGTTTTCAATGCTTTTAATACACACACTGAGCAAGAACCGTACGCGCGTTATGCACAATTTATACATATATGTTATTTCGATCGTGACGTATATAACTTGCTACATTTGACACTTGAATGTATTAAATGCACTGCGTATAATATCGATGTACATCGGTCGTCGCAGTGTTGCAGTGAATATTTTTGAAAAGCACTGGCTGCACACATCCTCACACGTGTAATAAATAATTATGTAAACTAATTCGATGGAGTACAAAAATACAAATTCATATTTCCATTGCTCGGAACACAAAAAATTGTTCAAACTTTAACACTCGATAAATGTTAAAAGTACTTATTATGTGTGGGGACAATATTTACAAACCTCTGGCTTACCTACGTTAATGATGCGAGCCCTGTTTTAACATTTTACCGAGCGTTGTCCACATAGACTTTTGGTTTGTTTGTTTGTTTTTTTTTTTAATGGGTTCATGTGTTCAACGTGAAACTCTTGCCATTATATATATAACTTGCTTTGTCCTAAACCTATTATAATCAGTATAAGTCTTAATAAGAAAGGTTCAGAAAAGGCCATTTATGTGGGTAATTTCCTTTCTATATTGTGTCTTTTTACAACCTAGTTGTATCCCTAACTATCGTTATAACAATTAATCGGTTCATATTTGTTATTTATTATACTGGTATAAGACACATTGACACATTGTTTAAAGAATGTATAAATATTATTGGTTTTGTTTTACTTGCAGTACACAAAAAAAATCAATTATCTTTGATAAAATTGTCTTAATTTTTTTTTTTTTTTTTTAATTTGTAGGTTAGTGAATACATAACCGTTAGAGTTTTTATCTAAAAACTGATGATTTCAATTCATTTATTACCTGATTAAATTTGCTTTTCTGGGAACGCAACTATACAAGTATGTACCTATTAGTATGCATCAGTCACTTCCAAGTAATGATTCTTTACTATGGTGGGGAAAAGACTTTTAGATAAACGCCAGTAATGGATTCTCTTACTACAGCTCAAAATATTCGAAAGAACCGAGTATAGTGCAACGGACGTGTTATTTTGTTAAATTCAATTCTTAGTTAGAAAGTAGATGGTTTATAAGACTTCCGAGATAGCTCAATCCTATTTGCAAAGGATTAAGCCTGCCCGAGTACTCACGTAATTTTCTTAGTCATATAGGTACGTAGTATCTGAAGTAAAGCAAACAGTTTTTATTTGATATCAATATCATTTGATGACCAAAAAATTACCTGCAAAGCTACTATAATTAAAATTATAATTTGATCGAAGAATACGAAATCTAAATTATTATATTTTATGTGTATATAATATATATATATATAAACAAAAATGAGTGAATAATTGTAACAAAATTATATTGTTAACTCTTTGAAAGTGTAATTTTTTTATGAAAACATAATTTTCAAAGAATAAAAATGTCGAATAAGGGTATAATTTATGTTGAAAAGTGAGTATTTGCCTCATTTTTTTTAAATTCGCATATATAAATACTAAATAGTCATGGTTAATATTATGGTTAGTTCATACTAAATGTTTATACGTTATATGCATTCATTGTACCTACTTCTCAGAAGTAACTTATATACAGCATTAATTATACTTAGTATATTATAAGAAAATACTTAAGACTTAAGAGTTAAGATATTTTTTGATTGAAAAACGTTGCAGATATCTACTTACTTCTGAAAAATACAATTATAAATACTTTAATTATATTGTTATAAATTGATAATTGTACCTACAAAACGAACGATTTATTTCTAAAAGATATTGTTGGCTGCAGTAAATAATTATTGCTTAAATTTGTTTTTAGTTAATTAGCATTAAGAATTCTAATTGAAAACGCGTGAAATTATGAACAAATTATTTGGGTGAATTTTCAATCGAATCATGCTTAAAAAAATGATGACTTATACAATAGATTAAAATTGTTGAACAAATGCATTTGTAGTTAAGTTTAACAACTGAACTATATTTATTTGATAGATCTAGGTAATAATTTTTTTTTAAATAAATTAATAATTTAGATAATCAAATGTATTATGTTTTATTTTTTATATTTTGTAAATAACGACATCATGAAAAATCAATAATAATATGAGCATTCAAGATTTTTATAGCAAATAAAAATGGAAAAACATACCTAATTTATTATTTTAAAAATATAAACTTGTACCTATGCATTTGTTTAGTAAATATTTTAATACAAAAAAATGAATATGCCACACAATGTATTATATTATCCTAAAAGTATAATATAGAAGTAGACTGAATTTTTAAGAAATGCAGGAAGAATTATATATTCCATAATTTTTATCCCAATGATTTAAAATATATATGATCTCTTAATTTGAATAATAATTAAATAATGTAAATACAATGGTTTTCTAAATCAATACCAATATTACTTTTGAACAATTATACAAAAATTACAGGGAAAAATAATCCGTTTTAATTAAAATACCATTTGTCATGAAAACTATATTAAACAGAAATAAAACGAATAATTCATTTGTCTTTAAAATACAAAATATAATATTTCGGGCTATTCGTTATGGCAGACATATATTGTTTGCAAGCACAGTGGTACATAATTATGTGACTTTTGGGATGGATTCATTACATTAAAATTTTAACGTAGAACGCTAAAACTTCGCATAGGTACACACATAATTTAGTATTCAATTTCTCATCCAACAATAATTTTAAATTATAATATTAAGTATAAGCAATAATATAGCAACAAAAAAAAAAAAAAAAATGTTTATTAATGATTCGTTTTGTGTAGGTACTATGTATAATAATTATTATTAAAAATGGTAAGTGCACGTATTTTTTTTTTATCTTAATCGTAGTTATTAATATTTTACTTGAATAAATAAAAAAAAAAACTATTTTAACAATTTTCATGATAATACATTAAAAACATTTGTATTGTTTTAAAAATATAGTATATATAAGTACTGAGATTAAAATTTAAATATATATTATATTATATCAGAAAAAGACAATAATGGGTGTAAACTAGTTTTGCGATTTTCATAGGGCTTTTAAAAAATATCACAAAGCAAATCATTGTTTTGATTTTGAATATTTCCTATCGAATGAATGAAACGTATTGTGAAAATATAACATAATAGTTCAGGGTGAGGCATTTTAACCCGAATTGTGGGTGTACCTATATAATGAAATTTCCATCCCCTGGTTTCTGTTATCTGTAATGTAATGCTAGCACATCGGTCGCTGCTGTAATATTTTTATCTCTGAGAAACGCTTTTGTAACAATATATTACACGGACCCGGGTTTCTATGTATAGTGAAATCACTACCAGATATATTTTGATGTTTTGATGCGCGAAGGCCGTAATAATGTTATATTCAAATATGGTCGGACCAACGCTCAAAAGTTTTTATCTTTTGAAGCCGAGTAAATAAAATTACACGTGTACCTATCACTGTAGAGGGTAGTTATATTCGTCTGAGTGAGTTTAAAAGTAAACCGCATAAATGGCAATGCCAATTCGCGTGCCTTTTACCGTTTTTATAATGGTTTTGGACGATTTATCATCACTGAATATTCAAACAATATTATACCCTTTTTTCGACGCATGTTTTGATGTCTGCGATTTCCAAGTGGCAACGTGATTGAAAACACAAATAATCCGAAAACGAATTCTCGCAATGTTTCAAAATGACGTGTGTTTCGAGTTTTTTCTAAAACACATTTGAGGCGAAAATGTGCAGTCCGGGCAAAAACGGATGGTTTTAAAGTTGCTACAAAATGACCACGTGTATATAATATAATATCTCATCAACTCACTGCAGTCTGAAATCATTACAATAACGTTTCATAAATACTCGCGCGATACAATATTATCTTATTCAGTCGTTTTAACAATGACCCAACGCGTACCGCAACGGATTAGGTTAAATAGGCACTACAATAATAACATTATTGTACTACAACCAGGCACTTAAAATTAAGACGTCGACAATAATTTATAGAAACAGTAATTTCAAAAACATCAAAAGGTTTAAGTTTTCAGGAGTAGAAAAATACTGTTTTAAAACCACGGTACGGACAATAGATTAAAAATAATCACTGTTTATATAAACCTTAGGTATATACCACCACTAACGACCCAAACTATATTTGGAGTAGAACTAGTAGAAAATATAAACTTTGACTATTCGAAAGACTAGACGAAAACAAAATTCTATTTATTTTTATTTGCCTTATAGTTTATAGATATAGCCTACAATAATACATCACGTAAACCATTCAAACTAATAAAAATTATAATCTTTGTAAATGACATAGTCTTATAAAAACTATATATTTATTAACTATTTAAAAACACCAAATGATCAGATAATGTTGTTTTAATGCATTTTTATAGTTCTTTCTGATTATAATTATTATTATTTTTATTCTGAATTCATAAGACTGATAAAAATGGTTTTAAACATACATATTGCATCTCAACCAAAACGTTATCACACGGACAGAGAATAGTTTAAAGAGAAAATAATATTATGGCAATCAACAATAAAATATTATATTAAATTGTCAACAGGTAGCTACTGATTTATCACGCTGGACGAATTTCGATAACACGTCGAGGTATTATTAAATTTTTTTTTTTTTTTTTTAAATTACCGTTTGAATTATCAACAAGGTTGGCCGAAATTAGAAAACGTGTGCTTTGGCAAACGCTTTGCAGGTCGGCGGCTCGGATAAAATCCGGATACAAACAGACATAATACAGTTGTTTTGATTACCCCGCGTGGCAATTAGTGTAATATAATTATAATAACGCTTTAATCGCCATTTTTATCTATATTTGGGACGCGATTATTGTGTGCAGCTGTTTTATAGTTAACATTATCCGCGTCGTGGTTTTTACAAAACACTCCTCGCCGTATCGCGAATTTAATGACATCGTTTCTGTTTACACGTTTCAAACATAATATAGCTACACGAGGATACATTTTTCCCCTCGTAACAAATCGCTCTTCTTGTGATGTCCGTGGTACATTTATTATTTTATTTCAACAAACCCAGTAATTGTGTTACTCGTGTATATTATGATAATAATAATATGTTTTAGTTTTTTTTTTTTTTTGTAACGAGACGATAATTGTTGCGTGTACAATATGGTCTGCGCGGGACAAAAACTAATTTCGCTTCTTAACCGTTTTGTAATTGTACATTAAATCGGATACATTCAGGAATTGACAGTGACTAATAAAAACGGTTAACAGTTTAAAGTAATTGAAAATCAATTTTTTTTTTTATCCTTATGTATTTGGACAATAAACTAAATCGCAATGTACCATAAGACTTGTTTTGATACCTCGGACGAAAAAAAGTGGTTTTCGTTTTAATTGATTTTAAATAAAAGGTTTTTTTTCTCCGATTCGTTCAAACACTGCTTTGTACAGTCAACAACTTCTGACTTACCGACTATATTCGAATGTCCCGCAGTGCATAGAGATATGACAGAATAAAACATTTATTTATTTAGAAATATATAACTGTTATGGACAATTCTGCGTAAATTGAATTTTCTTCATTTGTTAAATAAAGATAGTTACCTTTATTACCGTGCATTTTATACCACCGTTATAATATATAAACTTACCCTACATAGACTATTCGAGTAGTTCAATAATAATTAAAATTGTATAACAGTTAGGATAGTTTTAAAATTGCAATTTAGGTTTCAAATGGTCTCATCAGCTCGTATCTGAGCAATGATAATAATGTCGGGTAACTATAAGTAGTTAAAATATATTTTAGAACGTTCCTTATTCGAAATAACCTAGCAAATGGAATAGCCAGCGAAGGTTGGTTTCGATTAAAATAATTGAATATTCACATCACGTTGATTTCAAATTAGTATAACAGAAATTAACGCGCTACATAAACTTTTAAGTTAAAATATATAAGATTTTTTTTTTTTTTTTTTTTTTAATTTGTTATTTAGTGGATCACTTACGGTCATCAACTTGTTTAATTAAAATAGCACTAGCCGGAAAAATAGATTAAAATTTCACTTCTAATTTATTTAATTACACATATTTAAAAAATACTTAATTAGGTTCATTACAGTTGGATATTCAGTATCTATAATTTTTATACTGTATTGATTGTTTTGTATTTCATGTAAGCAACAACATACATATTTCATTTAATATACTAAATATCATATATTACCTTTCTAAAACTCATTTGATCTTATGAGCTCTGAGAAGTGCAAAAAAACATCAAGCATACAAAAAAATTCAAACTTTTCAAAATATTTCCCTTAGAAAAATAACTAACATCTCTCCTTGTATTTCTAATCTCACACTCCTTAATAATTTAGAAATAACAACAGTAATAATTGATGTAGCAATATTTTTCTACAAACGATTTCATAATAAACTACCTCTCCAATCTAAGTAATCTAACACTCTTATAAAAAAATTATCAACCTTATCCATTCCAGGTAATCTCTTAAGGCAGTTAAAGCGAAGACAGTGTTAAGATTTTCTAAATGATCAATAACCTATTTTATTTTTAAAAAAAAAAATAAAATAATAAAAACTCAAAATAGGTAGTGTCAGGAATGGGTGGCTTCTTCCCTCAAAAGCCCCACATATAACTCCTCTTCTTGCTTTGGATTATTATTCTAAGTATGAATAATATTGTAATATAGCAAATGTCTTATAAAAATAAATCATTCATATTTTTAGACATCCATTCATATTTTACCCATACAAAACAAAATGGTATATAAAATATTCAGGAGTTTGTTTTATTAATTTAAACCTAATTAATAAATCACGAATATCAATAACAAATAACAAATATAATTTTTGTCAGCATACACATTATATTTTGGGAAATTAATATTTAAAATTATTATATCTCATATTTATATTCAATGTACCACGTTTATATGAGTTTAAAAATACGTGAGTATTTAGTTTGCTTTGAGAGTTTTATGAGTATATACCACAACAAGTAGTATCCTTATTAAGGTATTTTTTTTTTAAATATAATGAGAATTTCGTCCTTTTGATGAACTTTCACTACAATATACACGCTAAGTCCAATCCAATTACTTTATAGGTAGGTACATTTACAAAATAATTTTATATCCAAGCACTTTTACTTCTTTTTGGAAAAATAAATCAAAAAAGTACAAAAAAAACTTCATAATGTAGGTACACATTATCATTGCAAATCAAATAACTCACTTACGGTGTTCAGAACCATGATGTAATTTAAAAATGATTTCCATGGTTTTATTATTCTCGTAGAATGTGAATTTAAATCACGTAATTTAAACTACCAAATAATTTTCAATGTATGTGAATTATATTCCTATGTAATAATTATGCTCACATATACTCGTAGTATATTACCATAATATGGTGATAGGCGAATTCGTTTAAAAGCCCCAAGTTAAATGCCTTATAAAAGTTTAAGATAAATAATAATATGTATGTAAATATCATAACGAACTTAAAACGAAATTTAAAACATAAGTATGAATTAATGTATTTTGGGTTGGGAAAATAATATTATCATATTAATTAATGGTTTCCAATTGATTTTACATATCGGAGTATTATTTGGAATATTATTATTCTACTGTATTTGATTTAATATATATGTTTTAATTATTTCATATTATTTTAATTTTTTTTTTTAATGAATTGTTATATACATATTTTAAGAGCGCAATATAATTTATTTTGATTAGGTATACAAATAAGTGTTGCTCATGCGTAATTTATTTTTATATGAATATGTCTATTCAAACACATAAATAAAAAAAGTTTTATATGTAGAGTTATAAAATATAATAATATATTTGTATAAACATAAATCTTTATAAATATCTCAGAACTTTATTAAGCTATTAATAAAAATTCTTGACTAATAGGATTACTTTCATCCAAAAAGGTAATGATTTAAGCGAATGCCTTGTATAGCGTAGATGGCGTTTCTTTTCGATTTTAGAGTTTTTATAGATTGTTTAATGGGCTATCGTTGTTCTGAAATAATTTTGAATTATTGTAAAAGGTCCTTTGCTGTTATAATAATATACACTAATACGCTGCACAGTTTATCAGGTAGGTAATACTGACTTAAAAAGATGAATCCATGAAATGAAAATTAATTTAATACAATAGTGTGTTACAATATTAACAGTATAGTTCCTCAAATATTTTAGTTTTTAGTAATAACTTCAAAAAGTATTTTGGCAAAAAAAAATTATCTATGGATTCTAAAAATATAAAATATTCGATCATTACATTATTAGGGAATTATTATAATAGAAAAAAAAATATAGTTAATATAATTTTTTTTTTAATTCTATATTTTACAGATTAACGAACCAGTAGATAAACAACCCATAATATACTAATTCACATTACTGTAATCGATAAAAATAAATAATTTTTATTTACTTATGTAGAGATATTATGATTGATATCAGCTAGTATAATAGTTGAAAATAAATGTTCAAATTTATCAAAACTGCCACATAATTCACACACATTCAATTAATTTGCGTGATAAGTCGTTGTACATTTTTTCAAATTACTAAAAAAATCAATAACAATAACACATGACAATGGAATAACTGAACTGTATAAAGGTTACTAACAAGAGAGCTCGGAGTGTTTTTAACTGATAAAATAAGTAATTTTGGTTTAAGCGAATAATCGGGAAAAAATTTGAGAGATAGGTAGTTTGAACACTAAAAATATCAATATACATTATATTATGTATTACGAAATCGTATAGACATTTATCCACATAAAACGTAATAGTTTAAATGAAAACTTATTTGTAAAATAAAAAATGAAAAATTTGATTAAATATATTATTTTAAAATGTTAAAATTTAACTAATTATAAATAAATCTTCAGGTTATATCAGAGTAGAATATTGAATAGTTTTATAAACGCATAATTAAGAAAATGAAAAATGCAACTGACATAATATTTTTTCACAAAAATATATCAATGCCAACCACTGAATCATAATAATATTATGAATTATTTACCAAATAGAATAATATATTATAGGTAAGAAAATCAGCATAAGTCTTATATTGTTAATTTGTAAAAATATTGTTTGTATAATACATATTTAAAAAAATGCTGAAAGAAATCTTTATGAAGATTGACAGTGTACTAGCTTTATCACAAGGAAGGTGTACAAAAATAAGATGACCACACACCGCAGGTTCGTTTCGTGGGTAAATTACTTATTTTACTGAAGCTGACCATGTGCGTGAGTTTTTTTCTAAAGGTCGATGCAATTTACATTTTTTACGTGTTAGAAGCATCTGATACACGGGTGATGAGTATGTCGTTCTATGTCAACAAACCCCTTACACCTGTCAAAACCGTTGTGAGTAGATTTTTTTTCAATCTACATACATTGTGGAATAATCGCACAGCACTCTGGTTGTGGGAAAATGGGGAAAAAAAAGATTAGAAATCTCTATACGTTGTGTATGTTGAACCATTGAGCAAACTACCGTTGTGGTTATCTATATAAAATGACACACTGCCTTATACATTTCATTAACATAAATAAATACAGTTTTTTTCAGCAGTAATAGACTTTTGAATGACAATATTTTTATTTAAAACTATTAAAAAGTATTAATCATGACTGTATCCACAACAATGACGGATAAATAAATATTTTCAGTATATTTATGTTTCTTAATTTTACAGTTTCTCTGAGTTAGCCATTAAAATAATCTACTGAAAATTTGAAATATATTATCTAAGCATTATAAATAAAATATTTAAATTTATATAACGGTAGTAATACATGTAGTGAAATGATAAACTGATGTACAGTATGAATTGAGTGAATCTCATTATTGAATTGGAACGGTAATGGGTGAGTTCAATTTGAATTCAGTGATAGACTGTTATATATAATAAAAAAAAAACCCTTCGCGAAAATGTTAAAGTTGGTCTCAGTATTACGTAATCATGATTAGTGATTATAAAAAACAACTACTTTTATAATAATATTAAAATTGTATTTTAATAACCATTCGTATTCATTTCCTAATTATTTTAAAAATTATTAAAAATTAAATGGTATACCAAGTAGATCCAATTTTGTACAAGAAACTTCTATCAAAGTGTATGGCCAGAGCATTTTTTTACTGGAAAAAAATCTTTCCATAAAAAAAAAAATACATAATTATTATAAAGCCAATACATTCATTGTAATGTTAAAAAATAGATTCACATAGTATTTTTTAAATATTAGTGATCACGACACTTAGACTGTAATAACAAAAATAACAATTAATAACATTTTTGTAATGAAAATAAGATTTAGCATTGGTATCTTTTAGATTCCGAGTGGAACAAGAAATGTATTGATTTTACAATATGTGTATTTTTTTTCTGTCATCATTTTTTGGGGCAGTACAAATTTCAACTTTGTAGATAGTTACTAGTAGAAAATTAAATTAAATTGACACGTTGATAGATAAAAAGTAAAAAAAAAATACTTATTGGTTTTAAATTAATTACGAAAAATAAAAAAATATATCAAGAAAATACGGTAAAATTTTAATTAAAATCAGATTTTGAGAAAAAAATAGGTTTTTTTTGTATAATATTATAAAACGTATTATTAATATTAATATTTACAATTATTAATCGTATAATATACTTAATATATGGATTTACAAGATTAGAAAATTTAATATACAAATTGTCAAATATTTGTTTTCATTATTGCAAAGTTTACCTGTGACCCAAATAATTTTTATAAATATTTGATGTTCAAATTTTTAAGACATTAGATATTTATCCGTAAAATAACTATTTATACTAAAACGTAATTTGATATTAATTTATAATACAAAAACAAATGAACATGGATACTTACAATTTTTTATCTTTAGCTTATCATATTATATATTTTATGATATAATGTTCAAAAAAATTTGATTAATTTTGTATAGATACAACAGTTATTCGATCATTTTTAGTTTACCTATTTATATTTTCAATTATTTTTGATAAAGATTTTTCTTTATGTAAAAAAGCTTGAACAAAAAAAAATTGAAAGTTCCTTATACATTTCGACTATAGTAATTTAATCATATTATAGATACATACACAGAATATTGCATTTATAAGCAACTCAAGTACATATTTTGTCAAAATCACACAAATTTGCAAATTATTTTTTAAAAAAATGCATAGAATGTTAAATTTATATAAACCTAATATTTAAAAATGTATTACAAGATTACTTATTGAATATATTTTGTTTTATTCAAATTGAAATAAAAAATTAAAAAATATTACATTTTTTTTTTTAAATTTATTTTATAGGTACATTTTTGAGTTCAAATTTAGACTAGTTTATATTAAAATAAAGAAAAACGATATTAGTTATTTTGTCATAATTCAAAAACATTATTTGTGAAAATTAAAAACTTTTTACCTACTTAATTTACCTACTTACACCAATTGAAATATTAAACCATTTTCGTAAGAAAAAAAAATATTTTTTGTATGAACTTTACACCTACGTAACACGTGGTAAGCAATTAAGTGTTTCCTTTTTATTTTTTTTTTTTTGTTGCTGTGAAAATATTTTTGCGCAGTTTTTAGAGCTTTCTATTATATCTGATAATCTACTTGAAATAATTTTTCATGTGACTGGAAAAGTGAATTTGAGATAACTACAACAATTTATGAATATTCTACTTTATGACTTGAAAGTTCAATCACTTATTGACTTGCTTTTTTAAGAACTACTGTGATAAACCGTATTGATTTACATTGATATTATATTTTGCGTTACAAGGACAAAAACTCTAATTAGGTAAAATATAAATTTATACGCTCTTCTCTGTATCAACTTTCGCCGTAATTTAATACTTGGCAAAACTTCCATATTCTACGTACTCAGTTCTTACGTATTATAAAACACACCAAAAAATATATAAAGTAGATCGCATATACTGTGAACTTTGTGTTAGATTTGAAAATAGAAATAGAAACTATCTTACATCTTTTAATTTATAGTTTTATTTGTATAACTTCTTTAAAGTCATTTCAAAATTTTCTTTTGGATATCTGATAAAATGAAGCTGCAGGTCGACTTTTTTCCGCTTTCCGTCGTATTATATACACACTATTGAGTTTCTATATGGCTGATATTAGTATCAGTACAATCATTTTTCACATCTAAAATCCCAAGTGAATTCTCAAACAATATACAAACATAATACATTAAATCACAAATTCAGTTAAAATGACAATATTAAATTACGACATTATTGTATGGGAAATAATATATTAAGACCTATTATTAATGAGATTATATATTAATGTATTAGGTAAGTATTATATATTGTACCAAGAGCCAAAAACATATTTAAGAAATGTCAACTGTTTCAAATTGATTGAGTAAATTTTTTTTTTTGAATGTGCCCAACTCTCTTCAATATGACTCTATCGAATACCTTATTTACACTATATTCACTATGAACATTATTGAATTTAGTTTGGATACACCACTGTTTTAAATTTATTTTACCAGTATATCGTTTAAATGATATCCATATTATAGGATTCATGACTTTAAAAATTAAATTTGATGGGTTAAAAAAAATAGCGATTGCATGGTTAATTCTCGATAATAATATAACCTGACAAGGATTCTTAGGCCAAAAACAAGAAGAGCATTTTCAAAATTTTACTGGGTGTGTCAAATAGACATATTTATTGGGTGTAACTAGTTAGTATTACTTTAAATTGTTTTCCAGACCTTTGTGTAGGAGGACCAAGTTGATTTTTTTCCTTCCAAAGAACCACAGTTTTCAGGCATCTTTTATAAAATTGAGAATAATCCAGTGGCGTCACAAGATAATTTACATCAACACGTTGTACGGAATACTAGAGAGACGCTTGGACGCGCTGGCGCCTGGCGAGCACATCTTTCATGAACTCGGAAACTACTTGAAAAAATGAATAATGAGTTCATTTATAACTTAGTCGAATACGTCGAATTTTGTGATAATAATTATATGCTAATTGTCAGTACGCGATGATTGTTCGATCCTGTTATTACAATTATTCAAATAACAATATTTTATTGGTCAGTCATGTCTGCGCAATTGTTTTTTTTCACTTTCTAGATTTTGTATCTACTTAAATTTGTTATTTGTGTTTAAAATATTGTTGTTCATTATATTTGATAAATTATGGCATCATTATTGTTAAAAAATGTCCATATTGGTTAGTATATACAACGCATAAACGCATATTATACATAAATATTATGCATTTTTTAAAACGCTAATTATGAATGTTAAATATTATATATCTTATATGTTTTATATACTTATGATGTGTGCTTACTTTTTGTTAGGACTTTCGTTTCAGTTACTTATAAGAAAACAATATAATATAAATATATTATGTTGTTATATAATTATGTTAATTGTTTAGTAAGCTGTAGAGTGTAAATACATACTTTTTCATGCTATTCAAATATTAGTACTGTTCGTATTATTTTTTTTTGTTTCGATTACTTAACTTTTTTGTTTTTAACATTTTTCTTTGTAAGTATTCAATGTTGGTATAAATCATAAGGATAATGAATAAGTTATTATTATACAATGCATAAATTCATAACAAACACGGTTTTTTTTCAATGGTGATGTCCAGTAGACTGGATAATAAGTGAAAAAATACACGGTTATATAAATGTATTATTATAATATCGTAATTATGGAATAATTATCAAACAAATCAAAACAATAATAGGTACATTATGTATACACTTTTAAAAAGTACACAATTAAAAGAACATTGCTCATTTTGACAAAATACCAATTTTGCTATGAGTTCTAAGTTTTCAAGTAAAATAGTCATTTATATTATTATATTATAATATAGTACCATGAATGCTTTTAATTACATACATACTCTTATGATATCGGCAAAAATTTAAATAAATATTATAAACAATTGTATTTTAAAAAAAAAAAGGTTAAGATCACTGAATACATTGATCTAATTATTTTAGTTATTAAATATCAGTAAAATAATTAAAATGTAATAAAATATAGTAACAGTATAAACAATAATCAATATAAAGAATGAGGGATAATTTATTTAGAATATTATAGTTATTTCATGAAAAAATTACAAAATAGCTGAATAATCTCTAATTTAGAAAAATTATAAATTTATCAATTTATATACGTTATGTGAGTACACTGAACGTGCAATGTTAATTCCGATGTAAATTAATAACGATATTACTTGTACTCAAAATATAAAAAAATATCAAATATGAAAAAAAAAATATAGGATGCATCGATATAATGTAAATATTGGGTACTCACCTCATTGCTTACTGTTTTCGATTACTCCAGAGTCTAGATCAGTGTTTCCCAAAGGATGTGCCGTGAAATTTGAAAGGTGTGCCGCGACAACTTGAACTTTTTTTTATATTATTACCTAATAACGATATTATTCGATAAGTAGACAATATTTATCCAAAGTGTGTCGTGACTTATAAAAACTAATAATAATGTGCCGCAATGGGAAAAAGTTTGGGAACCACTGGTCTAGATAGTGGTGAATTATTTTCTTTTAATATATAAATGTATGTACATAGTTTATATTATAATTTTAAATACTTTTTTTTTGTTGGTTAGAAAATAGAAAATATGTACCTATTCTTTTTTCGCAATAAGAATATGTAAAAATTAAAAAGTGATTTATATTACGTATTCATCGTTTAAAGACTTGAATTTCGTTACAGTACTACGAGTTAGTTAATGTAAGACAACATTAAGAACGTTATGCTTTAAGGTAATAGCTAAAAGTAATCATATGATTCTTAAAGTTTGTTGGTAATAATGTGGAGAAAAATATTAACCTAATTCAGTTAAAAATAAGTTGTGTAATTCTTTTTTTTTAATTACTAGCTGGGTCACAAATAGTGATTCTTATTTTATTTTATCACTGGCTAACTAAATATTTTATTAAATATGCATCATACTATATATTTGTATTGCATACTTGTTTTTGTTATTTAGGCAATTATACGTGTTTATTACGTCAACGATATTTATTTATTAATGTTTATTTAGAATCATTACTTATAACATAATTAATCAAAAAAGACTAGTTAATCAGTTTTAACCACAGTAATTATAGGTATGTAACGATATGATTTTAATTTAACATATTTTTTTCAAATTTATTAACTAAAAAAACATGTAAAACAAGTAAGAAGTAGTAGTGTAAATAATAACATAAAAAAACATTTTTTTTTTTATTTTTTTTATAAAAGCATATACTAAGAAAAAAATATTGAAGTGTAGTTAAGGTTAATCTTATATTTTAATACAAGACTAATAATTAGCTGTACTTATATAGATTTTAAATTCAACATTCAAATACTCGTAAATATTAAAAAAGTAAAGATTTTATGAGGCAGGGAATATATTTATTTTATTTTAATTTTTTTTAAACCCAAATCTAGTTTGGTCCAATTTATTTTTTTTAATCCAGAAATGTTAGTCCTACCTATGCCATTTTATTCAAATATTTTTTACATAATATGATATAGTCGATATATTTTTTGTCTAATCCATGTAGTCCAAAATACAATAACATTAATAATTTATTATTTGGCCTAATTTTAATTACTGTGGTCTTAACAATAGGATTTTTTTTATTTTAAATTATTAAATACTCTTAATAAACAGTTATTTCGTTAGAAAAAAGTATTTTTAACTTAATACCATCAAATAAAATATTATTCTGTCAAGAACTAATCCAAGAGTTATTAAATCTAAAATAACAAATATAATATAACTTATAAACAATGGGTTTTGTTACAAATAGCATTCGTTTAAAAAAATCATCATAGAAGGCAAATATTAGAGATGAGAATACCGGTCAATCTGTAATGCAAGGTGTATAACAAACAGTGATCTGAGCATTTGGTTATTTTTGATGGTGGTTGTACATTTGAAATACAGCAGCTGTTGAAGCGAAAGAAACTGTCCACCGAATCAAAACAATAGTTAAAGAAGCGCCTAATTCGAGACCAAGTGAGATGCTAAAAACAGGTAAGGAAAATGTTCACAACTAAGAAGTTCCGGTTAAATTTCTAGATGGAAGTGCAATCAAACGAATGATAAACTTATAACATAATAAAACAATATCTACAAAATGTATTTAAAGTTGAAATTCACTATCTTTACTATGTTACGACATGTGATGAACCATTTCATAATGAAGAATGACCCCGACAGATAATAATATTTTTAACTGTAAAAAACATTCGATTATTAATTACAAGTGAAATAATTTTCTCTGATAGAACTTTTATAACTGTGCTATAACAGTTCATGCAGCTTTACGTGAACTATATACACGGAATTTAAATGAATAATGTATTTATTATTTTATTTTATGTATTGACTGCTCATAAAAATGAACGAACCTGTAGTATAACTTATCAACTTATCAAGAACTTACAAATTCTCAAGAGCACTATAACTTGACATTATAAATCATCAATTTGTAGTATGCGATTTTTAGCAAGCGAACATAAATGCATTAAGAACCACATTAAAAAACGGAATTTCAAAAATAATGTACACAATGCAATGAATACCGGGCGTAGCTGTTAATTGGACCTTATGTATAGGACCGATATTCTTGTAACCCTTAAATCAGATTAATCATAATCAACATTTAAAAACTAAAAATATTTGTTTGTTTAGTTGAAATAATTGGTGTATAGTATTCATTAAAATCATTATTTTTTCAAAGCGGTTGAGGAGCGTACGACAAAGTCCCTACGGCTTACACCCTTTACATAAACATAATATACCTGCACAGTCGCCTCATTACCACGGTGTGGTTAACAGTACACATGCTTCAACTTTTAGCTGCAACTGTCAAACTCGAACCACAAGGGTGGTGATAATAATAATTGTGCTCAATTTTGTTATTATAATATACGAATATATCACATTTGATGATCAGGCGCTTTAAGTCATCATAACTTCCTCGAGCTTTCCTCGTACCTACATCCGATTTTTAACGATAACAACACAAATATAATATTAATTAATCTTATTAATTATTACATACATATTAACTTTATAATAAATGATAATAAGTACTTTGTTGTAAACAGACATCTAGCTCTCGTATTTATGATTTTTTTTCAAAAAGAAGAGCAGTGGAATTTTATCAATCAATAAATAATAATAATACATAATTTATTATGAATATATGAATTGATTACCCGAGGGATGTATGGATATTTGAGTGTTAACATAAAATTTAAATTATACTAAAAGTACATTTGTAAATAAATAAAATATATAATTTAAATAATTAAAAAAACGATTCAAAAATTAAAAAACCTAAAAATAATACAAATCAAATAACCATCGTGATTTATTACGAATTAATGAATAACTAAGTAAAATAAAATATATGCGACTGACTTATTTATTTCAATTTTATCATTAATTGACTTAATGCAATTTAAATTATACTACCTTAACAGTTTTAAAATAATACAACACTAATAATTAATATAAATATAAACTATAAAAACAATAATATTTACGAATATTTTTATAATTTGACAGTTTATGTTTTGTGTTATGGTTGTCTCACGTCTTAAACATTACAAATATTGAACATATAATACTTACATTCAATAATGGAGAAAACAGACTACTACTTATCGTAAAAGAAGTGTTTTAATTCAGTCATAATGAAAAAAATATGTCTCGATGAAGCTACCATATATTATTATTTTATACAAGAGAATTACAGTGGTAAATTATTATAGAAATAATAACAAATAATATAAATATATTATTTTTTTTTCAAGTCGTGGACATTGCAATAGTAATAATATTATGTTTTCTACTTAACACCCTCCCACCGCTACCACCCTTAGAAAAATCAGTTTACATCAATAGAACATGATAAAAAAGAAAAAGAAAAACCAGTATGCTTAAGAACACACTCATTTTCGACGTCGCTTTACACGACTGCCGGATAATCGTGACGAATTCACAGCGGTTTGCAACTTGATCAACCGAATCAATTCTATCGATTCGCCCCGCGGATAACGACGTGCCGTGCGTTTGTTTTAATTAACATTCGACACACACACGACACACGTTATCAGAAATATCCAAGTCCATTCGAGTATACGACTTAATAATAATATATTATTATTAATGTGATACTGTCCACTGTAGAATACCTGTATGGCCTGTATATATATATAAATACAGTTAAAGACGTGTCGATGTACGGTCGCGTGTTGTTCGTATATATTGTACAATCGCGTTTATCACGAATACTCATCGAATTGATATATAATATTTATCTGGCTATTGGTGTTAAGGTATTGGAAACCGTCCAAAGTCTATTTTTTCTTCTCTGGACCTCGAAGAATTTCCACAATAACGGATTATACGTCGAAGTCACTTTTACTGTCACCTATGAGAGAGTATACGCTTTCTGGCCGGACAGCACGCGTAATGAGTTTTATTTTTTAGACTCGTGACATTGCACGAGCACTGACGAATTTTCAAACCGCAACGACAATACTTTATTAAAGGTGGTTTATATAGCACACATAATGTATATATATATATATATGTCTATGAAAAATCAACGTCGCGCGTGTACGATAATTTTCGACTACCAAGATTATAATGTAGGTAGTTACCTACTACCGTCATTAAATAATACAGCTCGGTGTTATTGTTGCGCGTGCGATATACACGCGTATATAATATATTGCCTAAAAACGAGGCTAGTTTAGATTAAATCGTATTTGTCGACCGTTGACGACGATCGATATCATAATATTATTATATGTTAGAAGGTAGTATGTATATTATTACATTTGCTACTACCTACTATACGTAAGTTCATTATATTGTTAATATTATTATTTTATACGTTTTCATTGCCAATTTTATGCATTTCCACAAACTCCACTTGAACATGGTATAATAATGTCAAAGTGCACTGTTCAGTAGTACTTTTTCTCGATCGTTCGAAATCGTAGAAACGATTATTAATTATTATTATATGTATGTAGGTACACGGTATATACGTTAAATGTTTGTGAACGTAACTTATGTATATTAACACGTATTGCACGAATAAGAAAAAAAACAATTTACTCGTTATTATAGAAATTGTCTTACATTATAGGTTCTTAATGCTTTGTTTTAGTAAACAAGAGTTGTATGATTAATATTTCCCAGTGGATTCTATTTATTTTAAAATAAAATACAAGTGATTTATTTTATTTATTTATTTGATAATTCAATTTTATAACCATTAAATAATATTTACATTTAATTTACATTTTCAAGTTTATACTTTCTCCTTATAAGTAAAGCTTAAGTATACTCGAAAAATCTATATTTTTGTAAACACGTTTAACGTGTATATATTTAATGGCATCTATAGAACAGTTTCAATGACTATTTAGATCAAATATTAATTATTTATTTGCTGTTTAATTTAAGTTTTAATTATTTGAGATTAATTAAATTGAAAAACTATGAATTACATGTAAAGTGGTACGTTTATAAAAACAGCAGATTTAGGAATGTTAATAGATGAAAACAAATTATTGTGTTATAATTGCATACAACGTATAGCGTAGCTTGAATAACTTTGATAACTAAAATGTATTTTATGATGTTGTTTAGAAACATAACAATACAACGCAATACCAATTTACGATTCCAATCAAAACTTCAAAGTAATTACACCACTTGGTTACGCTTGTAGTGTTTGTGATCAGGTTTTTTGTTTTTACTTCGTAGATATTTTGAAGTTATAAGCAGAATTTCCTAATTTATCTGAAAACATCTGTCAACTTCTTACAATTAATGACAATATCCGTTGATAATTATGATTGGATTGTGTTGTAGGAAAAATAAGTCTTTATGTCGAACAAGTGTTTGAAATAGTAAGTATTATTCTAAACAAATGTGCCTCGAGTACCCTTTAAGGTATCTTTAGAAATTATAGCAAATAGCAGTTGGAGTGTTTAATCGTCTCATGGTTATATTTTTCTATTACAATTTAGAGACAGGGTCAACTTTATTAGTCGAGTACCTATACTATAAAGGCTTCAGTTTATTTGAAATATTGTTGTAATTTATAAGCATCTGATAGCAAAAAAACTTAGATCAAAGAATAAAATAAACAGTTTGAATCTACAAACACTTTCAAAATATTACATTAATATTGTAACTTAAAATGTAATATATAAAATAAGTGTTTATAAATCTATCTCATTTGTTTTATTGTATATATTTAAAGTACAATTTTAACCAGAAAATAATTATTACCATAAAATGTGTATATATATATATATATTGTATAATGTATATAGTATATTATATTATACAATTAAGTATTTTAGAATCTGATAATGTTTTGGTTTATTTATTTATAATTACTTGTTTGTTTATCTATCATCGTTGATCAATATTGGATCAGAAAAACTTCTCCAATATCTTTTAATATTAATTATAACTTCTAGAAAAATATTAATCTATGGTTGGTGTGTTTTTTGAGTTATGAATAGGGAAATCCCATTATGTTACTAAATTATCGGGAAAAACTAGCAAAATTAAAATATTTACCAACACCTATTTAAATTCTATTTTGTGTTTTTGTGGTAATTAAGAAAACAATTATATTAGATAATTGACATTTTTGCTAAATATTTTTTTTTATTTAATTTATACGAATTATAAAACTTTTCATTGAAAATGTAATACAAAATAAGTTGTTTGTAAAACAGTTAAAATATATTGAAACATACAGTACCTTTTTTTTTTTTTTGTAATTGATCGTTTGAAGTTAAATGCATGGAAAATTGGATATCTAAATAAAAATAATTTTAAACGATTTAAATTATTAGAAGACATTTAAAAAAAAATACTAATCGTCTATATAGCTTAAAAATGACTCTACATTACTTTTTATGGTGATATCTTATAAACAATTCATTTTCCAAAATATTTAAATGAATTTTTAGTTATTTGTATTACTAATCTATTAATCCCATTCTATTGTACTTTTTATACTTAATTAAACAATAATTATAAATTATGTGAAATGTTTTTAGAAAAAATTAGCTGAAACTCAACGAATTAAATAACTATTAATTACTGACTTTAAATATAATTTTGAATGCAAATTTCAAGTATAGCAAACACAATATCCTTAAAAATAGATGCTGATTCAATTATCTCCTCAATCACTCTGAATCCTTTTTTCCTATGTTATGACTAACCATTGAATTTAATTTTAACGCATTAATTTCAGCCTCCCCAATAACGACGATAGATACACTCTCAGTCTATTATATTGTGTACATAAAATTTCACCGTTTTTTTTTTTTTTTTTATATAATGATGTAAATTTAACATTATTGTGTAGGTATTCATTATTTTTGTATTCTAGTTATAGATATCTATATTTAACTGATTCTAGGGTGCTACAAAATGTCATTCACGTTTTTGGGGTTTATAAATAATTTAGGTTTATAATAATATTGTGTATACCTAACAGGTTAGTGAATATGAATAAATGCGTAGCATGTTGGTATGTCTTATGAGTATATAGTAAACTTTAATCTAAACTTTTTAATTATAAAATAAAAGCGACTTACTGCGTAAAATTATAAACAGAAAATATTTTTGGTGAACATAACATAATTAACGCTGCATCTGCAGAGAGTAAAAATTTTAAAGACGTTACGTAATTGGGTTTGATCGCGCGAGTATTTTATTTTACTTCAAATTGCAGTAACTGCAATGAAACATAATGTTATATAGGTACTTTCGTACGAAAACTAGGGAAGGGTTGTGAATTAACATCGTTAACAACTTTTTCTTTTCTTTTTATAATTTCTTTATTTCAATTCTAAACCAATGGATTCAGATAATTATTTTTACATTATTTCTTGAATGACGTCAGTAGGTACCTGAAAAATTATTGTGCACGCTTTGTAGAATATAATGTATAGAACATTATTAATCTTAGTGGTTGAATACAAACGCTTAAATTAATAATGTAAAATTGTACAGCCAAAAACAAATAGAATTATCAAATTAACAAATGCGTATAAACTTCTAATGAGGTAATTATTCTGAATCGAATTCTAGTGAATTGTAAACTAACAGTTAATTAAATTTTCAGATTATTATTTTAAACAAACTGTTTATAAATGAAACATTGTTAAATGCGTATATTATATTGAAAAAATATTATAAAGTAACTTCATGGATAATGAATTATATGTAATAACTAATAATATATTGTAGAACCTGTGAAAAATACGAATCTAGGACGTCCCCCCCTCGTGTCTTTTCACCCCCGATACAATAGATGTCCCCCTCCCCCCGAACGAGACAATTCCCCCCCGGACAAAAAAAATAAATAAATATTAGACAATAAAAATATAAAATGCAAATAAATAAAATATGTATAAATAATTAAATTAATATATAAATGTAAATAAATGTACTGTTTACGAAAACTAAATTAAATTAAATAATACAAAATAATACAAAATATCAAAAATATCACGAAATATCATAACATTGTTGATATTAAAATAAAAAATTAAATAATGAAAATAAAAAATATGACGTAGTATAATAAAGCTATTGATAAAAAATAAAAATAAATGTAATTATTGATTTATAAATTAAAATCTTTATTGAAGCACTTGAGTAGTTGAGTGGCTCATCTGTAAATGAGTTTCAATAAAAAGCAAAATATATTTGGATGATTAATTTGCACTAGTGTTGCAAATTTATTATTCCACCCTTCCAAAATATTGTTTGTATTATTAACAAATTTTGAAAAATGCTCTAAAACTATGAAAATGCATTAAAAATTAAAATCGTAAAAAAAATGCAAAAAAATTTCTTTTAATTATCAGTATCATATATTAAGATGATCGTATATTTCTGGTTAAACCAAAGTAGTAGGTGTAGTTGTTTTCAAAACTATTATTATGTAAAACTATATATTTATATATATATCGATTCGGGGAGAAAACGTTTCAGTCCAGGGGAAATGTCCAGTACCGCTAAAATTCCCGGGAAGGAAACGGCCATATACTGAAAAATACATCCTCACAATTTATTTAGTATTTGTACGGTATTAGAGTGTTTTGGTATTAAATAAAAAACAATACAGTATTTTTCTTTTTCGCCGATTTATTTTCACAGTCTCAACGAGGTTATTACTCAGTACAGCAATTAGTACCTACCTATAATAACAGCGTTTAAAAAAGAACCTATACATTTTCGTAATTTAAATGTTTGTTTTTATTTAAATAATTTATTTAATTTAATCCAAAAAATCTAAGTATTTCTGTACAGTTGTTCTATTATTAAAATTTAAGCACGTGGACAATGATTTGTGTAGTTTTCTTGAATAAAATATTATGATCCCTATAGTTTGTGTTTGAATTTTGACGACTATAATACTTGATTTTAATTGCAAAGCCTAATACTAAGTTGTTGATTTTATATTCTGTGAACACTTTTTGGAGTATCGAATTATTTTATCTGCACCAGAAACGCGTTTTGAATCTCTTGTACCTAATGCAAGTTGTTCTCTGTACGAAACTTTACCTAATACAATAATATACCAAATCGCATCAAATAATATTACCTACATTTTAATTTATTATACACAAGTATAATTCAATAATACACTTTAAACCAGTGGTTTTCAAACTATGGTACGAAAAAAAACTACATGGTGTTAGAACAGAAAATTAAAAATAAATACCATTAGATTCTGAGCATAGCAATGTTTTTAGTATTTTACAATGGCTTGTGTGTGTCTTTTTTAATACTCAGATTTCACATAAATATGTCAATAAATAAGGTATGCCATAATTTCATCGCTAATATTAAATCTACAAATCTATGGTTCTCATTGAAAATTTGTTATTTAGTTCATAATATTATTCAATTTAAGAAGTTTGTATTAATAAATAAATAATAATTATATTTTAGTATTTTGCTGCTTTTTTATCTAAAATAAATGTAAAGTTTATTTTGTTATATTTTTAATTATTAGTAGCATGGGTCTGATTAATAATATAGTTAAGTAGTACGCGAAAAAATAGTTTGAGAACCCCTGTTTTCAACAGTTATAGCTATAACTAGGCTACCTATACTAGCTACCTATACTATACATTTTGCTATAGAGTATAGACATCACAAAAATGCTGTTACAGTGATTGAAAGATTATAAAATGTAGTAGATATAGCGGGAAACAAAAGCATAGGTTCCGAAGGTTTAATTAGTAATTTGTGAAAACTAGGTTGATTTTGGTAGTAAAGTAAACATAGCAACTTCGGTTGTTTATTTACGTTTATAATGTTCGTCAACGTTTACTTCCATCGCCGTTTTTGCACACACGGCCGAGTTTTATTTCTCATTCCACATAACGTTAAATGCGTTTTCGACTTTTGAATTTCTTCGATATTTTTTTTTCCCAATAGAATTCCTACTGATACTAACGGTTGACGATGTTTTTGTGTCAGTGTTTATAAAGGATGATCAACAACGATAGCCAATAGGAAACAACGTATCAGTAAGTGCAATGTGGACAAGGCTTAAAAAAAATTGAACTGCGGCATTTTAAAGTTCATTATTTTGTATATTGTGTTTTGTGTTAAAATAAGTTTTTCCGATCCAGTTTTTTAAAAAAAATATATATATTTTATCCTTTTATGCGAATATTTATTTTCCGTAAATAACTGTAACAATATCTGCCTTAACAAACTTGAGATCAAAATAGAAAAAAAATACATTACATAATATAATATGCAAATCTAGACATTCTGTATCAATAAATTAAAGACAGATATTTAAAAAGTTATTAAAAGAAACTAATCACATTTATTAAGCCATGAATACCCAAATGGTTGATTTAATACGAAATAAGCATTATAAACAACGAAATTAAAATTCAGTAAACATACAAAACTTTTTATGTAAATATTTATACTTAATAGTTAAAAGGAAAATCTCACAGCAGCAACTGGGTTTTCTTAGTTTTTAAATTAAAAACGCTCGTACGCGTTGTGTTAAAAATTTTAATTATTGAACAGGTCGAGGTGTTAAGAATTATTTTATAAATAGAAAGTTTTAGGTATTTAACAATGAATTTTTATATTTTAAGTAATTTGCAAAATCATCAGCTTATAATATTGTTCTAACTTTAGTTAAGCATACATTTAAGCTATTGATGTTTAAAATAAATGACAATTGGAACTCATTTTTACTAATGGTGATGAGGAGTGTGAGAAAAACGTTAAAATAATATATAATTAAACTACAGGTTACATAATATTATATAAATTAAAATAATTATTTGTTTTTTAAACAAATATTGGTAATATCAAAATATGATATCTATAAGAAAAAATATAATTTAAAAATATTAAAATCGTTATAAGCGAATAATAAGTACACACGCTGATATGATGCTTAAATATTATGTTTTATGCAATCGTCGTAAGTGGGAATTTCGTTTTTTTAATCAATAATATTTGTTGTATTTATCTAAACTCAAAATAAAAGTATGCTGACACAGTATATTGACATATTATATTATACTAGAAGGGTGTATTATAATATCGATAGCCCCTGCATATTTTTCTAGAAATTACCACAACTCCCCCCCCCCCGTTCCATCCCACATTATAAATTCCTTAGAATGCTATTGTCTATATTCTATAAGACATTATAAGACATAATTCAGATAACATTTATTTCTATATTGATTATCATTCTATTTTTTTTCATAGTATTTAGTTGTATGCTAATATACAAAATTATACTAAATATTCTAATTATATTTTGATTTATTAATCTTAAAACCTAATCAAATTTATATAATTTCTATTATTATAATAATTTAAAACTTAAATTGAAATATTAAAAATATGTTTCTTAAATTATAGATCTAGTGAAGTAGAAACATTGAAGATAGCAGATAGAACTGTAAACTCTACAAAAAATAAGTTAACTCCAAATTGTTTAGCGAGGTGTTGAAAGTATTAGAAAAAGGAGGTTACGGAAAAGTGTTTTAGGTTCAGAAGAAGACTAGTAATGATACAAATCAAGGTTTCGCTATGAACGCCTTACGTAAAGCCACAATTGTCCGAAATTCCAAGGATATGAATATATACTCGAAGTTGTTAAGGTTCAAGTTCAATTTTGTTAATACAATGTTTTTATAGCTGTACAGAAATCGTTTACAAAATATTATTACTCTACTTTTTTGGGTATTCGTATTCCTATTTTCAAACAAACTTTATGAGATGGTAAAATTCTATAGGATAGTTAATTGTATTTTCTGGGTTGCATGTATTATCAATGGACAGATAAGTTATTGAAAATAAATCAATTTTTTGAATCTTGTAGTCATTAATATAGTTGACAATTTAATTTTTGCATGTTAAAATAGCACGATCGTACCACCAGTAATTATTTTTTGTAATATTATCACTGACATTTAGGTATATCACAGAAATGAATTCATCAATAGTGTTTGCTGTATGACGAAATTGTTCTGGCAATTGATAAATTCATTATTATCCACAGGAAAAGTACCATTTCCAATTTGTAATAGCCAGTTTGAAAAATTAGCAATATTGATATCTCCGTGAAATTGAGTTCACATATTGTTTTCAAGGTTTAAAAATGTTATAGTTGTTACATTATTTCGCTTATATTTAAAATGGAATATCAATTAATTTCCATTGTATCTAATGGAAATTGTTCGTTTCGTTCAGTATCATATTTAATATTTAGCACGCAAGAAAATCATCGAATATTCGATTAACTTACATAGCCGGCGTCGTCAATGAATGATGTGTGTAACAATACTGCAAACTGTATACTTCTAATCACAGTTATTTTAATAATTAACTTTTTGAACTTTTCTCTTTTGATGGCTCATCCGCATACCAATAATTTGCGTTAGAATAATAAATCATGAAAATCGGTCCAGTAGAACCTCAGATAAACTAACTGTCATAATAAATCGGCTCGAGTTTGAATAATACATAAAGATATTTTTCCATAAGTGGAATGATTTAATGTATGCATTAATTTCATTGGCTCTTGTGCCTCTTGAAATCACAGTAAAACTTGAGACGGAAATCACCTGAAAACATAAAATTGTAGTAATGTAATACAAAATAAGTATACGTTTTTATTAAATTTTTTGTGAATAAATTATCATTTAAAATGTATTTAAAAATAATTTATTTATTGGGATTAATATTTAAATAAAATAATAAACATACTAAAAACAATCACAGTTATCCCATTTATACTTTGTATAATCAGTGTTTTGTAAATTTAGAATTTAAAAGCTGAATGTTTTATCGTTGTATAAAAGAATAGTAGGTATTCCAAAACTTGCTACAGAAATTAGAATTTTTTTTTTTTTTGTTCTTATACCTGCAATTATTAAATTAATAACAAATGTTTTCCTGTTCCACCAGGGACATCTATAAAGTAAATACCTTTAACTTTAGTGTTTACAGATTCCATAATTTTTAAATACAATTTGTTTTGTAAGTTTTTTTTCGGTTCGAAGTACAAAAGTTTCTAAGATAGTTTTATCGTATGTAACTTCATTTAAATAATCATCAGGCATATCATATGTTGCATTTTTACGATTTGGCTTAGGAAGTTTAAACAATTCTAAATTTGTATTATTTAATGTTAATAATATATTATCTATTAATATTAAAGCTTCATTGAATATTATCATTGAATTGAATATTATAATAATTTTGTTGTACTCTATATAATATGTTATCGGAAAAAAGGTGATGACATTTGACAATGCATTGACATGTAAAAATGACAATATCAGATGTTATTTTCAGGTAAAATAAGTTTAATATTTGTATTTTAAAAATTTGATTTCTTACAGTAAACATAGCACCACATCATACAAAATTATATATAATAAGTATGAAATATGAAATCTTTTTTTCACGACTAAATAGCAATAGAGGCTTCTATTCTAATCTACTCTTAAGTCTTAATATAGAAGTCTATGGTAAAAAAACAATATTATTACCATGGCTCTTCGACCAAAGTTAAGGAGCTTAGAAATAACTTATTCTGACTAATAACAATGAACTTATGTAAAAAATTAAAAATGCAGATGTCTAGTCGTGCACATGGACTTTTTGTTGAAACTACTATTTTATGCAGCAGACTCTTATAGTATCTTATATTCTTATTAATATGATTATTGTTTTATTTTATTATATTTGATTATTAATTTCCAAGAAATATTCAAATACTAAATATGGTGAGTTTTGAACTTTAATCGAGTGGTGGATAGAGGAGTATAGTATTATAAAATGTAAGTAGGTTTGTATAAAAACAGCCTATCTGTAAAAAAAAAAAAATAAAATGTTAAAAATGTATTTATATAGGTAATACTAAATGATTGCATCTCGTCCAATCAGTCATAATGTCTGAGAGCTAGCCGTTTTTTGATTTACGATATCCCCGTGCGAGGTATAATCACGATGGATATATTATTATTACTGCTATTATCGTAACAAGTACCATCGCGGACACGACCTTTGGTAGTAACCGGCTTTGAATTTCCTATAGCGGCAACATCAGTATCGCCGATCAGTGTGATTGCGAGGGGGTAATATTATAGCGGTGGACTGCAGCTCTTCTCGCATGCGAGTCACGTCGCCTAACCACAGCATCGGATCCGCGTTCTTATGTGTAATATTTGCCCCCGAAACCTAGTGATGTTATCATAAACCTAACCGTTATCTGAACATAATTATCTCGGCGTTCCACCCTACACTGAATCACACTTTTCCTTCGTCCCGCCGTCACCTACCCGTGTCGTCGATGGGGGTGGTTCGGTTAGTCGTATAACACCGTCGCCGCCGCCGCCACCGCGGACTTATATCGTTTTGTCGTGAAACGAATAAAAAAAAAAAAAAACAAATGAAAATAAAACGAGCGAAAAGATACACTTTGAGCGGTCTATTATTATATTATATATATGATATATACACCTTAAATAATAATAATAATACGCGCGCAACACCTGATACGCCTGTGTGACAATTTAATATTATACACACTTAGCGCAATAAAACGCGATCCTTATTTTCACCAACGGCGATGTTTTGCATTTTTATTGCGTTAAATAATAAATGCGTAAGACCGTCGACGTCGGTCTTGCGTCCTGGAAGATATAACAATAATAGTAATAACAATATTATATTATTATTACGGCGACGTCACGATAATCGCCGCCACAGCTCACCTCAACCGTACCCAGCGGACGTCCCGTCGCCTTACTTTTTACGGCGCGCGCTCGAAACATGTGCTGTGGGAAAACATCACATTATTATTATATTTGCAAGTGCAGTTGCTCGGTATATATATATATATATATACTGACTGGCGCGTTCTTATTATATTATAATATACACTGGCTGATCCCGCACGGCGTTTCCCGTGACAAATTTCATTACATAACGCCTCGCCGTGGATTTACCGCGTCTTCAACTCCGTTTAACTGTACACTGATTTTTAGCGAGGACGTTTTTGAGTGACTTTGAAAAAAACATAAAAAACGCACGTCTAAAACTGTATCGTCCGATCGTATTAGCTCATTTTATTTCATATACCTATAATCGTGTGCAATGACGATCCTATATTAATTATTTGGAACAAAATAAAATATATTGATTTTCTCCGAGCCGACGAAATCTCTGTGCGAGCCTCTCTATCAGAAAATCCTTTCTTATATAGTGTACAATGTACATAAGGTGAGTTTTCAAGTCTCTAGCTACGTATCACAGTTTTGGTTGTACTCTGAATACGGATCGGTCTGTTAGGGCTTCGATTTGTTATATACACGGCATATTATGTAGGTATACACAGATTTTCCTGTTAGTGTGTAGGTATACGACGTCGTTATTTTCAATCAATTTGACGGCCCACTCGGCGTAAGTGTTCATGTATACTACCTATCTCAGGGGTGGCCAAAATTGTTTTGGTCACGATTTATACTAAAAGTATACTTTACCTTTGAGGATGGATTTCTGTAGAAAATTGTTTTTATTATTGAATAACTATTATTATTAAGAAACACAAAGGGCGCGTAGCCCTAAAAATAAATTCTAACATGATTGACTTTGAAATTGTCCGCTATCGACCGTTTGACCGGCCCTGTACTATATCTGATCATTATGGACGACGGACACGATATACGCAACATTCATTAGATGCGTCGGCTTGATGTGTTGTCGCGAAGTCGTTTAAACTTTATATTTTACAATAACTATGTGCGAATATTTTCACCATAATGACCGAATAATATTACATTACATAATTTGCCGCAGGTCCGTATTATTTCGTTCAGAATCTTTAGTCACATCTATAGGAATATGTAATGTATAATGTTTTTAATTATTTTATCGAACAATACTCAATAATTCAAAACTGATTAATGATTTTGAAAATATTTTTTTACATAATTTCCTATCAAAATAAAACAGTATTTAAAAATTAAATATTTTTTTATCGATATAATTGTTAAGTTTTTACTTTTTAGAACTATAACACACACTATTTTATTCCATATTGTAGAGCAAAATATTTTTGGGAGTATTTTTATACATAAAAATGGAAATTCAGATGAATAGTGTACGAGTTATAAGTAGGTATTTAAAGACCATATTGTAGTAGATCAATATTTTGAGTGTTATCTCAGAACCTCTCCACTACGTTCACTAAAACTTTAAATACTTATAAGTTAAAACTCATAGTCTAAATAATGATTTGTAGTATTCAAAAACCCCCAAAAATTCTATTTCAACCTTATGAAATAATAAACATATGTATTGTTTTATTTTAACTGAAAATTATGAAAAAAAAAAATAACTTTTAAAAACATAAATAGATTTTGAATTACTTAGTGTTTTTTGATAAAAAAAAAAAAAAATCACCTTATGTTTTACGGATTTTTCCAAAGCTATGTCATTTTAGATTTCTCTGACTTCCTCTAACGATTATAATATTTGTAATTTAAATTGAATTTCCATTTTCTTTGTATTTTTTCTTTTTTAATTATATTACAATTAACAAATAATTTATGATATAATAAATTCAAGGTGGTGCAATTTAAAGTATTAGTTTTCAACTTATAATTTATAGATTTATATTTTAAACATTGTGATAAGTTAATATTGGGAGAATTATTACCGGGAGTAGCTTAATTTTTGATAATGTTTATAATAATTTATACGGTAAAAAAATATAATAATGCGATATTTGTATGCTTTAATAAATTCGTTATATTTATTATTAATGCCATAATTATATATCTAATAAAATCATATTGGTCATCGGTAAAAAAAAAATAGAGGATTGGCTGGGAATATCTTTATACGTAGATCACCTTCTCCTTCTCTACAGCTAAATAAAACAATTTATTTATAAATTAATTAAATATTTTATAAAAAATATATTTTTTTATTTTTTATTATTATTATTTATAAAATTGTTTATAATGTACCTGTCCAGACTCTACTAAAAAATATACTTCAGATATCTATCAGATAGATTTACTTTAAAAAATTAAACTCAAATCATGGAGTATACCTATGTATGTTTAAAAAGTGTTCCTTATCGTATATTGTGGATCATGAATTTTGACGTTCATTATAAATGGAATACATATTATTATTATTATTATTTTTGTTATTTATATTTATTTAATGTAAATGTTTATTTGTACATACCTAATACCTATGTATAGATATATTTTAATACGGAGTCAAAGTAATCAATTAATTAAATGTAAATGTGTTTCACAATATTATATTATAATAATCAAAATAATTGAGCTGGATTGTAAAACAATAATATTATAATCATTAAATTCGAGTTGATTAATCGCTATGTTTATATTTAAATACATTTACTTTACATATTTTCTGGCTTTTATTACTCATCAATAGTATGTTTTTTTGAACCATAAAAATTTACCAACACTTCTCCTAATATTGAATTATATATCTCTAGTTGATCACTCCGAAATTGTTTTTTATGTTTTTATCAATCCTATCACACTATATTATTTATGTGGACTGGCCTAAGAGTCTTTTCTTTGTTGGCTTACCTATGTTATACTGCCGCTTTAATTGTATTATATTCATTTTTCCAGATTAAACGCCAGGGCTTTAATCCATTGACCTTTATAAAGTTTTTATGTTATTGCTACTATAAAATGCCCAGTACTTACTTAATACTATTTTAGTTTTCCATATCGATTTTACATTAATCACCGACAGTAACAGGTTTTTTCATCAATAAAAATATTAAGTTGACTATACGCGCAGCAGTTAATAATTATTATATGGAATAATGTGTTGCAAATCAAATCGAATTAGTCAATGCGTTTTATTATCTTGCCATGATGTAACGATTGCAATGCTATATTGCGATCTAGCACAATATAAATTAATTAATTTTAACTCAGGAACAAATACGGATATGTGTAAGATATATTATTAGAAATAATAGTGACAAAAATCATAAATACTTGGAAAAGTCCATGTATTCCACTGATATTATCTTTATAAGAATTTGTAAAAAGATAAAATATTTTCATGACATAAAAATGTATACAGTAAAATATAAAAGCTTGTAAGAGAACAACAATCACACAATCCTAAATAAAGTATCTTATCGGTGAAGTTTCAAAACTTTTTGACATTTCTACGTGTAAATGAATTATAGTAATTTGCAAGTGTAAACAATCTCTTAAAGTTCTAATAATAATGAAACGTGACATTTTTCAAGATCAAAGGACAATTGAAAAATAACCATTGAATTTGTATATCAAACGGAAAAAAACCTATAAAATAAAATTGAAACTGAAATTTCAAAAGTTAATTTAAGCAATAGGCGAAATAATAAACATGAAATATAAGTTACAATTATTATACTCACGTAGTCATGTTTTGCATTTTACACAATGTTTTTCAATTAAACGTACGAATATTATATTTTATATTCATTTTTAGATTATTTCATATTTAAAAAAAATACTTAATATAAAAAAGGTGGCAAGTGAGTACCACACTACTGTACTATAAGTGTCGAGTTATACAATGTTAGACCATTGTGTACGACAAAAGATTCTGAAAAGAAACAGTCTATCAACCTGTTTTTTAATACTACTATTAAATTAATTTGTTTTACTTTTAGTAGTACAGTAGGTTGAATTAGTTTTAATTTAAAACGTTTAATTTGAAAACATCATTGTGCATAATAACATGTAAGTAAAAGTCTTATGCCTCCATGAAATATACATTTTGAAAAATAACAAAATAAATAATATTGTTATCCGTTTTTTTAATATGAAATTTTTTCTTAGTCGGAACTCAATTTTTCTACAGTAAAAATTATACTTAATATATATTTCGATTTATTAGCTTCAATATAAACTATTAATGAGTAACTGTGTATTCAATTTTCAATCTTTGACTATAAAAATTGAAAATTTTATATATTTCAAATGAAAAATATTTCACATATTTTTATAATTTTGAAGAATTTTGTCAACATTAAAACTTCAAATGTTTGTGAAAATAAATCGTGTTATATATTTTTATGCAGATTTAAAAAGTTCTTTACCTTGTACTATGTATTATATTTTAATGGTCTTAAATAAAACTAAACAGTTTTAGTAAATATATTTTGAAAATTTTATCATACATAACAAAATATTATATAAAAATGTTATGATAATTTTAATTATCTATAATTAATAATTATTCAATTTAAAGTAACAATAAACAAATAAAATACATTTTTTCAAAAACTTGATTTACCTAAACATTTTTCCTTAAATTTTTTTTTTTGCTTATTTTTTAAAAAAAAAAATTACTATCCAAAACTATCAAAACCATCCCCAAAATTTAAAATTGAATCATTTTTTTTTACTATTTTTGTATAGGTATTATATTATATACATACATGCACACATACAAATCAAAAAACATTTCATTGTAAAATCAATACATATATGTATTCATCGTTGCGTTAATAATCTAAAATAACTGATAATAAAATAAATATTCTTGCTTGAATTTTAGCATAGCATCAGTATAATTATACTTTCTACACTTTTGAAGAAATAATGTTTTTAATCGTTCAATTATAATATTTTAACTCAGAATCAATATTTTACTGTACTTTGAAAATATAAGTATTTTTTCTTTTAAACTTGAAGTACGTGAAGTTATACATTTCGCCCAACCTTGTTTTCTCATTATTCTAATATATGATTAGTATTATTTGCTTTGGCCATTGCTTGTGGAGTTAAGTAAGTATAGAATCCAGCTATAATGTTATTTTTAAAAAATGCTGTTCTTCATTCAAAAACCAATACTACCTACTACGATAATTGACATAATTAAAATTAGCAAACATCGTAAAAGGATGCCTTGAGATATTAATACACATACAAAATTAATACTACCGATACTTTCTGATGATCATAAGAAAAAACATTATTTTACTAAAAATACGTTGTAAATGAGCAATTTAAAAGACTTGATATATTCGTAGGTTGACTTAAAATTATTTGAGAAGACACATAACACTTGTTAAAATACTTAACAAAATAATTTTAAAAATCTATTTTATAAGGACATCACATCACTTCGTGTTGTCTACGTATTACAAACTAGCAACAATGCAAATAATATGCGTTCATCAGTTTCACTTATATGGTTTTTATTATAACGTTAGCATGAATTGATCTATTACCATATATATATATATATATATATATATATATATGTAGGTAAGGCAAAAACAAAGTATTTTCTATTCAGTTTCTTACTATATTTTAATATTTATGCGAGTTATTAGTATATAAAAATATTATGATTTTAGATAGGTTAATTTGATTACGAATTGAAATGTAGTAAAAAAATAATGAGTATATAATATAGATTAAAATTAAAAGATAATATCATCTAATCTTTAAGTTTAATATATATTCATTATACTTATTTATTAAAACAATACGCATTTAAAACTGCTGAACACAAAAATATTAAAATATTATACGCAAGTTATAAAAATAGGAACGGTATAGTCTAGATGCTAGCTGGTACAAAGTACTTTTGAATTTTTCTTTTAACTCTAATTTAATAAACCAATAAAAGGAAACTCAGCAGACTGTAAAACTGGTGTGGTCTACTATGACTTCTGGGCATTAAATGCAAAATTTAATGTAGAAAGGATATTAGATTTTATTAAAACAAAATATGCTAATAATAATTTAATATACTCTGTTACTCGTAATAGTCAGCGGTTGACGTTACAAGCAATCCATATAACGTCACTAATCAACTCACCTATTCCTCGTGTTTGTACCCTACAACTGTCTCGGTCTCCATCCCATCCCTTCAGTGATCAGGTCAAGTGAGGTAGTCAACCGAATGACGCTGTTTGTGTCCCAAAGTGACGGTTGTACATTAAATTTGTGATTGCTGTGAACCACGACTCAAAGGTATTATGTCCCTTAGGTTTTTATAGACTATTATTTGTATTTTAGTTTTAACGAAACACTACCTTAATACCTAGTAAAACTACTCGATAATAATAATAATAATAATAATAAATAAACCATGTGAAAACAAGTTAAACACTTGTTGAAAATAATGGTAAAAATTAAAAACTTTGATTATTATAAAATGTAAACCAATCGAAAATAACTTTTCTATAGTCAATACTCACTTAAATCTAAGTACACATAAAAATTATTTATTAGAAATAGTATACTAGCAGTGTAATAAAAAAAAAGTATTCTTTGTCATTTAAAAATAATAGAAACTTGATAAGACTTCTTGATGTTAGATAGTTGAAAATAGCTTCAAATTTTAAGGTACGTATATGTTTCGACAATTCTAATAATATTTTCTATAATCTGGATAATTAATATAATTATGTATACATAAAAAAATCTATCACACAATAATAAAGTTCTTTAGGAAAAAAATATAAAACAATTTTATCCTAAACAGTATAAACAGTTTAATGTATTAACTATATATATATATATATATATATATTATTGCGTATTGAAGTATAACACATTTGATTTTTTATCATTTATTTTAAACATTCATTGATAATAGGTATGTTTTACGCACTATTACCAAAATCCACATTGAAGTGATGCTATAAAAGAGTATTCAATGCTCAGTAAACGAGTGACTGTAACCTGTACACACTGTATGTAATATTTTTTTAGCATACCTACCGACTTTGATTTCGTTAATTAAATTAAAAAACAAAGCTATTTTTCAAGTTTTAAAATAAATAATATTTATTTGCAAAACTTTTGTGTAAATTTTTTGTTATCTCGATTTAATTTAATTAGTATACTAAGCCTTAATAAATGTGTTTGTTTTTTGTCTGTAAACACTTTTTGGTACAGTAAAGATGTTTCAATTTTATAATAGGAAGTTTATTAAATTAAAATGAGATCTAGTTGGTACTTTAGGGAGTAAAAACTAAAAAATTACTAAAAATAAAATTTATGATCGGGAAAAGCAAAAAAAAAAAAAATAATAATAATAATGAAAAATCGGTATTTTTACTCGAAATACAAAATATTAGTTTGTTAAGAATAATTGAAAAACAATATAAAGCTCCTTATGAGTTAATATCTCAATTAAAAAATATTAAAAATCTATGAGCACATTTTTTAAAAAAAAAAGTTTTAAATTTAAATTTTAATACAATTTATTAATATCGAAAAAAGTTACAAATTATTTTACAGTTATCTAAGATTTTAATTTTTATTAAAATATTAAAAATACTCAATTACAATTTTTTATAAGTATTAGGAGTTAGAATTTTGAAAAAAATTACTTCAAACTATTTTGTAGTTAGAAATTTATAAAAACTTTTATTTTTATACCTGAGGTATATAATATATTGAATATAATGTTCCTCGCAAGTAGTTTATACTTTATACCATAAAATCTGATAAATATATAAAACAATTATTTTTTATAGGCATTTTAAGTTAAACTTTCAACGAAATAACTTATTTAAAAGATAAATAACGATGTTAATTATTTTGTTGTAATTTAAAAATATTATTCATGGGAATTGAAAACTTTTATGTATAATTTAATATATTATAATCTATTTTTATTTTTCTACATTGTTTATAGAAATATGTTATTACATTTTGAGTTATATAATTTAATACAATATGGAATACATAATATATATTATTATAATAATTAAATGCTAGTAATATAATCAATGCAATATTTTCTGAAAAACATTTTATCAAACTAAAATTAATACTGTAATACTAAAAGTATAATGAATATATTTATTATTGATATAAACGGACAGTCTTCGCTACGAATTATTTTTTATATAATATGATGAATAATGATATCATAATTGAATTAATTGAATTCAAATTAATAAGCGCATAATAGTGACACCCTGACCCCCTAATGGTCTATTGTACATCAAAGTAATAATAACTACTTGCCTACTTTTTGTATAATACATTATTTTAAAAAATTGTGGACTTACCCACAAACATAATAATACTTTCAGACTGATATATATACCGTTATCAAATGCACTGTAATAAACCTTACAGACAGGTTGTGCTGTACTTGAATCATTCATTAAAAAAAAGAGTATATTATTGAAATTAATATACATATTATTTTAAATAAGTTATTAAATAATTAGTTGCATTTAATTCATTAAAGATGACCATCAACCATATTGTTTAAAATTTAAAACGAAGAGAAATTAAATCCTCCCTCCTTGAAGGTCACCATTCAATTTTTTTAAGGTCAAATACTTGTATAAAATATGTCTGTACGTGTATATAAAGCATATATTAGGGGTCACTAAAAAATTGAATATTCATTTGGAAGGTCACTACGGTAATAAAGTTGAGAAACACTGCGATCTAAATAATAAAACTTCGTTTAGAAATATGCCATTTCTTCGAAAATATTTTTATTTACTAGTCTCATTATGACAATGCACATAGATAAAAATGAAAATTTAGAAAAACATTTTTTTGAAATATACACTTTGGAGTTTAATACACATAAATACATAATTTTAAAATGTATACTAAAAAAAAAACATTACCTATATTTTTAAAAAATAATTTATACATTATTGCATTAGAAAAGGTCTTTATTGCTTGCGTATATATGAATTTTATAAACAGTTGGTAAAAAATATATTGTGCACTATCTGTACTTAAAAGGTAGGTACACACATTTAGCTTTATCCACGATTAATTTTAATCTAATTACTCGGTGCATTTAAAATGGTATTTTTTCCTCTTTTGAAAGTTTTTATTTAATATTGGTATAATAATGTATTTTTCAAATTACTGATTCACTTATAGTACAAAACTATTACTATTAATTAAACGTGTATATTAAACAGAATTGAAAATAATTTTGTGAAACTACAATTTTTTACTAGTTTTTTTTTCTAGTTTTTAATGGTTTAAGACTTAAGTCAATAACAGTTTATTAAAAATTTTATATACGTCCAATGAATAATAAAATAAAAAAATAAAACCCCGAATTCCTGCGTATTCCCAAGTCTTCACACATATTTCAAAAGTCAAGTTTAATTTAAAAATATTCTGATGTTCGTGAACCATTGAAAATTGACGTGTTAATTCTATATTCCGTTATATTTGTACGACTATGAAATATTAAAAGGAAGATTATTACTAACCTAATGAGAAATTTATGATAGTGACAATAAGAAGTTTATAACACAAAGTAAGTTTAAATATAACAATAAAGTGTCGAGTTCAAACTTCCGCTTTTAACTTTTAACTACCACATCAATTAATTTCTATTCTCGGTATATACTTCAGTACTTCAAAACTCATATCATACTGCATACATCCATCAAAGTTAAAAGCTTGTTGAAAATTCAAAACTATAAACACAACAGTATTTTAAGAACTGTAATTTACAATAATTAGAAAAATTAATAAAACCTCTGTGAAACACATTCTCATCCAAATGTTATTTGTCAGAGTTAAAACTTTAAACCATACAAATATTTCATTCACTTATTAAGAACAAAATACATACATGTTGTATAATAAATGATTTATTTATATAACGAAAAGTGGAGAATGTTATCTCCGAATATGTATTTCTTATGTCATTTTAAATGAATTAATTGCACGTGTTACCTTTGAGGTCGTATTATGTGAAGAGTCCGAACTCTCGTTCCCCAGAAATTACCATATTTTTTTGAACTCCAACAAAAGCATTTTCAATCATAAATGGTCGTCTTAAAATATCGCTATTTACTATTTTATATCATATATTTTACAATATGATATTATTAATTTATAATAATTTATAATATTTGAGATACGACGACCATTTTTTATGCTATTCAGCGGCGATAACATTAAAATGGTTTTTTTAAAAAAATTTGATAATTAAAAATAATACAATATAATATATATACTATATATTTGTATTATAATCAAATTACTTTAGAGAAAGTTCAGAAAAATGCAATTAAATTATTTAATAATAATAATAATAATAATTATAATAATAAATTAAATTATAGTTGTATGAAAACATATTAATTTATTAACAATTAAACTACACATAATATATAACATAAAACAGTACTTATAAATTATAACTATGTTCAATTAAGTATACAAGTGATATTTTATATCAGTATATCACTATGTAAAATAGTATTAATAATATATTATTAGCCCCTTCCCCATTAAAGTATCCTTAGTTGTACATCACATATTTAAGTTGAGAGCTTATTAAAATTAATTTCATAATTATTAGATCAGTCATTTAGTTAAGTAATAGTTTTTAAGTTGCTATAGCGATGAATCCAATTTACAGGTTTATAAAGACATTTATGAATGTAAAAGGTTCAAAGGATACATATTATAAACAAATTATTATATAACTTACTTTGTATAAAAAATTCCAAAAAGATCTAAGAAGATACGAGTATCTAAGTACTGTAAAAACTAAAAACTGTTAGACACATTGCTCAATAACAATTTTTTTTTATTCTAGTATAAAATGTTCAGTTTTAGATATAATATTATAGAGTTAAATTGAAATAAGTATATTATACTTAGCGTTATAATTTTTTTATTTACCAGTTAATGTGACCATCAACTTTATAAAACGGTTTAAAACCAATAATAATATTGTATTTGTCACAGCACTAGCGTCTAGCGTTTTGTTGTACCCAGTACCCATATGTTGTTATAATTGTCTCTTTTTTTTAAGATCTATTTTCTCTACTAACAAACTCACGCTTGGTATTTATATTGGCTATTACATTATTTATAACGCATCTGCAATAGTAATTGTATCTATTGAATTTTTAAACTTAATGTTAAGCTAAGTTATAGGAAGTGAAACTTTAATATTTCAAATGATTACCGTTATAACCCTTAAGATACTTAATTTTCTTTATTTACCAGTTGGCCTTATTCCTGCTGTAACATTAAAGTAAAGAGTTGACGTCTGAACTCTCAACGGATACTATAAGTTTCAATGTTTTACGTCTTTCAAGTTACATCCCAATTAAGTTAATCAAAGAGATTTTCGAGTATTAAATGTATTCACAAAGTCATGAAGGACTGTAAAAACATGTATTCAAGACAATTTTTTTTTATATATATTTTGATATATAGGTAGGTGTAGACGAATTAATACTTGTAAATATAACTCACCTTTATGTTGTTTAATAATATAAATTTACTAGATGGAAAATGATTTTATATCTCACTAAAAATAGTTTCTGAAATAAAATAACATTCCGTATAGTAATTTTTAATATAAAAATTAAAACGTATTAATTACTGTTACTGAAATGTGCATGCATGAAATTAATGTGAAGATTTTATTTACAGAATATAACAATTATATAACAATAAGTTAGTAGATAACTGCTGATGTAAAGTTCCTTTATATAAGCAATAAATATTAAAAAGTCGGAAAAGTGGATATCGTCCTATTGCGCAGCCAGCATTGTGCAATAACTGAATTTATATAGATACCTTATTAAGATAGAAATATTTTATTTTGATCGTATCTAAATAAATTTAAAAATTGGCTTCTAGGTACATAAGTGCCATCGAAGATAACAATTGTGTGAATCTAGATTTTCATGAAATGCGAAGTCTACGAAAAAATACACATTTTTAAACTTGATTTTGATGTCAAAATAATATTATTATACGAGTATATAACTATAATAAAGAAAATAATACAATTACAAAATGTAAAGCCGTATAGATACTCACTTAATAAGAAATTCGCGCTGTACCAATAATTTGTTTTTTTTACGTTTCTGGAAATAAATAAATACGTTTTGTCGACGGTCCGTAGTATAATATAATATGCAATATATGATTTTGCGCATCGACATTATAATAATGATATTTAGTATTGTCACAGACATGTATCACTTCTAAGAAATTGTACCGTTCATCAACGAAAATAGATAAGCTAAATGTTATAGATTTTATAATTTAATATTAATATTATTGTCAATACATTTTCATTGAGCATTCATCGGAATGTTCCAAGAATAGTTCCACTTAAAATCTAAACATGTTTTAACTTTCAAAGCAATTATTTTATTGCTATAAAATATTACTGGTTAACTTACAAAAAAAAAAAAACCTGTAAATCGTAAAATAGACATAATGATTTTTTTAAACTTTGAAACGATTTAAAAAATCAACCGACATATTTTTAAACATCGATGAATCGAACAATACAAGTTAGTTTTATTTTATTATTTTTTAAAAAAAAAAAAAAACATTCAACTATCCTTACAACCGTTTTTGTAATTCGTTAAAAACCGGTGAAAATACATTAAATCAAATACTTGTAATAATCAGTTGGGCTTAGAATAAATCGCTTTTTTTCTCTGTTTAGAACTAAACAATTTATTATTGATTAATACCTTAACAATAAAGTTTTGAGCTATTTTTAAAGTATACATTTATTTCAACGATATGAAAGTATCTATAATAAATTGGATACTTAATCCATATTTAAACTCGTTGAAAACATGATAAAAGATTTTATAGAACTAACATATAACTGACAACTTATAACTTATGTATCCAATAAAAATAGCATTACAATATTATCTATAATTGTAAAAACATACATTTTAAAATAACTACCTTTCTAAGATATTTTAAAAGAAAATATACAGCTATTACAGCAAGTAGTATTTTCTCAAAAGAATATTTACTGAATACGAAAATATGTGGAGAATATTCTCCAAATAAATTCTTGAGCATTTCTGAGCAAGGAATATTCTGAGAAAATACTTCAAAAGAATTTACTCTGAGTAATTTCAAACTGGAAATTTTAATTTTATTAAAATAATAATTCAAACATTTCCATTTCCAAAATAATAACTGTGAATAATTCTGAGTAATTAATTTAATTGACTATATCTTTGAATAGATATTTAAAAATAGCTTACTTTTTTTTATGTTATACATAATTATTTATTTAAATATTAATGTGTTTTATATTTTGTTAAAATTCCAAAAAAATTTAAAATTCCAAAGAATTCGTATCAATTACACCCTGTGTTTTATAATATAATGTGTTTGAATTGTTTGAATAATATTATTATTATTTAAAATTTGAAATCATGATAATTTACAATATACAAATTAAATATGTTGTATATTTTTAAAAAAATATTTGTGCGTTTAAGGCGATAAAAATTTCAATTTTATAAATTATTTGAATGTTGTGGATATTGATAAGTAAATATTGATATTAGTGTTATTATTGATTGGTAGAATTAAGTAAAATAAAAGTAATTTTATTATTTTTTATATAGCTTATAATATACTTTTTATTGTAAGTATTGTATCCATTGTATCTTGACTATTATTTTTGTCAAAAGATGTTTGTTTTTTCAAATTAATGATTAAATATTTATGATATATAAATGCCTGATATCTTTATAAAATTTGTTTGTAATTCCTGCAATGTCATAAAATGTATACTTTAATTACTGCAAGTTGTGTGTTTTCTGCCGTGTTTTTACCTAGTTATCGGATAAAACTTCGGTAAATAGATTTTAATTTATCAAAAAATTGTACTTGAAATTCAAAATAAAAATCCTTAAAAATTATATTTTTTAAATTTGAAATACAATGAATTTAAAAATGTTAATACCTAATTTTAAAGTGAAAAACGTAAGAAAGTCGTTTGCAAATAAATGTCATACAAATTCAAATATTTTATCGGAAATTTAATCTAGTAAATAGTTTAGTAATATAATAATTGGCATAAGTTTAATGTGTTTGATAAAAAAAAAAGTTAAAAACATCTATCGTTTTAACTTTAAAGCGTTATTATTTTTTTCTTGCACATTTTTTGATTTTCATGTCAATCGTACGTTCTTAGAAATTTGCTATCCACTTAATATTATAGACTCCTTGAAAACTGTCAGCATCAAATCCTATTAATAGCTCAGTATTATATTACAAAAATTAAACAATATGCAATATTATAAATTCATCCCGCATCACTTTGAGTCATCGATTACCTACTGTATTCATATTTTACTCGCCACTCGACGAAACTCGTAACATTTTTCTCATTATTATTCGATAGTAAACAACAACAAAACAAAAAAAAAAAAAAAAAAATCGGACGTACTTATAGGACCTACTCGTACATATTTTAAACATTCCAGATGTTCGATACCAAGTCGGTTCACTGTGCATTGTGTGCTCAGAATAATTTAATAGGCACAATATTATAATTATTATATACAAGTGTGCGAAAACAGTGTAGTGCCAGTGTAGTATGATAATAATATAATATTAGGCAGCATTTCGAAGATGCGCCCGCATCGTTGACAATATTGCCGACAGTGTAATGTCACTCACATTTGGACTGATGTGGATTATATTATTATAATTTGCACAAGTACTGCTTGTATGTAATAATATTCTAATACATATAATTTTGTATCGTCAGACCGGCAGAGTAAAAAGTTTTAAAACAACCCTCCTCTACACGGTTTCGTTGGCCCCGTACCGTCAACAATCCGTTTCTTGTACTATATTGTTATTGTATCACACATCATAATTATTATTAAGCTCTTTGGAAGAAATGTTGTGACTCGTGAGATGTGGACGGTCAACACTGTGTAAGAGGAAAAGTCACGTTGTACCTACATTGTTTTGGCAATCATCCGTTGTTCGACTACCCGGTTTTTGTGATTATTAAAATAAAACATAGATATTATATATTATTTACACGGTTCGAGGTATTTATGTATTTAATTAAGTATTCTTATTAAAAACCATAAATAATATAGGGAACAATTATTACTTATATTTTATATTTTATACTCCGAAGAGCTGAGTATTAATTTAAAAACATTAAATGAATATTTTTCGTTAGAAGTTTAGATAGAATATAGAAGGGCAATATCTACGCATTTTGCGAATCGTCCTTAATGCCACTTCACTTCAATTGTCTAAACTTCAAACGATCATAGATAAAAAAAAAAAATAAATAAATAACTTTAGTTTTATTTAATAATAATTGTTCAAAAAAGAAAAAAATATTCTACTTCAGACTATGTGAAATGAAAATATTATTGCTAATAAAATTGGGTTTAAAAAAATAAATATATATATTTATATATGTATAATGATAGTTTTATTAAATGCAATAATAGTGTACAGAACGACGCAATAATTCAATGCTTACAGTCGTTGTACCGGATCAATTTTTTTTTCAGTACAAAGAATGCGTTGAACGAATAAGTCGGTTCCAAATAATTATTATTAACGAGACCAGACATTTTTAAATTGGTAAGGTTCGTTTAACGTAAATAAATACGATTTTTCCAAAAACCGTTGGTATACGTTTAATCTCCGTCAATTACTTTACGATTGTCGTCTGTCAATTTAAAAATAATGTCAGTTCTGACAGATTTTCAGTCTATCAATAAAAAGATGTACATTCGGGATGGATAATGTTTATGGGTCCGTTTTCCCGTCTCGTTCAACTTGTAATTTCGAATTTATTACAACGCCAAACGTTTGTGTATCTACATGGAGATTTGTAGTGAATCCGTCGTGTGTGCACAATTAGTTTAGGACTTATCCCTAAAACAAATCCGGAGAGAGCAATAGAAATGTCGGCTACCCTCGTTTTGCATCAATTTCAATACTCTGATTATGCCAAACATTTGTGTGTTATTTGTATATAGAAATGTGAATAGACTCACGTCGTTAGTGCGCAAATTAGTAAACGATATTATACATGTATAGTTTATTCGTGTATACTTGACGTGCACAACGACCCTACGTGACACGTGTGCTTCACTTATATCTAATATGTTGATTACTTACCAGTTACCATTAATTCCACGTAGGCTTTCAAGTTTTTGTTTCATACTGTTATACATTTTAATTCGTAATTAATCTATTACCCGCTTAAATTAATCAAAACTATAGTTTTGAAGACATTCTCGTGAGCATTAAAAAGACAACATTGGTTATATAATTTTTAGTAAAATAATACCCATTTAAATAAATAATGTTAATACATTTGAAGACACTAACAGACAATTATTTTGGATAAATTAAGTAGAAATAAACATACTATCTTGTCTTACTTGTTTAAATATTTGAACACACTAAACTTTTAATAAAAGCTATTAAAAAAATTCAGATTTATAATGTGTGATTTTCGTATGAAAAAATCACATTTAAAATGTTACCGCCATCATTGTGGCCAGTAGGCCGCAATAATAGTGTACTTACTACTTATACACTAACGCCACAGGTCGTTTTAAACAGACGTAAAGTATGGTCCGAATCGCGTGAGTAGATAACGAACGTCGTTTTTGTATAAATTATATTATTATAATATAATTATATATTCAGTTTAAACAGATATTATAGTCCAGAACTATAATTTAATTTTTAGTATTTGAACATGTACCTATTATTACTACATGTGCTTTCTTTTAAAAACTTATTCAATTTGTGATTCGAATATATTGTAAAGAGAGAGAGAGAGAGAGAAATAAAGATATAGAGTTCAAATTCGATGCCGTGTTTAAAATCGTTTTTTCAAACTATTCTACTGAAAAATAATAAAAATTACCACCCTATGATACCGAGTGTATGAAACTTAAAGAGTATTGTTTGAAATAAAGACTTTAAAGGTTATATGTCTAATAAAAATAAAACCCACTCATATTCTTAAACTCTTAAATCAATAGATTCCTAGCATTGCTCGAAAAATAAATTTCTTATATCATTGATCCACGTAAATACTCTTAAGAGCGACAACTGCATTTCCACAAACCACTATGAATGGTTAACTTTCCTGAGTATCTTTCAAATTTTGTTGGTGAATTCTCGAAATTTGTTGGATAACTTTTAACTTTTGTTGGGCTTCAAGTTCAGCAGTATTGAAATTTTAACTATATGCTGTCAACTTCACGCCATCGGTGCAACTATTTGTCGGGCCTTTTTTTAATGACTTTATATTGTTATGTTTCTGAACTTTTGTACAGCTATAAGTAATATGGATACCACACATAATATTATTAATAAAATAATCAAATATCGTATACACAAACGTAGATATTTTTATTTCACATTTTCCATCGTTATTTATTTTCATGCTGTGCGAGAACAAGATTTTAATCTATAATCGTCATTTTTTAATTTAGTTAAAGACAAAAATATTTCGGCGTTGCCTATATGAATCACATTTTAAATTCTATGTTATAGTATCTTGGCATTTTAATTCAAAAGAACTATACTGAGTACAAACCAGTGCCCTGAACGTATCGGAACGCACTGAAATGGAATTGCGGTCCGTAATATTGACTTTGGCGTCAGTTCCGGTTAGTTAAAATTAGAATTTAAGAGTTCCGGATCGTAAAAATATTAAGTTAATATTAAAAAAAAATAAAGAAAATTGCAGCTCGGTAAAATGTTTCCGGCAGTATCACAATTAAGAGTATTAAAATTATTATAGTTATTTTTATAGAAATCAAGTTTCCGAAAATCCAAGTACCTACCTACTTATTATACATAACAATGAAACCTGTCACCACAGTCACTATCTATAACGAATTCCGAGAGCTCTGTTTATCTATTTTTTGTATCTATATGTATATGAATCTAATAATTTTGACTGTACAATCTGACAATATTAAAATTAATTTAGTCTGTGTTTTGCTTCGACCAGAGACTTGACATGTGCGTTAATGTGTTATGTTTAACGTGCGTTTTTTTTTTTTTTAATAATATAAATTGTAAGCTCTTTTTTATTACGTAGTTAAAAAACTTCCAAGCGGTTGCTTAGAAACATGAAATCCTAATAAAAATGTAGCCTCAGACTATGTCGAAACGATCGTTGAAAATAATTAAAGTTCTGATTGTAGTGCACATATCCCTGCAATGAGTTGGAATAAAAGTAAGTATAACGGTTTTAAATCATCATATAATCGGTTAATTGAAGGAATAAAAAGTTGGGTAGTCCGGTATGCAAAACAATTATTAAGCTTAAATTTTGTATTTATACGTTATTGTAAAACATGAATTTAAATAATTTAAATTTAAAATTAATCTTCTTTGTTGTTAAAATGTAATTAATAAAAATAAACTTTATTATAACTATATTCGCATATAACACAACATTTTCCATTTCAAACGAGAAGTTAAGATTTTTAACACGAAAATGTATTAAACAATAAATGAATAATATGTTGAAAAGAATATTGATATTCTTCATTTAAAGTTATACAAAAACAATTAATAAATTCAAGTAACGTAAAATTAAATAGGAACATTTTTAAATGAAAAATATTTTACTGCTAAAATATTTACCTCGTCATAATAACAAATATTTCAAATGCATATTGTATTCTGTAACGATACATTCCATTAGTTGAATATATAAAAACAATATTTCAGTTACAATTAATTAATATAATGACATTTTTCATTTTTTCAACAATCCGATACAACCAGAATGTATATCAAATTTAAATTAGATATTGCTTCATGCTATTTAATGTCAAATAACGATATAAATGTTTATAGTGCATAATTTATTTTTTTAGATATTTGTTTTTGTTTAAGGTATGACAAGGGATTATTTCTTTAATCTAGTAATGGAGTCGCGTGGTCGATAGTGACCAATAAAGGGACAATAACAATTTATCTGTGCTTTGGTCATTTCATTAAATAATGTCTATACCTGAATCCTGTGTCATCAATAATGAAATGCTACATACACGCACATTCATGGAACACGTGTGCGTCTGGGTGAGTGTGTATAAAATGTTAGAGGAAACGTTGGAAACGAAAAATGTCGTATTTGACACGTTTCTTTAGTGTAAAAAAAAAAATAGCTTATTTTATTATATTTATCTTTTTATTTTGTTATTGGTAATCTTACATATTGTTGCATGGTTCTTAACTGGCGTATAGGGTTTTTTTTTAATAAGGTTAATCATACTTATGATTGAAAAATAGCAATAAAATCGAGTACCTAATATTAAAATCAATAACTTTTCAACTTGTTTTCTTTTTTGTATTGACCACAGATTAAATTATTATTACCTTTTAATAATATTTCAATAGGTACTGCGGCGTATTGAAACCAAAACAAATACCCTACGCTGTAAACATTTTAATATTTTAATGCCACAAGTTTTTAGGCCCCAAGTACCTATTATAAAATTATTAATTCAATTATTAAGATTCCAATTAAATTAACTATGATATTATTATATAAACACATTATCATGAGTATCTACAGTTGTGTATTATTATATTAGGTGCAGTTTGCTTTGAAGATAAATGATCGTCTAATTGAATTTATTAATCAATTACAATATTATATAATTGAGTGTACGCCGTTTGAAATCGAAAACCGTCCCGAGTGCATTGTCATGTGCAGTGTGAATACTGTGTTTAACTTGCAATGGAAATGACATAATATAGTATTATATAATATTATCTATAAATTAACTGAAAACAATATCATAATCAAATAAAAGACGTAAGCTATCGAATGCCCTGGAGTTAATGTTCGTATACACAATTAAATAATAATATTGTATTAATTTTACGTCCCGAAGATGTTTCTAATGATGATTAATTTTACGTACGATTGTAATAAAATAAGTTAAAAGGTAATATTATTATTAGGTACCTACCTACGTACAATTATGTTCATGATTAATGATCAGTTGAAATTTAAGATTCTTTGTTTTATTGGAGTGTTTAAATAATTTGCTCATTCTCGTTTTGAACTAGCGAAAAAATTAAAACACGGATGGATATTGGTGTATTAATATTATTTGCTAGAATTATAATTTTACCATCATAAATATTTAACAGTGATCAAAAACGATTAGGAATATAAAACATAGGTATTGATATAGTCACTATAACATTATATGCGTGAAAACGATATAATATGTTATATTTCTTTGTGAGATATTTATAAATTATAATATTATAAGTTTTTATGTAAACTCTTGGAAAAATATTGAATTGTAAAAAAAAAAAAATGCTTGATGAAAATTAGCAGAATCCTTTTTACTATTTAATTTTGTCTAGATATTTTTTAAGAGGAAGCAGAACAACCGTCATTAATCTATTTTTCCGTTAATAATTATGTTCAAAATAAGGATGATTATAAAATAACATGACGGTTATTACTTCGCATGCTGTGCGTAACTTATCGTACAAAAATGGAAAAATTAGACGGTTCCACTATTTGATCACTGTACAATCTACAGAGTAGAAGAACGAAAACGTTATAAATCCATGTTATATATATATATATATATTGATTAAATAGAGGTGATCAAACAATGTAATAGTAAGTCTATAACTTGTGGGTGGTAACTGGTTAATGGTTTAACTTTTGAAAAATATGATTTGTTTAATTTGATTTCTTATCTAGTTATACAATAGCAACCGTTTAAGAACCTAAATTGGTGATGTTTAACGGTCACCGTGACGAAGACATTGTATTGTACACGTCGCGGGTATTGGATTTTTAAACTAGGAAATAATTAAAGTTAACGGCCAATAACAGCTAGAACGATTCACGTTATAGATTAAGGAAAAACAATGTTTTACGCTTCTAGAAAATAACTTCACTGTATAAATTCACTTTAAACGTTATGCTCACATAACAACAATACTTCTATCAATGGTATACCACATCGTTTATTAATAATATTATTATAATATGGCTCTACTAAAATACCTAATATTTATAAATACCTAAATACTTAAATAGAATACATTTTTTGGAAAATCATCCCGAATTACGCAACCAAGAATAAATAAAATCGTTAGATATCTGTAGCTGCTATATTAGAATAAAAACAAATTAATATTATGTATATCAAAAGCATGGTGATTCGTACAATTTATAAAATGAATATCAACTTCTAAACTTCTAATGAACTGTAATTAAAAACTATTAATCTGTTTCGAAAATTATAAAAATTTACATTAACTAATCGCCGACAATTAGGAAACAAGTATTTACTATAATCCTTTTTTAATAACTTCTACTATATAATAACTGTAACTGAACTCATTCTAATGAATTCTTAGTAGGTAACAGTTATACATTCATATTATTTTGAATACCTATCATAAAAGAAACAATCGTTCTCACGGTATTAGCTGAACGCGCACATGAGTAGTATGTCGGTCGTAGGTATTATTATGTTAACGAAGAACTTACTATATTATAGTGTGAATTAAATATGTTAAACTATTTTTAATGTTTTTTTATAAAACAAAGGAATAGCTTAGTGAATACGACTGTGTATAAATATTTTAAAATTATTATCTTTAGGCTACACGCAAACGAAAAGGTTTTGATAATTGACAAATGTGTTTTTTAACACACCTAGTTATTTGATTTTTATCGCAGGGGTTCACTGAGAAATAACGGGCGTGAGTAACTCGTTCAGACCCAAGTCAGAGGCGGGGTTGCAGCCTAGAGGGTACTTGCTATGGTCCCAGGTGAGCAGGGGCGGTAAAATACCTTTTGCCGAAATGCTCCTCATGCTTGTATATGTATAATGTGCGGCGTACACACGGTGTCCATAAAAGAGGAAATAATAAATCAACTCATATACTATATTATAATAATCGTGGAGAATGAAAGCGTTAATTAAATAAGAAGATAATCTATTAGATACTTATACTCACTCATTTATGAAACAAATTAACTATCATCCTATAGAAACGTCACAGTATAGAATATGTTCGGTATATACACAATATTATTTCAACCGTATTATATATGGCGATATTTAGCTGTAGAATTCAAAACGGCAATATCATGAGCTCAAACGATTTTGCAATTTTAAATTACATTATGTTCGACTATGCGGAAATTTATCATTTTAACGTACGCTTTTAAGTTTAATTTTTGAAGAATAAAACGTCAAATTATGTTTCAAAGTATACGTTATCGTAGTGAACCATCGAAGTAGAACCGTAATTAAATTTAATATTTTTATTTTATGGTGAATCCAAAAAATAAGAAGTATTTTACATTTATATAATATTTATAATTTATAAGTATAAAATATGAAAACTATTAAATTAAATAAGCAGATTTAAAAAAATAATGGTATTTTCCTGAAAGTACAGTATTTTAGTATCAGGTAGGATTCTTGAACGTGGACCATGGTAAAAAATATGAATACCTATCTGAGTAATAAAAATCATCTTATTCAATAACTTCCTAAATAAACGGATATACTGTTTTGTAGAATACACTTCATTTCCGAATAAAACTGCATAATATAAACCGTAAACAGTGTAAACATAAAATAACACCCGACGATTATAATCACATAATTTGAATAATTATGAATAACAATAATTACACATTTATAAACCTAGTACCTACTGCATTATTTTAAAAGACACATTACGTAATTAATAGATATTATATAAGTAAATTTATTAGAGATGCGATGTTTTAATTTAAAGCAAACTTAAGTATGAATAAATTAATGTAGCTGTGCTTCCTATATATATTATTTATGATAAAATGACAGAATTAAATTATTGGTTCTTCTATATATCTCCAAAGCTATAATAATACTTAATAAAAATCATTCTGAAATTTGTTGTTTTTAAAATAAAACTTACAAAAAACAAAACTTGTAAAACAATATTATACTAATTTGCATATTGTGGGAGTATAATATTGTAATTATTATTATTATCATGCCATATTAATTGAATTAATGTGACGCAATATCATATCGAATGAGAAATTGGCGAGCTTTCAGTAACTCGAAAAAAACAATGACTTTATAAACTGAATCATGAACTAAATTATTGTGATTTTGTAATTATTATAGGTAGGATTTTTTTGTTATATTACCTACTATAAATTATAATATGACGTTCTTCTTGTTATAATAAAGGACTCTGTTCTTCCTATTTATGAACCGTCGTGGTAGTAACTTGATGGGCGATGGTACCATGTATTGTATTATTACACGTCATAATATGGTCGTTATTGATATATAGTTTAAACTGTAAAATTTAGAGGATAGACGTCGATTAATTTCGTCGGTTGAATAAGATTTGCGAAATTATAACCAAAGTCTTGATCGACTGGAAGCTTAATGGTTTATACGTAGGACATATAATATATTATATTATATTGTTTTATCGATACGTGTCTACATAATATTTATTTGAGAATTGGGTCAACTTTAAATGTAAGTACGATAGGTGGATAAATTAATTGAAAAAATCATAATTCCAAGTTAATTTGATTTAAATGAACACAAGACGATGTATTGACGTATTATTATCAAGCACAGGGTTTATTTTCTGTTTCTGGCTCACGCGTAACATTTATAAAATGCATTCACGCAAAACCATTTGTTCTAGTGTTTTTGGATTATCCGAGAGTAAAATTGCCTATAAAAAAAAGTTATAGAAAATAATATTTTTAGGCATATGATATATCGATTGTTTAAAAAAGATTTATCAAACCTTCAAAATTATTTTTTTCTATAATTTTTATGATAGGTATTTTCGCTCTGAGATTACTCAAAAATCATAACAAATGACTACGTGAAACCAAACCCTAATCTCACCCTACGTGAGAGAGAAAAAAAAATATTGCACTGACAAGTTGGACTTGTTGGTTAGTAGTTAAAAAATAATAATTTAACTCGTCAGGCTTTAAGTTAAAATAAAAAAAATATATTTAACACAGTTTAAAAAAGTTAATCTACTTTTTTAATTGGTACATACCACATAAAGAGTATTATTTGTGGTATCGTCAATATATGATTTTACTTTATCAAGACACAAAACAAAAAATATAGTATTGGTTTGATTAATTTAAAACAGCGTAGGTGCACAAGTTAATATTAATACTTACAATAAAACCATTAGGACCAAAAAATTCAAAAACATTTTTAATTTTAACCTGACTGATTATTTTTAATAAATCGACTGAAAAAAATCCGAGTTGTTTAAACAAAATATATTAAAACAGTTAATAATGAAATTAACTTTTAACTAGTTAATTCGCACGTTTGTGTATATATTATATAAATTATTATGACACGTTCTGATAACAAAACGTTACCTACCTAGTCAATTAGCAACTATTATTATTGTCAAAATCGCAAATGCACACGACGGCAGAATGGCGTTTAAACACGATTATTAGGTTAGGTGATGGTGCAGTGGCGGAAACACAGGTATAGTATGTGCAAGCAAGTTTCAATAATGACGTATGCTTCTGTCGTGTGATCGTTGAGCTGAAAGAATCCGTCTCAGCGCGTCCGTTCAATCGAATTTATTATCAGTCGGTAACAGTCGTCGTCGTCGTCGTCGGCATAATAATAATACTGTACAATAAGGATCGATTTTAAGCCTATATTTTATATATATAATATTATGTATAAGTTGTTGTATGAATACCGCTTTTGCCAATAATATAATATAAAGGCTTAAAGCAGGTGGTAGATCTAAGACATTTAATTTGTGAGGGAGAGAATTAATATAAATTATCAGAGTGAATATAACATAATATTTTTCTCGTAGGATAAAGATGACATGTTTTTTTAAAAATATTATTATAGTAAATACTTACCAAAAAATGCAGTTTAACAATCATTTATTTTCTGTTAACGTCCCGAATCGGCTAAATAACCGGGAGATAGTATTTTGCGTCACATTTTCAACAATATTCAACTTATTAACAAAATAAAATTGACAGAAAAGGCTTAGTTTCGTCATTAAGCTATAAGTATAAAAAAAAAGGTGAGTAAGCTAGGTATTATATTTCAAAAATTATATTATTTTGTATTACGAAAACAGTACATACTAAACGAAAATTTACTTATTTAATATACACGGAGTTTGTTTTATTTATATACATTTATTTATAATTATAAAATTAGTGGTGCTAATTACAATTTTAATAAGGTGAACAATGGCGAAAATTACAATTTTAGTAGGTACACGATGGCACAGATTACATTATGCGTTTTTATTTAATTTTATTAAAGTGGCGTAAATGACATACACCCAAATAACCATGATATTTTCTTCTATATTGTTGATTGTAACAACATTGTTGAATAATAAGTTTGAAATCGTTAAAAATTAATGTTTAAAATGTGTTGGCAAAATTTTTTTGTTTTTTGGAATTTGCGGAGAGGGTAAAACAGAAAACAGAAATTCTATGTAATAAGAGCGTTAGAGATATTATAATATTATTATTATTACTATGAAACACATGAGTAGGCAGTAGACAGTTATAAAAGCGGAGAGCCTTTGCAGGATAACGCGATCCATTACTATTATTGGTCAATACGACGTGTAATATTATATTATTATTATTTTAATGATGATAAGGCGAGCGGCATAATATGATACCATTAAGCACAATACTTGGTATAGCCGTATTATATGACGACTACGGTTTGGGTCCCTTCGACATTTCGGGCTCTCTCATTCGGGCCATACTCAAAATTATATTAATCGCCTCGGCGCGAGCGTTGCGACGTGAAGACATTATAATATATACTCTATTACGCGGCGTCACGGCGACCAATGCAGTTCGCAATACACAATAATAATAATATAATAATTTATAATGTGTTTACGTACAATAATAATATTATATTATTATGACATTACGTGTATAGAATATGTGCGACGGGGACGGACTTGGAACGCATTCGCAAATTCACATCATAGTTGACCATCACCGGGCACGTCAAACCCGCAACAGGTCTCATTCCTTTGCGATCCCATTCGACGATGTTGTGGCGGACGTTTTCGTTATTGGCTTTATCCGAGGATATTAATTTTCTCGAAATGCAATAACATGCAACGATGCAAGATGTTTCTTAATATTTTTTTTTTGTCCGTAGGGTTTTTCTACTGGTCACTAAATTCTTGTCGATGTTGTAAATAATATTATAAATAAAACAATAATATTTACGGTCCACCGAAAAGTTTGCAGACTTTGTAAAAGAAAACACACAGAGCAAATTTATAATAAAGCGCCATAACAATGTAAATACTTAAAATGTACTAAAAAGTTACTAAAAATATTATAGGTCTTCTTCACCGAATTTGTGGAAAATAAATTTAAAACCATATTCGTACTTTGATAAACTGTCTTCGTTTGACGTTTAGAACTTGAATATATTTATACACAGAAAAAGATTATTCTATGTCAAAGTTTTAAGTCCAGAATTGTTTTTTTCACTTGATATTTTGATACCTACCATAAATTCTACAGTTTGTTGGACCGATTTTGTAACTATTATATTATTGACATATAAGATCTAATTTAATAGAACATACATATAACTGAGATCGGATCTTCTTAATGATTGAAGTAATTTGATGAATAACTCTTATAATAACCAGGTATATAGATTTTGAATTTTTATTTCAATACCGGTACAACAATCGTTGTTCAACTTGAATGGTTTATAATTGATAGTTATTTATGGTTATTGTACTGATTGTCTGTATATAACTTTAATTAATAACGCTTTCTTATTTATTATTAGACCGAAAATTAGTCCTCTGTGTGCTATCTATAGTTTTGTCTGGTAAAGGTTAACTAAGTCACTAAGAAACAAACGCGCTAGACATTATGGTGACGCAATACTGTTTTAGTGTTTTATCATATTGAACGTCATCCCTGGAAAGCATTAATACGGATCTATGATAACAAGAAAAATGTTTTTTTTTTTTGCATTCTACGACAGATATGAGATTTACTTAAAACGTTATTGATTTTTTTTTAAGAAACAATATTAAGCAAATTGAGAATAAATACATCAAAAGTGAGAGAAAATAAGTAAAAAGAACATTCTATGAGTTTAAATGAAATACTTAAAAACCAAAAAAAAAAAAAATAAATGAAATGATAGTTTTAAACGTTTTTGATTACGAATACTTTCAAAAACTATATACCAAATAATGATCTTATTTAATTTAATTTCATAATAAAACATTGTAATTACTCTTTATTTGATAGTAAAATAAAAAATAAAAAAAAGAATATGCTAGTCCATTATTTTACAAAAATTTATTAATTTTTTATGCTTGTTTTTTCTAAATATTAATGGATATTTGTTTTTTCTTTATTATTTTAACTTTTATTTTTAATACATATAATTTATAAATAATTTTACTTATCTCGATAAGAATAATATATTTTAAAAACAATTTTTATAAATAACTCTGAGCATAAAATATATAAAACAATTAAAACAGAATGATATTATTTTGTTTACTTTAATTACCATTATTTTACTCAAAAGTTTCATACGTCAGTACTTAAGAAAATTGTTTTTACCAAAAACGTCTTTAATTTATACAAAACGCACGTATAAGGTAAACAAATATTATGTTTGTCTAGCTTTTTCACGTTTTGGTTTTTAGTATTTCTCGTCTCTACTAATCACTGCTAAGTTGAAAGTCTCAATTGTCTGGTAATGCAGGTTTTTCGAGGCAGTTAACATAATATAAAATAAAATATTACAAAAACTTTATTAAACAAAGATTTATAGTAATTTTTTAAATATAGACAATAATAATTGCTCGTTAATAGTAGATACAGTTGGTATCTGCATTTTACTGTATAGCCATAGCCCATAGCTTTACACTTTAATCGTAAATACTGGTAGACTGCTTTTACCTTATATTATTATAGTGTCTACTTTTGCACATTACCCATTTTTATAGTATCATTTGCTACTAGAACCATTGGAATTGGTGAAATACATTTTGTTAGTTGATGTCTTACCCGCATTATCGTGATTTCATGCCTCTGCAGATGTTTCAAGAATAAAAAACATTATACTTACAAATAGTTATAACTCATAATAATAGTTATGATAATGATAATGGAGATTGGAGATTGATTTTTAAAATATCTTTTATTTTCGTAATTATCGTAATTATTAGCTTATGATTTAGTGACATGTGGGTGTTGTATACAATTATCTTTATATTGCATGGTGATATTTTTATTGTTCTCAAAAGTTTTCAAATATACATTGAAAATACTTGATGAAATGAAATTTCATACACTGTTTAATAAAAATGAAATAACAATGAAAAGTGTATCCATTTTATTAATTTATAGTATTTTAGAAAAAAAAATTTCTTTTAGTGTTATATATAATAATATATATATTATTTATTACATATAAAAGCGTTTGAATCAAATCGAGCTGTTAAAAAATAAAAAGTTCTGTCGTATATCGTATTATGTGAAAAAATGATAAACTTAGTTTACAAATTTACTAGTTGTGTTGTAAGTGTTATCATTATATATTTTTTTTTGTTTTAAAAAAGGTGTTTTATGATATAATAAAGCTATTAATATCCTATGCATTAACATCAAATTGTGTATTTTAAATAGAAAGTTGAATTGTAATAGATTATATTTTCTGATATTCATTATTTGATTAGATTATTATTTAAATTGTTATATGAATCTATGATATTGTCATCAATTTATTTATAAAGACTGAATTTACACTTGAAACTCGTTTGGAAATAATGTTTTGTGTTTGCTTAACTCATCTTCGAATTACCCAAATCATTCCATGAAAACTTTTGTATACGTGAATAGTTTTAAATATTTTGAACCTTGCACATCGATACACCAAACAAACCTTCATTTTATCCTTATAAAATACTTAATAGCTCTCCAGAGGCTCAAAATGTTCTTGCTCATATTTCATTTACAGTACCTTAGCATAAAACGTGATATTCGTAAAGAAAATTATAATACAGGTAATGTTTGAAAGGTTTAAGTCTATAAGATTAACAGATTTTAAATAATAACATAATAAGTAAAATGTTTGAGGATGTATATCGCTGTTTTTTGATTAATATCCAATTTGTAATTTTTTTTTTTTTTGAAAATCACTTAAAATTTGATTATATATTTATGAAATTATTTTGAAGTATAATTCGAGAAAACATAATATTTTTTTTTCATTTTTGATCAAGAAACATAAATTAAAAACAAATTTTAAAAAGTGGAAAATTTCTAATGTTTATTAAAAGCTTAAAAATATCTAAACTATTTTGATAACAATATGTTTTGAACATTTTAATATAAATATCTGTTGAAAGTTTTAAGTGCCTACAGTTATTTCTTTCTGAAATTAAACATTCTTGATTTTAAATAATAAAAAAAAAAAAATTGATTTAATCGAAAGCTGGTAACTATTACATAAATATTCTCGTTTTCTTCCTGTTATTTATTAGGTTTACCAATTATTAAGATAATTAAAATAATTGCTTAAAATCTGTATCTCTGACTAAACAACATAATACATATACAATTTTTTCTCCATGACGTACACAAAAAATAAATAAATGAAAAATTTAAAATACTACTTCTAATAATAATCATGGTAAATCTAATTAATTTATTCAATTTTTGATCCACTAGGATAATATTAAGAATATTTAAAATAATAAAATATAGATGTGTTTTTTTTTATTTGGTTCTATTAAACAAGTAGAAATAATTTAGATGGTTATATTATAACACAATAATATATATGAGTATTTAAATAGTTCAGTTATTTATTTAAAAATACTTTTCAATATATTTTTTATAGGTACCAACATAATTATTATTATATGTATATAAATATAACATATATTTATTGATAGGCATTATATGTTCAAGGTATATATTATATGAAATCGGAAAAAATAAATTATTAATGGAAAGGTCTTCACATTTAGTACCAGTCAGGTGTGTAATAATAATGTTTTGTTTTATAAGGATATATTGTTTAATTATAAAAACATGTGTAAAACATTTTAAGTTTTTATTTCTCGTTTTAATGAAGCTATGTGTTATTATTTTTAAAATTTTGTTTTTGGAGTACGTTTACGTCCCAAAAAGTGATGACTAAGGAAAAGTACATAGTTACTTTCATTAATAGTTTTCATTAATCCTACGTGGCTATGTTCATACTTTAAAAGTTTTTATACATTTAGAGTTTGGTGATTCTTAGAACAAAACAACAGAACTGTAGTTTAACGAAACAGTAGATATATAATAAAAAAAACCCTCAAATAATAATTATTCATAAATCGTTCAAAAATTATTACAAGTTTACTGCTGGCATACGAAATAAATCCATAGTAATTTTAATATCAAATATTTGAATGTTTATTTGTTAATCTAAACACAGTAGTAAGTATAGTAATACAATCATAAAATCGTATCGAGTACGTGATGATGAGTTTAATAACCGCATTAATTATATTGTTCGCTTATGTTATGCAGCTTTCAAAAGCTTAAACAAAACACTACTATGGCATCCTAAATAAATGACGGATTTTGGAACTATATTACCTCAAAAGTACAAAAATTAAAAATATAGATATTATTATAATTGTTAATATATATATAACATCGAATATAAAGATCAATAATTTCTTTGAAATAAATATTAAAATATTAATATAAATAATTGATAAATCGAATAATGGTTTCGATTTTTAAAAAAGGAGAAAGAGATTAAACCTGAAAATATTTAAAGTGTCAGATAATTAATGTGCTGAAAAACACTATAGTTTATAAATATATTGATAAATAATATATTTATAATATTGAATAATAAAAAATAAATTTTAAAACAACTATATTAACTATATTGTTATATTAAATGTATACTTATTATACTTCAAACACGTGTAAACTTTCATAGTTTATTAAATGTAGTACATAATTTATAATATTGAAAAGGGATTATGTTGTGTTCCCAGAGGATTTATAATAAATAAAAAAAAATTATTTTTTTATTTTTATGTTCTATTAGTCAAGTTAGCTCGATAAAATTCAACCATTATATTATTCATATTAAAATGAATCATTGATCAATAAAAAATATTGCAAAACTACTAATAATTTGGCCTAGATATTAAGAGAATACTTTTTTTTTAAGTATTTTTACAGGAATATATTAGAAACCATACTATTCAATTAATTTACAGCCTCAGAGGTTAGTTAAAGTGACGTTTTTATTACGCAATATAAATTATTCGTTTTTTTTGAAATTTAAGTATTCCTACGCGATTCACAGTGTTTGAAAAATATTCTAACCGAGAAAACATAATTACAAATGTGTATTCTAAGGATTCGGAATAGATTTATTATCAGACGTCATTTGTGAAAAGTTTTCTTAAGAATGACAGTCGAGAAAAATTCTCGAAATACTAAAGTAAACATACATTAAGAAACCGTATTTTGATTAAGGTTTGCACAACTCCATCAGAACGTCAAAGGAGTACCTCTCAACGTGTTGACCTATCTTTAATGTCATATATTATTATATTATTCTTTCACACTGATATTTCTACGAAATTGAAAACAATTTTCCATTTCACTCAATTCTAGACACCAATTTCATAAAGAATGAAAAACTATATTAATATCGAGTATAACATTTCTATGTGAATTTAAATTTTCTAATTGTGGTATTTATTTTCCAATAAACTAGAAATATAAATTATATTTTACTCTGCATTTTATAGACAAATAATAATTTGTTGAAGTTTTTTTCATTTGTAAATTATTTGAGAGTAAATTCGGTTGAATTAAATTTTAGATATTGAAAAATTACGTTTTTAACAAATTAAAATATCTTCTGTTATTCTGCATAAACATTTAAAACATTTAAACATAAACGAGCTTTGGAGAAAATTAATGAAGTATCATAAGTTAATACAAAACCATTTGAAAAAATAAAATAAAATAAAAGTTATATCAACATCTTAAACTAATTATAAAAAAAAAAAAAAAACAAGGAAAAAATATTAGTTCAAAATTCAAATCCATATAAAAATTTTAAAAAACAATAGATATTAATAAAAATACTTTATAAAATAATCTCGAATTGTATGCAAAGGGGGTACCTATGAACTAATAATTAAATAATATTATATTTCGCAATATTTATCGAGTATATCTTGATATATCTAATAAGTATTAAGGATCATTTTTTAAATTATTATACCAATCGGTTTCCAAACAGTATCTCAGAGTGCAGTTATTAGGTATTGATCAATATTGTATCGTTGAATAATGTCAAAGAAAATGAACTATAATAAAATGTTTAATAACATTAAGCAAATATTTATACTATTTTGTGTAACATTCTCGGTACGAAATAATCCAGTAAAGAATACAAATAATAAGTGTAGGTAAGTGAAAAAAAACTAATATTATTTATACCAATATTTTTATTATTAATATTATTTGAAATTAGTTTAATAATTTAATAGTAATATACTACTATGTTGAGAGGATTGTAAAATACTATTCAATACCGTTCTACTAAATTAAAGAACAGGTAGAATATGCGAAATAAATTTCTTTTCAAATTGGTGTTTAAATTATAATTAAATAGTAAAAATTATTTTAATTTAATATCTACAAAAATTTAGTAATTATAAGTAAACATAATAAATATTAATAATAATAATAAACAATATATTTTAAACCATGAATTCAAATGTTAAAATGTTAAAGTGCAAATAAATATTCAGATTTTTAATTACACGTGGGATTCAGTTATCAATTGGGTACCTATAATAATTATAATAAAAAATAATAATAACATAATAAATACACATGTTATGCAAATCACAATTTTTGTATTAAAAATATTTTGATGTTGTATGTACCTATTTGATCAGTCAATTTTAATTTAAAATATTTATCAGGTATCACTAAAATTCATTTAATATTTCTGTCAAATCATTAAAACGAATTATTAATTTAATATGGAATAAAATATAATGAATGACGTAGTCGATTTCAATCGCTTGTTTAAATGTTGGAATTTGTGGTCGCTTACAGAAAGGTTAATTCAAGAGAACACTAAGTATCTTTTGGTTGGAAGAGCCTCACAAAACCTAACATTAACAATATAATAATATAATCTATAATGCAACATGATATAATAAAGTATGTTCGTTGTTATGAATAATTATTATTGTAACAGTTTTTTTAGGAGTTATTAAATATGTATTTTATTTTTTTAAAACAAATATAAAATATTTTAATTGATTTATTCATACCACTCGGGTCATAAAATATTTCTCATTATAAATAAACTGATAATTTCGATTTCAATGAACTATAATTTTTTATCAATCAATCGGTGTTATAATTATTATTCTATGAATATGAGTATATCATACGTCTTATATATAGAAAGTCTTATATGATTTTTTAAAATCAACGATTTTATACGTGTACAATGAATAATATTCCATCTTGTACTACATGACCTATAATTTTTCTACAATATTTCTTCGTATCTTTATGAATCTTATCTATAATTGATATTTTAAGATATTCTAAGACGTATTTCCCATATATTTAAAATAACATTTAACTTACGGTGAAAAATACTAAAGGAAACCCAGTAATCGCATCTCAACCCGATTTACGAACAGAAATTTTCTCCAGAACGCGATGATCCTACACCGCTGTAACTTTTTTAAAATATTTATAATTACAATACATCACTGTCGTCTGCCGAGAGCTGAACGATGCGAGACGAGTGTTTGACACTCACGAATTGGCTTTTTTTTCGCTTTGTTATTCTACGGTGTGCATTTACTATAACACGAACGAAATATACGAAAACGTACTGAAAAAATACACTGAAGAGAACAGTCTGACAAATAAGAGCACTTCATATAAAAAACAAAACTAGAAATGTAAAAGCAACATCATTACATATAATAATATACACATTACATTATATACCGTATCTTTGTTATTATTTATAAATTATTCGTCTCAAACGGTTATAATACGTATAATATACGGTTATGTACACGTGTCTTTTATTATCCCAATAGAGCAATATTGGTGATAATATTAAACACACTACGCAATATATTGATGCGTTTTTAAACGTTAAAACGCAATTTTATTAGTACATATTACGAAAAAAAAATAAAACCCATCGCGACAAAAAACTTTTAATTAAATTTGAAAATATTTCCTTTTCTATTTTATTTTAATTTATTTTTTAAATGTCGTTCAGTCTACGTATATAACGCGAGCTGCTCACATACACACAAACACACACGTGTACACTTACACTCATCGTTGGCGAGTTTATAGTTTACGCATACACAAGCGCTAACCGATACATATCTAAAACGCGATTACTGTTTTTTTTTTTTTTTTTTTTATATCCTCTGTGACATCGAATTACAGTCTGATTAGTAAAGCTGTGTCCATGTCGAGTATTTTTTATCGCTATAGTAATTTTTGTGTGGGCCATGTTTTATGCTGACTATTAGTTAATAAATATATATTAAGCGCGTGTTTCAATTGACTCGTATAGATTTATTCGTGTATATTATATTATATTATTTTACATGGGTGCGAGTATTATAATATTCATGTATATTATTTCCATTCTACTTTATTTTAGAGGAGCACGACGAATGTTAAAACGTTACCGGTTTTTTTATAAATTATGTACGAGGAAAGTTTATGAGAAGTAGAGAAATTGTAGATTGTTATGAATGGTTGAAAAAATAAAAACACCTTATCTCTTCTTATTTTTATGCATTGAACAATCGTGGTAATATGCCTACTAAAGACAAATCGGTTATTGTATTATTATAAATACGAGTTTACCTATATATTTATCCAGTTATATAACGAACCTAACGGTCGAATGCTCCGGTGCTGTAACGACCTCGTTGATTTTGATTTCAATTATGATTCTGAATCTAAACTTCGGCATTAATGTTTGACTTTTTGAAACATAATTAATTGAATTCTCGTTGTTGTTGTTTTAATTTTATTTGTACGTTTTCCATTATATCTATATTACTTATTAGTAATTAATTTCACTCATTTATGTATACAAGATTTCCTGTTACGTTAAATTGTATACATCATTTGCAAATATAACCTTTGATAATTTCTCATTCGTTAATATAAAATTTGATCTAAAATTAAATTTGAACTCGATAGATGATTATATAGAACCACGATAAATCTTTTTAATAAATCCGATATTAAATATTACACTTATAAACTTCCAAAAACAAACAACTATCTGTAGTTATTAGAAGCATTCCCATACACATATTTGAGCTTATATATAGTTAACAAACTACAAGGAGTTAAATTTGAAGTCATTTCAATCACACCTCTTTAAAACAAGTTTAAAACTCCAATACCAATCATATCCGTTTTACTATTCAAATCATCTATCGAAATATATTCTTTAAACAGGCTTTTTCATTTATGATAGAAGTCGGACCAAGCCAACTCTCCAAAGACATAATATATACCTCAATATCCAAATCATCAAAATTTCTCCCACATAAAAAAGTTCTGCCGTTTACTACCTAAATGCGTCAAATGCGCAGATGACCACCATTCCAGTCATTGTCAAAAAACAAAAGAAACTCTGCTGTAATTTATAAACTGTCAAAGTTAGTTATCATTCAGGGAGTTATAAAGGTTGTTCTTTTTACAAAGGTATTTAAAAAAAAAAAAAAAAAAAAATACAAGAACCGCGTTACTCCAATCTCGAGCAACTATATGAAAATAATAAATATTCCTACAAAATACCTCTATCAGTGCTCATAATGATGCAACCATAAAACGTTCATACATAACCTCAACTAAAAGTATAAATTCAGCACGATAAATCAATAAATAATTCAAATAACGATTTCATGAAAACACTTTTACCTCTAATAAATACCATAAATACCTTTGTTTTACAATTACTGCAGAAATAGAAAATCTGCTAGTTATCATCAATTATATAGCTATCGTCATATTAGAACGACAACTGTTAATAAAAAAAACAAAGAAATAACACTCTACTATTCTTTCTTAATCATAACTATACGTAGATGTCGCATGCGTTACAAAATCTCGCTTATCGAACATAGATATAACTATTTTTCCCGTTTACAAAATATTACCACGCTGACCGTATTAATATTATAATTCTCCCGGGTTATGGGTGGAATTACTATTATAGTCTTGTTCGTAACAAATCAAACAATAACAAATTTCCGAACTTGTCTTGTCGAGCGAAGCCATATCAATACTAATTAAATAAAATAATAGATATTATGCTACTTTTGTCAGCACGGATTACGAAAAAATAACGAGTCTAGATAACTCATTTCTATTGGTAGGTGATTTGAAACGCTAAACAGAGTAACTGGGGCTGTAAATCCGAACGGCATTAAATTACAATCATTTATAGCCAATACGCCATATTATCGTACTATACATGCTCTTAATGAGCCAACTTATTTCTCTTCAAATTTTATTAGACAGCACAATATCCTATAGATATTCTAGTAATTAAATCAGTTCCATTCTAATTCGTTTAAGAACCCCCCCCCCCCCTGTTGTAGAACTTGACTAGGATCATCTATACTAATAACAATTACGATCAAACCATTTCCTCGATTCTATCAGAAAAACAATTTACTATTTAATGGTAAATATAAAATCGAATTGAAAACATATACGCTTATAAACACATTTTTAGAAACTTTTATTTTTAAATAAATATTTATGAATATTATTTTATAATATTAAGCCGTTTTCATTTCACTACATCCCACTCGTAACCGATTCCTATAACAAGCGTTCAACAACAGCCATATAAGTCAAAATACAATCAGCTATAGATATGTAAATTATTTTTTACGAATTACCTATAAATTAACATTGGATCGACATGAATAAAATCTACCCTTCAACATAGAAACAATATCAAACAAGTAAATTTTACCTGATAAATCTAACATTTTATTATTGATAACGTTTCGTCTAACAATTTTGTATCCAAAAACAAAATGCTCATATCGCACTGTGACATCGAACAATTACCTAAAATACCTACTTAAAAGTTAATTATGATTTATGAATTCACTGACATTAGGTTTTTTCAGTTCACTGTAACTGTTACGTGCTTCCTTAAAATATAAACACTATCGAAATAAATTCAGACGTTTAAACCTGTCAATAAATTCCAAGTCCGGTAAATAAACCGACCAAATACAAATTAAAATATGCCAAGTACTATAGTATCGCATAATACAAGTGTATTAACTGGTAAGAACATTACAAACATCTTATGTGGAAATCAGGAAACCGACTATCGCCAACAATATTTGGTTGTGCATTATTTATTTTCTGCCATCAAAAAAAAATAAACAGTTATAATTGTATATTTATTATTATATTATTTGTACTTAGATTCCCATGTTTAATAAATAGTAAATATATATATATATATATAATATATATTTATTTATGTACATCAGGTACATCAAATTAAACATCATAATTTATATATATTTATTATATATATATTATATTTATATATATATATATTTTAGATTCAAAATTTTACAATATTAGATTTTCAGCCATAGGTAGGTTAGGTCTGACTACAGTTCAGTGTCAGAAGTTCATTTTTAGCTTTGACGGTTCGTTAACATTACTATAAAGTGAATCAATCTATTACGAAACATTAAAAACATTGAAAGTTAATAATAAGAATAACTTTATCTGTGTTTACTATTACTATTGTTCTGAATGTTCTGTGCTATTACTGTTTAGTGTTCATAATTTCGTATTTTTGTATGCAGTCTTTATTTAAATTTTAAGCGATTCATGAGTATTTTAAACTGTACTATTTATGTATGCAAAACTTATTACATACATTTATAATGTTTTTCATCAAACATTAATCGTTACAAACTTTTTAAACGAAATATGCTTTTTAGTTTTTTTCAGACTAAAATTTTATTATCAGTTAACACTCTGTTTTGGCCAGTATTATTTTACAATTTAGTAACAATTTTCATGTAAGAAAAAATAAAATGTTGCTTTATCGGTAATTAACATTATTACGGTGAGATTTCCATAGATAATAATAATAATAATAATAATAATAATATAATAATATTATTATCCATGGAGATTTCAGGATAATAAATTCTACCTTTACAGCTGGTTAGGTTATGTCTATTTCTTTGCTGTTTACGGTTTATCCGGGTGGTCAGGCTGTAGTTATAGCTTAATTATTGGAAAATTGTAAATAGCATCGTCACAAAATGGGTACATAAAAAAGATCTGTTCTTTTTGTTCTTTTATACATATATTTGTTATTTGAAGAAAAGTATACAATCCATACTCCTTAATTCTTTAACACAATATGTAGATAAGTTTGATGGTGTGAAAGTCATGTAAACTTTGGCGAAATATTTACAAGAAAAATTGATTATTTATTCAACTTTGGATCAAATTAATATTAGTAAAAATATATTTGATGAATACTATGGGTAAGTTTATGAATGTACTTTGTAATTATTCAAATGAAATTATTAACTAATATTCAATTATTTTGAATTTTAGTGAGTTATTTTGCGAATTGAGTCCAACAACTTCTATTATTGGGGTGCTATAGTGTCCCAATCAATAATGCAATGGATAAGCCTATTAACGATTATAATGTATTCTTTTTAGACCACATTAAACATGAAGGACAATTATTAGATTTATAATAAACACTTAAAATCTACATTTAAGTAAGAATAGACTTTCCTTAAATTTAAACAAATAATATTAGGTAATTAAATACTTTTATATAAAGATTTAATTTAAAAAATGTTTAAGTTATCTGTTTGTAGTATTTGTTTTAATTAGTTTTAGTTACAATAATTCAACGATCAGCCGTAATATTATGGGGAAGGAGGCTCAAAATACCAGTATCCCCTAATAATTCGTCACTTACCTCATCACCCGTACAATTTCCAGAGATCAGCATAATAATATCGGCATTTATATTTATTCGTGTCCCAAAGTGATAAGAACAGGTAAATTATATACGAATAGTTCGTACGGAATTTATTGACATGTTATTTGCTTCCCAAATGGAATTTTAATTAAAAAAAAAAAAAATAAATAATAATAAAAAAACAGATAGATATAAATTATATATTGCCGTATTAACAATAATTTTAAAAATGTTGAATATTCATAAAAAAAAAGTATACTCGTACGTTTATTTTCCATAAAATCTGTAAAATATTTTTAACTGGAATTTTTTTTTAACAATATTTGATTATTATGACGTAGTATTTAGTCAATGTATGAAACCATACTACATATTTTTGTAGTATTAATTAACGTCTTTTGTAGATATCCATATTTTTAAAATACCAAAAATGTTCATCATAATATAATTTAATATAATATAAATAACGGTTAAATAACTAAAATGTGGTTTTCATTGTGGTAATGTCTGATGCATTAGTGAAAATATAGTAATTCTGTCAATTTATATTTTTCTAAAGATGATTTTAGGGAATAGGAATATAATACTGTTGTCTGTCATTATTGTTTTGGGATTATTGATAATAAAGAAATTGCCTAAAATAGCGACCATCTCATTAGACCTGAATCAAAAGAGTTTTACGAGTAATACTCCAGTATAAACAAATTAAAAATTAATTGTTTGGCACTTAAAATAATTTCAAATATGTATATAATTAAATTGAGTTTTAAAAGTAATCACAGGCACAAAATTAGTGGATGTACCAAAGATAAGCTAAATTTACTTTTAAGTTATTATATGCATAGTTGGCTTATTTCCATTAAATAAAATGGATTTCTCCTATTACAAATTAACAGTGGTTTTTAATTATTGCTATATGAAATCAATTTAATTTACTTTGAAGAAATAATTATATTAAATAATACTTTATTTTTAAAATCAATTTTTACTCACAAAATTTGTTTATTGTGGACTAATCTTACCCCCGTTAACTTTCGATGAAGTTTTCCATACGACGATGTAATGATAATGAATTCCAAGTTTTTCCAATACATTTGGCGTGTTTGATGATTTATATCAGCTACATTATTAATTTTCATAAAAAATTCATCGTTATTATTTACTTCTTTAGCATACATTTGTTCTTTCTTAAAACTCCAAAAGAAAAAGTTGCATGGGTTTAACTGTGATGTGGCCATGTTATGACTAGATAACAAAATCATATGTTATTAGTTTATTATTTAATAATACATCTAAAACACTTCACATGTTTAAGTCATTTTAATTGGTTGAAATTTAAAACAATGTGTTAATTAATCATGTATGTTAAATGACAAACAAACAAAAAAAAAATACCACTACTGTTTATCTTGCAATGTTCTCATACAAATCGATGTGTCACACCGATTTTTTAGTCAGCGATTCGAGAGTGAAAAACGCGCGACAAGCGCAAAAAAGTGACGTCTCGATTCATATGAGAATTTTGCAAAAAAAATATAACAACTAGAGTGTTTATTTTTACGTTTAAGATAATATTCTAAAAATAATTTGAAAAAAAAACTCAGATTTTGAAAATAGAAAAAAAACTTCATTGGGCCATTACAGTAAGTACGTATATATATATAGCAACCTTTTACCTTTATATATATTCAGTACAGTAGAGTCTCGATTATTCGAATTTCATGGGAGGTAAAATTAATTCGACTTATGTATTTTTTGAGTGTGTAGGAATTCCCAAGGGACAAAAAAAAAAATCGAGCTATCAAGATTTGACTGTATATAAATATATTAATATTAATGATATTACAGATATGAATTGGAAGTAAAATGTTTGAAAGTATGTGTATCTAATAGTTTAATGTTTTTTAATTTTCAAGTTAATCTAATTTTAAAGACATGAAATGTCGGTACTTGTAAAAATTACATTTCACTATATTTGTATTGTGTTCTGAATGTATGAAAACTACTTCGTATCATAATTATTCTGAATAATATAAAATTATTAAATATAGGATTATAAGAAATATTTTAATTTTAGTTTTTCTGAAATTACTAAAACTGTTTAATATTTAAACACTTGTACATACTAACTTAGTATTTTTAAATATTTTTATGTCGAAATAATAAATTAGGTAGTAATATTATTCATACAAATTTTTGATCTTGGAAATTAAGTTTATAATGGATAACAATTCTATCTTTTTTATTGGTGTATATAATGATTGTTCTTGCAATATTTTGCTTAATAATAATAATAATATTATTTAATTATGTATATCGTTAAAAATTATTGAATAATAAATTTATTTTTTCTGAAATCTGAATTTTAGTACTTATTTATATTTTACATGATATGCAAGTTAGTTATAAAAACCATTTTTAAAGTATCGTACAAAGTATATTATTTTCAATATTTAATAAATATATTAATATTATCAATAATAATTAACAGAATATTACAATTGTATACTAGCTAAGTCTTAGCTAAGTCTTTAGAATAATTATTTTATAATTCATAAGACATTAATACATACATTAAATAATAAATTAGTTTTGTTCAGAAACGACTGGAACGGGATAGGTATATGCATATTTTACTACCTATAATATATTAAAAATCATGATAAGCAAATAATATTAATGAGCTATAAAAATAATAGCTTGTATTCCAAATCAATATAAATAAGTTGACTAATTGTTACTCGCACAACTTTTCGAGCACGTTTACTTCTTCAAAATGCACAAAATCGTTGTAAAACTAATAAATATTAGGTACACTTTAGAATGTAAAAAGACAATTAAAGTGATTATAAGTTATTAAACATAAAATAATTTTTGATTTAATGGTATAATGATACATAATAAACGTATCTTATAACTTTCAGATTTATGTTGATATTTTATTACACGTACTCTTTGCAATTAGTATGTTAATAAGTTGAATGGAAGAAAAGTTTAAAACTATTTTATTCAGTATATATATATCTGGGTCAAGTATGTATCGATAAAGCAACATAGAAATGTTTACGTAGTTAAAGTAGTTATAGCACTCAGAGAACACGGTTTAGGAGCCATGTCTAATATAAGTAGGGTTGGTAATTCTAAAAATGTTCTGGAATACAGATAACAATTTATTTATTTATATTTTTGATAAGAAGGTAATACCTACTTATTTTATATATTTTGTAAGTCACTGTGATACTTAAAAATATGTATTTTATTTTAATAAAGTATTGATGTGTTACTGAAATAAAAGTTAGACATATTTTATCAAGCATAATATGCGAATCGTTTCAATATTATATAATTTATCTATTAATAATCTTCAATTGATTTAACATAGAATCTTAAGTACGACATAATAAATTAAAATAGATATTTCAAATTACTATAATATACTTATCTATAATATATGTGCGCATTGGAAATATGGTTGAACTTTCTTATCATAACTACATGATATACATAATAATTGCTTTGACATAATTTAATTTTTATTTAATATTTTAAGTTGTTTTATCATAAATAATCCCACGTTATAACATTCCAACTAAAATGTTTCTTCTGAAAAAATAGAGTATATTTTATGAATATATTATTATACTCTTATTATTAATTTTTATAAATTAAAAAAAAAAATTAAATAATAACTATCTAATTAAAATACGCTATGAATTATCAAAATTATTAATAAATAATAATTGAATCTAGTGTTTTTTTTTTTTTTTTTTTTTTGAACTTTTTTGATATTCTAGTCTATTTAGAAACACATTCTCGGGAATCCTTGAAATTAAATTCCCAAAAATTATTCATCCTCGGTACGAGTAAAATGATAACATTGTAAACGAGAACCTAATAAAACGTTCTTGGGCCAATGCAAAGGATTCGTATGATACGTACACGTTTCAAGCAATATTTTTAAATCATTGAGTGAATAACATAATAATGCGATATAATATTATGCATAATCATGCAGCTTGATCCTGCCGCGAACGAACACGCTGTAATAATAATAATAATATAATATACCACCGAGACAGATCATCGACGCCGATTCTGTTTATTTCTTTACCACAGCAAATCGAATATTGACGAGTCACACCCGAATATTACCAGTATAATAATATTATAATAATATGGTATATTGTTAACCGTCTGCAGTCCTCGTCGGCAGTGGTGCTCAAAACTAATCGCGCGCAGATGCTTAATGCACTCACTGCTTTAACGCACACGTCTTCGTATTATTTTGTATATTCATCGGCCACGATATCTATATCACTATTTTGTTCTCTTTTGGGGTGTGTTCAAATTCCGAAATTTTTGAAACAATAATATTCACGTTTAAAACACAGTTGCATTCTCAAACACATAGTATCGCACGCAGAGGATATAAAATTGTCGCGAGCACGTTTGGTGAAAATCATCCTCTGTATTAACGTACTACACGACTGCTGTCGCTGACGTGACAACGAGCTTCGTGTCGATGGCGCGTATAGTTGTGTTAATGAGGGACTTTAACGAGGATTCAGCGCGACAAAATTATAATTCGTTTAAACGGTAACAAACAAACAACTTCGAAACAATTGGTGGATATACCTACGTGTATGTCAACCGATTGGACTGAGTGATCGTTAGGAGATACGTAAAACAATAGTAAAACAATCGGCAGAAGATAATGCGCGCGCGTGAGATTCGAAACTTTAAACCACTAGATATATTATTCATAATAATATGTGTAATAGCCGTCGCGCGATGCGGAAAAGCGACCGAATATGTCAACGTGTTGAAAACTGCAAGTGGGAGTATTAACTTTGACGACATTGGTACGGACGTATTAGTAAGTTCAGTTTAATCAGTTTAGCCAGTTGCAGTTGTATTGCAGATAAGTATAATGATATTAAGTCCATTATAATAAAAACGTGTAAAGGTTGTCTGAAAATAATATGTTATCGAACAGGCGGGCGTGCTTAGTCACAATGTTTTTCAAATCCAATATTGAAAATAAAATAGAAATACGTTTCATATATTATATTATTAATATACATACCCGAAAGAAAATAAATTATAATAACCAGAACGTTGTAATAATATTATATAAACGTGCGCCAATAAATCATTAAAATAATGCACAACACTCTTTATAATACATAACAGCATTTACAATACTCACTAAATCTCTAACCATAAATATCACGTCGTAAATATTATAACTGCGCGTATTGTTATCAAAAGTTACTTGAATGAAAGGGCACGTACTATATATAATATGTGACTTCGTTTTTTATGTACATATACAAATATAAATAAAACGAAAAACATTTCATTGTTTAAATTATCCGATCCTTTAGATTCTAACACGCAAAATAAATCACTAAATTGATAATAATTTACCATGGTCTTGAAAAATATAGCATACCTACCTAATAGCAATACAAAATATGTAATAATTAATATATTTCAGTAAAATAGGCTGGCATAGGTACTTGGTAAATAGTATAGTATGGTAAATACGGTTTAAATTTTAAAATATGATTGTATATTTTACTATACTGATAAATTATTGCACGATTTATCAGTTTTCTTTCAAATGTCCTTTTTGAACACTTTTAAATCAAACGAAATACGAGATGTTTCATTGTTGTAATTAATAATGGATAAACAATGTTAACATTTTACTTTTAAATATATCTAATTTTGTAGTTAAATTTGAAAAACAAATATTTATTTTGCTTAAATATTCATCAATAATGGCTAGTTCTAAAAAAAAATAATAATGACATTCATGTATGGTTTATATCCATTATTAAGAACTAAAAGTTTTTTAATTACTATCATTTTAACATCAATAAAAATTGTTTGGCCAATGCAAATAATTTAATGATGAAAACTGTTTTTATAATTACTAACATAATTTGTATGTTATATTTAACATAACTTTTTTGATAATTTTGATTATTTTTCAACTCTTAAGGATATTTTTATGAAATTCAATGAATTAGGTATTTTAGTGATTTAGTGTGTAGGAAAACATTTTCAATTGGTATGTAGCCAGTCACTCGCTTTAAGTTAGATACTTTTTTTTTTATAGAAAAACGTTTCAAACAAAACTAATCGTGAAAGAAACACAACATTTTAAAGCTAATACTTGCTTTGTTCAAAATATACTATAAAAGTAAATAAAATGAAAAATATTAATTTACAGATCCTGTTTATTTTGTAGGTGAGATTGATAATATTGATAATTGACAATCTTTGACATTTTAAAATTATTTGCGTATTATATTTTATGAAATCTACTTAAATTTTTTACATAAACTATATTATTTATCTTCTCTGAAGTTTTCCTTTTGTGTGTAAAAGACTGAACTAATGTCAATAAGAAACAAGACAAAGAAGATACGAAGAACACAAGCTCTCCTTTTGTGTGAATTCTCTTAACCTTTTATTCTCTATCCTTTTAGCCTGTTCTTAAGAATTTAATAGAAATTTCAATGTTTTTTTTAGAACGTCCAACTTTGTTTTTATATTTTTTTTTTTGCAGTATTTTACTTATGTAAAATTACAAACACCGCATTTATAAAAATAAAAAATTTCTACAGTTGTTGGAGTATAGTGATAACATATGGTATGTACTAATATAATACACCATATTGACTGACCAATCTCCTTAGATTAGGTATGTATTTTAGTACAACAAAAATTGTTCTTATTTTAAAATTTAACACAATGCCCAATAAAAGTATAGTATGCCTATATTATTACCCAAAACCAAAATTATGGCTTTTAAATTTTGTCACGCCTGTCACGTATCATGTACTATTATCATATAAGCTTATTGTGCAAATTGTACAGATTGTTTATTTCAAATAAAAATTAAAAAAAAAAAAAAAAAAAATGTTGTATAATGGGGGATTGAAGATTCTTAAAATATTTATTTTTTAAAATATTATGTGCCTAAAATGTTGATCTTTATTTGGAATTAAAGATTTGTATTTAAAATGATTATTTATAGCTGACTGAAGTATTTATTTATAGTAGCTTTATTATTTTAACATCACTTAGTAAGTAGTATACGCTATTTTGAAGTGCCTTATCTTCTCATGAAATTTTTTAAGCAATACTTATAAATAATATTATTTTTATTATTATTATAAATTTAGTTAAGTATTATTATGTGAACCTAATATAGAATGGGTACTGTTAAAAAATAATTGTTACTTAAGACTAGTTAATATTTTTATTTTATTTTTTAATGTAAAAGAGTATTGTACTATAGTTAATTGTTAATTAATAATTACTTTGCCTTGATTAAAATCGAATTAATTATATTCAAACAAACAAAAAAAAAAATTAATTTTAATATACATTATTTAATTATTTTTTTTTATACATATTATGATGTTTTTATATTGCTTGGTAAAAGTGCACAATATTATAGAGTATTTTTTGTATTTCTAGAACATAATAGCGTGTATTTTTTTTTTTTTTTAAAAAGATTTTGTTATTAAATTCAAAACCCTAGTAATACTTATCGTCTTGGAGATGATAAGAATCTAACACGCAAATGAGGGCTATGCCAAGTTTTGAACAATATTTAACTATAAATAAATTTGTTTAATTTTTGTTTGAATTAAAATCAATTTTATTGTACATACAAAGATTGTTGTATATAATATATTATAATGTACATGTATATAGAGAGGGAGTCATATAATATAGTCATCTCACTCATCTTTAACTCCCTTAAGTGAAATAGCCAATAGGTATTCTTTACCATATTATTGTTATACTAGTGATTGTACTACATGCATGTTATACACAATACACATTATATTACAGTATTTATTTGTATACTATAGTAATTAAATGGTAGGTACGTTTAGTAAAAAATATGGGTAATACTATAATATTTTTATTTATTGTATGTTTTTTAGATTTTTCTATATACCTATTATTTAAATTGTCGTTAATAAATACCTTATAGTAATAATTATTGGACATACGCAAACTTCAATGCATATAATATATATAATATTATAAGAAAAGCAATGAATGTATTGATGATAATAATGTGTGTTTTTTTTGTGTCTGTATATGCACGATAAGTAGTAAAAAAATGCTTTGATTTTTAACTTAAATGGTAGTTTTAGATAAAAAATATTATCTTATCTATAATTAAAAGAAGTAAAAATTATTGAGGAAATAATTAAGAAAAAACAAGAATTTTTGAACAAATCCAGTTTTTGTATTTTTGTTGTAATTCGAAAACAAATAACTAGGTAGATATTTAAAATGTCCACCAAAAATGTATACTTTAATTTTCTATAAGTTGGGTAATATTTCATTATTACATAATAAATTAGTAATACATATCTACCTATTATTATATACTGGTATCTTTGACCTCTTGTGATCATAACACGATGTGTAAAAAATATTGTACCTACCTATTATTTATGAATTATGATACACCCATTATTATAAAAAAATAAATAATTAGTTCTTATGTATAATTTGATATACATCTACATCATAAAACAATTCTTTACAACTCGGCTAAAATCAATTTTAACATCATTATTGCGTAGGTACGACTATGTAGGCACCGGATTAATAATTGTTTTATACTAATTTGCAATTCGATCCTAACAAAGCTTTCAGCTGCCTTTAATCTCATGTCCGTTTATTCCAATATCAAAATACATTTACAGTGTATAAATTAACACATAATTATCACATACCTGCTACGAAAACCATCGTTTTAAAAATATTATTTACATACAATATTGTGTTGAGTGTTGCTATTATGTTTTTCTCCTCTACTTTGGTAAATTTTGCATCTAGTCTTGAATAATAATATGTAGTTACTGCTCTTCTGAAAAGAACAGTTGTAGACATAAATTATCAATTTATATTATATAATGTACAAATACGAATGGTATATTATTTATAATATAAGTAGGTACACTGCAATTTTCCACGATTTTTAGCAATCTTCATAATATAGTATGTATGTATTTTTTTTAAGTAAACATGTAATATTTACACTTAAAATAAAAAAAAAAAATCATTATTTATTGGTTAAAAAAACCCATTTTGAATGTACGTAATTCCTACCTAACTACCTCAGTCATATGAAATTATAATCTAGCAATTAATTAATTTTTTAAATGTAAAAAAAAATATTATATCAAACATTTTATTTATAATGAAAATAATAAGTGTTTTTATTTTTTTACAAGTAGGTAACTAAGTACTTACAGTAAATAATAACTTATTACCTACTTCCTACGCGTAAATAAATTATTGTTTATCTAGATTATGTAGGTACGCGTTATTTATTGGTGACATGTATGGCTAAAAAAAAAGAATTTATTACGCTACCCAAAAACCGAAAAACTGTAACATTTTTGTATATTAATACTAATTGGTGTGTATACGGTGCGTAGGATTATGCCGATGACTGACGTTATGAGGACGCACTACTACCACTCAGCTGTACTTTTATTTGTCAGTAACGTAAAAAAAATTGCCATGTTTATTTTCGTACGGGGTCAGCATATTTTCATAAGAGCGGAATAACAACTCTGTGTGCATAATAATAAACATTAATATACATTTCGACGAATTTGTTGATGTGTATGACGTGTAAGAAGTATATAGATACGTTGAAAATGACGTGCGTTTATATATTTTAGTCGTACGAGGGTAAGTGTTCACAGGAAGGGATTCCAAATAATATTATAAGTGTTAAGTGTGAAATACATAATTTTTGATAATATTAATTTATGCCTTGATGGCTTGATGTAGGTACTTACATAATTTAGTATTTTTTGAAACAAAATAATCGTTTGAATACAATGGCAAATGATTGTATATAAATAATTGAGTTAAAAAATGGTATAAAAACGATAAAATATGTAACACGATTATAATGATATACTATATAGTCATATTAAAACAATTAATTTTAAATTGCAATTATCATATACCTACTATTATGAAACATATTATTATTTTTATGAAGTGAAATTGAGAATAACGATTAATTAATATATGATATTATGACGTATCCTGTAAGTAATATTATAATTGTGGTTTCTACCGACAGCCGAGTTATGGTTTGTAAAAAGTAACTTAAACCTGTAAATATGAAAACCACAAGACTAGGGGACACGTATAATTTGAAAATATCAACACGATATAAATGTAATCAGCTGATAAATTGTATTGTTTTGTCGATTGCGTTTTCAGCAAAATTTTATTAAAGATGACCCACCCCTCCCGGTAAATAGTATGTTCTGAATCCGCGCCTGATTATATAAGCTGATAATCGTATAACACTGCTCAGCAATATTAATTAATATTTAAACAATGTTTTAAATTTAATTGAGAGACGTTAACAGCAGGCTATTTGAATTGGTAATTTCTCAAAAACGAAATTCGGCAATTTATTCAAAATCGCTCGGTACGAACGCTTTACAATACAGTGCATCATTACGCGTGTCCCAGTCAATTAAAATATTTTATTGTTGTGTTGTCTGCAAATAATATTTCGATCGGAGGAAACACAATACGGTAGTATAGATACTGCGCTTGCTCGACGCGTACAATAATTATAATTGAGTTTACCGTGTTCAAGTCTCAACGCGCCGTGAACTTAGGTGGGTGCCTATAATAATAATAATATTATTAGGGTATGTTACACACCAGATGTGTAACGACTATCAAATTAAACGAATTATTAAACGAGTATTCATATAATATAATGGTTACGTATAATTGGTAAACCAGGGTATAGACAGTGGTGATATCGGCCGAATTGGGTGACTTTGGCCTTAAACACGGTAAAATGCAACTATTTCAAATTTCAAATTTGTCCGTTTTTAGCAATGGTAGGTTACGCGTTATAGTGTTATACAAATGGTCAATGGATTGTTTACCTTTTTATGGTATCGTAAAAAATAGGGATACATATTACCAACATCTAATCAGCTGATTACGGATACGGTTTTAACTTTTAGAGTCCAATACTTCATACCGTAGGGACACAGTAGACCGATCAGTCGCAGTTCCATATTTTTCTGTGGTATAATAATATTGTATCGTACATTGCATATTCGGACGTATAGAATAAACGGCCGTGCGGAATTTCAGTGTACCATTTTTATTCGTTATTTCGTGCGTATTTCAATTGTTGATTTATATGGGTACTAGTCGCACGCGAAATGAAACAGAAACGACGACGACTACGACGACGGGCAGACACAATAAATTGCCGTAAATAAAATCGCACAACTCGCGATCATATAATATCATTATGTACGTACCATGCGTGTATATATATTTAGGTGTAATGGATGTGGTCGCCGCCGCACGTTTCGCTACGTCGTATTCCCGTAAGTAGTACACGCCTCGTCTTAAATTATTATTATTATTATTATTATTATTATTATTATTATTATACACTGCGCCGATGTAGTCGGAAATAGGAATCAATAAACGGTCGGTAAATCTATGTCGCGGCCATCGTAAAAACAACAGTGTAAGTGTATAAATATATTAGTTATTTGATTAATGTCGAAAGTTTGCCTCTGCGCGAATTATTAGCCTCCGCCGTCACACCCGCCGCCGTTTGGACAAAAAGACGATCTCGTTCGCCAAACCCTCCCGACCGCGCGAGCGCGGCTATTACATCGACGACGAAGCCGACCCGTTATATATGTATACGTAAAGTTTTGCTTCTTCGCATTGGACTGCTTTTTAAGATTCCCAAAAGACCTATTAATGTTTTTCGCCCGTCCGTCGAGAAACGCATAAACACTGTGTGTATAGCACGGGTTTCCCAAACGTCGTAAGGAATATAAAGTATATAACAATGAAATAATATGAGCTATGAGCAAAACAAAAAAAAATAAACGAAATTGATATGTAAACACCTAAAGGGTTTAAGTTATATTTTTAATTATGTCACGCGTCCGTTTTTGGTCCAAATATATTATTTTTTTTATTTATATACAGATGTATACATTTTATTTTTTTCCACGGAACGGTGAAGTGGACATTACACACAAATTCGTAACCTCCACCTACACGACTTAGTTTTAGTTACCTGTATGTATAGAATTTATATACCATAATATAATATTATTCTCTTCAGTTTTCTCATTTTTGTAATTAAAATACACTTACTCTTACATTTTTCGTTTTCATAAGCTCCATTACAGCTGTTGTCTGTATTTTATGTGCTATTATGTATCTCGGTTATTATACTCATAAACTATTATACTACTGGAGATGTGAAATTACATAATCTTACAGAGTAACGTTTGGTACTGACTTTCGGTTTCAAAATGTTAAAATTCTAGAAAACAGAATGTTTTTATAAAACAAATTAGTCAATAACGCATAGAATCTACAAATTATGAAAACTATTATTTTTCAATATCTAAAGAGTATGCATACTTTTGAAAAAAAATAAGTGTGGAGCGATGAAATACAACTAATATTATAAGTTTAGGGATTGCATTCTTCCGAAATCCTTCTCTCTTCAACCACTGGATGATATTACCCGTGTTTAAGTGTTTTCTCTTTTGATACAGTCTTGAAGTGAGCGGGTAAATAAAGTAAATATAAATGTATAAGGATTAACAACTAAATAAATAACGAATATTTCTATTGAAATTGTGATTTTAAAAAAAATCCGATGATTGAATTTAGATAATGCTATAGCGTTATAGTATTTGATTCTGATTCAAGATGTACACGGTTTTAATTTTACTAGGTACCTAATTATTTTATATTAAATTTTTGTAAATATTTGGTTTATTTAGATCTGTAAGGACAATAAAATATACTATAATTATTATATTTATTATAACACTATCAAAATATAACTGCAGTCATTTAATTTCGACAAAATATTATATTAATTTAATAATATCATTGATTATAAATAGGTACTATAGTATTAAATTTTTATAATTAATAATAAAATCCATGCAAAATAAAATAAGTATGTAGTTATACATTTCAAACGAATTTCCGGCGATTTTTGTCGTTAGTTTGCATCTACTAGTGACGTTTCAACATTTGCTAATAAACTGTATATTTTGTGTACCTCCTTAAACTTTTTTTATCATAAAGATATTGTAATTACTGCTGCAATGAAATTTAAATTTAATGTAGTAGCATATGTCATATTATTATAGATAATAATGCATAATAATATTATATAATTTTGTAGTATACATTTTTAATAATAATGTTAAAAATATAAAAAAAAATTGAAAATTTCACAAAAATATAACATTTTTAATGTAATAAATGAATTAATTTTCCACTCAATGCTTTAAAACTATCTACATTTTTAGAGAAAATATTAAAATTAATAACCCATTTTAAAATTTCTCTCCCTAAAGTTATATTTTTTAAAGATCAAAATGTTAAACTAAGTTTATGATGAAATCAAATTTGATTTGAGTTTACTCTTTACATAGATGCATATTATTATTACTATTCTTTTTATTTTTATTAAAGTAGATGCACAATTATTTGTCTTTGGGAATGTGATAGCTTTTTATAACCTATAATATATTTTATATAGTCAAAACTATAATAGTATTATGAACAAATAATATGGTGATAAATAAATAAAACTATTTTTGTTTTGTTATTTAAATTAAACCATTCTAATAGATACCTAACATCATATATTAAATAAATCTATTAATTTCAACAATGCATAACTATTGTTATTTAATAAAATTATATATAGATATGTATAAACTATATATATAATATATAACTATAGATTTAGAGCGGTGCGATGAATATATTAAATATAAAATTATGTATGACGTGTATGTTTTTTATTAATTTTTCAATTGGTAAACATTTTGAAAATGTAATACAAGATCCGATATAAACTGTTCTTACATCTGTATAAAAATTATAAAAATAAACAAGCATTTTACTTTTTTATGTGCATTTGAAAAAATAATTTCGAAGAAATTCGTGAAAATCACTAAATATTGCAAACTATTTTGTAATTAGAAATTCATAAAAACTTTTGTTTTTATGTATAAGTTTTGAAAATTGAATGCAAGATTCCTCGTAAGCAGTTTATACTAAAATCATAAAATCTGATAAATATATAAAGCAATTATTTTTTATAGATATTTTTAATTCAACTTTGGACGAAATTACTTATTTAAAAGATCATTAACGATATTAATTATTTTCTTATAATTTAAAAACATTATTCGTCGAAACTTAAAACTTTTACGTATATTATATTATTATTAATTTTATTATGATATTCAATGAAGTTTTTTATTTATTTTCAAATTTTATCTATTTATACTATAAATCTACTTTTACTGATTTACGTTAATTACAGTACGACTTTAATTACAGTATCGTTATACGACTTAGGTTTAGGTAGGTATACATATCTACTATATAATAATTAATTACTAATAGTTTAATAAATGCAATATTTTCGTAAAATTTTTATTGATCTACTGCAATGCTAAAAGTGAATAAATATACTTAGGCATTAGTGATACGACAAGTAAGGTTCAGCAGGTTTTTTTCGTATATAATGATAATATAACATTGAACTCAAATACAAACACAATAGAGAACCACTCGACTTCTAATTTACATCAGTATAACAATATCAATAACAATTTGCCTACCTTTTTTATAATAGACTTTTTTTAAATAATAAGTTTACAAATTTACCCACAAATATAATATGTTCAGACTGAAATAAATACTGTTATATTTCTAGTGTACCTACTGTATTAGATATTAAAGTTCTTTGTGCTTGAAATTTCTTGAAAAGTTCTTGAATCAATCATTTAAATATATATATATATTACATCAAAAAGTTAAACTAGAGTCATTTTTAATATTATTTAATATATCATTTTAGTGTGAGATTTAAAAATATTCTTATAAATGGATCCAATTTTAATTTTTTATTGCTTACGATTATTATTTATCTTAGTTGACAATTTGAAAAATTCTAATTGAACAACTATGCACTGAGATGGGTTCATTATTTTAATTTTTAAATTTACTTTATGGCTTGAAAGTTATTTACTATTAAACATTTAACAGCAAAAAAACTTAGTTTATAAACTAGTGTATACTGTTATATTATTAAATTAGAAATATTACGCTTTCAATTAAAAAAGAAGAAAATTGTACTTAATTTTTAAAACAAATTCTACTATCAACAAAAATAAACACTAAACTAAAAAAAAAAGAAAATAATAATAATAATAAAAATACAACTAAAATCATGTACGAATACAAGATGATATAGGAACTTGGACGTATAACGAACTCGAAAAGGAAACTATAAAAGTTTTTGAGATGAGGTGCTTTAGAAGTATACAAAAGATAAGGTGGATAGACTAAGTATTAAACTAAAAAGTATCAAAGCAAATCAATGAACAGAGATCACAATGATAGATAGTAGATACAACAAATTTAAGAATTTCAATACCAACGGTTATCAAAACATTGAAACATAATATCTTATACAGTTAGTTCTTGTAGGAATTATACCAGACAAAATAAAAGAAAAGAATGAGAACTTATTTAAGTTTACTAACTACCAAGGAACTAAGTTTAGAATATATTTCAATTTATAAAATGCTTGAAGATAAAAATTAAAGGAGAAGAATATTAGAATGGCAAAAATCAATCAGAAAACTGAAAGAAGACCTAAAGAATATAAGAATTTATTATGGTATTAAAATGATTAGTAAGTTTGAAGTTGTTTGTATTTCAATTCGTATCTTAATTAATTAAATTCTGCAAAAATATTTTTCAAATACTTCAACTCTTAAATATGTACTCAAACTAATTAATATCTAAGACATGTCAAGATTTTTTTTAGATTTATACAAACGTATATGCTTTAATTCGTCAAATAAGACACATTGCACTCTAAAGCTCTACAAGGTAATTAATTTTAAGGAACGGACCGGAATAAATTAAATCAAATAACCTTGTCCTTAGACTATACAATCATTTTAATCCAAACTAGATAAAAACTTAATTAACTAGAAACTATATTTCCGTAGTCTCGAGAATCTTTTTCATCTTGCTGCGCTTTCAACTCGGAGAGAAATATGACGCGTTTTTTAACTTAAGTATGCTAGAATTTCTAAATAAATATGAATTTATTATTGTAAATTAAAAGTATATCTCAAAGGTTAAGTTTTTCCGGTATACCACGGTATAATAAATTGACTATTACTTTAAAATTAATCTCTAATTTTTAGATTTCCATACACCAGCTCTTATTTTTTTTCATGAAAATCTTTACTACACATTTGAATTACTTATATTTAAATCGTAAAGAAACTTTGGATTTTTGTTCTTTACCCTTACATTTAATGGTTAAAATACAGTACAATTCATTGAATTTTATATTTTATACAATTAGAATAAATATTTAAGAAACATGAGAAATTAACAGACAATTAATTCTATGTAGGATTTAGAATGTTTGATATTCAACTTCTCATTATTACATTTTTATTTCTCGGGCTCATTTCTAGAAAAAAAAAATCATAATTCTAAATTTTAAGTTAAATAGATTAACATTATTATAAGAACTTTACATAATTTATATGAATTCTTGATACATTAATTATTTGTAAATACTTCTCAAATTTGTTCTGCTCACTTCCAATTTCAAACTACAGGTCATATTGTCTCGGTTTCATAAAAAATAAGGATGGATGATCAAATTTTATCAAAATACCTTCAAGTTCAAAACCAAAAACAAACCTAATTTATTATGTTCAAACTTCAAAATTAATAATTTCATTATTCCTAAATAGCATAATATAATTATATATTCAACATTGTAATACTTTATTTAAAATAATTACTAAGAAATATGCACGTAATAGAATTTAGATTTCAATAACACTGTTTGTTAAACTTAAATTTATTACACTAGTAATTGCATCAGACATATGAAAGTAGTACGAATATAACGCGCAAAATAGATTGTTAATTTATACTAAATAACTTTTTTACAATATCAGTATACTTTGATTGTCTTTATAATTCAATTAATTGTTATAAGAGTTTTCTAATACTATACTTGTATTCATTAATTATAGTAAAACTAATGCCTTTTGCTGTATATCGGATTAACAAATTGGCAAATAATTTCCTTACGTTTACATGTTTCATATAGTTTTTATTAGTATTCCATCAATTATTAGAAATACGAGATGAGTGATGAGATGAACCATTCAACTGTATTCTACCAATGCTATATTTATTATCGTAATATTTTTAATTAACTATTGGCCAATAAATAAATTATATAGTAATATTATAATGGCATCAGTTTTCATCATTTAAGTTGATCTACATTAACTAATCATTTACTATTAATAATTATTTTCTTATCTCAATAATGCAAGCTATAGTATTTTTGTGCAAGTGACATGTTCTTTACCTGTGTTGTAAAATCTATAAACTTAAGATTTATTTAGCTACTTATATGATCTGTTTAAGAACGGTTAATTTGTATTCCACTTATTTGCATCAAAGAACCCTTTTGAGAGATATGTTTTATTTTGTTTATGATGATGTTTAATGTTCATGCATAATAATAATATTATTATAATAATATCTCCACTGAAAGTTCATTAAAACATAATAGAAGAGTTGTATATTTTATTCTTTGTCGAAGGCAGACTCACTTTAATAGCTTATCGAAAGACCACAACCGTGCAATTATTTCATCGTTTAAGCTTTTTCAACCATTGACTGTTTTTCAATTTTTATCATATCCTATACCACTTTATCATAATTATTTATTATAAATAGTATTGCTTTGTTGTATTATATCAGTGACCTAATATTTTATATTATCAAAAATATTAATCGAAATCGCATTATATTATAATTTTAATTGTTGGATTATACACTCCAAATAGTTTTAAAATGCCATTTGTCGTCAACAATCGATCGTCTAGCGTATAATTATTGTGGAACTCTCATTTGTATACGTTAAGCTCTAAATGCTAATTATATTGTGTTCATCAAACTTGTTCATTAATAAACTTAGTCTGCTATTGACCCAATTTAGGATTGAATAATTAATTCATCTTTAGGAATAAGTAAGTACCTACATTAAAATTCGTCTTTGGATAAATTTTATTTTTAAATGTGTATAACCAATATGCAAATTAATTAATTTTTTATATTGTTTTTTTAAGTTTAACTGCCTGTATCAAAAATTGTATGATTAAAATTTTTATTAAAATAATATATTTAATATATTATTTTAATAAAAAATCAGGAGATAATACCACCGTACCACCGTACTTTAGTTGATACTAAACGACCAAAATAAATTGAACTAAATAGTTGTTTCAGTATTTATGATTGAAAATAAGTTTAAATCATAAATTTTGTAGAAGTTATAGTATTGTTCTAATGCATATGAGGTGTCGAGTATAATTTGATTTATCTAATTTGAACTCATTGTGTACAGAAATAAATTTTGAGCGGAGACGAAATATCATGCCTACAAGGCTGTAGCCAGGAAGGGTTTTAGAGTTCAACCCCACCCCAGAATTTTTTTTTAGAAATAAGATTGAATAGTTAGAATTTCATGTTTTATTACATAATATAACATATTTATACTCTAACCCCCCACCTCTTCAAAAAAATGTTTTTCTGGCTACTGCCCCACATGTCTATATCACTTAGTATATTTTATTATACTCTTTATTGTGTGATAAGGTCATTAAAATAAATTATGTTTCTATTAGTAATACAATAGGTCAATTTTTGTTGTATATAGACACAAAAAAACAAACACTTGTTTGTAAAATTAATTAATTCATCGCTCCTTTCAGAATATAAAATATAATCAATTTAATATGGTATGTTTGCAATTACTTGATAAGGTTAGACATAATTATTTTAGGTGAATGAATAAATAAATACAAGAATATTATACCTGTATCTATAAATATAATAAATATAAGGTGTTATTAAATTTACAGCTTTAAAAAAATATAAACATTGACAAGTTATGAAATAGATCAAGTATTATAGACTATAACAACTATCTAATAATATAATTATATATATATATATATATATATCGATAGAATACGAGGTAATTAGGATAATGATAATACTACTACGATTGTTGATTGCATATACATATTACCTACAGTATACACATACATGTACTACAGTCTATCCTTTGCAACCGTAGTTAACTCGTGTTCTATACAATAATTTTATAGCTGATACCTACAGTTATACATAATTGTACAGAAAAAAAATTGGAAATGTACATGATAATACATTTGAATCAAATATTGTAAAATAGTTTATTATTATTATTTTATTTAAACTAAATAAATTTTATGTTTTAATATAATACTTAATAATTAATGCCAAATAATAAATAATAATACTATGAAAAATAAATAGCGTTAAAAATATAATTTGATGTACCTATAATGACAATTTTGTTTTTGCACGATTTTGCACATTAAAACACTTTTAATTGCCTGTTTTTAAGGTATTAGCTGCACAAATTCCGGTTTTTATTTATAGTAGTTATACTTATGCAGTGTTGTTCTCTGAGATATGGAGAGAGATAGGGATAGGTAGAGGACAAAGATAAGAATTGAAAAATTAATTTATAAGTTAACTTAATTAGGTTATAGATTTCTCACTTACAAAACAATAGGGTTTACATTAAATCTTAAAAATTATTAATTTTATTTTGCTTCATATCTAAAACAATTCTAAAAGTATATTAATATTTTTGATGTTTGAAATATTACATAAAGCAATTTTTTTTTCAAATAAATAATCACATTTCCATATATTTTTATATCCAAATATTCCAAATAACTTTTTGAATCTGTTCTAGAAAATGACGTTAAATTATAAAAAAAATAACAAGTTACTTTAGTAAATTTACTACATTCGTCGTTATTAGCTGTTGTGTTTTCTTTAAATAGGTTTTTGGTATTTTATACCATAATTAGTTTTTCTTAGTTATCAATGTTATCTTGAAAAGTATTAAGAATTGTTGTATTTTTGATTCTCAAAATACCAACTAGATTCTATTTTCTATAAGCAAAACCTCAATAAATGTTGAAAATCAAAGTAATTATATTGCCTTAAAGTATCTATATACAAAAAATAAATTAAAATTTATCAAAAATCAAAATTTGTTATATATTTTTTTAATCTACTATTAGAAAACGAAAAATTCTTTAATATTATAATTACCTAATAATTGGAAATTAAAAAAAATGATATCATGTGAAGGATATACCCTATATATCCTTCTCACCAAACCAAAAAAATGACCCATGTACGTACACAAAAAAAAAGTGAATCATTTATTTCACAAACATAAAAAAATAAGTTAAACTACCTATGTAAAAATTGTGTATGAAGTTTCATACATGATATTATCTGCATAGTTATTTTTAATTCGTTCATTGAATAAAAAAAAAAAAACCATTTTGAAAAGTTGATGATCTTCCTAACAAGCGCATGGTTCATCAAATAAAAAGTTCTGACGACGTTATATTTAGTGTGACTCTCAGTCCCTTCATACTTCAACCTCGACAAACATCGTAAAACATCTTGAAAGTTGTGTACCAAAAATTAGCTCTCAGGCACTGCACTTGATTTTAAAGTTTTACTATAACTTGTTGATAATGTTCGTAAAATGTATTCTTGTTGTTTATTTTGTTTACGTGTTATCTTTCGTAACGTTACTTATGTTATAGATAAATTAAATTAAATGTTTAAAAAATAATAATAATAAATACCACTAATGATTAATTATATCAGATATTGGAATCATAATATTGATTATTGAGATCGTTATCAAAGTAGTTTTTTAATTGTGATGAAGTTATTATTAAATAACTTTATTATGCAGAAAATGGTTCTCGTAAATATTTTGTAGAAATCTGATTCCCGAAAGTCAGAGTTATTCAAAAAGTTACTATTAATCTTTAAGTAATCCTCAAATAATATTGATTAGTTATTACTCATTAACTTAATAAATAATAATGCTGTATATTTTTCAAAAGTTATTATGTTTTGCTCGTCGTTAGTTTATAGTAAAAATGTTGAATCTTAAATATTTTTAAGATTCTCTATGTAAAGAATTTTTTTTTTTTAATAACATAATATTATGTAGTTTAGTTACTTTTATGTTTTTTATTATGCTATTTATGCTCAATATCGAATATGTCGTGATATATTTTTAAACTAAGTTATGAATATCAATGTTTTTTTGATAATATCTCCAAATAGTTAGATAATATTATCATTAAATATATTATATTCTAGTACATAAAAATATAATATAAACGTAAAGAATTGTTTTTTTTTCACTTCTAGGATTTGCTTTTAATTTTTGTACACTTTTGATATTATAAATTAATTTAAAATATTTATTATAGATTTTAATATTATTATATTCACAACATTATTCATTGAAATTATAATAAAATATGTCATATGCAAATAATAATAATGAATCTCAGAAAAAATAATATACAATTCATTATATTGTGTAGGAAATAAAATTTTACTACAATCACTATATTTTTGTGAACATTTTGAGAACCAATTATAATTCTTGTGTTATATATGTTTTTTATGATCTATTTTAGTGATAAGTGATTAATGATTTTTTATTTTATAAAGGTGTAACTATGATTTTTACACATTTTTATTCAATGGTCCTATTAATTGTTAAGTAAGAGAGAAATATGTATATTATATAATAATAACTCCAAGTTGTAATGAGTTTAAAAATACAAGAAAATTTGCATATTTTTGCACGCATTGATATTTTTATGAAAGCATGTATTTTATTTTACGAAGATCGTGTTTTTTCGTGCATACTTATTAAATTTTTTACATTGTGGAATATATATATTTTTTTTATTTTCATTTAGGGTCAGTGAAATATTTAATAATTTTATCAGCAAAATATGTTCTGTAGTTCTGTACATTAATGAATTGATTCAATAATACTGAATAATCGAATAATTATTATAATTGAGTAGTTGACAATCATTATATCATTTTAAAAATATCAGATATTTGACGCGTAACTTTTCGGTTTGTTTTTAAAAAAAAATTCTCAACAGTGCGCCATCGCCGAATCTCTACGCGCTAGCCATACCAGTCACGACTCTCGTACTACAGCTAACTGTATCTATGGGATTGTGGTTTTATTAATTTTTACTTTATGAAAATTATTTACTTTTTCTATAAATAATTGTAATAAATGCCTATCAAATATTCGTCTTACTCAATTTGGTATTTTATACTTGATACAATTGATACAAATAAGACTAATAAATATTATAATATTTTACCTTATATAGTAGATACTAGAAAGTTAATTACATTTATTACTGATAGGTGATTACATATTATTATTATAAATTATCATCTAATGTAGGATATACGAGTATAGTATCCAAATTCATTTGAATTTTTAGAATTTTTTTTTCATTTTCAGTTATTTAGCCTACTTTAAATTTAAAACATTTGTCTGGAGCATAAAGCAAATCATTATAATATTTTTTATAATAATAGGCACACAAAACAATAAATATTTTTGTATAACAATATATATATAGGTATATAAACGTAGATCAACCTACCCTCTACTCCTCTTTTCTTTAGTATATTTATACGAACAATCTCTGAAATTTTCATAAAAATCATTGAACTACTTTTGCATAGTACCTATTTTAAACAATAATTATTACATGTTGCCTTTTTATATTATAGATATAATTGTTCAGTCACATAGGTATTTTTTCTATCAATTATTTATGTCGCACATATTTTACATGGACGAGTAAATTTTTATTTTTAATAGGTACCTATATGATAAATATGTGATGCATTTTTTCATGATTTTCAATGCAATAAAACCCCGAATCACATATACATATAATAATAATAATAGTAATATGGTATTAGACCAATATAAATTCTCCTGTCTTGGAATCGGGTTTCGCGGTGAAATTAAGTACGGGCACGCCTATTTATATGCGTCTGTTGGATAAATGACTACGAAATAAAATAGGTAACGTACGTCGGGTAATAATATATTATATAATACGTCGTAGGTAGGTACGATTTTTAGAAAAAAAAAAAAAAAAAAAACTAAAAAAACAACACACTTTAAAACGTTTCGATACGCCTAATGAATATCATAATCATGTATAATATTTCCATTCCAATGCAAATACCAATTATAAATATTATTACAGACAATATCGGGTTATTTATCGACAACGAGTGTGGGCGTGCAGTGTACACACATTTTAATATCGTAATATTAACCGCGGTCGTTCGACGCACTAATATAACAATGTTGTTATAAATACGTCATAATGGACTGTTTGGCGATGTGGTTTATAATAATATGTATCTGCGACGGGCAGTTGAGATTATTGCTCGTGTGTCGGAACGACGAAACCGTTTGGAGATCGCCGCGAAAGAAACGTCGTCGATGCCGCTTTACGTTTGACCGTATTAATTATTATATTAAAATAAAAACAATAAATATGCGATTATTATTATTGTCAGGTATGTTCGTATGTCCTCTGTCGGCGGTGTGTATAGTACCTATCTCGATCGAAATGACGTCTCCGGCGACGGACTCGAGTCGGAGACGACGGTTACAACGGCGGTAAGTGATATCGTTCCGCGAGATATCGTCGTAACGCTCGGCCGTTTGTCACACAAATGGGCGAATTCTTTTCCACCGAACACTTTCCGTCGTTCGGTGTACACACAATATTTTGTTATGCCTCTTTTTGCGCATATAATATGATGATGCACATTCGCCGTGGCGCCGTTCCATTACGACCGTGTGCATTATGTACCGCGCTGCCTACGACCGTATCGCACACCGATAATATATCATTTTCAAAAAAAAAACCAAAAAAAATTGCAAAACAAATGGGCAGTTATATCGTTTCTGATAACATATTGAAATATTTTATATGAATACGCACTACGATGTCGTGTGTCCCGAGCTCGTAAATATTAATTTACTCGCGACGAACTGCATGACATTATGCGTCGCGGTAAGTACTCGTGTATGTATATAAATATAAAGTCGTATAATATAGCTATGTGTGCAATGACGACGTGTTTGCGATCATCATTTTATACAGGTACAACACGGCACGCGTCGTTTACGAGGAGTTCTTAATAGCGTTATTTGCGTACCACATCCGATTGTTCGTGATATTAATATACTAATATATTATTATAATATTATCATATTAATATAATACGATAACGTTACTTGCGACGTCATGTTATTATAATAATAATATGTTATCGAAATCTATTTGAAAATAATTATTACCTATTTTATTTTCACGACTTTTGTGATTATTTATATTTTGTAGGTATATATTAAAGTGTAAACATCGTTAAAATATAATATTCTCATTTTGAATTCCAAATGATACAATATGTTATTTTAACGTTATTCGTATTTAATTTACATTTCCGAGAGTTGAAATGCGTCGATCAAGTTATTATGAAATAATGTGTTTTAATTCTATGAGATTTAGTTACTCGATAACTGATCAAACCACACATTGCGTCGAAAAAAATATCAACACGCCTGTATTACAATACCATTAATAATGCTTTGTACGTGGCTGATGATAATATCGCGTATATCTATCAGGATATGGAGGAGATTTTTAAAACAGAAAACATCTGTTCTCGAGATAATTAATGATTTCTGTTTCTTCTTGACACAATAATAACCACGCGACCTATAATTATTGATAATTTAAATAAATAAAAATACATTAAAATAGCAGCCGTGGCGTATCTAGTTAATGATCACAATAATTTACCGCCCTGGCTTAGTTTTCATATGTGGGATAATTTAATTAGTGGGGGTAAAATTAAATGCAAATATCCATTATCATTCTTAACTTTGCATTATGTGATGCATAAGAATAACGAAATGTAGATAACCACTAATTTATTGATGGAAGTCGACGACCGTGGCTAATTATACTATTGTAGCTGCTGCTGTCGTAGCACGATTAAAATGGATCGATAAATTGGTTTTTTAAGACGATAAAAATGTTTAATAAAACGGCGAAAATCTATTTTCAATTGGTTTAAACAATATTAAATTTAAATTCAGGAGGGTGGTTAGCAAATGTTACGGTTCAAATACGCTGGCGATAAAATCACTAAAATTGCGTTCCATACATAATACCAATGAACAATTTTAGTCGAAAATGCGTTTTTAAAGTTATCGTAATTCGTAATTATTCTAAAATTATAAAAGTTATTTGATTTGTTTTAATGGAATCTGGCATTGGTGTGTACACGTCAGTTAAAAATAAATCGTGATCAAAATGTTAGGTGTATTCAAAAAACGTTATAGATGTGATATTTATTAATATATTTTATTTGTATTTATAAAACTCACATAATGAATATTTGTTATAAAAAATGTAATAATAAAATGTGTATTCGTATTATTTCAACAACATATTATTTTATGTTAATATAAAATTATAGGTAGGTACATACAACCGAACGTATACCATTTTGTTTATAATTTCTATTGGTTTTTATTGTATAACGATTCTATACGTTGTTATATTATTATATATATATAAGTGAACCTAATATAAATTTACTGACTCTGTATTGTTTCTAAATAGTAGCAATGACAATTCATATTTTATAATAATATTTCATTTTATATACTGTATTAACTGAACCCGTGCACTTCGTGGCCCGTTGAAAATCCTTCCTCTTATATGTCTCAAACTGTGTGTTAATTCGTCGTTACCTGTGATTATGCCAGCAATATATTTTTATACATAATATAGAGGTATAATGGTTAAAATATACTAAGTAATAATCCTACAACCATATTCAATTTAGCATACCTATTATTATGTAATTTTATTCGTTTTATTTAAGTCTGACAATTCAAGTATTCAATTAAATGATATTTATTGAAGTGCTTTTGGATACACAATATTTTTTTCCTTTCTTCTGGTGCGTACACAAATAAATCTGAATGTTTCCTTTCCCGACTTGTGAGCATACCACATACAACTGTCCGCTTGAGAAGCATGGATTTGTCAAATTCAGTCCACACGCTTTTAGAGATTGTCGATGGTTGTCGTAAAGGCGACTCGCACCGAAAACTGAAAACGTTTGAACTTTAAACCAAAAATCATGATTTAAATACAATTAATTTCTCCATTATAAACAAAATTCCAGGCGACACGACAACATATCAATCCATCGATATCGTAATGAATCGAAATGGTTTCTATAATTTCGCAGTGGTAGATTTAGAAAAACTTTGTCAATTAACTCATTGGTCTTTGTTGTTATTTAACAGAAATTTATTGGCAATGTAATGCATTGTTTGGACTGTGGATTCATAAATCGCTATAGAAACAAATAATTAATAATAATAATAACAAATTCAGAGATAATAATTTATTTCAAGCTAATTATTATTATTATTGTCACTAATAGCAACTGAACTATAAAATATCAAATAACTAAAATTTCCATCGTAAATCTCAAAATGTCTATTTGAACACCTCCCGGGGTTGATCCTATCACTTTTTAAAGTAGCCTATATCCTTTCTCAGTGTATAAACTTTCTATGTACCAAATTTCATTTAAATCGCTTTAGTAGTTTCAGAGCCAATTAAATACATACAAAGAATCAAATCTTTCCTCTTTATAATAACAGTGTAGATAATAAGATATAATTATAATATAATTCATAATTTTCCAAAATGTATCCTTATTATTAGTCAGGTATAGACTAAATTACTTTTGTGTTTTATGATTGTAAATTATGATCGTTTTAAAAATGTGTATTAAAATATTATACATTTATTATTAAGCTCTGGTTCATGGACCACATCTCTTTTCAACAGACAAAGCAAGTGTACTGACAAAAAACAAATGTAAGAAAAAACTCAATTTTTCAGAGTTTTAATAAGACTTAATATAGATGTCAAGTAGGTACTCATTATTTTATAAATATAAAGAATAATCTATAGCAATGATAACAAGACCGTATATACTTATATTCATTTTGCAATTAGTGTTAAGTTTCAGTCTTTTTTTCTTCGCTAGTTGCTAAAAGAAAATAGAATTACCAATCCGAAGTAGGCATAACTATCATGTGTAGGTAGAATTTTCTATCTATAATTTAAAACCCACACAGAAAATAAAATTATGCTTTTAAATTATGGTGCAATTTATTGTTTTTACAAAATATATCCCCAGTATTTTTTTATTATTTTTGTTTTTAAGATTAGTTTGTGCGTGTTTTTTATGTGGTAATTCATGTTTAAAAATAATTAAAATATGGACATACATACTTCTCACGTTTGCAGGTAAAGAACCATTTTCGCAGTATATATCTTGAAATGGTGTGTAAAAGGCGAGTTATTAAACTGTTAAATGATTTTTATCGCATTCTAAAACGATTTGAGTGGATGTTTTTTTAGTGGCTTATGGTACTTTCAATTTTATAGAAAAAAAAACTACCAATTATTTCTTTTGGAAAATTATAGAGTATATAAAATTCAAACATGGTTTAAAATATTATATTTCTATAAATAGATTTATTTTATTTTAAATAAAATATTTAATATAAAAGATAAAATTTATTTTACGGAATTTATCATTAGAAATTATTATTATATAAAGTATAACCATATGGTCATCAAAAAATTTTAATTTAATTACAGCTAATAGAAATCTAATTGTAAACTTACAATAGAATATCATATAAATTAACTATATTAATATTATATTCTATGAAAATTAAATTATCAATTAAATAATAATTTCCCATTTCCTGAATTTAGATATAGTTAAATACTACCTACGTGCGTAAAACTGAATAAACATTTCAAAATAAGATTTTAAAAATGTATTTATTAAACATATTATTTTTGTTCTTAAAATAACGTACTATTGACATTATAAAAACAAATATAATATATTTCACGGGTTTTCACATTTTTATTTTCTCTAATATCATATTGAATTTGGAAATCATAATATGGTCTGTCTGTTTTTTATTTATAATCGGTAGTCGTACTATAATAAAATATATTTGCCTGTACTATAGGTGTTGGATGATTTCGCATTACGCCATTGATTTTTTCTTTAATTATGAATTATTAAAATTCTGATTGTTAGTTATACTAAAGACTATATTTTAAAATACTTATAATTTATAATACTATGACTTTTTAAACGAGAAACCACCATTTATCATGCAAATAATATTAGCGTAAATATTATGAAAATTTATATGTATTTAAATTAGAATTTGAGTGAATATTTACTATTTTTTTTAAAGTTTCAATTAAGTTTAGTATCAAATTAAACGTGCCAATTAAAAACCATTTCAAAAACCCTTATTTAAAATAAATCTAAAAATGCCAATTGAAAATTGTTTTACAAAAAGTACATGCTCTTAATGGGTTTATTTATACCTGACAACTATCTTGAGAAACTTTAACCTACCTTACCATAATATGTTTTTTTTAGACCATCTTATGGATAAAACATTCCTTTAAATATTTTATTAATAATCCAGGGTCAAAATCGGATAGCCAAGAAGGGCAATCGAAAATATTTTATTAAAACGTGATTCAAACGAAATAAAAAATAGGTTCGGTACCATATTTTGTTTCTTTTTAGTAGAATTATAAAATATTTTTTTGCTACCATAATTTAATACAAAATTCGATAAAATGAATTAGATATTGGAAAACTCCTATAAATAACGAACATAACGTTTAAAAATGATCAATACTTTTAAATTAAACATGAATGTTTAACACCGAATTCTTAGAGCATTTGATTGGTAAGATTTTTTCATTATTTTATTTTCATTACAGTTTCTCAAATCTCTATTGACATTAATCGTGCTCAAGAATAAATATCACGAATGCAGTAATTTTATATTAGATAGAAATATACAAAATAAATTATCAATATATTCTAAAGCGCAATAAGCAAACAATTTTAATTTCATCCATGATTATTAGTACAATGATATATATGACATCTATTTGAAAGTAAAATAAGATAGAACGATTTTTTTTTTTAAATACGTATTTAAAATTGTAATAATTATTTATTTTATCTAGGCGTTCCTGGTTTAAATGCATACGTAAGAAACTTAAAAAATAAAGTCAACCCTAATGGCTGTCCAAATATCAAACAATGGCTTACCATTATAGTTCAGTATTATGGTCGGGATTTCATTTTAACATGGATTTTGTACTAGTATAAATATAATATATAAGTCTATGTATGTATATTTATTATAAGTTATATTTGTATGTGCATTCGTTTCTGTGTATTTCAATTTATTTTATTTTTATCATGGCTTCGAATTAACCTATAATATGATAACATGATGTGTTTAAACTAATTTGAAATTCTATGAAAAGAGTGGAAATTGAAGGTTATTCAACGATAAATGGTTTTTTTTCTTAGTAATTTTGGAAAAATAGCTCGACAACGTTTGTAAGGGTTTTCTGTTCATTTTGATTTGAACACATATTAAGAGTAGGTATATATTATGAGAAACTTAATTTGAAGAAATGTTCGTCAAACGTTTTGAATACTGCTTTAACAAAATCTTGATGTGTGGTTGATAAGTGGATCATTATTATTTGAACAACATTATTAAAACTAAATTTAAGGTTAATTCACTTACTCGCTCTAAAATATTCAATAACGTAATACTTGAAAAATGTATGTCGTCTTTTATTAATAGCATTTTGGTCTTGCTATTAATAAATATTTTAACAACAAAAAAATTAAAAACAATATTTAATAGACATTTTTAATTTTCAATATTGTAATCTTGAAATTTATTTTAGTTATGAATATCAAATAAATTTGAATCATGAACAAAGAACTGTAGTCTGATATTTTCACATATAAATGTATCACAGGATCTGTAAAATAATAATTCAGTATTTATTTATGTATAAAGTATAATAATATATTACTTTTTATAGTAAGTTACTGTATTTAAATAGCAAAACATACTCGAAGATTGCATTTATTTATAGAATTCGGGTATCAAAGTTAATGTTGAAAATAAAATAGAATGAATATCAATATAATACATTTAGAGGTATAGTGTATGCTAACTAATAAGAAATTATGATATCTATGGAAAGAACTCAAAATAAAGTAATTGAAATAAAAATCATTGTTCTTGTATTATTAACCCACTGTAGCTCGTAGTGTACTTACATAGAATATTTTTTTAATGTAAAGCTGTATGATATCATGTTTGAGGAAAATAAAAAAGTATGCATATAGTGTTTCACTAACAAATAGTGTCGTAGCTATCATAATAACTGCAGTTGTAGAACTACTGAATATTATTTATTTTTGATCAGTTATAAAATAATTAAATATTAATACTTATTTATACCAATTTCAAATACACTTACTTTAATACTTTGATTTGGTCTTATTGAAACAATTACATCCAAATTTTCAAATTTATTTTGTTTTAAAAACAAAAACGAGTTTGAAATTGCAAACCAAGTTATTTAATAAAAATTTCAATTACACCTACCTACCTATACTGTTTCATATATTTATTATAAAAAATAAGGACGTTGCGAGGATACAATGTTTAATATAGTTCTTAAAAATCAAACCTTTGATAGAGCTGGAAAAACGATTTCAAAAATGTGTAGTTTTAAAACCAAAAGTTTTCATGCTTCCGATCAAAATCTTAAATAAAAATATCATATATATTACACTGACTGTTAAAGTATATATTAATATTACAACTTTGATTCGACCAATATTCGATACTAATTCAAATGTAATTTATAAGTTTTCTGAATGTATATACATTAGTTTCTGGTACGTTTTGGACATAACTTTTTCTTGCTATTCCCGTCTAGAGTTGAGTTGTATAAGTTTCTAAAACGAATTGTTCTTTTGACAGCTGTCAAAACCAAACTATCGTTTAAATTGTTACATGGATATCTTCCAATCTTTGGATAATAACTTATTTTAAATCTTAGAATATTATATGAAACACTAACAGGAGTATGAACTCTAAATTTATATCCAATTATTTTTACCATCAACGTTTGAGGGAAATAATAGGTAAATTTAATCAACGGCGATTCGCAATTTGCATATCCAAAGCGAAATACCCCTTAGGTACCTTAGTGTTTTGAAATATTAGTTTTACCTACACTTATAGACGTCCTATAGTAATCGCATCGTTTACAATGGATTAATAAAGACTAAATTTTAATAACGGCTATAAAATCTGCAGTATACCCCAGGTTCAGAAACATTAATCAATATTTGACAGGAATAAAAAAAAACGAATAACAATATCTTAGTAAAACAATAAGATACCTTTTTTATTAAAATATAAATTAATTGCATTTGTTTTTATTTAAAGAATGATATGTATATTGTGTAACGTATTATATTATAGTACTGTTGTATTTGAAGGTTATTTGTATGCGTAAATATAAAATAATAATAAATTGATATGAATTATATACAACAAGTATACTTTTAATATAATATTGATACTAAAGCGCAATATTGTAATAAACATATTTTAAAAATAATGGGAGTATATTAATTCAGTATGTATATGGTTAATTATATTACTTTTGGAACACTGTTAAAAGGTTTTCCAGATATTCGAAATGCCAAACATAATACTTATTTAGCTCGTACTTTCGCATAAATTATAATATTTTAATCCACGGCTTTAACTTTGATGATGAATATAATATAAATAAATAAAAAACCAAAACCAAACAACAAACGTTTGAATACGACTACTTTTCTAAAACGTATACGATGTAATAACATGTCAATAATATTACGAAAATGATTAAAATTTCCGTTTCACAAAACTCGTCCTTAAGTATTATAATATATTTTTTATGGTTCGTTGCGTTTCACTATCTAACCCTGGCGAACGCCGTGTATTATGTTGTAAACGTTTCAATTTTTTCTACATGAATAACACAAACCACTTTCTTTGAAAAGTAACCCTTAAAATTTCATTTTGCGTTTTAAAACAACTACAGTGCCGAGCAATCTATTTTGTTTGAATATTAAAAATCTGGTTTATAATATCGTCATTTTATATAGGTAGTTGGACTTTGGAGAATCCCCACTGGCAACGTAATTTAGCTTTATCTTATTTTTCGAGTTAAGTTTCTTCAAGATTAGAAGTCGACGACCATCTCACAATGATTGATGTCAACCAATTGCGAACGATCCGGACAATTTAAATACGGACTGGGACCCGTATACGTCAGTAACCGGAACTCACTGTCCGGTTAGCCGAGCAAGGTAGGTTGCTTATATTATTATAGAATCCGATACAATGGGACATTAAAATATATTAAATCCGGGATTTTGCATATTAGAATCAAATAAATATTAAAATACAATTTATCGCTGAATCCGTAAATATTAGATTGTAATATTGGTCAAATACTTAAAATATGGCGTAAAGGTAAAAGTTATGATTTACTATTATATTTTATTATACTAGCTGTGTAGGAAGGTACTAAAAATATTATGGACATAGCTATCGAACTATATTCAAACAGGGTTTTTTGTGTAAATATTATACATTATAATTTAATATGTGATATTATTTGATTTATAACTCATATAATATAAAGTTAATAAAATTTTTAATAATTGTGTATGCTTCAAGTTATTAACAAAATTAACGAGACAACAAGAGAATTATTTCATTTGTTTTACAACAAATAGACAATTAGAGCAATAAACCTTCAGGTCAGTAGATGTCCATATTTATAAATTATAAATTATTAGATTATTTGTTTTTTTTTTTTTAAATGTATAGATTAAACATAATACATTATACATGTCAGAAATACCTATAGTCGATCACACAAAAGTATAATACAGTAATGCATTTTTTTTTTTAAATCAATTACATTTATTACTTTGTAAAATTTTATGTCACAATAAAAAGTTGACATATTTGAATTAGAATTTCTTTTTAACATTAAATTTACAGTATATAATACAAATGGATAATTATTTTGACGCTAAAATATTATCAGATTTTTAATGGACCGTAAGAAAGTAATTTTGTAAACCGCAGCATTGGACATTTTTAGAACATTACAAACTAAATTTCTATAACACTTTAAAAACTAACTTAAGAAACGACATATAAATAATTATTAAGTTCATGATAAATGGCATGGAGCTTTGACATTTTTCTTAGGAAATGTTAAACACGAAATTAGGTTAGACCATCACTTAGATATAGTATTTAGTAGCTAGATCATACTTTGATTATAATATTATATAGTTATAATATATTTTCTATTTATCAGAAATAAATATTATTATGCATAGTCGTAATATTATATAGAGTATCGTTTTGTTTTATTTAACGACAAAAAAAAATATATACATATATCGTTTATATAATAATATAAATCATTCAATAATAATTTAAGTGAATACCTAACCTATGGTTGATAAAACAAAAAACTATCCATTGTTGACTGCTCTAGTCGAACTAACCGATATGAACAGCTATAATTATTAAAGCAGTATACAGGTTGGTTCTCATAAAGGTAAATACTCGTTTGCTCTGAAATATTCTTATTTCAATTTATGAATTAAAGAATAAAAGTATATATGCTGTCTTTTAAAAATTAATAACTTAAAAAATAATGAAGATAAAAGATAGTTTGAAATAATTGTTTTTCCAACTAGATGTTGTTTATATTTACGATTTTGGACTTCGATGAAAAATATTTTTTATACTACAATGCTTTTAAAAATAACTATAGTTTTATACTAATGCAAAATTTACTCTGTATATAGGTACAATATAATGCGGGCAAGTGAAATAAAATATCAACGGCCGTAAAGTGCGCAATAATATCGTGAAAGATTGTTTTTTCTTCTCAATGTCCCCACACCACATGTGGTATATAAAATATAAACGGGTAAGGGGGCTAAAAAAAATCCACAGGCCATTGCGTCTTTCTCAACTGCAAATAATTGTAATGAAGATTTATGATTTATCAACATTCGAATTTTAGCACTCTGTAATATTATGGTTCGCGTGTAATTTTAAAAGCCGGTTTTGAGGATATTTTTCAACATTTATTGAATGACGGGAGGGGGAAGAAGATTTTTGAATCTCTTGTGGGGTGTCGGCTCTAGATTTTTTAACGTCTCAATAAAACTTACTGACAATACTATTTTATCGATTGGAGTATAAAATACGAACGATGATTATTTTAGGTGAAATGCGTATTCATAATATGTTTTGTTAATCAAAGTAAACTAAAATATAATGTGTATCCATCTTACTTTATTTTGATTGCAATCATTGATTATATTATACTGTTATAAGTTACAGCATGGATTTCTATGCAATCTTTTGGATTTTTGTCAGTTATCTTATAATTTATAATATATTATACATAATTAATGCTATTATGGAATTTAGTTTGAACACTTTTTTTATATTTTTTATTATTTTATTAAAATATTCAATAATATCAATAATGATCACTTTATATTTAAGTCGATATTTCTTATTGTTTTGTTACTCCAAAGCACATATTGATGATAATTAAATTTCAATAAAAAACCACAATTGTAATACATTTTTTATTTCACATTCGAGTATCTATGACATACATAACGTAATTACTTATGGTTAGATTCGCGTAAAATAAAAAAGGTGTGACACCGATTAAATAAATGTCAACTCAAAAAAAACTTTTTTATATTAGTTGTATTGTATACAGTTTAATATTATAAATTATATTTTTCAATAAAATTATTTTCATTGTTGATATTTTGATGTTGCATATGTGTTTTTTGATGTATCAGTGACAAATTAAAAACTGTTTTAATGTTTGTTTAAAAAATAATACAATTATTTTAAATATATTGATTTTGAAAGTCGATAATGTTATTCATATATAACTAATTCAAAACCATAAATGAGGTAGATATTAGTATAATAAGATGTATCGTTTAAAACGATTGTTATAATTTATTTGTTTGTGTACAGATATTTTTCAATAGCTTGTTCATTTTTTCTTTCGTATTAATTCTTCATTTATAAAATTAATCATCATTTTATTTGCATGATTTTATGAGTGCTATGATTTATTTTTTATACTGTTAAAAATTTATAATTATTGTATACTTAGTAAAATGTGTAAGTCATAAATATTGTAATTGTTATTTTCATAAAAAAAAATAACTAAAAACAAAAATTATTACCAATATTCAAGACTTTCTCATGACATTCGTAGTTCATTCATATTTAATGTTTTATGAAATTCGAATTTGATCATATTATTACTCTACCCATGTCCGGATGTGCTGTACCGTTTGAGTACTTTATTAAAACATACACGGCCAGGGGCTAAAACGAAAAAATAATACATAATATATTATAATAGCGAATAGAGATTATCAATAATTGACCAGTTAAGAGTGAAATTATACTTGAAAACTATTATTAATGTGAAATTATGATGATACGAGTGAAGTTCAGTGTTTAGTATTTTCATATTATATAGTACCTAGTGTATTTATGTTTTCGATCTTGTAATATCTACCTATTTATAAAAATAATCGTGATTTTCGAAAGGTTTTAAAATATGTGGTACGCTATATTTAATGTTGTATTGCAGTTTATAGTATCAATAACAGCTATATTTGTAAAAAATCTTATTAAAAATTTGCTGAGTATATCTGGTGAAATTAAATACAAACTTGTATAAGAGTAAATAACGTATGATATGTATAACCGATATCATATCATTTGTAAAATTTAAACGTAAAATATTGTTCGGTCGTTTTATACGCATATTCAGAAATTGTTAATTATAATAATAAAATATACACTCGACGATTAATAATAATAATATATCCGTTAAACTATAGGTATCTATACTTTTATTTTTTATATATAACTTTATAATAATAAAATATTATAATAATTAAATATAATATTTAAACATGAGTGCTGCAAGGCGGTAAAACATCATTGGAGATATTGACACAATTTATGTCAGCAACATTTAAGTATTATTTAATTTTAAAACAAATTGTGTTGAGTGTGAATTTCCGCAATGAAAAATTACTATTTTATTGCAAAAGTTTGTTGTTCAGTGGACTAATGCAATAATAATATAGGTACGTATTACTTGAAATGACCGGTTTTATTTTGTAAAATTCTATGATGGATGTTCTCCACCTGTTATTATGACGATTCGCATTTTTTTTTTTTTTGAAACCGTCTACCCGATTCGAAAACCCACACACAAGACCTCGTGACGGATAGGATGTAATATAATCAACAATGAATGCAGCCAGTCGGCTCAGTCTGGCCGTTATGCAATATCTAAAATAAACATAATAATATGTATAGTATATGCGTATAAAACACAATTCAACAAATAAAAATATCAAATTTTTTTTTGCATAATATTTTTCTGGTATCAACTCAAATATTACTAATATACATATTTTCAATATAATATCAGCCTGTCAACGGCTTTCCGATCGAATTATTCGAGAGGACGCATGCAACATAATATAGTTGTTTATGATTATGCAAAAGGTAATGTCGTATATATGTATAGTGAAGCCGAAGCTAAATACTACGCGATATGCATTATGATGTACGGAATAGGTAATTGAATTCCAATAGATATTAAAAAAAAAAAAAAAACAATTTAATATAATATTTCGTTTGTCAGTTTGTGCACCACCACCTTTGCGCCAGGCGTAATCGACGCGGCATAGTCATGAACGCATAATATACTGTCATATTGAAACTTTTTATGCCCACCTATTCGACCAACAAAAAAAAAAAAAATGCGATCCATCGATATTTTTTTTATTTTTTTTTTTAAACACCGACAATACGATTATAATTTTCCACAACACTTGTCCTCGTCATGATATTTTTTACAGTAGCGAAGTCATATAATATAGTACCAATACTGTTGAACTTTACAAGCCTTCTACCAAATAAAGTGACAAAAATAAAATATGCTATTATGAACAAAATACCAACTAAAAAATTTTGATGTACCAGCACGTCGTACGCCAACAGATTTTTGTTTGTATAACCTTATGAAAACATACAATGGCGATTAGCGATAAGCGATAGTATAGGTACCATTAATATTAAAAACGTTAGGTAAATATCTTTTTATGATAAGTATATAAAATAATAGGAACTGACTGTCACATTCGGTAAACACGTTGAAAACAAACTCGCCCTTGTCAGATCGTTTATAACGTCTAGTAATGTCAGCATCTTTATCACAGTATTATAATCAGTAAATTCCTTTTATTATCTGTAGTATACGCCCACTGAAATGCTTTTAGTAATATTTATATCACGTGTTCATGTTATACATATTATTTTAACGCTTAAATCATATTTTTTTTTTTAATTAATAATTTTTTTATTTTTTTTTTGTTATTATTATTTCTATGCTATGATTGATTTTAACGATTTATTGTTTAGTTAACTATACATATTCTTTGTTTTGAATATTTTGTTTATTTTAAATTTTATAATAATAATTGAACGGTTCATTATTTTTTTTTAATTATCAGTGATCACGTGATAACGTGTAATTTAAAATAAATTATTTACTCCGACTTTATTCACTGACCTATAAAAAAACAATATATATTTCAAATGCATATTAAAAAAATAAAAATAAAAATAAAAAATAGCATTGTTGCCAAATAATTTTAAATTGTTTAAAATAGTAAATTATTTACGTAAAGTATAAAAATAGGATCCAGTATAATTACAAAGTCAGGATCTTATAGAAATACCATCATGAGTATAACCAGAGAACATGATAACTAAGATAAATTTGCTGCTAACGGTAGCGTCCCAAATATCTAAACACGAACAAAATGTGCAATACTAATTACTTCGTCCTGGATTTTTTCCGGAATACCTTTTTGGGAGTATCCTAATCGCATCGCAGGTCGGGGTTTTCAATTACCTATATAGGTGTTATTTCTAAAATATGAAATGGGATGCGACATTATTATAGTGTTATCGTATAGGTCTATATTGCAAATCGGAAGTCGAGTTATACCTACACTTACTGCAGTACCGACGACGATGACGTTCGTGGTAAGAGAATATTATAAATGTATGGGGTACCTATATATTTTTCTTTTACATTTGTCCCCGTTCAATAGAAATAAATGCAGCCAAATCATTTTTTGTTCGGGTATTGCACACTTTCACGAACAATAATAGTTTTCGGGGTGCAGGGGGGGGGGGGAAGACAAGTGAATAATAATAGGTAGGTATAAATAAAAAAAAAACTTCCTTCAAAGTTTAAATTGCTTTTTATTTATTTTTTTTAAATTTAACAGTAAGAGCACAAACTCGGTCGCGTTCAAATTTAACCGTGCCTAGCCGTAAATAATATAATATTCATGTAGGTACCTACATGCATTACGGCCGATATTATATGACGACGTTATAGTATTGTGTGTCTCGGAAAAATTCGAAATCAATTAATTTCGTTCGCCTGTATTCGGTCCTTTTCTATGTAATGCGGCGTTTCTGACCACCGTATAATATTATATAACATTATGCACCTACGGTAATAATACGCGACCGTCGTCCGAACAGCATCCACGGCGGCGGCGGTGGCGGCGTTGGCCGTCAGAGAGAGCTAACGTACGCGATCGTCGTCGTCGTCGCCGCCGCCACCGCCGTCGGTTGGGCCGCACTCGTTTTATACTCGTTGGATCGTCTCCGCGACAGGCCGCCCCCCGCTCGAAGCACCGTACACACGCCGTTTTCAGTATTGCCGCGTAATACATTGCACCAGGTCGCTTTCTGCCCGTCGACGCCGCTCCACCAGGCGCACGTGCGTTATCTACGACGATATAAAATAATATTATTATATTGTTGTATCGTTGTCGTTGTCGCTACTTCGGTTCATCTCGGAAAATGGAAAACGTCCTAGTCGGCAGAAACGCTTTGTTGGCATAACACCTCGGCAATAATAACAACAGTAATACATACCTACCTGATAAGGTACATGTACGTTTCAGCGGTGTAGAGTGTGATTGCGATTAACGAAAAACATATTATATCGTTGAAAATTTAAGAGAGAAAAAAAAAACAATCTTTACGTTGTGAGTTGTCATCGGCCCGCGTTCAGACGATCTGTGCGATCCCCCTTCGAGTGCCCCCCTTCTTCGATCGCGCGAATTTTTTTCGACATCTCCCAGTTTTTTTTTTTTTTTTAATTTTTCCCCGTTTTTTTCCCCCCGTTCTTAAACGTTTTCATTTTTTGTTTGATGTAAACTTCGCGTACGCTCGTCGCTGCCTATACAATAGAAACATTGCAGTAACATCGCGCTCGCGTGTGTACCTACTTCAACGCCGTCACTCAAATTCACTAAATTCGTGCGGAACTCACCAATTTTCTAACTCTACGAAAACGAGAGTACGTCATACGAGTTGGTACCTAATTTATGTATGGTAAAGAAATACCGCAAGCAGCCGTTCAAGAGATCTAAAACTGCCCAAAGAGTCGTCGACGAGATGGATCAACCAGCCGCAGCTGAGTTGCAGACGATGTGGAAATCCCGAAAACTTTGGACATCCATTCTGCTGTTCGTATTGCTGTTCATCACACCAGGTAAACTTCTACGATAATAGTATTACTTATCCTTTTGATATAGTATTATTACGTAGCATCGGTATTCCTAGAATTAAGAAATACAAATTTCATGACACGTTCATCCGTTTATTTTTACCAACAAAAAAAACATGGACCGAAAGTAAATTAATTAATTGTGGTTCGGCTATGTTTTTGTCATAGTTGACGCAATTAAATTAATTAAAATTATTTTATTCATGATTAACTATAATAACATTTAATTACTGTTTTATTTTATTTTTTTATTTTTATTTTTTACTTTTCTTTCGGGCTTTTCGTATTATTTACGTATTATTTTCATATTAGTACGTTTACTTTCGTGGACAATATAAGTATTAAGAAAGGTAAAAATGAAACGAACTTTATAATCATACAATTATTGATAATAAGCTGTTTATGAGAAAAATCCGAAAAAGGATTTTAATTCGTTGAAACTACTTTAATCGAGATTATTGCTTAAAACCGTATTATTTTAGTTAGTTGGAATTAGATGATAAAAAAACATTTATTCTATTGTGGGTATTTACTATTATGTATTTAGCAAAAAAATAAAGTTTATATATTTTTGTTTGCATTTCGAAAATACTTAAATACAGTTTAAATTTAAAACTATAATAGTTCAAGTTCTAACCACTATTCATACTAAACGAATTCCCGTACCTATTCAAAATGTCACTAAATAAAGTAATGAATGAAGTAATTCAAAATATTTTCTCACTAGATTTCCGAATAAAATAAAATTGGTTTTCAAAATAATCAAAAATATATTTAAGATACAACAATAATACATAGAAGATATTAGTATTATTTTCGAGACATTTACGTACAGAAATAAAGCAGAATAGTAATTTTCCTAATCTTGACTCTCGCAAATAAAAGCTGATATTGTACGAGATTATTTTTTAGTTTACGTAATTCATGAAAATAATTGTATCCGATGTAAAAGTATCGAACGTTAAAAAAGTTTGAAACATAAACAGTTTGAGAATAGTCATTTTAAGAAAAATGATCACGAAAGTTAATGGTTCAAACGCACATTCAAGCAATACCATTACATTATTTACAAACTTTTTACGTACAACCGTTGAAATAACGACATCATTAATGGCATATACTCGCGTTTTTGAAGAAATTTAAAAACCCTTTTTTATTTATAAAAAAAATTATATATTTATTACACGATATCTGTATTTTAAGTGTATATTTTATTGCACAACAATGATGATAACTTACTAGTCTGTAGTATCTGTAGGAAAATGTATGTAAACTACTTAAATAAAGCTTAACTATTTGATAACCATAAAACGCAAATATTGAAATAGAATAGAATCTTAAACACAACTAAAATATAAATTATAAAAATATAATTTTGTTGGTTGTGTAAAGAACACTTACATCGATTTTTACATTTTTGAACTAAATATGTTTATTTTAAATTTGACAAAGGTTTTTTAAGGGGTTAGACTGTTCTATAGGGAGGGCTCGGCTTACACCCCTCTTCACAGTAGTACCTACGATAGAAACCAATGTTGAGTTTTAAATTATAACAGTATGAATAGTTTTATATTATAATATTTTCATTTTATTTAAATTTTAACACGCGTCAATACGTTTTTTTTAAATAAAACACAATTCATATTTATGTTTTGATTGTAACCTTTACATAATATTATATTTTTTACTCTGAGCTTTAAATTTAGTCAGCTTTGTGTCTATTTGTATAGGATTTTTTTTTTAAATAACTTTTTGGACAATAAATAGCTTAAACACAGACTTTACTTGAATAAGAAAAATCATAATTCAATAGTTTACGATAAAATGCTGAAAAATTGTCAATAAAATGCACAATTTTATATTTGGAAATATTGTTGATTAACTAATAATGCATGATGTTTATCTCGTCAAATTTATCTTTTCTTAAACTCCGTTAAATATTATTTTACATATCAATAATTTGGGTAGTTTTGACCAAAAGTAAAATACAGGTTCAATATTATTATTATAACTATGAACCAAAGGCAACCCCGTAAAAGTAAAAAGAATATTCGTTTTTCGTAATCTAACAACTAAAAAGTCCCTGTTTGAACCGCTCTTTAAAATACAAAATTAAATTACTTTCAAGGTACACATTCTTATGTATTCATACCTATGTACCTCATTTCAGAACCATGATTGTGATCAATTTAGTTGTGAATCGCTTACACTCATATACATTGCCTTTTATAAGTATAAATTGATGGGTAAGCCAATTTCAATTGATAATTGAATTCTGAATGCAGTTATATATCCTATACTAAGATACCGGCAGCTTAGGCTACCTGCCCAATTCTAGAAGTAAACTGTAAAATATTAATTTGTACCACTGATTTATAACTTTAAAATGTTTAACAACTGAAGTGTACTATATACTTATTATACATAAATTCGAATAAAACATGGATTTAGATTATTAGACAACTCCACTCAATTGGTGTATTAGACTTATATATTTTTAAATTATATAAAAAATATTGTCCTTTCGATTTAAAAAGGATATGGGTGTTTTTTTTTTCAAAAAAGTATTTTATTCTCAATAGCTTTAACTTTAACAAAAAAGTAAGAGTACATATTTTTCAAACTAAAATTAACAAATATAAGGATCTAAAAATGTAGTACTAAATTATACAATCCAAGATTTTGACTTTCATTAAAATATATCAAACGTTATTAATGAATTAAATTTCAGTAGAATTCGTATTACCACGGATAATAACTATGTATGTTAACTGTATATTATACATAACATAAATAAATTATTATAGCTTTATATTTTGTATACTTCTTCATTTCTTTAATTTTGTATTAAATACCTTACATATTACATAATACAAAGTTAACTTTTTATATCGCTTAACTGAATTTAGATGTTTGTTACATTCTTATACTGTATGGTACTGTTATTAAACTTTTAAAATTCGAGGATAACAGTTCTTTTAGATTTGTATAAATAATAAGTTAAAAATTTTCATAATTTAGACTTAAATTAATATTTATGATTTGATATTTTAATGCATGTGTGTTTATGACATAGTCATATGACAACAAACGGTATACATTTTAAAATATTCATCTAAACATTTTATACTTTAAAGATTTTATAAGCACATTTTACAACCTATAACAATTATACGATACTATTATTTACTAGTATTGAAAAAATTAACTAGTACCAAAAAAGTGGCCGAAATTCAGTAAGTTTAATATTTTAATGGTTTACTTTTTTATTTCAAGAATGCGTACAATAATACACTATGCGATTTTTTTTTTAATCGATTTAATAACTTCAAATTATTATGACTATTAATAATGTTCATGTAAAAAAAAAGAAAAATAATAGAGCATATTATATTGTTATTTGGGAATATATTAGAATACCATGCGTTATTGAATAGAAGGATTTCACTAAACGCAATACATACAAACTTTTAATATTATATGAAATTTATGAATTATTTATAATTCTTTCTGTCTGAGAAACACCTATAATAATTGAAGGTACCTATTTAAGTATAAATAATTAATGAACCGATATTGGTTATTTATATATTACATATAAATAGCATAATATATGTATTTGTGAGTAAAATAATGAAATATTTATGTATTGTTCTAGTTTGAAAAAAAACGTAGTATAATAATATTATATATTTCACGATCATATTACCATATTTTTACATATACCTGTAAAATATGTGTAACTTTTCTAAATTGTTTTTAACATTGTTTTACATTATTATGCGTTTACTATTATGAATTATTATGTTCGTTGAACATTATTATGTTCGATTAGTCGCTACTCGTCTCATTAGGCACTATTTTAATTGCAGGTACATGACATTTAATTACTTCAGCAGCAGCATAATATTATGTCGTATAATAGTGTTGTAATAGGTACAGCTTGTGTTTTTTTTTTCAAATGTGTGAATTATTACAATGTATTAAGATGAATACGACGCTATAGGTGTACCTGTACTATCATCGGTGTAAAAAGGTGAAAGAAAAAATTATAATTAATCTTAGAGGTGTTGAATTACCGGTAAAAGTTGTAGTTATCGTAGTGTTTGTGTGTGTTAAAGTTTACCGTAGGTAGTACATGTATAGAAAATTCCAGTTATTGTTGCTAGCATGCATATACATTCGTTAAAAGTTTTAACTACCGTCGACAGTTAAAAAATATCATAAAGACATTTATTTATTTTTTTTTTTTTTATATATATATACGCTGCGTTTATTTGATAACGTTTCATTTACTGTTAAACGAGCCACTTCCTAAACGCTCGCGTATGACGGAGACGAATAAAAAGTAATACATATTTAATAGTAATAATAACATAATATATCATTATAGTGATGTTATTGCACGTACCACCGGAAATATCTAGTGCAAAGAATAATACGACTGTGCCAATTTAATGTGATGTCAAATAAGAAACGGTTAAAAATGAATGAAAGGAATATGATAGTGGTATAATAATATGTTTCGCCTAAAGGTGTTGACGGAAACTGGCAATGTAGTTTGTAGGTAAAATTAGACAATATTCTTTTTCATCTAAATTAGATCATCTACTGGAATTTACGAGAATATTACTTATGCTACGTGCGTTATAAAAATGTTATACTGTTTTATTATTTTTTGCCGAAAAGTTGTTTGAGGAAAATCATTTAATCAAAATAATAGGCTGAGCTTAAGCGAATAACGCGTACAACACGACTGCACTACAACTTATAAGTCGCTATAGGTACTACATGACTAATTGGTATTAAACATACAACACTACTTTTAAAAAAATATGTATATTATAAATTAACCGTTACACTCGAGAATGGTTTTTCCTCATAAAATATGATAAATATAAACTTTCTTTGTATTTTTAAACTTTTAACGTGTATAAACTATAATTGAGGAACGGTGATGATATAAATTTCTGATGGATAATGTTTTTATGTTTTTAAAATGCTTCATTTTTCCATAGACTTATTTTAATGAGCTTAAGAATAAAAAAATATCAAAATGTAAATACAGCTGATAAGAAAAATATAACAGTCTTTTGAACGGAATAAATACATTTTAAAAACATAAATACAGTAAATAATCTGTATATCTCTTGACTACCTAAGAATCATAATACGAGTTATCTTATAAACACACAAATAAAAATAAAAGTATATTTTCAAATAAAGCCAGGATAAAATTATTAAATAAATTTATTTATGAATAAGACTAAAAGTAAGTCAAAAAATGCAAAAATTATTCCTTATAGATGATTAAAAGCAAAGTTTAAATGTAATATATATTCGTTGTATTTGTTTTGTTAAAATAAATTCACTATTGTGTTAGATTTATTGAATAATATGAATTGAACAAAAAACAAAGTTATTTTTAAGTTTTAATATGTAATTGAAAAAAATACTGTACCTTGTACAATGTACATACAATGTTTATATTGTATTTTACTGAAAAACTTTGAAGTAGATAGGTAAACAATTTTTATTGTTTGTTGAAAATCAATCTGTAATATAATTATTGTAGATATTGTGATGTAATTAATTTTACTTTGTTCTCAACAGTAAAGTTAACTTTAACTTAAATAAAACTTTATTACATTAATTTTTTATTAATGGTTTTATTTTTCCAAAGCAACAGTTATTTTTTAAATTAATATTGGACTCGAGTTAAATATAATATTAGTATTGCGTTTTAAACATAATTTTTTTGCTGATAAGCCATTTAAATGTATTTAATCAAATGTTTTGTTTAATATCATTAATTAGTTAAAAATGGATATCAAACGGTGTTGATGTTCAGATATATTAAAAAATAAATAAATAGAAGAAAGAATGAAAAATGAAGTTATTTACATTATTATTATATGTATATTATACACATTTCGTTTTATGTATAACAACTGATTGTTAGAGGTATCTAACAGGTATTCAGCTGAGGATATAGTTTGTCTATAGTTAACCGTATTACACAACAGAATATGTGTTTAAATAAGTTATGCATATTATACTAAAAAAGTATGCATTGTGTCCAAGTGTCATTTTTGAGTATATTTTATGATTATTATAATTATAAACTTGAATATAATAACACGGAAAAACAACAAACAAAACAATTCAAAACAATTCCATTAAAAGACGAAATATAATATAATCAAATTATATTCTTGAAAATTTTACGATGTCTATAAAATATTGAAATAAATAATCGAGGAGAGTCAAAAACCACAAGGATTAAAAAGTTATGAAATAATGAAAAAGTTTTCTTTAAACCCGGTTTCCTATTTTTGAATTTTATCGAAACACATTAAATTGCAAAACTCGTTAGATAAAAATTCAGCAGACAATAGAAATTGTCGTATATATTTTGAGTTTTTATTGTGAGCTGGTGAATTTTAATTTAATTTTTTTTTTTTTAAATTTACCTTTCAAATACTGTAAACGGTTTTATTATGTTTACGCTAATCAAAAGTATTCATTATAAGTGTGTATACACGATACTATTGTAGAGAGTTATATAATAAAAATATTTATGTTTTTATTCTTGCCAAAATGTGTATTGAAAAACATGAAATATTAAAACATAATTATTTTGTTTCACAAATTCATTTTTAATATCCTATTGTATGTAAAGTAAAAAATAATCAAATTACTGAATAGAAAATCGAACGAACGATCAAGAATTTACAGACACTACAGTTGTAATCGTAAAAAAATCGTTAATAACCTTATTTTTTTTTAATTACGATTTACGATCGATTAAACATATGTTATACAAGTAATGGTTATCGTCAATATGTCTTTAAATATGTATGTGGGTGACTGGTGCTTTGTATAAAAAATAAGGAATACGTACTAATTAGAAGGATATTAATTAACTTCAAAATATGTGAAAATGTATAGCTACTTATTAGTATGAATGAATACATTTAATTTCATTCAGTACGTTATGAAATGTGTTCTTTTTAAATCTGCGTTCAATAGAACTATGAAATTTACATAAAAATTAGTTTCCAAGTTATATCAAACACATATAAATGAATACTTATAAATTATAATTATTATTTAACTAAAACAATTAAAAAAATATAATATTAGTTCTATTAATATTCTCACAAGTGTATAATATAACATGGTTTAATTGCTCTTACGATTTATTTTTTATAGTATTACATTATGCGATTTGTTTATTTTTAGTATACCTACGTTTTAGATTTTCTGGTTGTAAGCTTGAACCCATTTGGTAAATTTATGTGCTTGTTTAGACGCAAGAGTGAGACAGAAATAGAAAAAGGGAGAAAATCCGTTTGTAAGAGTAATTGCTATTTCTTTATCAGTCTTTACTTAGTTTAGTGAATGTGGTTAACCTGTACCATGGTCTATGTGCCATTTATTTAGATCACATATAACCTTAATAATAGAGTGTATAATACGTCTTAAAACACATTTAAATTTCAAAAAAAAATTGGTTAAGTAATACATTTTTTATTTTTATGAAAGTCGTTTACAACAAAATATAAACGTAAACTAGACATAAATTTTTTTCTCGTATAATACCTATTAAGTGTTACTGTATTATCAAGTGTTATTATTATTTTTTTGGCCATATATTTATTTATAATTTTTTAAAACAAGTTGTTTGTTATATTGTTGGGTTTAATTCTTTTGTTAGTTTTATATTTTTCAAAAGTTTTTGTCCCAAGGGTATAGTTTATGGGAGTCTAATTTCTTCATCTGCACCATTAGTGAGGAAGGTTAACACAATAAATAATCATAATAATGCTATAGATCGATAGTATAAGTTATATTATGATACTACATGTATATATTCACTAGGTAATATTTTTGAAGTACCAATATAAGTAACAAACCTTCATTATGATTGTAAATAAGTTAATATTTATGACATTTATAAACCTGTTTAAATTTTACATCGTTTCAATAAGATTAAAATGTGTGTACTAATATTAATTTCTAAATTAATTTGTCATATTTTTTTTTATATAATTAATAAATTGAAATGGAATTTTTTGTTCTATATTATTGAGAAAAAAATAGAAAAACAATTAAATATTAATTTATACGTCTTATAAATCGTTAAAAAAAAAAAATATTTTTATAATGATTCTATAGATGGCAAAATTACGATATAAACTAATACAGTTATATTTTAAATATTAAAATAATTATACTTAACACATTAACAAAACAGTCAAAATCAGAAAAAAATATTGACAAAAAATATTATAACTATTACAAATTACTTAAATGTATCGAGATTAATATGAATATTGTGATTAGGCGATGTTGTTGCATATAAATCATCGTATTCATCTATCGTTTGACTACAAAATAGCTAGGATAACAAAATAAATAACGCGTGTTCACAATATTGTAAATTACATTTTCAACGAAACAGTAAAATGACAAGGAACGAAAGTATAATAATATTTTATAACATCGAAACATATTATTTTTCTTATGCTTATTGGCAGTAACGCTATTTTATTTGGACCTGTTACAAAAAAAAAAAAAATAAATAAATAAAAAAATATGTTCCAAATACTTCGCAAATGAGAACTATAAAGAACACTGAAAAATTATAAATTGTATTCTTTATTTGCTATAACTATACCTAACTACTTTTACTCGCGTAAATTGATCATATTTTATACGATATTATGTATTATTATCTACCGATTTTCGACTTTCTCGAAAAGCCGTTTTACCACCGCGGACTAGTAAACGAGTAAACTTTTAACCGTGAATGTGGGTATCGTCGGCTTTCATTCAATATTGCGTCTTCGGTGGTTTGTTCGGTCTGGAAGCCCTTTAAGCACGACCGCGTTTTAATTAACGTTCGTTTGAAAATTTATTTTAATCTTAATTTACGAAGAAGATTTCGGCAAAACCGATAGGTGGATTTTCGGATTTTTCTGTGTCACTAAGCTAACACACTTTCGCAACAACGTAGTGTCGTGAAATATTTTTTGGTCACCACCCCGAAAATCGTAGCATTGTACAGGTACACGTGACCCTCGGCGGTGCTGACATATTTTATGCAGCCGTGTCAAATGTGACGACGTGGAAGTCTCAACTCCATCACGTTTTCCCGGACAACGGTTCGAGACCTCCGAAACGCTCAGAGCCTACGAATATCGTTTTATCCGACACGGAGGCTCAACGCGCGGAAACGTATAATACACAATCGTCGGTGCAATCGTCTTTACGATTTTTCCGAGCGCGTGTCGCCGAAAACCGATTAGTCGGAAATATTGTTAGAAATATACAACAATATCGTTTGATTCGGGCAGTAGTCTTCAACGGTACGATAAATTTCGTGTAAAGCTTATACGCGTACACAAAAACACACACACAACGATGTTAATGACTTCGAGAGCTCTGTGTGCGAGCGAGTGAGTACACAGCCGTGACGTAGTCAAACAAAACGGTTTTTAGGCAACCATCACACGGTCGGAACGGCACGAAACGGCTCTTTAGCAGATCAAACGATATATATTATTATGACTATATAATAATAATAATATAATATTACACACACACATATTATAATATATATCATGTTATTTTCTATACCGCAACGGCGTGCGCGGTAGGTATATATACTTTACGAGATTTGCGGGCACGGTGGCGGTCGGGCGCAAGGGCCTCTTTGGTCTCGTCGTTTGTTCGCTGCCAATGTGTACGTTTCGATCATCGACGACGCGGCGCAGATTCCGTTTAATCACCCCGCCGCCGTCGTGTTGCGTGATGCTGTACCACCTTGGAATATTATAGAGTGTGCTTCGCGTGCCCGCCGCGAATCTTAGCGCGTAAACAAAATTATTATTACTTTGACGTTGTCGAGCCGTATAGGTTATTATTACATAATATATAATATAATATCGAAGCGTCCGTGGATGGGTACACAATAATTCGCATGAAATGCTGCTTTGTGTCGAAATGGCGAGTCATCGCTTAAGACTTAAAAGGGACGCCGGCCGGTATCCCGCTGCAACGGACACATCCCCAAAGGCTGTACAATGATATTGTATTTATTATATATTATATTATACTAACATAACATTTTTAAATTTTTACCTTATTAAAAATAATAAAACACAAAATATATCGTTGTATTTTTCTATAATAACCGGCTGGTCGGTATAATGATATCGGAATGAAGTCAAAGTAATAACATTTCCATTCCACACATTTCTACACATATTAATCTGCACTGACAGTTGTTGTTCAGAATGCCGTACAAAATAAAATATATAGAATTATGACTAGTCAAAATGTACAGTGTTATATTTATATTGCCTGTAGCTCATGTTGCTCGCGGTGTTCAATTTGTAGTTTGTACAAAACGTTTTAAGATCTGGCTAACGATATTTGGAACCATAACCATCATTTTTTTTTTCACTATTAAATAATCGAGATGTACCGATAAAAAATTACTGCACCGACTCCACTGATCTCGCCGTACCAGACGAGGATACTTGAAATATCAGGGAGAATGTAGACGATATAGGTAATATAGTTTTCCTGCCGTCCGTTTATATTGCAGTCGGCACGCGTTTTATCTAGTGATGTAGGAAATTCGCACAACGTGGGTAGATTTTTAATCGACCACGGAGTCTGCTACCACCGCGCTCTTCGCGAGAAGTGTTTTCCCCGAGAAGAGGAAATACAATTAACCGCACGCTTATTATTAATGTACGAATGTCGCAAAATTCGTATCCGTAAATGGTTAATGTCCGATAACATTTACATCGAATAGGTGAACTCACTGACAACCGACTGTGTTATGACGACATTAATTTTCAATTTGTATAGGTACCTACGCCAGGAAATTACTTTTTATTCGATTAATGCCCAACTCGTATTGATTATGTGTATTTTGTTTACCATCAAAGCCTTCATAATTGGAACCATTTACTTACCATATACGACGCTTTTTACGCAGTAACTACGAACGGAAAAAAGAAATTAAATCAAATGGAATATAGTAGGTATGTATACTGTACTACTTAGCACAAACTTCGTTTAACCCGCGAGATGCTCGACAGCGATGGTTCAGCGAAAAAATTAATGCAAAACGTGCAGTCTTCGCAATATGTCACTGCAATAACGCACATATTAAAATTGAAACATAATATAATAATTTGATTTACAATTTGTCAGACGTGCATGTACGTAGAGAATATATAATATTATAATATTATATTAATTGAATATTCAGTGTGAAAACAACAATATTTAATTTAATATGTGAACACTGCTAAGTCAATATCGATCGGATCAGTGTCAATCAAATGAACAATGAATAATTATTAATGGTACCTATAGAAAATATTAAACCACATCACGCTATGCGTTATAAAATTATTATTATTTTTTTGTTTTGTTTTGTTTTTTTTTTGTGGTTAAAGGGTTATAGCATAATACAATTAGTATTTGTTGTAACCAACTGTTAATAATAATTTTTTTTTTTAGATTTAGACTATTCCCCCGAAACTTAAGGATTATAATATTAATATCACTAAAGTAAATTATTCGTATTTATGCACAATAGAATCTACCAAAATATATAATTTAATATTCAAATAACATATATTTAGGTACACGATACGAACGCTTATAAATAGTTATTTGAATAAAACCACACAATATGAAATTTTAATTTTTTAGGCTATTTTTTTTTTATTTCCTATCCATTGATTTAATTTAACAATTTTATCAACTTCATTTAGTATAAAAATTACATTATTCTAAAATTAACTGTTATTGATTTTGATCGTTGTCACATTTTATTTTCATAATAATATTAAATACTTTACATTTTAAAAATGTATTACAAATTATAAAATTTAACAGAATTAATTACTTATCTAGTATTTGATATGATAATTATTTTGAAAAGATTAAGTCACTACTGTAAAAAATAATCAAAACATTAAAAACAGAATAGACTATGTTTGTTATAATACATAATTAAATAAATAAATTCTAAATAATAAGTAAATAAAGCCGATATTATACACACTTATAATATTGATATACCATTAAACATCTATTGATGGTATAAAATATAAATATTCAATTTAATCATTTTATCTTAATAAAATATAGTTATGATTGTATTTATTATACAATCATGATACTCATTATAAATCTAAAATAAATATTTGTATCTAAAGTTCTTTGTCATTAAAAAAAAAAAACTCAAAATATGTACAGATTAGCTTACTATATTAAATATTAATATATTTTGACAAACTTACAAATTTATATAAAAATAATATAATAATTAAGACATTAAACAGTTAGTTAACCTAGTTCGTTAGTAAGAAGTGAAAATTAAAGAAAATATTACCACGATAATGTATATTTTATATGTGCGGGAAGTAAGCGGATGATTTTTCAAACCGTGATAAGTTTAATTTCCTAATTTCCAAAACCGTGTGAAACCGTTAAGAAAGGATTTACGACTTTAACCCTGTCACCGGCAGTGCCTCAGTTTACGAGGGAAAAAAATAAAAATAAAAATAAATAATAAGAATAATTCCGGAGTTGGCGTCCCCTGAAATGTATTTGCAGCGTTTATCAACGTATATAGCGCGTACCTATAATAATATAATTCGACCTCTCTGTGGTGGCAAATATCGCAATAATTTTCGAGATCGTTTAAGGAAAAAAATAATAAAGGCACAATATCTAAAGTTACCGTCCATCGTTAGCGTCGCGGGTGCGTCTCCCCTCGTTCGGGGCGACGAATGAAGTCGTAATTTTCATTGTAGTAATAGACTCCCAGGACGATTCACGTTGTTGTTATTGTGTGCGCAATATAATATATTACAATAATATAAACTCGGTAAAATTTTACCTGTTTGTACACAAAACCGACACGCATAATGCAGTGTCAGTGGCGGCAGCGCACCAGGTGGTGCGTCATTGCTTCGTAACAATACGTGTGTATGTGCATTTATACACACGAGTATATATTTTAATAGTGGTACGAAATATTGGCCGTTTTGAAAATTGGGGGGGAAAAAAGTCAATTGTCGCACACATTGTCATACGACGACCATACAACGGCGGCTGTGGCGTCGGTTCCCCACGGAACTTAGTAGGGGTCGTTACTGGGCAGTTTAAAAAAAAAAATAAAAGAATGTCAATAAATCTACGAGCAAGCAGAACTACCATAATATTATATAATATATATTATTATACTCGAACAGGCCAATAACTCATGTACTGTAGTGAAAAAAAAAGAAACTCAGACAGCCCAAGACATGTGTTTAGGGTCTTTTTATTTGCCTTTCGAACGTCATCGACGACGTTTTTTTTTTTTTTTAAAGAACTGCCATTCTATATAATCATTATTACGTTACGAACCGTATTGTAAACGTTTCGACCACGTTTCATCGTACTTTTCACGCCAAATGCCGGTATTTGTACAAACCAAAAACTTTTGAAACCGTCACTATACATATTATACGTACCTATATAATATATATTATACAATTGGATTTCGAGGCACGATTCACTAAACGCTTTCAAAACAAAAGTACTGAAACTCAGTGCGTATTACTGACAAACGTTTAGCATAACCTGGATACCGTGTTTCGTCAAGAAAAAATCTTTTTTTGTCCCACTCCATACAGTCGGTTAAAGTAATAGTATGATTTCATCGAGAGGATTAGGTGCGACTGCCTTGCGGTCTTCCACAATAATCGCACGATCCTATTATAATTAATAATGTACATATTAAAAAAAAATAATAAAACAATATTGTTTGTAGATTTTCTAGCGAAAGACTGTGCGAAAGATATTTATATAATGATATAGATATCGAATTTGGTATAAACGGCCAGAAATAATTCGGGTGCAAGGGTGGCGGATGCAATAAAGCGATTTTATTATTCCAAAGCGCCAGTGATTTTGAAAGCGAAAACTATATTATTATATACGCACCCATACATCAGCTTGTGCGTCACGTCGTCGGGTTCGGTTTTTACGGGCCAAATTTGTGACTCATATCACTTTTCCTCCACCCCTCCGCCGTTTAATGCTTTTGCGGAGCATTATTATCTTCAACAATCTATTAGCAGACGTGTTCTACATTTCCAGGCTATTTACAGAATTTATTCATCGCGTCCTAACCCCTCGCGGGCTTAAACAAGTCCTCTTCAGTTTCCTCCTTTGTCGCAACACAAAACAATAATGGACCGCCACCGTTGCCGCACTATAAACATAAATTATTTATTACTATACACACACATACATGCACGATGCACACACATAATGGATATATATAAATGTATATTATGAGCAGAGACGACGGAAGAAGAGACTAAAACCCCTCATCGCTGTTAGATGATACAGAGACGATTCTGTGCCCGTAGCACTCGAATTGTGCGCCTAAACGACTACCGGAAAACGTCTGAACTCCGACTCCTTTGACCAACCCAAATTAAACAACCGAATCAGTAGCCGTAATAATTTAAATTATATTGCGCGATGATGTACGAGTGTCGTAATAGCTCAAGAATATTCGTTTTGTGTGTTTCCAAGCTGAGAATCGAGACTGCAGACGCCATGGGTCGTAAGCGCTGTTCTACAGCATAGAAAAGTAATATAATATTGGCTTTATGCAATCTGTCTTTTTGTTCACCCGGAAAAAACTTTGGAGCCCAGTAATGCAAATAAAACTTTTGCAAAGCACCTCTCTTCCCGTGATTGAAAATTGAATGTCTCTAAAGATATCGCGAAAAACGTAAAAACAAAAATAAGTGAAATTCCGTTTAAAAATATATATATATATTAGATATTTCACGATAAACCGAAATCCTATCTGAAATCCTCATTTTTTTCTGTATTTCGAAAAGAAACTACTTGACTTAAACTATTTCTTACAAAAACATAATGTATGACACTCTAGGCACCGAATATATTAATTTATTATTCTCTATTCTCTATTTTTAACAATAAATCTGTCCCGCATCTAACTTATTTGAAGATAAGATGAGTAATTAAGATAATATTGATTTTCACTACATATTAAAATTAGAACTATATATTTTTTTTTTCAATACTATTTAATTTCCACATTTTATTTAATAAATCTGAGTATTTTGGTCTCTCCGGAACAATTTAAACGCTAAAACTATCTGACTCCAATAGCACAGTTAACAAATAACTAATAGTTTCATCATCATACCAATTCTCAAAAGCTTCTGAAATGGCTAATGTTGACCGATCAATTAGTCATGTCGAGTTGACCTAATTTTTGATTCGTTTAAACTTCTGACACACAATATAATTAAATCAACATTTTCAGACAAGTACAAGTAAACAACACTTTATAGCATTTTAAACGATTAAATAGTAAACAAACAAAAAAAAAAAAAAATACCAAAACAGTTTAATTATTTTATTAGTTATTTTATAATTACTCGTTAAAATCAGATATTTTAAAATTATTTCTATGTCCATTCATGAAATTCTCAAAAGAAATTTTAATTCATAAAACAACGATTACAATGGCAGACACACAATTATTACAGTTGCCAAATAGCTCAACTGGTGTGAAATTGTGTGTCTGTGACGTTATTGTGGTTAAATACACACAAACACACCAATTATTAAAGTAACAACAGGCTATGATAATTTTATAATCCAATTAGACCTTTATTTTTTCCAATAACTAATTGCAATTTAAAATCAAAGTCTAATTTAAAATATTTGCCTATTATTTATACATAATATATTTTAAAAATATTTAAAATTTATGAACACATTTAAGGTAATTATAAAGATAAAAATAATTTCTGTTAAAAAATTAATACCCTTTTTATTTTAAATAATACTAAGTTTTTATGTATACATAATATAGGTAGACATATTATGTACATATATATATATGCATTGAAATTATTAGTGACCTGTTAACAGAAATATATACTGTAAGAATCTTAACAAAAATCATAAAAAATATGCTAACTTTAAATTAAATAAAAAAAAAAAAACAGTAAAGAATAAAAAAAATTCAAAGTTCAAGTTAAAACTTGTGAAATAAATAAGTTTTATAAAATAAAACTTGCTACATATTGCTAAACAAAAATCATTTTTAATAGTCTTAATAAGACAAACTTTTAAAATAAAATACGAAAATCGTAAATAAATAAATAGTGTTATTATTTTTTTTTAATATAATAAAATAAAAAAAAACATTTTAAATGGTTATTTTTTCAGTACCTAATATAGTTCCAATTCTACGATGTTGATGTTCCGTGAACAACTTTAAAATTTGTAACATTCCATAGTACGAGTATATTATCACATTTTTGTGGATAGTAAAATACTTGTCTCATAACATGCAAGTATATAATAGAAATAACATGCAGCGTTAGAAGCGCAATAAACAGTTTGGAGAAAATTTGAAGTTATAAAATATTCAATTGGAATTATTTGGTATAAAATATAAAAATGTGATCCATTACAGAGTAAATGGTATTGTGGAACTTTTAGCCAACCTAGTGTTGATTAAATCATATACGTTTTTCCGCGGTTCTATAATTTATTAGTTTATTTGAAAATATAAATCGATTATAAATATTTCGCACGGATGTACCTCTACGAGTTATACTACCTATATAATATAATATTATAATAATGTATGTTTTTAGTTAATTATATTATTTGCATACATATAGATTCTTACTCTCGTTGTACTATTATCACAAACGTTTAAGTATATATATAATAAGGCTTTAAAAGCTCACCGTTCATGAAAATGGTATAGATATCTTCTAACGTATTCTCTAAACGCAAATCCCAAACCATAAGTGCCACAAATGAGTGCCTCCTTTAATGACGTTAATCACGTAACCCCAATACTGTTTCCATCCCTAATCTCACATATTATACTAATTGTGCTTAATTTTATAGACGTAGTATATTTCATATAAAAAACATAAAAGATTCTACTGATTTCGCTGTCAAAATGTATTCCGCTAATCGATCGAATATTTACTCGTTAGCATTTTAATACGTGTATAAACAATTTTATTCAAAAACTATATTGGAACTCCATATTCATACACACATATTATGACGCGCGTAACGGGAAACCCGCCAAGTGTGCTGATGATTAAATGTTCAAAAGTACAATACTCACACACACACACACTCGTGCACAATCATTTAGATCAGTATATAATAATATACTCCACCTACTCGTAAATCACATCATCATTGTTTGACGTAATTTTATGAATTTCCATCGCATAGTATTATAATGGGCATATTGTTGTTTCGCAGGGAACAGTTGTTAATGTCAATCCGCCTTTTTCTAGTATTCGACTATAGGTACCTATATATTATTTTGTTTTATTCTTTCAAAAAAAAAAAAGTTTACTATCCCACACACAAAATAATTGCATTTTCATTTCTACCGCCGTTGTACGTTTATAAAGCATTTTACAGCGTTTTTTTTTTTTTTTTGTCACGTCTTGGGTTCATATATACGCTCGTTCAGCAAAAATCGTAAGAATATAATAAAAACACGGCGTTGTCGGTGGAAACAACAAGGTCAAATATAAAAAAATAATAATAATAATAATAAATAAATAAATAAATAAAATACTAGTAACAAAATCATTAATATTTCATCGGGTGTTCGGAGAGACTTTAATACTATTCATTGATGACATATATATATTGTGTGTAGACGAAATAAGTTTGTTTTAAAAAAAAAAAACTTTTCTCCGTTAAGCCATTCTTTGGTCGTCGTCCATAGAATTACGATCGCCGCATCAATAGTGTGTCTTATAGTGATACGAGTTTTTTTTCTTGTCCATTCCCTAACCCAAAACTTTTGCTGCCCCCGATGCCGTCAATACTACCGCCAAATTCATATCCGATGGGTCCCGGAACAAAACTATAAATTATGTGACGATCCGACGACCCCTCAATCGTGCAGTACTGCATATATCCATCCCTTTAGTTAATAGATTTCCTCTTTCCGATCATATTCGTGCCCCGCTGTTCCTACGTCGCTGCACACGACGATATAAATAAGTTCCCAATTTTATTTTGAATCTATTTTTTTTTCTACGTCCGGCCGAATCTACACACAGCGTAACGCAGAAAAGGCGATTTGTGAATTTTCGATTCTTTATGTGACGGACGTTCGGTGAAACTAATAGGTTACATTTTTATTACTATTATAAATTATTATTACTTTAATATATATATATTTAACAATACTTTGAAGTGCTAAAACATTCAGTATTCGCGTAAATTTGTTTTTCTTTTATTTGAAAGTATGTATACAAATTCCGCGTAAATTCACTCATTTCCGTAAGAAAACAATCTGTATTATGCTTCCTTAACTTAATACAAACTGTTTCTCTACATTATTAAGTGGTGTTCTTTTTTCATTGTACTCTTAAACGAATTAATAGTGATTATTTTCAGATGGATTATACTGTCTTATAACGTTTAAATTTAGGACATTTTCTTTATCAAATAAATAACGTTTCAAGACAATTAACTTCGAACTTTATTTCTAAAGCAACAAATATACTTTTTAAGTAAATGACTATTTAAATCCAATGTTCTCTTACAATTTATAACTCAAAATTTGTTTTTCGTGTTCTATAAAACTATATAGTGTACAAATGTCAAATTTTATTAAAAATACAAAAAAAAAACATTTAGTTAATTTGTTTTGTAAGTACTTAGTTTAAATATTTCATTTGTTTATATACAAAGTGTTTAACCGAACTTGACTATTATTTACAATATTAAACTATTTCCTTATATGTATTTAACTTCTTTAAACCATTTGTATTTCTAACCCTTAAATTATTGTTATTATGTGGACTGAAAATAAAATATTACAATTATCGATGAATTGTATAAAATGTTAATTAAATATTGCTGCAGTAGTCAATAATAACTTAAAATAATCTATCGCTTGAGTAGGTATAATATGATGGTAAATAAGATACACGTGAAGCTATTTAGTTTTTAATATTGCCGTTAGTAGTTTTGGATCAGAGAAAAAAGTAATCTTATACTCTAAAAAGGCATTATTGCTGGAACACCCTTATCCGGTAACAACCCTTCGGTTAAAAACTGTCGTCGGAGCAATAATAATTTCCAACAGTAAATGGTTGTAGTAGAAAATGACAGCGCAAAATTAGATTCAGCGGCATGAGCCACATAATAAACAGGGGCCGCAGTGTAAACGGGGTGAGAAATAAATATTGGAATTCGTCATCGTATGCGTATGAAAAATTCCGTTTCAAAACGGCAGTGATAATCAAACATTGTTAAGGGCCAATGTTCACTATAATATATATTATATTCAAAAGTCACTAAATGGCTGTCTCTTTATATTATACGGGATACGTGGAGTCGAAGTTCGAGTAAAGTGCTTTTGAGTTTGGATTTATCAATAGTAAACATCTGCCGCCACTAAATACTACAATAGTTTGTGCGCTTCCAAATGGTAACTTGTGTATACTTCTCCGGCAAACAGTAATACGAACTTGAAAATAAAAACAGACACACCCACACACGCAAACACAAACACATATACACTTGTAAAATGCAAGCTGAACTACATTGTGTGTAGAGTCGTGTGTACAAACGGTGGCGCCGGCGAAACTAAATCGCGTGTTAATTTTCGATGTGAACAAAACGGAAGTATATAAATATTATGGAAGCGAAAAATAATAATAATTTAAGTACGAAAATCACTACGCGGAATTATGAAAAATGACAAAATATTTTTTTAAATAAAGTGCATCTCGCACTATTATCAAAGTGTAGTACCTACGACGAGTTATGAGTATCAATAATATATTATCTTACTTACGCTCGGTGGCTTGTTCGCCTGGTGCGAGTCTGAACTCGATTCAAAGTTTTCAGCCAAACGGGGATGTCATCAAATCTATTTTCAATAAGACAAACGATACGCCCGGTGACAGGATTTTTTTTTACAGAGGGATGGGGTGTTTTAATTTTGTATTTAAATATAACGCGCTGACGGCTTATTTACACACTCACTCCTCCGTAGTAGCTGGTATAATAGTCATCAATCTTCATATTATATAAATTATATGAAATATTATTTAAAATCGTATGGCGACGACACGTTTTGTAGAAATCTGAACCGAATAGTGCTGTGCATATAGATTTTTTTCAGCGTAAATTCGACCGAGACGTTCGGTGAAGGGGAGCGTTTCGAGATCCAAAATACCCTCTACGGGCTAATAAGTCACTTTGAACGATACAATGTATTTTTAGTTCTACAAAGGCCCATACCTCCGTGATATTATATTTTCACAGACACACACACATAGCTTCTACTGATGAGCACCGCGATTCGTTCGACGACAGATTCGTGTGGTACTGGCAAAGTTTTCGGACGGAATGCGCTCGCAACCTAAAAACACGGGAATATAAAGCTGCGGTATTTTATGTCGCGAAATAACGACGCGTTAAAATTTGACGTGTACATATTATTATTATATTATATATTATATTAATATTATAATATTCACATTTTAATGGCGCAAAGTTGGTTTCGAAATATGCACGCTTTTAAGTCGCGTGCACGTCTATACATACAGAATTTCCGTAGATATACATATTTTGCCGCCGCGTATACCTACAATATAACCGTATTATATATTATACACCGTCGCCTACACACGACGCGAAATAGCTGGCGACAAGGCTCTGCGGTCGTACTTACATATACACCGACTTGCCGTTTTACCCAGGTACCTAAGTATTATATATACGTATACTGTTTGTATTATCATTATTATGATTGTCGTCGTTGTTGTTGTACCAGCTACGCTAAACAAACTCTATCGGTCTATACACATTAAGACGGCCGTCGCCGATCTTTGCAACGTTTTCAATTATCAATATTAATTATTCATGCGCAAATCGTGTTGCTCGCGTTTCCACGTCCGTCGTCTGTAGTCGCACCCGCTTAATCCTAATCGTTTAATTGGCAATTCAATGCCACCGCGCGCGTGTGTCTTATTATAGTGGCATTAATACAATATATATATACGTGTGTATAACGAACCTACCGCCACTTTGATAAATATTACTTCGCCGATGGTTTTTTTTTCAATGCTCGAATATCATAGGTATTATCATTATGAGAGGGGACGTTCATACCTACCCCTTTCCATATATTATATACGTGTGCACGCTACCCGGTAGCAGTTGCAGCAGTAGTTTAATATAGCTAGTAGCAGCATTATACCTACTATAATCATAATCCAAGAGCCTTTGTCAGGGACACGAATATAAGAGACCCTCATTATTAAGCTTCAATGAATCAAATAGCACAATAAATGTTCTCTCTCTTTCTCTCTCTCTTTCTCTCTCTCTCTGATAAATGCTATGTGTATTACAATATAGCTCACGTTATTATTTATATACATTGCCGTGTTTCAAATCTGAACGTTTCCATTTTCAATCAATATTATGATGTTGTGATCTCGCTAAACATGATGTATAGTGATACAAAACGGTTTATGTAAAAACGTTTCCGGTACGTAGAAAATGTTTTTCTGACCTTTAAACAGCAAATGCATTATACCATATACTGTGATCACATCAAAGGTTTTTTTTTTATCGAACACTCTAGATCTGCTGATTTCGAAATACGCTGTATACACTATATATACATATTATTATGCATGGCTGGAATTCGATTGAGAAAAATAACGGGAAAAAGCTGTCCTTGTTCTTTCTCGATTTTATTCTTTCGCGCCGTTTATATTCTATTCGTTGATTAATTAATCGTCTATTATGCATTAGTTTAATTTCAAAAATAAAAATGCATTATTTTATTATACTCAAAGTAAAGTGCATGTTCTAAACATCCGATCCGTCAAAAATGTATTATTTTCATTATTTTATATTAAAAAAAACTATAGTTTTACGATTCAACAGGAAAACTAGCAAATGTTGTCTGGACTGCAGAGGCGAACAGTGCGAGTTATTGCTCTCACAGGAACGACGAAATGCCATCGTAAACTCTGTAATTTTTCCGTTTTCGCTCGTTGGTGGCCTCTCACGTACGAGTAATTTTTTTGATTTATAATATCAGTATGGTTTTCAGCCGTCGGTACTTTCGCGCTCTAATTGCATTTGTTGATAACGCCACTTGAGTTTTTATTATTAAACATTATTGTTTCTGCGAAAAGCCGATCGGTGTTTAGTCATAAAGCCCGAGCGCCATAGACGAACGACTCGGCAGGAATACGTGTGACAAGACTGAGAATCGTCGATTAGTGGAAAAGTTACGAATTATATTGCACACACGTTCAGCTCGAACAATGAACACGTTCAGATTAGGGAAAAGATAGTCCAGAAATCCGTATACCTACTACCCTGTCACCGCGCCGCCGACAAATGAGCAAGGACTTTGGGTTTTAGAAATGAATAACGATAGACCAATTGCGGAGGGAGAATTTCCAAGAATTCAATGAAAATATAAAGCCGTTACGTGTTCCATTCAAATTTATCGGGTGAGCAGAATATTTTAAAGAAAATCTGTTTGCATTCGAGTGAGGGTTTGCCACCAACGAATATAAGGCGCTGTAAAATAATTCCAGTGCGTATAATGACGGATATAATATTATAAAATGTCTTATCATTACGATTATACATTTATACATATACTTACCTAAATCTAAATCGACAATAAATCTTTGTTGCGTTTTATTATTCAAATCGTAAAAGTTTCAGTATAAGCTTCCGGTCGATCGTCGTGGCGTGCGGGTCGTGCCCTCATACCGAGTGTAGATTTTAACGTGACGGGTTTTTAATTAATTGCGTCGTTTTTTCATCTGACCACGATTATATTATAAACGACGTTATTATTATCTGCGGGATTAAGCATAAAGCCAGAGAGACATGGCGACTCGCGCCGGGCACAATCAATCAGCTAATGAACGGCGCACTTTCAGCTTTTAAGTATCCAATTTGCAGTGCGCTCGAACGGAGGGCGGACGGCTTCCCTTCCGGCGCGGCGCCCCGGACGGAAGCTGTTTAAGGCCACCCCGTCCCTTTGTATACACGCGCGTGCTGCGCGTCGATATAAGACTGCGCGCACAAAATACAGTATATATTATTATATGTGAACAAATACACCGTATATTTATGGGACCGGAACCAATTTCGTATATGTATACAAGATAATGATCGGTTTTAAGTTTTGACGTAGGGCGGAAGAGACAGAAGAAGAATATACGCGAACATGACCGCCGCCGCCGCCATCGCCGCCCAGTCCAAAATGAAACTTGACAAATGACTGTAATAGCTCGTGGAGGACGAAGACGATTGTGCAGTACCGCCGGGCCAGTGTGTATGTGTGTGTGTTTGCCGACCGGGCGAACATCAAAACTTTAATACTATTAACGACTGATTTATCGCGTTTGGTTCTTATCGTTTTTCCACCCCACCCTCCTTCTCCGGGGCAGTATACCATAACTATCGGTAAATCACGAGTCGTTATATAGACTTTGACACAAAATACGCACTATAATATTATTACGTACAACTATATGTCCGCCTCCGCAGTCCTGCGAGAGATATGGGGCGCTTTCACGTTTTTATGTCCGTAAAAAAATGTTTAAAAAATAGTAAAAACGGAATGCTGCCGCGCGGAGATTGGAAACGGCGGCGGAGAGTAAACTCACACATGGAAATTTGCGAACGCACGTCGGTTACACACACCACTTTTCCGCGCTGGCTCATTATTTTTCCGACCTACTATACTGCTGCTGCCGCTGCTACTACTACTACATCAGCTATATTATATATACTGGTGCTGTAGGTCCACTCGACTCGTGCCGTAAATCCGGTCCAATTATTTTATGAACGTTTGCTGTGCGTGCTCGAGAAGACTTGAAATTAAAAATAAAGAGAGTAAAAGAAACGGCAGTCAAAATGAGGGAAAGAGAGTGTAGACGGGTAAAATGAAGAAATGCTATGTATTATATTATATATAAATATACGTATATTATATTATGGCATCTGGTATTATACGCCGTACATATAAGTATAATAAAAGACGTCGGAGAAAGAAAAAAAAATTATAAAAATGACCGGGGCGGGGATTGGTCGGATTCCAATATCGCGGTATCCTGTTTTGCCGTCAATTTGGCGCGTAGGTATATAAAAATTAAACACCACAAAATAAAATGGTTTTAGAAGAAAAACTTTTTAACTCGTTATCGTCGTCATTATCATTTTAGATAAGTCACAGCTGCAGCTGCGCACACTCGTCTTCGCGGTCTCGAAACTGTTAGGCGCGCTCGTCTACGATTGTACATTATTGTCTACAACGATATCTTCTGTAACACTACTACTTCTACTACTACCACATTTGTGGTATAGTAATCTTGTCCTTCCGGTCTATTAACACTGTCGTCGTAAATCGTGTCGAGTGGTTACTACCACTACTACTACTACACTATTTTACAACCAGCTCGTATGATAGAATTATAATATATATATATATATTTAATAACCAACGACAATATATTGTATGCGACCACCGTCATCGACTGTTTAATGTCTAATAAACACGAGACGGCTGTGCGGCGGTGGTCGATCCAAAGTCACCCGCATCCCACGTCCGAGAGAGTGGTCCGACGACCGAATCTTTTCCTTCATTAAATTTAATTAACGCTCACGCGTTTTAGGTACTACACGTGTGCGCGCGTGTATGTTTAATATATTTTAATAAGCGAATGCGTTGGATTATGTTATTATTATTATCATGTGTCTTGTGGTGGTCATCGCACTACAACTCACGGCGGTGATGTGTGCGGCGCGCGCCCGTTTTTCCTATTCCAACTGTACAGCTGACGTCTCGTTAAATCATAATAAATAACAATAATAATAATAGTCGTCGCGGTCGTCGACATCTTTAATGATATATTATTGAATTATTTGTTGTAGTCTCTTACTCTGAAATTATATACGCGCGCGTACGCGCACACACGCGACCCACGTACAACGTAATATTATAGTATTATGGTATCGGATCACTCGATCTGTATTTTAATATGCTGGAAGGTGTTCCGCCGTGTCGATTGTTCGACTACGACTTACTATACTGCAGGCGCCCGACGACAACGACATTTCGCGTTATTATATATAGTTGTCGAATGGCTGCTAATGCCCATAGTTGGCGACGTAGGTTGGATCTTTTCATCGAAAATTCGTGCGCTACATTTTCGACAGATGTTTTATTTTTTTTCCTATCCATGGGCTGCGATTTTCCAAAAGTAATCGTTATCGTTGTAATCTAATAATATTGTCGTGCTGTAATTTTTAACCAGAACGACAGCATTGGGTAATTTTTAAAAAGTATCTGTGGGTCATGTACATACCAGCAGTAGTATCTGGAATAGATTTTGAGTAAGCCATATATTTTGTTTGTTTTTTTTTTTTTTTTAATCATCTTTATTTTTGACGTAAATCTGTGAATATAAACATATGCCCACCGAAAACAGACGATATTTCGAACAATCAGAATATTCAGAGTATACGTAATAACAGATGACGGATTTTCCACATACGTTATATATCATTATGACTTATGATTAATGATTATGTACACCGTATTCCCATAATACGTTTTTTTACCGCGCGTAACTATACATACGTATGGATTTTCTAAAAGAAAAACGTCATTATATAAATATATGACATTACCAAACACGTAATTTTGGTTACATTAGAAAACAAGTATATTATAATAAGTAATGTAAATCAGTTCAGATGAATTCTATAAAATAAAGACTAATGTTTACTTGATTAGTTATATTATTTTATATATTATTATATTATTTATTTTAATTTTATATGATTTTTATTTTTTAACACATACCTACCAAATACGATAATAATAAAAATATTTTATTACCTATATATTTTTATACTACCAGATTATATTTTAGATCTATCACGATATCTACCAGCTTATACAGTCATACACATAAATAAGACCGAAAGAAATATGACTTTTATTCTGAAATACATTAAAAATGTATACCTAATAAAACATTTTAAATTTGATTTTATTGTGTTTTGAACGTACAAACGTACATAAAAATAATACAGGTACAACTATAATATATTAACTTAACGTTAAAGTTTTTATTTAATGAATTTGGAGAGAATTAGTTTTTATTACTGGTGTTTAATATTCATACTCAAACTAACCATAGACATTAAAACGCTGTTTTATTAATTAATTTCAGTAAATGATAAAAAGGAAACTGTAATGTACCTAAATTTCGTAAAAAAATTCACTGATTATTATTTATAGTAAAAATCAATGTACTACATAGATTAAATAATAATATATTTATTTGATAAATTTAAAACTCAAACGTATACAAAATATTGATTTTTTTTACATCATTGGTTAAAGTTTGAGGTATAAAAAAGGCGTGTTTTTAATAATTTACTTTGTACTTTTCGGATATTGATAAAAATAGTTTTTATCTCTTAATATCCTTAATTATTTATTAGTAAATTTCACACATAAAAAAGTATATAAAATAAGCAGTATCACTGTGGTAACTTGTCGTAAAAATACATCTTCACTGTCAGTCAAGGCAATTTTATTTCAATTTTTTCGAGTTGATATTGGACGTTGGTCTTTCGTTATAAATAATATTAAAATAATATAATTTTCATGTTGTAATTCGGAAAAACGCGTACAATATAATATTAATACAATATAGAATACAATATAGCATAGTCATACGAATGATATGAGATTAAAGTTTATCATTTGACAAAGGGAAATCGTCTAAAAATTATTGTAATTATACACTACGATATTATAATATTGTTATAATCCACGACGGGACGCGTTACTGCATCAGTCACGGAACACTCGTGCAGATAACAACAGGAGAACTCAAAACTTTATATACCTTCCTATCTACCTTCCTATGTATGCATTATAGTTGTTGTAATCCGGAAGAGGGCTTATAGAAAAACGTAAACCTCCGGCGGTCGTTTGCGCGCTCAGTTTCGTATACCTAACTGGCATCATGGTCGAGTTCAGGGGCTGGCCTGCGATAAGAATAATAATAATATTGTTATGAAATTTCCATGTCGCGTATATACGTCCGCTGAGTGCTTCCGACGTTACATCATATTATATTATTATAATATACACACGAAACAATAATAATAATTATTGTTATTGCACGACGGGCATAGGTAGGTACTTTGTGGTGGCGCATCGAGGAGGGCTCAGGCGCATATCGCGCGGGGACTTGTAAAGAGTATATAACGATAATAATAATATATTATAGCATAAAGTGATCGTTGGTAGGACGAAAAAAAAAAAAAAAAAACCGCGACCGTAGTAATAATAATAAAAATATCGTTATTGTACACGAGCGATTAATAAAGCAATCTCATCGGACGTCTAACGTTACCGATCCAATCCATTTAGTCACGCTATTCGTCACACCACGCACGTCTTCCGGGACGAACTGACGGACGGACGCCCTGTTATTTATTTATTATTATTACTGTTTTCCCCCCTTTTTTTTTGTACAATAAATTTTTTTATTTTTATTTTTATTGTTCACACAAATGTAACACACCCTATACACGGAGGCAGTTTTGTGTGTGCGGACGAGGGGTGGTGCGAGGACGAATGCAAATGTAAACGAGGCGCGTTAGAGTAAAAAAAAAAAATAATAATAAAAAAAAACCGATTTCGGTTGAGATTTATTTTTGGTCCGTCGCCGCCGCCCGAAGACCCGTCTACGGAGTAATGCGCTCGCGAAATCTATACGCCAACCTATAACCGTATATATTATATATATTATTATAATATACTATGTATTCAATAATAATAATATTATGTATACGGCAACAGCTATTATTATTATTATTATTATTTTACGAGGAGACGTGCCTGAGGGTCGGGAGAACTAATCTAATTGTTGTCAAAGGGAATTTATTACGCGTAACATAACACGTGGCACGGCCGCGATTGATTGCACACATATAGTATATACCATACTTAGGTTAACGTTAACACACAGACACACGCGCACAATCGTTTATTTAAATAAAGTTTATTTTGTCGACTGCTTTGCCCGGAGAATCGGATCCAATGAATTTCAGACGCAGCGCCGTCGCCTAAATATTATGTATTATTATTACGGCGCGTTTTTACTGCGTCTATACTATTATTTAGTGGCGGGACTAACGCGATTTTTACTGCCCTATCTGTATGGAAAATCGGTTACGGTGAAAACACACTCGACTTAACACCATAAACTTGTAAATGTATTATGTGACAAACTATTATAGCGTAGTATATGTATCGTAGTCAGAATTTCTTCCTTCACCACACACCACGCAGAGAAATAAACGTATTTAACAGCGATTTTTTTTCGTTCGACACGCCGCCGAACATTGAATATATCGCGTTATAATTATAAAAAATAATATTCGCGTTATTTCTTATGATCGTTTTTAATGACGAAAGTACCTACCTACAACAAGTTATGATATTTTAGTCGAGTAGTATAACTAACTATTTTTTACCTATGGGAAACTGACATGTTTAACGATCCTTCATCGTTTGAATAAAGAGTTAAATTAAATATTTTTTTTTTTTAATTAATGACTGTATAATATTTTACGATGCGTTACAGGTTGCTAACAAAAAACAATTAATGTAGTAACAATCTTTGTCATCTGGTAATGATGTAATAACATAGATTGTATATAAAATAAATGCTTCATATTAGATACCTATATTACAATACTTTTTGTTCGATATTTATTATAATTATTTAAATGTACCAGCAAAACGAAAATAAAATAATTTAAAAATATCAAAGATGCATAAAAATAATTAAAAACCACTTCTTAAATAAAGCTTTATCGTAATTAAATATTTGTCTATAATATCTATGCAACATATTATTATAAATTAAAATGGGCGGGTCCCGGCCAAAATGTACTCTTCCCATTTCGACCAGTATAGTTTTCTTTAAAACGTACATCTATAATAACCGATTTAATAATTTTTATATTAATTAATTAAATACGTATGTATATTTTAATAATCATATAGAATAATGTTTCATATTATATTTAACATTCATTCTATAGTATTCACAATTTTCGTGATAGAGTATGAATTTAGTGAGCCAGCAAACAACTACTCGATCGTAACCTAACCTGTTTGTTTATTTTTAATGAAACTAATACTGCAATACATGTACACGGTACCTATTAAATTGTAATCGGTAAATACGATTTTTGCGCGATTATTAAAATATTTGGTAGTTTATAGACGAAACGTAATGTAGTTTCGGTATTTGATTAACAATATACAAAATACCCTTATAGGTCTATGCGTATAATTTAACGACATATCGTGAGCGAATCTATTTTACAGCGGTAATTAACCGTAAAACTTTAGAGCAATACTATTTTAAAATCGTACCTGCCGGTAAAGTTACAGTTAAATTCTACAAAACAATATCGTTCGAAGTAATAACGACTCGAAAATACGTAGGTTGGTATATTATATTATATTATATTATGCGAAATGAATGTTAACACGATACACACGCAGCTCCGCGATATATAGGTTATTACGCCGCAACTGCGACGACATCATGACGACCACGACGCGATGACGAACATTCAGTCGAGTTGACAAACTTTTCGATTACCGCCGAGCATCATCGTAGAGTGTATAGTACAGAGTGTGTGTCTGCGTTTCATTATAATATTATAATCATCTAGCCCGAACATAATAGTAATAATAATATTTCGCTCCCAGAGCACCAGTCGTTAAAAAAAAAAATAAAAAAAAAATCGTTAATTTATTTGTTCCGTCCATAAATATATATATAGCACGTGAACCGCATCTGGTCCCAATTAGAATAGAACATAATATAATATATATATTATATTATATTCCTCGACAGCCGCCACCCCCGTGTGTCCACTGGGAAACAGAGCGACAACTATACGACGACGGTGATTACAATATTATTATTATTATCATTATTATTATTATTATTATGATTTGTGGTCGACGAGACCGTCGTGCGATATTAATAATCCGACCCGGTGGTCGCCTCTACGTTATTATTATTATTATTATTGTTATTATCATATACCTGCAGCAGCATACATCTACTTACTGGGCTGCTGCTGCTGCTATATAATAGTGATCAATGTTTGATAAGCCGGACGGCCATCATACATAATGTATACGCGTCGTCGAAAGCACCTATATATATTTATAAAGTGTCGTCGTGCCGGAGCTGTTCTAGGAGCACGGCGGCGGGGTAGAGGGCTAGAGTTTGCTGGACCCAAAATATGTGTGTACCTGCAAGTCGTATAATGCACGTAAATGAAAAATATATCAGTCTCGGTATGAAAATAAATCCAGTATAATAATATATGACCATTGACCGTACTAAAATATGTGCCGTACACCTATCGAATATTTCATAATATTATTGTAAGTGCCGCTGTTAGAGACGAGGTATATAATATTGGATGCCTAACGTTTTCACGAATTAACTCTAATGAACGCGAATGCCTTCGAAATATCATCCTATGCCGGAATGGTGGAAGGGTAGCTACCACCCCACCCCAATACAGCCCGTACTGCTCGTTACTGTCGTCACGCGATATCATCGTATCCCGAAGGCGTATAAATCGGTATCCGGAGATTTTTTTTTCGTTTTCGGCCGCGGGCAAAATGGATAAGCCGCCCCCGGATGATCATATTGTTGTGAGCGAGGGAAATTCAATTCGTTTTGGAACACTGTCAATGTACAAACACGCGTCACGAACGAAATCAGACACTATGCCAAAAAAAAAAAAAAGAGAGAACCAATTTAATATATACATATACTCGTACTCGTAAACACGTGTATACGAAAACATAATAGAATATACTATACGTCGTACATTATAATAACAAAACGAGAGACTACCACAAACGACGACGACGACGACGACGAGTCTAATCGTGCGAATAAACATCGGGTTGATGATCGTTATCGACTACACAGGTATACGAGATATTACCTGGGTATACGTTTTATTCCGACGACGTCTTCGACCCTCGTCCGCGGCTGTCATCGTCGCTGCCAATAACGCCGCGTGTTCGGTCGAACGGAATATTATTATTATTATAAAATACCTCCGCCTGTCGAGAGAATGATCAACAGTCTGTGACGATTGACTGCGGACTGCGACGACGACGACGAGTCAGCGAAGACCGCAAGTCGCAAACCATACTCGCCGTCTACGACAAGACATCGAGGGCCACGAATGTCGTAACCGATATTGTCGACAGAGTTGTAACACTGTCAAAACTGCAATAACGATTTCGTATAATTTATATTTTTATAGCGAGTGCTGTACCGGAGGAAGCGGTCTGGCGACGATTATGGTTGTACCTATAGCTAGTTCACCACGCATGATTTCGCGCGCGTCCGATATCGTCGCCACCGTCTGCAGCGCGCGCGGTTTGCGTGCAGCTGTTCGTCGCGGTCGTTTTTCGTCCACCGCGTTCAGTGGCGGCTCGTGCTATAGCAGTGCACTGACTGCAGAAGTGGCGTTACAGCTCTAAGACAACTGTTGTTAGATTAATTGAATTAATATTGAATATAATTAATATTATACGCACAATAAATACCTACGAGTTTGCGATTCAAAAAGTAATTTATTAAAAAAAGAAAAGGAGAGTTTTTGCGACTTTTGACGTGGATAAGCTTTCCTACAAATGATTAGATAATTTCATTCAAGCGCAAATCCGTCATGTACCGAACGTCTGTGCTATGGTGTGAAGTCTTATTCCCACCTACGTAAAATACCATTTTCAATCACCGTTCGTTTACCAAAAAAAAAAAAAAGAAAATATGTGACAAAAAGAGAGTGGGTAGATACACACTTAACATTTTTCCCATTACAGTTATTTAATACACATTCGTAATATATAGGTTTTAAATAATATATAACACTCGTAACAATATTATAGATAATAAATTAGAAAATTGAATATTATATTTTAGTTTTAGAAAAGGTTTAGGCATTTTTACTTCATATTAGATTAATATACAATTATATAGAATCAGAAATATACTATTGGCTAGAAAATTGTAGGTACTTATTTGAATTAATAATTGGGTAATAATTTCTCATTTTGATAATTCAGATTGATTTTAATTTGTTTTTCCGAAAAAAGTAAACATTTCATTTTTTTCCGGAAAATTTTTACGGCCATATTATTTACATAAACTAGTGCGTTGGCCGGTATGGCGATAACACATTGTACTTCGGACTTATGTACCATATATAATATTTTCGTCGTCAAATGCCGAAATTGCCGTATTTCGCAGTGTTCGTGGGCGTAATAACGTTTGTGTCGCACCGTCATTTTCCGAATATTCAACGGTTATTCAATGTGTGTTTGGTAGATATCACACGGCGTATAACCGTATTTATTTCAGATTGAACGGAGCGGGGCCGATATACCGAGCTCGGTATATCGACATATTATGTTGCTGCAGCCGGATAAAGGAAAATAAAATAAACAAATTGTTCAGAGTCGAAATCGTTCCTGAATTATACATTCCATTGTATATAATACGTTGAGTTCTATACGTAGATATCTACTTTAAATTCGCTCGCGTCTATACAGTTGCGCGTCGTCGGCCGATGGCTTTTATGTGCATATAATAATAATAATAATATGTATATATAATATATGCAATCGTTTCTCACTGGTACAGCGTGTTATTCCGGTATAATATAATATGTGATGCGGAACAGAAGTAATCTCTATTCTCTTCTCTCCGAATCGGGCCCGACTGCCTTTAACACTATAACCACGACCGGCTTAAGAATACCTATTTCAAAAATAATATTTAAAACGTGGAAAAAAAACCGTTTCACCGTTCGATATGATTGATTCATAATGAACGTTTTATTTTACCACCATCGCGGTTTTTTTAAGCCTACTTAAACGTATCCCATAAACTGGATTCCAGTATACGACATTACCCCCACCCACTCGAGTAATCGAAAACGTTTAATAATTAATTTAAAACCAGAGCGATTATATTTTTTATGCGCCAAATCCATTATAGAATTTAAGTATTGACTTAACTTGATATTATATAATCCAGATACCGAACTTAAAAAAAAAAAATACTTAGCAAAATTATAATGATTTTCATCCTATTTTCCTCGACTTTCGAATAATAAGCTTTCTGTGTGCAATGAAGAGTTTTAAAACGATGTCATTTACCATTCATTGGAGCAAGCCCTTCCTTCATAACATAGTTTTATTTTTCAATAACAATTTAATTCGACAGAATACTGTATAGTTGTTCTCTAATGTAATTTTATATCACTTAATTTACATTTTGTTTTATTTTGCAAGACATGCTGCGTAAAAGAAATAAAAGAATTTTAAAACTATTATTACTTTTGTGTTTGTCTGTCTGTGCCGTTTTGGGACATCTGACATAGTATCGCAATGCAGTCGTAGTAAACATACACTCGTCTAGTGACGACAGAGTTTATCGGTTTTATCTACAAAAGTTAATATTATTTACCTACGTTTTCTGGTATCTTTCTGGAAGCCGCCATATAATATAACATAAAATAATACAAAAGACATTATATTTTTATATCTCGTACGTCTCGAACAAAACTCGCATTAAATGACGGCGATTTACATAAATTTCACTGGGAACCGCCACCAACACACACGCGCTCTCGCATTATGCGAAATCTCGTATACAATACGCCCGTGTGACTAACAGCGACGAGTAGGTGAAAATATTATATATTTTTCTTGGCTTATATACGTTTGAACATTATACAGAAATAACAGAGATTGAGAGATGACAAGACGATAACCGTGACAGTGGTACACACATATAATATAATGTGGCAACATACCTACGTCCTACAGCAATACGTAATATTAAACAACATTTCCACAAAGTTAGAACGCGCACAACCCAAACACACTTGGTTTCGGGGTTGAATTATTTAACTCTATTTAAAATGTATACACTATACGTATTATAAAGGTCAGTGTATTCTGTTGTTGCGGTAATATGTACTTACGCTGATAATAGGTTGTGTTACAAAGGCCGCTTTTCTTTTCTTTTCTTTTTTTTTCTCGTTTTTTTTTTTTTTTTTTTTTTTGTCGAAAAACGAACAAATGACAGTCGGACAGATGCCAAATAAACGGTTATGTTTCGTGGGAATACAATTTACTTTTGGTCCTAAATACGTATATGCATGTGTGTCCTGTGTGTGCGATTGTTCCGTGAAAGAGACGGAAACCTTTAGTCTTCTCGAATTATAGATGCAGTCGTCGGTGATTCGGTGGAATAAGAGAATACATAAAAAAAAATGGACGAAATCCTTCTATTATCGGGGTTGACAGTTGTCGTCTGAGACTCACGGAATACGCGTGGTATAGCGACGATCAAGACGGTAGGTATACGGTGACGGTGACAGAGAAGAAGACGACCCACCGGGGTAAACTGGGTTTGTTTTAATGCGCTAGCGAACAACAATAATGAAAGGAGTGTATTTAAAAAAACCAAAATGAAAATGCTTGCACGTGGAGTATGTTTCACAATAAACGTAATCGTTTAACGAACAATGGTCTTTTGAATTTGGACCACGCAACAGGAACCAGTTCTAATCGTAACACGAGGGATGTCAATTGGGCGATGAAAAACCCAGCCCCTTAACGTTTCATTGGTCGTGTACTCCCCACATCGACAAAATACCCCTTTGTGATTTCAATTTGTCAAGTAAATATGAATTTAGCCCCCCACGACGGCTTATGCGATGTTTAACACGATATCCGCGTCATAATGCGTTACTCATGAGTTATAAATGTTATAATCATATATTTTGATTTTTTTTTTTTTATGTAATTCCGTTTCGAAACAATTTAATCTAACAATAGAACAATACCTATTTGTATGAAATCAAATCGTAGTAAAATACTAATATAATAACATTATTTAGATTTATTAACTATCAAGCTCTTTAAGTATACACTGCAATAATAAACATTTTAAAAATGTATTCCACTATTTTATTTTTGGAAAACATTTTGTATGTTTTTTTATGCGATAATTTTTATGCGCTTGATTATGTACAATATCTATTTTATTCTGGTTTTATAATAACTTAAAAAAATACTTGTTAAATAACCCTCGTAAAGAAGCTATTGCGTGATATTTAATTATGCCTGTCGATTGGTTTTTTTTTTTTTACTAACAATAAGCTAAATAGAGTACCTACCATGTTTCAATTAACTATTGGGTGTCCTCTCCATAATGGTCTCCCTTAAGAGTGTCATATAAAAAGGGGTGCGAGCTAGTCTAGTGATTTTCTGACAAAAGGGCGTACGGAAATTGTATTAAAATGGAATTTTCGCAAAAGAATACATCACGTTGCCAAGGGTAAAAAAAAAATGGTATTATAACAAGGGTCGACAAAAACCTTTTATCAGCTAGTGAAACGGTTAGAAATATTTAGTTAACGTGCTTGTATCAACGATAAAATAAAATCTATAAAATCTCAAAAGCAATCGTCGTGTATACTAACCAGGACGATTAAAATGATTAAAATCAACGAGTCAAAACCATCATATTTTTTATCGGATTTACCTTATTCGTCAAAATCCCAAAGAACAATCCTACCCACGACATACCGTAAACGTATTCCAATATAGAAATGTGCCCACTGACAACTACTATCTAGTCATGCAGTCCGATTTTGACAACGAGTTTTACGGCGGTAAATTAAAATAAATTATGAATTTTTAGCCGAAAATTATTATCGTAGTATAATCAAAAGCGAGGGAGGAGTACTGGTCTCGTGTGGTGCAGTTGTTTATGTATATTATTCATAAATATTAATGATTTTAGTTAACAACACTTGATAAGCTCTTGGCTTTCTCAATACTTAATTTTACAATTAGCATTCACGTGTTGAGCTTTCTCATGGGGCTTATAAAATCAATTGCTAAGCTTCATCGTTCTGCTGTTAGCACCAATAGCGACAACTTATATGGCACTGTTAATGTTTAAAACGCAATAATTGGTTTGTTATGAACAATAAAATACTAAAACGTATGAACACATTTAATAATATATCGTTTTAATATAATCACACGCGTCTGTAAGCTTCTTCGTTCACGTCACAATTAAAGATACTTATACTATATATTTAATAGGGGACAATTCGCGGTTCAAATGTTTTACATTAATATTAATCTGCAATGAATTTACCAACATTTGAATTTCTACTTGTATATTATACGCATAATACATTTAATACATTGCGGTATGTACAATATATTATTTTTTATATTTATTGAAAATTAATATGTTGCTATAACCTCATTTTGATTGTGATTTTTACCTTAAAATATACTTACCTCACTTGCAGTGCACTTTTTTTATATATTTCATTTGAAAAAGCATAGCTAAAAATTATACAAAGAGCGAGACATAAAATACTAATATTTTTGCATTGAAAAAAGTGCGTCTAGTTTATTTTGTTATATGACTTCAATTCATAATAGAATCACGTGTGTAGTATACCCGGTTGTCCATTAAATTAGACATGTGCTTTTTCATTACGAATTATAAATTCAGGATTTGCATGAACGATTTTTTTTCATTAGCATTTCATAACGCACCACTTTGCGTACGTACACCGAATTTGCTATACGGTTCACAGAACTATAATTCAAGTTAAGCAAAAATTATTTATAAAAATTAAACACGCCTGAATTAATTTTAAAAACCAATGTACGTGGTAACGTTTTAATGCTTTAAATTTATTTATTTTTAAAAATGTATGGAGTTGGTTAGTCAGTGGCTTAAATTAAATTTTTATTGTTCTTATTTTTATTCTCTTCACTATTTTTTTTTTTTTTAACTATAATTTGAACACGCTGCTTTTAGCCACAGAAAAATACATAAACAGTGAACAACAGTAAATTTTATATTTACTTTGAAAAAAATAATATGTTAATGCATTTTACTTACACCTTCACAATGAAATGTAATTAACAGACACAGAATATTATGAAATGGATGTGCAGTATACTTTTGCTTTTTCTTGAGAAAGCAACGCTCTTTTCCTGTTTGTCAAAATGAAAAATGAAATAAAATAACAGTGCAAAAATAAATAATAAACAATCCTGCTGTTCACATTCTTTTCACTCAACATTTTATTCTGACCAAAAAGAAATGAGGTTGATGACAGCCCTTATTTTCAGTTAGACGACTATAATATAATATGATAGAAAACAACAGCAAACTAAGAAAAAAAGTAATTATTATCAAAGACGTTTTTGTCAATCCTTTTAATATAAATCTTACGTAATTTTTCAATTTTTCAATATATATTATTTATAAAACGATATTATACATTCAAAAACCAAAACTGTATGAATTTATTAAGAGTGAACTTTATGGTGACGGTCGATGATTAGTTTATAAAATATATATGTATAGGCTCTTAAAATAAAACTTTTGTTGTAAACACTCTAATAATAATTGTTTAAATGAACCAGTAAATTATCCTTTATGTAAATTTGAGATTTAAAATTGTATGTTTATTATATCAAACGTATAATATGACCACATTGTAAAAACATAATATTTAAGTAAAAAAATAATTCGTATACTACGAATTCAACTCAAGTGATTATTATGAATATATGATATGCAATGGAAAAAAAATAAATAACAATAATAATAATAATGATAATAAAACGTCCTTCTCAAAGTGCTCTGCGTTTTACTTTTTTTCGTATCATTATTTCAAAGAAATAATAAAACACTAACGTGAACGTTTCGTATACAATAATAATAATAATAAAAAAACGTACAACTCCGAACACTATAGATATTTGTGTTATCGTACTCTTTATGAAATACATTTGAATGGTTGTTATTATATTATTATTCGCGCGATATATATTTTAAAATATTATACATTATAGTCAACAGTAAAAATAAACTATACCGTCTGTTATACGCATCGACGACTGACTCTAAAAAAAACATACGACCAAACGCTTTAAACGTGCAGAATGCGAGGTACCTATACCTACGACTATATATAATACCTTACACGAATTAATATTCGTTTATATTTTTATAAGCGCATTAAACAGACGCGTTCGTTTAGCCGACAATCGTTAAGCTGTCAATGCGACGCGGGATCGTACGCGTAGTCGTCGTTAGTCGGTCGGCCGTTTATACACTGCGCCCGCAAACAAAAACACAATATTGACGACGACCAAATAATTGAGTGTGTGTTGTCGTTGCGGCACGCCAAGAACGACTAAACAAAAATGATATATTATTATTATCACAGTGTTTCCTATACCGCAAACAATGACTATTACGTGCAATTATACATTCACACACACACACACACATATGGCCGAGCGCGTGCTTAAACACGGGAGCTCGCGATTGTTAAGGACGATTTCGCGTATATGGGGACTGGGGTGGAATATAAAATGAAAATAAATATTGACCCGGCTCGAAAACATAATCCCGGAGTTCGCGAGTCGCGAAGCACACTGCTGTCCGCTTGTAGTGCTGCAGCACATATAACATAGTACAATATATTAATAATAATACAACGGTGTCGCCTTTGGCGGATGCTGCGTGCCTCGCGCTCGACGGAACTGACGCGTAGAAAAGGGTGCGATACGCGCGCTCAATAATGTATATATCGACACCGCGTCACGTAATCCTACCGAGTGCAGTATGATATTATATATATATAAAAAAAATTTATCAAATATTAAACACCTATTTAGCCCTCGGCTCCTCTCCTCGGACGTGCGGCAGAACGTATGGGCTGCCGTGTACCTATTTATACGCGTGTACTTAGAGCCTTTTCAATTTTTGAGCGCTGCACGCGAATTCCCTAACCGCACCGCCGCGCGTTTGTATACGGATATATACATGTGTGATACTTTATATTATATGGTATTATATACGAGTGTACGCTATACAATCATAATTTAACAATTTGTTATTACCGTCGCGGTCTCCCACACACACAATGACAGCGCTAACACAGAAAAGCCTTATCGAACAATATATATTATATTATTATTTATTATATAATATGACATAGTAGAATAGATTTTCTGTAAGTAGGTATATATCTACGACTAGGAATCAATCAAACAATGTGTGTGTGTGTGTGTGTGTCTGTATTATATATGCTATAAGGTCCACTAGTCGTGTAGCTACCATAATATTATATACTATTACCAATACTGTTACGATATTATGATAGGTATATTGTGGTCGTACAACTGATAATAATCGAAATAATAATCGGTTCGTTTACGGATGTCATTGTTAAAATAGTTTTAGCCACCGTCCACTTAATGCCGTGACCGCCGACTGGACCAATTGGCTTGGTGGGTGTTCCGTCTATTATAACCGTTTCGTTAGAACTTTGACGTATTAAATAATATAGTTTATTCCCTCCAATTTTTTACACACTCTTCGAAATACTATTCATATTTGTCACGTCTCACAATGTTTTATTTCCTCACTAATAAGTAATAATAGTCTTATCGCGCACACACATACGCAGCACTAAATAGACAGTTAGGTATCGTTGTTAAAAAAAAAATTCGATTCGGATACTAGACAGGATATGTATGTGTATGTGTGTGTGTGAATTGTCGTTTGGAAATGATGTGAAGACGGTAATGGGCGGAAAATTACATTTCTTTAGTATATAGAGTAATTTGGTAAATTGAAAGTTTGAACGTGTGTAATATCATCAGTGGAAAAATAAATTCACTGTACAGTTTATATATTGAATATTGCACGGATCACTATATAATAGTTCAGTCTATTTAGAGAAAAAAAAAACACTGAACGAAAGATTTACGAGGATGTTGGTGTACTATATTCAGTCTATATATAATATATATTGATAAGAATAATACTAGTCGCCCTGCACGAAACACTGTTCAATTGGATAATTATGAGTCACGTGTATATGAAAAAAAAATCAATAAAAATACACATCCATCAAACAAAAATAGAAAACGACTATATTCGTTTTTTAATGTTCGAAATTCTTTCTTTCCAAAAAAATGAGCCTGAATACGAACGTGCGCGTCCACAGTCAGAGAACACAAATCGACGAGACAAACTGTATATGGCAGTCGCAACTTGCAATGTCACACGATTCGAAAATCCGCCGTCGTCCATTTTCACATACACTAAATAGATATTTATAATTGAGGTTGACTAATGAATACTTGCCCTGTACGTTGTATACACATTATATCATAATATAACGAATCGGTGGTCGACGGTCGTATATAATTAAAAAAATATTGCTCGCAGTCTGGTCGAAATTGACGGCTATTATTGTATGGCATTTACCCCGCTAAATGACCCAGAGACCTTCTACGAACTCGTACTTGGCACGCACACGTTTCACAAATATATACACATTGTCGATTCAAAAATTAAAAATAAAATAAAAACAACAACAACAACAACAATAAATTAACGTTAAAAAGTATCTAAAATGTGTTTGACCAGCGTTGCTATTAATTATAGATAATATCTGTATACCGTGACACGACCGTGCACGTTTTTCACATACACCCATACCACCTACCTACACCTTACACGTTTATACGTAATATACACGTATTCCATAAAACGGGTTGATTTACAGCGATCTGGAATTACGTTGCATCTGCTCGCGTATAAATATATATTATATTTTACAATATATTATCGAGTTCATGCATAACGAACGGTCATTTGTGTGCGCGGATCGAGGTAGTAATACCTGCACAGTACACGCGCCGAGGTGCGGAAAGAGCGCGCAAAACAAAACAGGTTCGTGTCGGGGGAAAAAAATGAAAAAAAAAAAAAAAACAGAAATTACGCGAATCGAAAAACGTCTCTTTAGCACGCGATCGACGACACAGCGGCGGCGGCGCAGCGACGGCAACGTACGAGCACACGGAAAGTGTATATTATAATAATATTATAATATACATAGGTATACGCGTATTATAGTGTGGTCGAAAACCCCGTTCAAAAGGGGTGGAAAAAAATGACGAAGAGAAAATAGCTGCAAACGGTGATGGAAAACACACACACACACACACGCCAATAAATTTATACATATATAATAAAGTTTTACGCTTAGGTATATGTATATGTATGTGATATAACAATAATAAGGGTGGCTGCGGTATAGTGGCGTATTACAATATATTATACATGTATACACACACCGCAGTGCTGAACACGGTACTGGTGAATGAGGTATAGTCTTTGCGCATATTATATATAACTATATATGACGGTGGCACATAATAGAGTACGCCACTTGGATGACGGCAGTCGACGAGTTCACACAAGCTCTTTGCACTATACCTACCAGGGATGTGTGGGTGTGTGAGTGTGTGATACACGATGACACGATCCCCGGCAGTATGTGACGGCGTGTGGTGGTGCCCGGAGAAAAAAAAAATAATATTCAACAACTTTCTCGAACGGCTGCAGTTTCTCTTCTATTCCGCGTGCGGACGTGGTGAGGTGGCTGAAGGGACTATAAGGCTGAGGGATGCTCAAAGTTTTCAGCGCACGGCCCCCGACCGTGACTCGCGCACTCGCACCACGCGAGGCCCGAGCCGGGGGCACGCGAGCATATTTATTTATTTTTATATTTTTTTGTATTTTTTTGTATTTTTTTTTTTTTTTTTTGCGCGCGCAAACCTGTCATGTCGTCTTCGCTTCATTTATCATTCCGACGCGTTAAAACGCGATCCGCGAATATTCGGCACACAATCGCACACTGTTGCGCACCGGTGTGCCGCGTACGTATATGATATAAACAACCGCGCGACGAGGGAAAAATGAAAAAATATAAGCGCGCAAATATACGGGGAAAAAAATCACGTTAAAATTCATGAATTGTAATATAGCACGCGCGAAATGTCCTCCGTCGTTAAAGTAAAATAATAATATATAATACATACGCGTGAGCGGAATGCGATTTATCTCGTTTTTTTTTCCACTTGTAATCTGCTCCTAGATTTGCGTGAAAATGATATTTTGGCGCGCATAATTTATGTACCATTGTACCTATGTATATACCTCTACCGATTCGTTTCCCAGCGGTGTCGTGCTTGCTCGTGTAAATTGAATGTCTCGGGCCACCGCTGAAGTCAGACTTAAGTCGCCGCCGCCACCGATACGATGATATCGTATGATATGATATATACGCAGCCGTTTTACAGAATGCCACAATAATATAATAATTTAATATATATATTATATTATTTTTTACTTTATGATATCGCATTGTCGCGAGCGACACCGACAGTGCGAGCTTTTGAAACACACGACGTACCTGCGTACGCACATTAGGAGATTAAATGTCATGATTCGACCGCCGTATAAGGAAAATTAGAAATGGCAATGGCGAGTTTTACGACGACGGCCCACACTTAAATTGTTACGCACTCATTTATTTTCAATATATACTGGTGAAATATATACAACGCGTGTAACAAGAAAATCCTTCTTATACTTTGTGAAAAGCTGTCAGAACGGACACAAACGCGTAACATATTAACACGGTTGTCATTAACGACCCCTACAACCACCTCTAAAGTTGTTTCTTTGACCGTATGACCCACATGCTCGTCTAGCACCACACCCACATACACACATACTCGAACAGCGACGACCAAGTAATGAATTTTTAAATTTTTAAAACGAAAACGACGGTGCCGTTCATACCGCACAACAAAAATATAGCGATGATGTATATAACGAATAATGATGTATATACTATAAGATACAGCAAAAACAACTCCTTAAAAAAAAAAAATTGCGATAATGATACAGAGAATACTATACCTCACGTATTAAAATATTCAAACATAATATTATGGCACAGTAAAAATATAATAATATAAGCTTCGTTTTCCGCGTATACCGCATAATAATACGCGTCAACTGTTCGGCATCACATGTATGACGAGGGTGTCGAACACGCTGCAGCAAATCGTCCACATTGTGAAAAGATGTTAGGTACGTGCCATAAACTATATCGATAAAAAAAAAAATTATATTAATTTAGTATCGTATTGTAATAATATCACGTCCTCCCGTACATCACCACTTTAGATTGCGATCGCCGTCGCAGACGGTTTTTTTTTTCGATGCAGCGCAGAAATATTTTGACATAATCAAATTACGTTTCACTTGTTTTTCCTTTTCCATTACTTTTAATTTCACAAACGCAGAGTGATACCTAAATAGAATATGCGATTTAAAAATGTATGATCTCGCGTCCGCCGGGGATGCGCGTGTACTAAACAGTGTTTATTGCACCAGAATATTGGATTACGGCGAAACGATTACGCGCGCAGTATAACCGCGGAATCGAAAATGAATTTATGATGATGACGCCGCCGCGATCACTTCTAGAATATATCTGTCGGATGGGTCGGCGAAATCGTTAACGTTGTCGAATGATGGTCGGGGATTAATATTATTATTATTATTATAATCGCTGTCGTGGTGAAATGAATAATAATAATAATGATTATTGGCGTGTGCGCCACCTCAAAGAAAACGAGCTCGGGCTCTTGAATATCATGCTATTATTATTATTACGTATTATAAACGTTCGTCGGTAGGTATAGTGCGAATTCCCTCGACGACGAATGCGACTGCGACATCGTAAACGGAGCGTACATTTTTTAAACGACATCGTCGTCGTAGTCGTCGTTGTCGGCACAAAACAATAATCGATTTTCTTTAATTTAATATTGAAACGCCGTTTCACTTTAACTATACGAGACCTTCAAATTACGGTCTGACAACGATAATCGTATACAAACGGCTGCTGCAGAAACCACGCGCGCCCATTTCAAATCGACAGATTGACAAGGTGCAGTTACAGTATTACACTACCGGTGCGTATATATATACCTGTCCTGTCTATATACATAATAATACCGTCGTTGTCGTCGTCGCATTATTGGACGTATCGCTTTTGTCCCTCTTTTTTCTTTTTCTTTTTTTTTTATTTATTTTCCCCCTCGTCCACGGGTATTATGGAAAACGAATTATTCCTTTTCTACGTCTCCGGTCGTCGTCGTCGTCGTCGCTCTGCAGATCTGTCGTCCTTTTGATGTTTTCAATGTTTTTTATGTAAGGTTAGGTTGTACTACATCGATATATAAACGAGACATACTTTTACATATGTATTATAATCGATGACGAGGAGAATTTTCGAAGAGTAAAACATATAATACACACACACACACACACACACACGCTCACGCATTTATGTAATATCATGTACCTATACCTTATCGACTGGAACAATCGTTCCACTGCAGAGACATAATAATAATATTTTCATATACAGCGATCCGTGCACAGTAGGCCCAGGTGAACACGCGCACTGGCATTCAGGTCTTTATATATATTATAACGTTCGCCGTTATTATTATTATATAGGTATATCACCGTGTACGATATTCGCGCGCGTCGGCAGATCGTAGTCGGATACACGCGCGCTCCGTTTTCCTTCAGCCGATCCATTTAACCGGAACGAAATTGCCCGTTTGTCTTGATCCGAGATAATAAGAAACAATACAATCTCCCCAAAAACGACGACGACGACGACGGCGAGTAAATAGAGAACTCGATTCTGCTCTTTGGTATTATATTATTATTATTATTTTTTTTTGTCCACCGTCTCTTTACACGGAATGTTCGACGTGAACTAAATTTCTATGCACCGTACGTGTATATGCGTGTGTATGTGTGTGTGTGTGTGTGTGTGTGTGTGTGTATTACTCTAGTATTATTGTCAACCGCGCCCAATTCAATTTAACAAATATATATGGCCAACCCACCCGGCGGTCGCATTGTGCAGTTAAATACCGAGTTCTTATTCTTTTTTTTTTCAACTCACTACTGTATTGACAAGCGCCATTATTCTATTTCCCATTTTTTCCTTCTCTGCATTTTTTTTTTTTTTTTTTTTTAATTTTATTTTTATTTTCATTATTGTCCTTTTGGTTTTTTTTATTTCTGAATGTGATATTTTTCAATTTCGAGTTTTTATATTCTCTCACCCCACAACGTTGTCACGCTGATGGTATCCTCCCACGAGAGTAACCGAAATATCATAAAGTATATTATAATGGCCGTATAATCAGTTTTATAAATGACCCGAGCCACAGTTTTGACAAGGCTACCTACAACAAGACCAGCGCGGCGGCGCGTTCACTGACATTCTTTCATCAGCGCTTTATAATATCGTTTACTAGGTATAGGTATTCGCAGCGGCGGCGGCCTGTTTTTGTTACTAATGCTTTTATTCATTCCGTTCGACTCGTCACAAAATACGAATTGTCATCCATCCCTGTGCGTATGGTCTGTCATAACAACGTATAAGGTATAATAGTATACGAGTACAGTATTTTAATAATATTATAATACCCGTCGTATGAAAAAAAATACAAAATAATTAATATGGACTCTATCGTCATGCGGTCACACACACACACAATATAAAATACTCGGTTTATTCGTGGCAATAACAGATGCCAACGGTGTATCCTTTTCGAGAAACAATAAAGTTATACACCGTCGGCAGACGATGCGCATGAATTTCGTTCGATTGTTCAAAACCGAAATCAGTTTTTGATTAATGAAACGGTCGTTACGGGTATACGGGTATCTACGAATCGCGGCAGGCACGGCGCGTTTATGTTTCGACAAGAATTTAAGAAAAAAGGATGTTTTCTGATAATTAAGTGATTATATCTGTCGTCCTGGGTATCGAACGTCATAATCTCCTGCGCGTTACGCACGAGTTTTTAACAATAGCTGCCACGGGAAAATAATAATAATATGTGGATATATTATTATTTTATGTGTGTGGCCGTATACAGACGTTAGAACTATAACAATAATAATCACATCGCATTCACACGCGGATGGATGAACCTTTATACAACGGATAAACCTATACGCAGTCGAATCGACTTCCGTTGCAAATGTCCTGCACGAATGAGGGTGCCTGATAAGAGAATAAACGGCAGCGTTCGCGGAGGATAGAGTAATATATTATTATGAACATTTGAAAAGAAAATGACTAGTAAATGAGCATAATATAATGACTATGATATGAAACAATATAACAAAATTTAATTATTGTACGTATAGTATAATAATATTATTTTCTCGTTTGACTCGATCAATCGATATCAAAATAATGAACCCGCCGTGGAGAGAATGAATAAAAATCGGTCAGAAAATGTTTATCATAATATGTAGTTGTTGTTTATCACGTTATTATGATATTATATTATTTTTATTTATAGTAGTAGTTGACCTGACTCGCGTAAGCTAACAACGCGCGTCGGCGGTGGAGCGCGCGCGGTCGTGATTGGTGCGAACGACTGAGACGCGGCAGAGGATAACAACATGGATAACTGCAACGATGACGGCGGAGCATAATATTATTGTAGTAATATTATTAATAAATAGGAGAAGAACCAACAGAGATTATTATTATTTCATAACGTCATCGGAACTTCTATTTACCGGCAGTGAATCGGCGATTATTATTATTATTATCATTTTTTTTTTTTGTATTATTATTTTTGTTCTCATATCCGCCTAGATGTATATTATTGTGACTTGCATCGCCACCGTCTCTCTATATACAATATCGAACGTATGGCACTTGGCCCGTGAAATTATTATTGTGCCGCCAGTGGATTTAGACGGATTCATAAGCCGAGACAAAAACTATCGGCGGTGGTGGCATTGCTTATATTATGCCGACGAAAATAATATAACAGTAAATATAATATACTCTTCGATTTTCCGAGAAGATTCTTCTCACATTATTATAATATTGTCGTTGTCGTCGTCGTTGAACCCTGCAACCTAACCGCGAAATATTCAGAAGACGACAAGATTGATTGGCCGTTGTCGTTGACTCAATAATCGAATCGGCGGTGGACTCGATAAAAAAAAAAATCAAAAAAAAAAACAATCTCGTTATCGAGTAGTGTGCTTACTGAGAACTGAGTTTACCTACTGTTCAGTCGTTGTTATGCGAGAAATAATAATAATTAAAATAATAATGCGTTTGGCTCGGTATCAAAAAAAAAAAAAAAAAAATCAAAATAATTACAATTTCACAAGAGGGATGTAGTTTTTTTCTTATTTGCTTTTCGTTGTAATGTAAGTATAATATCGCATAATGTCATGTTAGCGACAGTGTTCGTTTTCGAGACACTTGTCGACGATAAAAATGTCAAGTAAAAAGAAGATTTTATCATGGTGACATTCGCAACGATAGATGTACATATAGGTACATATATATGGATGTAAGTATGCGTGAATATATGTACATGTATGTATATACATATGTATGTAATATATAGGTACTATTGCCAGTATATTATTACATTCGGTACGAGTTTGATACTCATCGCGAAGTCGGTCTCCGTTAAATGGCATACCGTAAGTTCATCGGAATAAACACGACATTTATCGGACCACAATATTCTGTACTGCGTGATTCCAATCAAATTCTTTTACTAAATTTTATTCCATCTGACTATGTGAAACCTATACAAAAACTCAAAAATACCAATTATTCCATAATTTATGTTGGTAACGCAATAAATTCACATTACAACGATTATTATACATGGACTTATCAAAACGAATCTGGTAAAGTAATATATTATTATATTATGCGTAACGGGCGAGACAATTTAATAATGCATTTAATGATTAATTTGTGTAAAGTTTCTAGGCCATAATATAAATGATAATAAATGTACGTTATATCCGTTTAAGAATTAAACTTAGGTATCGAAATATTGAATTTCTAAAATCCTGATGACCTTTCATTCGTAATAATTGTACAGGCACATATATTTTATGGAAACATTGGCTAAAGTATATAAAAAAAAAAGTCACTGTGTGTACAAAAATGAGTAAATAAAAAAACAGATAAAAAAAATGTAATTAAACTGTCATTAAATATGATAAATTATTATATTCGATATGTAAACGGCAAATAATAATTAAATGTCGATTTAAAAATTAAAAAAAAAAAAAGAACCATAGAGTAATAATAAACTTAGTAAAAATAGACAACGCTGGTATACTGGAAATATATTTAAGAAGGAATAATCGATTATGAGTTAGGGTTTGACAGGAAAATACTTCAAAACCATCCAATCAAATAATATATTGTTATAGGCAAGTAATTAAAAATTATTTAAGCGATTCTTTATGTTCGATTTAATTCTTAACGATAAATAAAAAAAAAATACAGTAGTTTTCGAACTAACTGACAGAAAAGTATTTCGTATAATATAATCTGTAGATATAATATATTTAAATGAATAACTTTCGTGTAAACGAAAACGTATTACACAAATTCAACACCGTTATTCCAAATATTACTGCTACCTTATTATTGCTACTGTAATCGTTTTGTTTGTTCTATGCAAGACACTTATTTTTAGTGTGCGCGGCTCCAATTCAATAAAGCGCGCGCACACACACACAAACGCACACATATATTATATTTTCAATTTTCTACGGGCAGTAACTACTTTTCGCAATGGGGCCCCATCGTTTCCGCCGGACGATGCCGGAAACACTAACGTGTGGAATATTTTCCGACCACGTACAAGCACCGTACGTCAGCTTCCGGTAGACAGGTCAACAATTGAAGGGTAATATTACTTTTTCCCTTCAACCCTGATGCCTGGCTAACAAAAGAGAAACTCATGTCGTTGTCGTCGTAGGTGGATGAAGGAGTTTTGGTAATCATACGTCTCAGTAATTTTTCTGATTCTTTTCGTATTCAACTACTGGTTTTATTCGGGATTTGAAATGCAGTATTTTATTTTTTATTATTAGTACCAATTTAAAATTATGTACGAAGTATACATTTAAAATATATATATATATATATAATAGTACAAATAAAATTGACTTCTAATAAAAAAAAAATCAATATTTTCATTAAATTATATTAAATATGTAAGCTTAAAATTACAATTTTGTTAATGTCTAAAATAGTTATTAAACATTTTGTAAAAGATCGTTTCTAAAAAGATTTTTAAAAAACAATTATATTATTACAAATACATTTATATCAAACTTCAGTATTAGAAAAAAATTTGTATGTAATATATTTGTATAATTTGGTACTGTTCAAATATTTTATTTCTAAGTTAGGTATATTTTGTATAGTACTTTTTGATAAAAAAATTCTATAAATAATACAGTAATACGCTTAGTTTTTATTTCAAACGTTTATTTCAGTTCATTATATTATGTAATATTATATTGGCAACATTTGTGTTATATTTTCTACGAAGCACTATATATTTTCAATATTAAATTACACAACATTCGATACAAAAAAAGGGAATTACTAGACACCATTTACAAATTTTAACATACCTAATAAAGCTTTATGTGTGAAATAGTAATAATAATAAAAAAAAAATGCTGTTTTAAAGGCGTGCCTTTAGTTAGTTTTTATTTTTAAATATCTATCCACAGAATAATAATTCCAGTATTTTAATTTTTAGTAGTATTAGTACAAAAGATACCAATATGTTTTTATTGTTGCTTATAAAATTATATTAGTATATTTACTTAAATATGTCAAAACTTAAACTGTTGCGAGTTTTGTTTTTCCTTTTAACAATAAGTATAATTTACATATTAATCTTATCGTTTTTTGATAAAAACACAACATAAGAATCGCATTTTGGTTTTACACTGCAGTTGTTATTTTAATACGAATTTATGTTCACTGTGCAGTATAATGTACCTACAACAGTTGTTGTCGTTTATTATATGTAAATTTCTGATACGGGTCCGGCCAAGCCAAACGAGTGATAATAATTAGTACGGGGCGGCGGCGGCTGTGGCTTTTAAATTCGAATTTTCCGGAAACGCCAGTTATCCGGTCGTGAACCCTAGTAACCGAAATAATATTAACAATAATAATAACAAAAAAAAAAATAAAAATAAAAACATTAACAACCAAGTGGGAGGGGTGAAGTGTGAGAGTCGTGGTACGGTTTGTCGCTGCAAAAAGTGCAGAACACGACAAACCGCAAAATACGGCTCGCACTGCAGGACATCCCTTTTGGGCCGATTACGGACTGAGTGGCGGACTACGGTTTTCCCGGTAAACCCGTACCGGGAGCGTATACAATATACGTAATATATTATACAATAATATACGAAACGGAGATACCTAACCCAAATGTCTGGACGACGCCACAACATCCGAACAAATTTAATGCGGTAATTGTCTCTAATCTTTTTCTCATTAGCACCAGGTTTTAGCCCGCGGACACCTCTGCATCGCCGTCCGAGCGGCCCCTTCCTAATCCATAGTTACCCACACACCCGCAGTACCTAAAGCTTATACCGTGTATACATTTTCTTCTTCTCCTTCTCGTCGTCCACTTGTAGTTTTCCACCTATTCCGTCGTCGGTCATCAATCAACCCCGCGCGTACGCCTGACAATCGCGCGATGTTATACACGCAGGTAAAACACACTGTACAGCGGCGTGGTGTATACATTACACGCGCTGTACATCAATCGCTTCTTTTTACTATATATGTATGACTAGCATATTATCTCGCGGCAGTGCCTTCGGTAATTTCTACGGCCCAAACATTATACACTGCAGCTTGTGCGTTGAAGTCATTACACTGAAGTTTCAGACAACACTATACAGCAGGATATAGGAAAAAATCAAAACAAATAAATGACGCATAACAGACAGCGTCCGTGTCACCGTCACGAAAACGATATAAACACGCAAACATACAACAACCGCATATTATTATTGTCTAAATAGACGCGGGCGATTTAACTCGAAAACTCCGCGAAAAAAAGCGTCGACGGGCAGTCGGATTAATATTGGGTTAGCTGCAACAGTGTTCGGGCGTATTATATATGGCGTATGCGAACATACGTATATACACGGAGTACTGCTGCGGTCTTATATTGAAATCGTATTTTCACGTTTACGCGCGCAGTCTGATTTACAATTAGGTCTGTCGGGCGGCACACTACAATCCTCGCCGTATGCGAGGAGCATATACAAACAACGGCAGCGCACTACAATATAAACACAATAAAAATACGCGTCATCTGTCTTGTTCCGGACTCGGTCTGCAGTTCGCGGTGAAACGGACGCCGAGATGGCGGAAGGAGCACGGCATATATAGAGCAGCATACGGTTCGTGATCCGGATAATATATATAAGTCGCGCCACTCGCGCATATATTATTATTTTATTTCGCGATTGGAAAAACCTCTCTCGGAAATCTCGGCGCGCCGCGTATGTTCAAGTGCGCATTGGAGCAGTCGGTGCGAAGCCGATTTTTTTTTTTTGATTTTTTATGTACGTGATTTCCGACACGGGTCTTCTTCTTATATATTTTTATATTATTTTATCTAATGAAATCGTCGTGTACGAGACGCCGCGCCTCTCTTTCGTTGTTTTCCTAATAGAAAACATATAATAATGATCACGTCTCGGACCTTCGCGCGCCGATGCCGCACATGCGCGCGCGTACAGACCATCATACGCGTCGTCGTTATAGGTATATACCTACACGTAGTGTGCATTACACGTCGCTGGCGAAGCGGAGGAGGAGGAGAAGCGGCCGCGGCGGCAGGAAGACTCGGCCCGGCACAACGTTACAATAATATATACCACGGCGTTATTCGGAGGAGATGCGTACGGATAACGTGGTGGCGGTGATCGACGTGAACGCCGCGGAGAAACATAATACACGGGATAGGAAATCGAAAAACAATAATAATAATGACGATAATGATAATAATGACGATGATGATGACTGCGATAATAATAATAAAAAAAAAATTGTCTAAACGCATTCTTTCCTGCGTATACGAGACGACCGCCGCGCTGCAGTCGTTGCGGACTCGAGGCGCGTCGGGGGCACGTGAGGTTTAATTAATAGCGGTGTGGGCCGTGCCCCCGGACGACGACGAGTACGACTACGGCGGCGGCGGAGTCGGTTTCTCATCATATTACGACGTCCTAATAAGCACCTGTCCGGGAAATTTGTTGAGTGCCGTATCGGCGTGACCGTGTACGCCCCGGCTCGCGCACGTACGAATAATACATGCACACACTATCGTACAATATTATAATAACGTACGCGGGTAAAGACGAATAGGTTGTGCGGATAGGAACGCGTGTGTATATAATAGGAGAACCGTACGCCGGTGCGGCAGTGTGTTTGGAAACGAAAAACGAATGCACACAACACAAAATCGACTTTATTACTTTTTTTTTCGCGTCACGATTCCGTACGCGACTATATGCTGCTGCAAGAGTGCATCCCCTTCCGCTCACGCGTACATGACTTTGGTAGACCGAGAGAGACTTGGCGAGACGAGAGACAGAGCGATGATAACACGGCAGAGGGGCGGGCGAGAACGAGAGAGAGAGAGAGCACGGACGAGAGACGTAATAAGTCTTGTATTATGTACGTACGCGGTAGACGATGATTGAAACCCCGTGATTTATTTCCGACCGTCGGCTGTCGGCGGCGGTTTTTCGTTTTTTTTTTTTTTTTTTTTTCATTTATACCGTGTCGCGGTCCCGTTGTCCACACGTTACTCGTTAACGACGACGACGACAAAACCGAATCGGTAAAAAATAATAACTCCTCGCGTGTGTGTATAATATATAATAATACACGGTCGCACCTTTTATTTTGTACGCCGCGCGGGTATAGTCGGCGCGGTGGAAATGGCAAATTGACGGAAATAATAAAATATACGATCCATTAGACAGCGTATGCGTGTGCGACCGTTATCGGAAATCACGATCTGTACAGAAAAAGCCATTCAATAATCATATTATATACGTGTGTACCCCGTAGCACATTACTTTCGGGCCACGGATTTTATCTTGGTCAAAATTTCACATCCGCCGCCGCTATAATTTTTCCGCTTCGTTGCCATGTACACAACTACGACGGCATATAGACGACGACGACGACGTCGAAAATCCCTAGTTTTTGCCGTGCTACACGGAACACATTTACCACGTGGAATACAATATATAATATGTTTGTCGTAAATTCGTTTTTCAGTTCCGTACTTTCATTTCGCCCGCCGCCGTTGCTGCCGCCGCCGTCAACGAGCTTTTACTATAGATTACTTTCGAAATTTCGAAACACACACCGCTATAAATCGTAAAAAACCAATATTTTTTTCCTCCCTCTTTAACCCACCGCCACCCATTAACGTGTAGTAATAGGCTCCTTGACTTTAAATCAGAAATTACGGAGAATACAATATACTCTGTAGTTTTTCGTAAAATCGTGTATAATATACCATATAATAATTAATTTTATACTTCACAAAACGGTCCGTTTTTGAAAAATATTATTTATTTTAATTACGTTATGTTTTGTTCGAGTGTGCAGTAGAGCAAATACAACTTAATTACAAAACGTATACAATAAGCGCATAACATTTGTACGCTGCTGTGATTAAAATTAAATACAGAAGGTGGCTGGCAGCCCTTTTATTATACGTATACCCGGCTGATATATATATATTGTTATAATGCACCTATGCCAATAAAATGCTGATGATTTACGTCGCGTACGAATCGAATAAATTTTTACGTCAAAATAATAATAATTCAACGAAAACTGTTTTATGCATCACGCCGTTAATCTAATTCCGTACACAGGTTACTGTATAAAAACTATACGTACCTACCTCTATATAATAATAAATAGTATATTACTATATATAGTGTATAGTAAACGACCTCGCGCGCGTTGACGCATCAACACGCCCGTCCATTTATTAAAAACTAAAATAAATGGAGTTTGATATTATACACCGTCGAGTAATATTACGAATCTAAACATAATATTATTTACATTTATATTGTAAAATATATATATGCATATAATATTTATGTTTTGTAAAGCTGGCCCATCAATCAATTTAACTTAAAATAAATTGATTTGGTAATAACGAAAAATGATAATAATAAACATAACATCATACACTAAATGTAAATTATTAACGTATTACGAACATCTATGTATAAATAGTATAATATATAAAACATAAATAATTGATTTGTAGCATATTGAAATTTAAACATACGTTTAATATCGCTTTGAAAAAGCACAATAACATTTCGAAATGTTTACGATTTATAATATGTACGCCTGTTATATGTTTAATTTGTTTATACTTGCATTATACGAAAGTACTTGTACACACAAGTACACGATGTATTGTTATGTATCATATTATGGTCACAAGAGGTTTATGTTACGATTGACCATTGAATGTTTTTTTTTAATCTTAATTATAAATTTCAAACAAACCATACACTTTGGTATTTTTTTTTTGTTCTGAAACTTGTACTTACTTAAAATATTTCACAACTTGCTCACATCCTCCCCTGAATTTTAGGTTAGTTAGGCACAATAGTCATTCGGTTGATTAATATCATAGAAATAATAATAATAATAATCAAGTTGTTTTTGGTATAATATTAGTATTTTAGTATACATCCATACAATTTGTCACAGGCAATCAAAGTGAAAGATTACCGAAGACACTAATGCGCGGCTATAACTTTATTCTTTCTGGTTCACGAAAATTAACCGAACATGTCCCTGGTCAAATCCATCGTAAGCGTGTAGACTAAATATTCCACTTGCTTATGAACAAGATACACTTAAACCGATTTGCTTATGATTTTATTTAAGCTAAAACCGAAATGCATCACGTGCAATATCCAATCCGTCATAGGTGAAATGCCCAAACATTCTTGATTTGCACCAGAGACAAAAAACTCACTCAGTTATCAACAACTTTTTTATATTAACAAAAAAAAAAAACATCAAAAAAGCGCCAAGTGTAATCATTATTCATTAGTACTGACAACAAAACCTATTTGGTCTTAGAAGGCTCTATATTATATTTATTTTCTATACATTTGTATTTTATTTTTACTTTTTAGTTTTCTCCGGAAAAAAACTGAGTGACGTACTATAGCTTAGTCACTATAATATTATAACAGAATAGCTCGTAAGACGAACTGGAACTGATGTATTTACAACGGGACGAGGCGTCATAGAGAGTGTACTCTGTCACAAAACGAGTTTAATTAATGGTTAAAGTTTACGAATAACTCGTATAAATCGTAATATCGTAGATTATAAAGATTCATAAAATAATTCGGTTTACCAAAACACGTCTCTCATAGATTAAACGTTGTTCTAAACGGATAAATCACTCGGATCTAAAATACAATTATATTTTATGATTCTTTAATACCTAAATATATAGCTACACGTATAATGGAAACGTTATTCTAACAACACTAGCATTAAATATCCTGCAGTGGTGGGGCAGAGGTTTGAAAATTATAAAAAAATATCGAATGGTTGTCGATTCATTTCGAAAACAGCGCAGCGGTGATTTAGTCGTGAATAGGGATGTGGTCCATCGTGACAAGATATCTGAAAAACGTATGGTAGACACGTTTAATATCCTCGCATTGCAGCTTCAAAAGAACTGTAACAACGTGTTTAAAATGTCTGGCAAAGCTCTACAACGCACGTACAATGATATTTTACTAGTCAAAGATCGTCTTCTCATGAAATCGTTCTATAAAACACAGTATATTTGGCAAACATATCACATTATTTTGCACTTACAAAATAAACTGTTTTTTTTTTTTTTAATCATTATGCTGATTTAATACAAACGGTTAAGACAACTCTATGAAGGTTTTGATTGTATGGTTTTTTTCACAACGGTATAAATCGTAAATAAGACAATGGTTTATATGGTATGATGATAATTTTCACCGTATCGATTATGTCATATATTTTCCGTTTAGTCTGTTGACATCTATCAATAGTATTTTCTCGTTTTCCGTCCTCACTTCCTAGTGCGGTTCTTCGTCAAACGTTATAGCTCTTGAGTACTGGTACCTATAACAAGTTGTAGTATCTCTGTTTAAGCCGTGCTTTTGACTACTTCGTCTTCTGCGTTACTTTTATCGCATTATTATTGGATGTTATAATCACATGGTATCGTTCACCGACCATTGTTATATACCGATTAATTATAAGAGTTTGGTTGAATTCAACTTTTGGACCTTTACACAACAGACGTCGTAATAAGTTGTAAACTCGGCATAAAACGTCGTTTTTTGTCGTGCCATACACCCTTTTAATTGTAATCTGATCGGCCTTTGTTATCGTGGTATATCACATTAATTAACTATGATCTGCCAAGAGATTTCCAGAGTTGAGCTGACCTTAGCTTTTAAACACTCGGATGTATACCTGTGAACTCGGTTTAAATGTTTTATAATACCTGGGTATAGGTTTTATTAATGTGGTATATTATTAAAGTATTACTAGGTATATAAACCTACAACGTATACGTATTACACAAGTACTTAACACTGCGATGACGATGGCAGTCACATCGACCTCGTTGTCGGGTGTTTTCAACCGCGACCAAAACATCATCGCGCGCACAGATGAATTGTATTCTGTTTCGAATGGAAAAAAATGAAAAAAATAAAAATAAAACACCAAAACGGTGGCATTGACTGTGTTTTCTTTTTCATCTTCTTCTTCTTCCTAGTATTTTTAGTTATTTTTTTCTCTCTCTCTCTCGTTATATTATTATACATTATTATCGTCGATAATAAAAACACGCTGCATAATATACACGCGATACGGCCGCGGCGTCGGCGTCGGCTTCGAACAGATACAGAAGACGACCATAAGTCCATTAACGTGCGCGCGGGGTGCACGCGTGTATGTATATATCTATGTATAATATGTTATGTGTATAATATATATATGATATTAATGTAACGTATATTATTTTGATGGGCCGCCGCCGCCGACAACAAGTGGAATGGATGGCACCGTAAACAAAATAGGTATTAAAAGGCAATAGCCGGGTATATCGCGTAACAGCCACCGCCGTTGATAAATCGACCGATTAACCTAATGGACGTACGTGTATGCATGTGTGTGTGTGTGAGCGAGAGAGTGCAAGCGACTGCAGCTTCCCTCCCCATACGATGCCGTACGTCGTTTTAGAAGTGCCTACGCCGTTGTTGTTTATTATATTATTACGCGTATCATGTTATATATAGGTAGTACTATGCGTACTATATATTATTACGTATATCAAACCGACTTTTTACCGATTCTCGTGTGTACTACGTGTGCAGTAAGACCACCGTTGCGCCTTGCGCGTGTCCGGATAACGCATCATATGAGTTCAAATAGAGTTTCAAATTTGGGGTGAGGGTTCAAATCCAGTTCACAAGTACCTAACGTAAGAACTCGTCTCGTTTCATTTGCATATTTTTAATCACTTTAGATTTTAACATTTTTAGTGCTCTTTCCATTATATATTTTATACGCCCATACCGTTCAGTAATATCGTTCAAGCGGTGTAAAAGTTTTCATTATACGAGCACTTATCAGAGAAATTATGGAAAAAAAAAACATTGACTTAGGCCGGTGAAATAATATTATATTTTTTAAAAATTGAACAGAAAGCACGTGCACGCGAAAGAATACAATTTTTTCCGTCGCCGGCGCGTTCCGTAGGTTACTCGCCGATATAATATTGTTATAATATCCAAAGCACCAGACGGGCAAATTATATATTATAATTTATATTCCGTGTACGCCATAATAATAATATGTCGTTGTAAAGTACTATTAATACGAGCTGATACATACATTTGATAGCTCGTATAATACGATTATTATTATTATCATTGCCGTTGTTGTGAGATCTCTTTCGCCGACGCATGCGCAGCGTGCGAGAACATCGTCGTCGCTATTTTAATATCATTAATAATATTACTTTCGTGTACCTATATTATGCGTTTAATGGACGTAATCGTTTTTTAAGTGCACCTATTGCTTGTGTGTTTATTTCTTTAAGCGTCCGTTAAACGTATATTCTATTATATGGCCGACTAATTAGAGCACATTCGTAATTGCAGGTTTATAACATGTAACCGGTGTTATAGATAAACGGACATAATTTTTTTTTTTTTTTTAGGGGTCCGTTTCAAAATGGTTTCCTAAATATGTACATAACCTTGACACTGTGAAATTCCGGTATATAAACGCCATATTAATGACACTCGTCCAAGATAAATATTATTTGAATTTAAAAGAATTAATTATCCACTGTATTATATGCATCTGTCATTATACGCGTGAGTTTGTTTTATTAAAATGCAGATTAATGATTGTGAACCGAGAGATTTGTTTCAAGTATAGACATAGGCACAAAAAACAATGGATCATTCGAACGTTTGCATTGCACTCGTGTACAACAAATATATATAAGTAAACGCTCTTTTTTTTATACTAAGAACCACGAGGGTATATTGTATGTATTATTTTACCTTTATAAATAAAGGGGATGAAAACTATATTTAAATAATATTTAGATTTCATCTGTCATAAAGTTTTTATGATTGCAGTGTATAATGCTTTAAACGATTAAATATTGTTATTCCAAACTTTTGTGTTCTTCTTAAAGGACTTGCATTATAGGTGGCAAACAGTAAATGTAACCAAACCATAATTATAAGTAAATAATTTAAAAAAAAAGTAACTATCGTCAAGTTACAGTCCATAATATTTTATTTTACTGAGAATATTATTAATCTATTAGTAGTTGAATAAAATATTAATATTTCTCTATGATATTATGATCGAAAATAATTCACGATAAATAAATTAAATAATACAAGTTTAAATCTATATCTGATATCTATCTATTCTCTAGGATAATATAATATATATATATATATATATATATATTATTAACAACTAATGGCATGTGAATAATGTGCGATCATCTATGTGGGTGAATGTAATTAATTCCATTTCTTCTGTCGGTATTACACCCACACAAAATCTAAACTTTTTAATTAAAATCGATTTTGACAAAACCGTAAAGACCTTCCTCATTTTAACATTCTCCCTTGATTTGTCGTCTGAACCGTACCACGTTTAATTTTGTAAATCCTTTTTGTGCACAGCAAACGTATTTTTAATTAAAAAACCAACAGGAATCTGCATATATTGACGACGAATTCATATTCAATTTTCAAAGTAATGTTATATATTATAATATTATGTAGGTGCAGTGCAAAAATCGTGTGCTGAATATAGCATTTTTTTCGATGAATTTTTCCTAGAATTTTAAATTAAACCAAGAAAATGTATTGTCCTAGTCTAAAACATACTCGTTATGGAATTTTTCCTGCTCTTTCAGCGATCGAATGCGATTATTTTAATCATTTTATAAACGATCGAATACAACGACGGAAAAAAATAATTAAACAAAAATATAATTACTTACACGAAACGTTTTATAAATAAGTATATATAATAATAATATAATTATTAAATTCCACTTTGGCGTTGCTGCGTTACGAACCAATAAGCCACGCTTGTTTCTTGCTTAGACAAAACTACTTAAAGTATTTTATGTTTTTTTAGACACACCGGTGTATAGTATGTGAATAAATTATAATTTAGTCAAAACCGGCTATAATATAATGAAATAATTATCTTATAGCATCATCAACGCATAGTCATCATACGCATTCGTATTACGTATAGGATGTATGGGTATATTATAATACTTAACTACCTTGAATCATGCACAATGGTCGTTTAAATATCGTGTGATTTTTACACGTTCGTATATTATAGGACTCAATAATAAACCAATTTAAATCAAAATGATAATTACATATTATAAAATGCATATTAAGATATAAAGTTTTGAATTTATTGGAGAAAAAGTAGTTATTACCTGGTTTTTCATTATATTATGCTTTTTTTTTGTATTATTATTGGCAATAATTAAATCTACCGTTTTAATTTAAATATTATAAACGATTGATAGTATCGATTGAATCATAAACTATTTTACAAATATTGAAAAATAATTTATTTCCGATAATCAATATTCAATATTAATTTTTGTATCTTTGTAGTCTGCTTGGTACATTATTTATATTTTATACATGAGCGAAGCTATGTTAAAAACAGTAAGTTTATTATAAACGGTTTAGTCACTTTTTATAAACAAATATTCAACACTATTATTTAAGCCCTTTAAGGTTTATCGCATGTAACGTTTCACATGAAGTATTAGTTATCCTTAAACGAAAAGGTAGAAAATGTAACAAAAAGTTATAAATTATATTAAAATAATAAATAAGGACGCTGACATTGACATTTTTATCAACTTGTTTTCTCCTAATGAAATCAATTAATGATTTTAGAAATTATTTTCCTTCGGTGTATTTAAGACAATATAACAATTACCTATAACAACAATATTTCAATCGTAACATTACACATGAAAGGTCCAATGCGCCATTGTCATCAGTTGTTGACTGTTATAGTTGTCACAGTCGATGCGCTTTTTTTTCATTATTATTGTTTTACATGTTATCAGCGACTGCACTAACTGTGACGATGACACTGTGCCGTTTCGCTTTCACTATTTCGGTTTTTTACGGGGTTAGAACACAGTGTTTATTATTGTATTTATATGTATAATATACCTATGCATATCGTATTGTATTCGCATGTTTTATCGCGTGTAATATTAATATACACATAGTAAAAATTTAAAATATATTACGGTGATAAATACTTCGAATCATTTAACACGATTCTCATGTTTTGTTTTTGTTTTTGTTTCAGGTAAATACCACAAATAATTATACGTAAAAAAAAAAAAAAACCGCACGCAAATATCGTCAAACCGTAGAACGACTGCTGAATAGCTATACATAATACGTGAGTATAATATGCAGAATACGATTTACCAATGTCACGGCGTGTGGTTGTGACAGTGGCGATGGGTGGCACCGTCGGCGGCGGCGTGCAGCGTGAAGCGGTGGTTGAGATCGGTCGTATAATACACACGCGGTGTATAATAATAATAATAATATATTGTTACGGCAATAATATAATATAAAATGCAGTGCGTACCCTAATGTTTGTGATCGTTTGTAAAATGCGAGTATTAAACAAGTTTAAAATGTTTCTGGTAACGATCTCGTGAATAGTAATGTGAAAGAGGAAATAAAAAAAAAAAAAAAAACAAAATGATCGATTGTGCGCCGCGGACTAGACTGGTCACCCCACACTGAGAACTTCTATTTTTCATATTTCGTTCGTATCAGACGTCTCCGACCGTGTATCACACACATACGCACACGACATCGGTCCGCAGCCGCTCGTATAATATAATAATATATTATAGCACGTAGAGATACCTAACATGATATTATTATCCACGCGCCCATAACGGCTGCCACGACGAGTGACCATAATTTTTTATTAAAATTAATTCACAAATCCACGATTGCTATTAATCATAATGTCCGAGTGAAATACACGCAGGTAAACATAATATCGTACATATTATAAATGCGTGTGCGTCGAGATCGGGATTAATAAAATGTAATGAGAGAGAGAGAGAGAGAGAGAGGAAAATCTAAATACAAAACCGTATATTGCAGTAGAATCAAAAATGCACGAGTACGACGACAAAGACTTGGCAATCTTTTCTTCGGACATTTTTCTGCGTGTACATTAGAATATTTAGTAAAAGCTTACTGTTCCGGGCTTGACTATGCGTTTTATATAATATATATATAGTGCAGAAAGCGTCAGCGGAGAGGAGTTCATTAATTTTCACTGAGATAATCCGAGCTAATTATACGACGAGGGGGCAACACAATAAAAAATGTATTCCTTGGTAAAAAGCTCTCTAGATATTTATAGCGGTATTTAAACGTCGTTTTAAGAACTAATTTATTCATCCCATCCTTTATGTATATATAATATACATATTATTATGTGTGTATAATATATTTATATATTACTAATTTCGCAGTCGCTTATTTAAGTTTTTACACTGATATACGGAATTGCTAATGAAATTAATTTGTGATATATATATATATGCATTTTTTTCTTTTTACAAGCAAAAAAATTGTGATATATAAATATATTTATTTTTTCTTTACAAGCAGTAAATAGATTATTATTTTCATACGCTCCCTGGGATTTTTACAATAATTATTTGTTTTAAAATCAATTTTAAATCCACGTTTTTATTCAATATCGTACGATGAATATAAAATTTTCTAACACGATTTCAAATCTCATACGTCACTATGGTTTTATTCGCAAACAAACAATGTCAACGTTATGCTTGTCGCTTGTCCCTATAATTTCGACTTGACGTTCAGGACAATAATGCGGATTCCAATTTTGAATCATAAATATTATTACTAAATGCAAATCAAGAACTACAAAACCAACAAGGATTTGAACCCTTGTTGAAAACTATGTCATAGAAGCAGTTGATTAAATTGAATCCAAAACTTGTAATGGAATTTTTCAAAATTAAATATTATCCTTGTATATACAAATGTTTAAAATACTATACCCGTTTTTACGTTGTTTAATGTATTGAATTTAGCTATTACTATATTATATTGTACTATTTGCACAAAAGTTCAAATTTGTGTTCTATATTATAACTAGCAAGTCGATCCGAACCACGTACAAATAAAGCGATTTAAATGAATATGTTTATCTTTTTAGTAATTTCAATAAATCCTCTTCTAAGAAATGTCATTCTAATTTAAAATGGAGAAATCGCTTTGGGCCAAGATCAATGTATTAATTAGAATTTTCTTAGTAGTTATAAACATCATGCTCGCTGTCAGCGAAATACAACTTCAATAAAGTGAAATTTATATAATAATAACTTTATATAATATTTATATTACACGACGACTTTGATTTTAATGTCAGCGAGTGCAAATGCTTTTACGGCACAACCGTTTCAACTTTAATATATAGGTTCTCGGATTTATGCGGTAAAATATTTATATGTATAATATAGCTGACACAAGTTGAAATATTCAAATAACATTCACATATATCATCAGCCGTGCATTAGGACAGACTCAAAAATTAACAACCTAATGGACGCGTTCTTTTTTGAATGTCATAATATTAATGTAAACGTGTTCGCCGAAAAAACTATATAAACGCGTAAACGTGATCGAGTTCATTTTTACATACTGAAAGTAAACGAGTTCGGTTTTTAAGCGAACGTTCCTGCAATTACTATTACGGTCGTTTCACGTTTGTCACGTTGAAAAATATTATTGCATCCCATGCGTAACATACCTATAATCATAATTTGTGTTTAAAATTACAAAATATACGCCTACGAAATGCACAGGCGCGACCTGCAGGAGCGGAGACAGGAGGTTTTTTATTTAATTTGTTCGCGCGTTACTCACAGTATATTATACACTTTCTAGTTTCTACAACACTACAGCTGGAACATATGGATCGCACACGATTGTCACATTAATATAATCTACCTATCTGTTATTTGCTAAATAATATTAGGTCACTCTATACTGAAATCAAGAAACCCGACTGTAGTTCTCTGCGGGCTCATTTCCCGTACTGTAAATATACGCGCATATATAATAACAGTGCACAAATGCACCGCTGGTAAAATTCTACGACACGTATAATGCAGTTTATTCGTTATATTTATATATACGTAACGTCCATGCATGCGTATCATAATATTATAATGTGTTGTTTATGGGCTTCTGTAAATTAAATCACAAGGTACAGCGATCGGGCCCGGAACGACTGTATATGTATAGGTAGGTACCAGCGCACAGTTAGTATAGGTATATACCGTCTATTTAACCACGACCGCAACACGGGGTGTCGGGGAAAAAGAGAAGCAAACAAGAACAGTAATAATAACAAGCTCGGCTTAACGTGGTTATGGTAATCTGAAACCAGATGACCGTCGTACAACAGCAGTGATGATGGTAGTAATGACGACGAGGGTGCGAGTACGGGTGCGACGGACGAAACGCAGAGGCAAACGACGCCAGTACGCCGCCCCTTTGGGCACCGACCACGTCATCGGTCATCGTGCTGCGGCGGGCGAGAGGCAGTCAGCGATCGGCAGACGGAAAACGGTTGATGCGCAAAATTTTATTATTATTATTATAATTTTTTTTTCCACCGTCCGATTCTAACGCTGTGGCCGTATCGTACCGTATATTACACAAAAACGGCAACCGCTAATTGCGAGTCGGACTACGATTCTCGTTCCTCGGCAGCGGTGGTGGCGACGGCGGCGGCGGCAACGGTCGAAAATAATATAATACTATTAATGAACCGGAACCCTATTGCCTGCCGTCAGTCGCTTTGCATTTCGTGTAATTAAAAATTAAAATTAAAATCTCCGCGTGCTAAAATAATTTCCCCCCGCCGCCTAAAATGCAAATGGGGATGATTATGATATCGTCAGCGGCGGCGGCGGCGGCGTCGGCGGCAGTAGTGTTGGTGGTTGCGGAAAGGGTGACACGAGAAATGTCCTCAGCCACTATATCACGGGACACTGATTTTAATTACCAAGACCGCGTCAAACCAAGTGCAACACAATAACCACCTCGCCGAGTAGAACGATTTTTTTCCCTCATTTTTTTTTTTTTATCTTTTCAGAATATTATATTCACATAAAAATGCCCTTCGACATTTATACTCTTTTGTGTGTATTTAGGACGGGACATTGTATGGTGGTTTTGTTTAACAAATAGGCTGTATGCATATGCGATATAGGATAAAAATGTTTGAACGCGCACGTATATATACAAAAAAAAAAATGTATAAATAAAAGAAAAATCTTCAAAACCATAACGCATCTAATCAAGACGACGTCTTATAAAAGAAAAATCATAGTATACATATACTATATATTATAATGAAACGTGAACACTATTCAGATTGAAGGATTACAAGAACTCGGGTGAATCTCATAAATTAATGTGTCATTTGCAGATGTACCTACTGCTTTTAATGAACTGTCACACTACTCACGCTCAAAAAATTAAATGACATTTTAAATTTATTAGTGTAATGAATATTAAATAGGTTTAATTTAAAAACTACAATTATTATTGTGGTGAAAGAAAAATAGTGTCGAAATTAAATTCGAATTTTTGTGCCAAACTTCCAAAATATATCAAATTTGTGTTGTCGATTTTAACGATGATATATATTATATACATCACAATTAATTTTATAGATATAAAATAAGAAAAAGAAAACTTTTTAACGAAATCATCTCATAGTATTTATTGATAATAATTATTTTTATTAAATACCTAATGAAATTTTTAACGTAGGTAGATACTTATTGAATATAATATCAGTAATGGATATTTTTTGAGATAATATTTCGATTTGGGAGTGTCAATTATTTTGACCTACCAAAAACGAAGTGTTTTGAAGAAGACATATTCTGTATTTTATGAGATATATCTTTTTTTTTACAATGTATACCTAACGGCTCTACAACCATACAATATTTACAGTGAAGAAAAATGATTTCTTTCGAACGGAACCAAGTGTCTAGGGAGCGCGTGTCACTGTTGTTTACTTCCGGTTCCGACAGAACTTCGAATACTTTTGTCATACGTCCATCATAACCAATTTTGACATTTTCAATTTAGAACCGACATTCTTCATAGCATCTCGTACATCTCGTTCATCCTCGTTGGGAACACACTGTGATTTTGTATGTATTCGAATTTTTCGTGTATACAACTGAAGCATAATAATTATAAACTTATCGCAGTATTGCAGTAATAATTTGATATAATGTTGTGGTTTTCAATTGCATACGTCTTGCACTATTCGTTGCACGATTAGTTTTGATCAATGTCTCGACCGAGACGGATAAATTAACGTCTAAAAATACGAGTTAATTACAATTGATGCGAGTATAATGATAACTACGGGATACTATAAACAAATTTAATTACTTATGCTGCTAAAGCTCAAAAACCTTACAGTGTACGAGACACAGCCGTTTATGCGAAAACACTAAACAGTAAACACATTAAATTTAACAACGCCTATAATTGGTAGTATTAATATACAACTTTTGAACATTTTATAAGACGATTTCAATCGGTTTCGATGGAATAATGATAATGAATAATAATAATAAAATTAGAAATAATGCGATATTATTCGGAACAATGAATCGACGAACCTGCATAGAGACAATTCGAATTTAAAAAGACGAGAAACAAAATCTTATGATAATGACAGAGTACTCGCACGGAACGCAAATGGAAAAAAAAAACACTTCGTATTCTCAGATTTAACGACGCGTGGAGCGTATACCACCAACGGGTATACACATTATAATAAAATATCACGATAATGACGCCGTCCGTACGGTAAAACCGTTTGACACAACCGAATATCAACCGATATTATAATGCACGAGACAAAACACTGTTGAATCTGGCCGAGACGGCGATTGTCGGAGATAATAAAACGTTAGCGATTTTTTTCTGTATTTTTTTTTTCGGAATAATGTCATTACGAGTACTGGGGTTTATTTTTATTTTTTTTTTTTTACGTGAAGCCACAGAGGTATTGTTTGCGACACACAGAGAAACTCCGTGAAAACACACATCAGTATTCGTCGTGGACGCGCGAGAAACGAACCGCTGAAAATTTCGTCTGCTATAAATCGCGCACACACGTCGTGTGCGAGTTTGTTTGTGTACATTGCATTTGAAAATAAAATAAAAACGAAAAAAATCCGTCCTATAGTGTGTGGGTGTGTGTATGCAAAGAGGAAAACGAGCCCCAACTCGTTCGAATTGCTTTCGAGTAATACGTCGTAGGGCTGCGTATATATACATATATATATACTTATACATATACGGTGACGGCATTCGGAGTTGACACTCTTTGAATGATTTGGTTCGTTAAGTGTGTAAACGCCGACGCTGCGTGCACCACCCTCCGACACCTGCACACGACCAAACGTTTACACGTATATCCTTATATTGCACATATACTCCACTTTGAACATTATGTTTATCGCATAAAACGCCCCCGCCACTGCCACCAATTTCGTTACTTGTTCGACGAAAATCATATACCTATATTATTAAAAAAAAAAAAAAATTATTTTCCACTGCATCGCGGTGATAGTGAAAGACGTATAGCGTGTTAATCGAACGTGAAATATAATGAAAATAATACTATTATAACGATGGATATTGAAAATACAGTACTGCACGTTTTGGCTATGATGAGAAATGTACATCATCCCTTCCTTGTAGGGCGTCGTCGATATAATATCGATGTCAGGGTCAAAGACATTAACGTGGGATTCTTTTTTTTTTTTAAATTGGGAAAGATTGAAATCGTACAAATTGCCCGGCCATTGATGTGAGCTGCAAAGTCAGTTGAATGTTTTGAATTCGACTTACCAGTACAAAACAAACGACGCATCGCTTATCGACGAAAACATTTATATTACACTATTATTCAACTATTGTTACATGACTCCAGTCATCAAACCAATAATAAATGTATAAATACTATAGCGCTGTAGTAATAGTATTAAAGTGATGGTTACAATTTGTATGTCCAAAATCCCATTTATCTACATCTAATCTAATAAAGTATAAAAGTATTGATGTTTGATTTTTCTTTTTGTAATAATATACTTCGCGTATTTCCATGATATACATAATATGCAATCATTTCCAAGTTAGAATCTATATGAGTATATAATACTAGTGAATTATGTGTGCGACGTGTGTACTGCGTTATTACTTATATTCTTTTATTGAATAATCATTTGTTATAACTTGAATTTAAATAGTTCTCGATTTAATACAAGTTTAACCGTATATTATTAAAAGAATACCAGGATGTAATTCAATATTTTAAAATATTATAAAAATATTAAGTTAAAAGTCAATTCATTACTTCTATGAAATTCAAGATTAATTTAATTTGATTAAAAAAATAAGTGGAAGATTTAAAACACAAAAACGGTACTGTTTATTAATTATTATAGTATATTACGTGTATCCAATCTTGAGAATTAACTTCATTGACCGATCAAAGATGAACATTTTAATACAAAATCCATATTTAAAACATTTACCTTCATAATAAACTAATTTTCGAAAATAACTTAATTTCCCAATTCAAGTCTTTGACTGTAATAATATATACATCTATAATAATACGAAAATAACGTATTTTATTATTGTTTTCGAAATAGTTTCGCTTATCAATTTATGATAAATCTAAAATCAATGTCCAAGTAAGCGGTGAGTTTAATTTTTAATTTTTGTAGAGTACTTTATATCTTAATATTTTATTGTACTATGCATGTTTTACATTTGTTTCTGTATACGTTCACTGATTCTTGTTCGTATAAATTAAACCGTACTCGGTCTCGTATAATATATGATTCAGCCACGAGATGTGTTAAACGAGTCACAACTCACAACGTTTTAAAACTCGATAATTATTTCGTTGTAACAAAATGTATTTTTGAGTACTATATAATATAATTTTTCTTAATATTATTATTGATAACGAAGACGAATCATTGAAATCCATATTTTTGAGATTTTTCGATCGTTGTGTACAATACAACCTGCACTCCAAAATAATACTCTCATCGTATACAAACACACACACAAATAAAAATAATAATAAAAAACTATTATAAATTAATTTTAAGCACTAAGATAATTTCGTTCGTTAATATATATGATTAGCAGCTGGTTCTTCAGTAATTACGTACACAGCTTCACTGTAATCTTATATTATATTATTATTACGACGATGGATTATTAATTTTTTTTTAAATTATTGGCATTGGTCACGTGGTTTGGTCATACATTAATAATAATATAATACCGTACCCGCATATTTAGATATATTCGTTCATTAGTCATTATTACGCTCCTCCACGAAGAACCAAGAATTATCTTTATTGATGCTGCAACAGACGGCAGTTAAAATAGAATAAAAAAATTCGAACCTATTTCCACTTCTCAACAGATAGGTCGTACACACAACCGTTGCGTTGGTTAATTTAATTTTAATCATGTTGTTACATATTGTATTCATATTTGTTTATTATTATTATTATTTTTTTTTTTTTTTTGTTTGTTTGTTACAATCCATCATCGTCGCGATAATACACAGGTCTCGGAACCGGTCGTTACATCAAGTTCCAATCAATTTATTTATTTCCGTACACAATGATGTCCGTGCACATTAGGTATACACAGTGATTCACCAAAAATGCTGAGTGTTCATCTCCACTCTTTTCTTTGATAATGAATTTATTAAAATGTCTGTTTTAACCTATTTTATGATTTTTAATATATTATATATATTATATACAAATTCTTTAATTAAAAAATAATTTTATACACATATTTAAATATATATTATATAATATAGGAGTTAGTATTTACAGGATATACTTTGACCATTTTTACTAAGTATAAACGTCAATAGTTTAATATTAATTAAGAATTTCAAATAACCATAATCTCCAATTCTTCCGAACCCATTATTATGGACTCATTCGTAATTTTAATTTGAAAAATGTAATATTCCGTAATTTTAAAAATTGTATTATTTCATACTTATCTACTAACTTAATACGAACCTAACCTAAGGCGGAAAAGGTTCTTATTTGAAAGACAAAAAATTCTATTCCCGCAGAACATTCTTTTAGTAGAACAAAACTTTCAAAAATTTTAAAATATGGTATTCGAGTACTTATACTGAAAAGTACTGAACGATTTAAAAAAAAAAACCAGGATTTGAATACTACTGAATTATTAAAACAAAAAAATGGGCACTTTCTAAGCATGCTTGGCGATCATTCTGTATATACAGACTTGGCTCGTATATATATATATATGTATATAATATCACCAGTCACCACCTGTCTGTTGTAGTGGTGTACGGTATCCAATATACGCGTAAACGTATTGCCAATAACTATAATAATACACATGATAGTCTGTGCGTATTGGCTATAACGCAGCTGGCCGCGCAGTTCTCTTTACATGCATGCTGACTGTACCATAAATGAGAGGGTAGTAGTACGTATATAATATTAAAATGTGTACACGTCGTATTCTCGACGCGTACGACGTTTCAATAATAACAATAATAATAATAATATACGAATCGATAAATTTACGAGACGAAATAAAATTCAGTAATAACCGGGCGAAATACCCGTCGTTTGTCTACGGCCGTATCTTCGGAGATCATTATATCGGATTATTATTGACCGAATCCCAGACCAGTGCAGGATGTGTTCGGAATCATTGCAGGTGAGATATCCTCTGCGGGTAAAGCCACGATTTCACTGTTAAAACACGTCGAAATAATAATTGATTATGTAGGATTATGTACCTTACGACGCGTAGTTGCGACGACTACGATAATAACATAATATTATTATAACACGTTACGCTGCCGCCGCCGCCTCTCACCAGTAATTATTTGTGTAAGTTCTGCGGTGCTGGAATTATTATAAAATATACATTTTTTTTTTGTCCGGCACCACCGAAACACAACGTCGAAAATATGTGCACCACACACGAAAGAATAAACAAAAAGGGTTACATTTGCAAAGGGCGTGGACTACACGTTGTTCCAAATTATAACGTAATTTAAATGCTTAACGATTGTTTATTACGACTCGGGTGGTTCTCAATTAAAAAATAAAAAATTTCAAAAAAAAAAAAAATACTCATCGCTATTCTTTATATCCGCAATAAATATTTGTACGCATATCATAAATACTCGTAGGTATACCCACCTGTCTACGTATGTGAACATACGCGGTATATCATTATTATCATGTTTATTACATATGTTATATATAATATTATTATTGCGTTTTGCTGCGTAATATTCGCGCGTACGGCTAATAAAAACAAACTCGTTTAAAACCATACCGATTCTATATATATAATAAAAATACACATTCGCACGCCGTAGTAGAACAACGACATTTATTATATACGTTTGTATGTTTAATGTTATGGTATCCATATAGGTTTTCACGTGGTTTTCGCTAATTATTTTCGAGTTACGTTTTAAAATATTCGTTTATGGGATGTAATTATTATCATCGTATATAGACAGATATTACGAGTGCATTTATAATGCGATGGGAGGTATAATCGGTGTTAAATAGTCGTCACGAATGCGTCACCGGAGGAAATTATAACGTTTATCAGAAAAACAAGGTTTAATCAAACGCGCTGTTGCAGGTTATGAATATTGTATAAGAAAAAAAAGTTTGAGCACCGACTTTGTTAAGACCCGCTGTCGATGTCTATAAATTAATGACGTATAACCTAAGTTGTGCCAGCCAAAAACTGCGTAATAACGTAGTTTTAAAAAGTCTGTCGATGTTTTTAGTTTTCCATCTCACGAGTATTATAATCATAATATAATAATAATATATGCTGCACATGTGCTTGTAGCTCTGTTCTTCGTCTATATCGGCGTCAGTCCTCCTTGGTGGTTGCGTCGTTAACAACCGATTGTAAATAAGCGATGTGATATAATATGTTACTACACATGAACGATTAAATAGGATAATTTAATTTTTTTTTTTTAAATATAACCTAAATTTGTTCATTAGTATTATGAAATTTCTCCTATAAATTCGAAATTTCAATTTTAAACATTTATAAAGTGAACATTTTTTTACAAACGTCTCTAAAAATAATACAGTCATTTTCTTAGTAGATAAGTCTTCAAAAACATTTTTATTTACATACCTACTATTATTGAATTAATAAAGTGTTTGAAAATGTAAAAAATGTATTCTAATTTCGTAAAGTATTCTTGATAATTCTTCACTTTTATTATTTTATATTCTCGATTATCTTTTATTATTATTGTCATTTTATACATTTTGTTCATCAAATAATTCAAACATTTACTAAAAATAAATTTTTTTTCTACTCAAAAAACATCGTTACATAATGAATTAAAATTATATTTAAAAACTATTTTTCAAAAACACATAAAATTACTATAAATATTGTAATAAAATAATCGTCTTTTAAATTATATTATAGTTAGCATAATAACTTGGTTTTGCATAGGCGTACAATAATGGATGACGGAAACGTATACACAATCGCGATCTCAGTGATTGTCGGTAAATTCGGATGTATAAAGACCGCTACAAAAACCGGATGCTTATATATGTGTACACACATAATATATGTGTGTGTGTGTTACCAATAGAATGCTCCGACAAAGTATATAGATCTACCTATCGAATACAGCGTATATCTATATGTATATAGGTACGTTTACTCGCGCAGTCTATAAAATGTCATTCGCATAAATAATACGCTACATTAACATTTTTCGTTTTGGTATTGCGATGAAAGTCGTAGGATCGCTCAAAGGCAACGCACAAAACCATATTTTCCGATTCACAAAAAATAAATCCTTTCCATTATAATATTTACGAGTCGTGTAGGTAATATATGTAAAAAAAATATAACGAGTCATGCTAGAAATAAAATATATATGTACACACGCATTGTAATAGAATGTAAAGCACACAAAGCCGCACGGGTAAATCTACTTGTTGTACCTATATATATAATATGCCCACTTTTATTTATTTGTTCGCAAACCGAATTATTCTAAAACGGACGGGCGAACGGCCGCACCCTGGTCTCGGAGGATTCGTTAAAATATACAACGTGGTTAGGACTATATCGTAACATTCGTAACCCGCGCTGTGGTTGCAAGAGGAATAACGGTTTTCCGCAAACAACACATTATTAATAACATTTTTTCGGTGTCTGTATGAAAAGCTTACGAGTTGGTTTAACGATCATACGGCGCATATGTGTTATTGTAAGAAAACGAAACGTAAGGATTGCTGTCGTCGTAATGGTGTTGGATTGAGTTGTGTTCTCTGCAACAGCTGCATAAAAACTGGACAATATACGAGTATATATTATTATATATATCTGTACAACACATATAATACAGCCCGCGATAATGATAATAATAATAATAATAAATACAGCATTTGATATGAAGGTATACGAAGGTACCAAAAAAAAAAAAAAAAAAACAACCGTGTAACGAATTGTCTAAGAAACATCATAAAGAAACAAGGTGTAACGACGACGGAGTGGTGTCGATGAAGACAATTTTCCGTGACGGCCAACAACACTATACACACGATGACAATTGTGTACTGAACATCAATTTTAATTGACATCTTCTTTTTAATTCGGTTCTATAACAAGATATAAGTTATTATTATTATTATTATCATTACTATTATCAGTATTTTTATTATTATTGTTATTACCATTAGATCGATGGTCTGGAGTGGTTCTTTTTTTTACAACCGACGAATGGCTTGGAAACGGCAACTGTGCCACAAATATATTATCATCATATCATACGTAGACATATAACTTGACGAGTGCTTCATCATAAACACGGTGCAGCGAATTTAAGACTTATATTACTAGTAGTAATTGTATGAAAAAAAAATTAATAATGTCGAATTTACAGCCGATTCAAGCGTTTTTAATTCGAACGAAAATTATTATAATACGTGAATACCGAATCATTTTTTTTTAAACCATTATAAACGGTAAATTTAATTATAATAATAAATTGATTATATACTTACATTTTTGGTTTTCGTTTATGACGGAAAAAAATATGTCTGCACGAAATTACAATACTATAAAAATAATTTATTTTGAAATAAAATTACTCGTTCCTCATAAATTATCTGTTGTTCGCGACCATCCTGAAAGTTTTCAATAGCCATGCAAAATAAAAAAAAATCAAGAAAATTAAGAAAAAGAAGAATTTTGTATGGACCTTATTTAGTATAATAAAATGTTCACGCGACTATAAAACGGTAAGCAATATAAAAACTTGTATAGATAGAAAATAAGTTCGGCTGCACAGACACCGCCGGGTGTATTGTAGTAATATAGGATAAACTCATTAAATTGTCGTTGCGATACCACCACATAGGTTCGGTCGATAACGTTAAGCGCGGCGTGTCGTTCGGTTTAACTAACTTGGCGAAAATTATTTGTAGGTATATTAACGTTCCGGTACCGTCGTTGATATATTTCGCTCAGCCAAAAGCTTACATCGGTTGTTATTATTATTTTTTTTTCTACAAATTACACTGCAGCCCCGTCGACGGTTGTGTACATTCGGAATCGTGGAAGTTATACGATATTCGTTTACTTTATTGGTTTACGGTGTGAAATTCAATTCGCGTTCCGAGCAGCTCTCGCTCGTTTTATTCATAAATGGAAATGCGTTTCGTCGTTTCAATGATTTCCGAACGTGCCCCGGAGGTCGTTGAAAACTTTTCCGTGCCGAACGCGTGTTGTTCGATATAAGCAGCAGCAGCAGCAGCAGCAGCAGTATATTACACGTATTGACGTCGCGAAATGAATCGGCGCCGCCTGCGAGTTCACTGCAGTATAGGTATAAGTGTAGCTGTACACACGTCGTCGATGACGCGTTGTTATAATACTAAAATCCGTCAACCCTACCCGAACACGCCGAACAGTAGTCCGTTCGTCAAATATACCCGACAAACGCCGTCGTTAAATATACGATGCGACTGCATAATATTATTATTATAATAATGGGTACTACGTAGCGAATGTCGTACTATTTATCCGTTGTCTGCGAGCAGTCGGCGGCAACGAGACGGATATCAACAGGTCGTCGTCATCGCACAGCTGCGGGCCTTGCACAAGTAGCTGCCGGTGTCATTAATCAACCAGGACGAGTGTATATATGCTCACGAGAGACGTGTTGTACCTATACATATTATAATAGTGTAGCAATATAATAATAGTAGTGGACGCATAGAGTATAGTGCTAGTCGTTGCGACTTAGACTGTATACCGGGGCGGTGGGAAGGGCTGTACAATAATGATAATATCGTGTTCCACCTCATTTATTCGTGATAAAGAATTGGCTTTAACAAAAAAAAAAAAAAAAATGCGCGATCGAAAGACAATACACCCACGTATCGGACGCGAACACATACACAAAACGTTTCGGTATGTTGACGGGAAGGAGGGTGTGGGGGTGACTCGGAGGATGAAAAACAAAAACTTATATAATAATACGCGCGATACTATATAACATAACAATATATACTACGCCTTATCTTTGCGCCATCGTCAATTTCTTTTTAACGGACCGCTCTATTACCGCGAAGAACGGTTTTTGCTCTTTCGTTGTTTTATCATCGCTCTGTTCGTTTAATTTTTTTCACTCCTCCGAAATGACAGCGGAACGTAATACAGCACGTGATTTATAACGCGAAGACGACGCGCGCGCGGCTCTTATCCGGAGCTGGTTAGACCGCGCGCGAGGGACTATCACGAACTGGATTTTCGTTTTCGGTCACCGTTCAAGTATATTAACGTTGATTTTGTCCTTAAAGCCGAGAATAAAGGCTATCGCCGCGACGATCCTAAAACAGTATTCCCTTAGGAAAACGTGTTTCCTTGACACAGTAATCACTGGGCTTGAACAACAGCGTCGTTCTAATGCATCGCAGTCCGGAAATAATATTTCTTAGAGGTTAATTACACGTTCAGAAAATATATTAACTTAATATCGCACAAAGCACGCGAACCCTGCGTTTGTGGAATTTTAACGACAATAAACCAAAACCATGTAAACAGTATTTTTAAATATTATATATTTTATAAATTGTTACATTTCTGTTTATTTATGTTATACCTAATGTAAAAAAAAAAAAAAATGCCATAAAAGAAATTGTGAAATATTTGCCCCATATTCATAGAAAAAAAGAAAATTAGGTTTAAATACTAACTGACTGTTTAAACATTAAAAAGGAAAAATATAACCATATAAAAAGTGTGAAGTGCTGAATACATTAGATAGGTCGGTACATAGAATTATTTGAACAACGAGTAAACTGAACAAATTATATTTATATGCTAATAGTGTTAGAAGTATGGCGATCAGAGGTGCAACTAGGATCAAACTTTTGGGAAAGTGCTTCACAGCCCTGACTAAAATTATACATCAACAAATCAGTACTTAGCGAATTTTCTACCAGGCAAAACGCTTTTAGAATAATAAAACGAATACACAAAGTCAAAATTATTCTCGCGTCTATTTATATTATAAATTATTTACGCATTATTAGTTATTACGCTTTTTGTTGGAAAACATCATAAAAAAAAGATTAACTGAATATTTAAGTTATAAGGGATGTGCTATACTGTTATTGTTTTATTTAATTTGAACTTTTAAACTTTTAATGAAAAAAAAAACAATATTGTTATCTTAAAATGCTATAGTACTCTATATACGTTTAATGGTATTTTATACATAAACAATGTGCTTCCATTAATAATATAAATAAGTAATACGATTTTTCATCAACTATATTTAGTCTTAAAAATTAATTGCGTAGGTAATTATTAAAATACACATTAAAATAAGCACTAATCTTTTAGTAATTTATACTTAGATAATTTACGGAAACATAAATTAAATAAGTAGGTAGTTACTATAATAGTGTTCGTTATATTAATGCTGATTAGGGAGAGGGTTAAAATCTCATTTTCCGGGGATATTAGCATTAGCCCCCCCCCACACAAATGGAATATTATGTAATTACTAATTACTAATTAAATTCTGAATAACGCGTGTGGAGATCGGTACTCATTATACCTGCGTATTGTAATAATGACGCTTGTTACTAATAATATTATTGGAAAGCCCCTTACCCGCGTAGGCATTGTTTCAATCAAATATGTATACTGCAGTGTAGGTATACACTCGAAAACGGTGGTCAGGTTTTTTGTTTTGTGTTTTGGTTTTGGTTTTTCCACTCGTCTACAAAAACCGTGTCGTTAACATTTCGACGGACATGCAGATATACAGTATTATAATAATATTACAGCTACGTACAATATAATACCTACACCTGACTCCGGTCGGGGCGTCGCCGAGAGCGGGACACACGGTGGTAGCGGCGATAATACGAGAACCCGAATCAATGTGCTCTCACAACTATATACGCGGTGCTCGAACAAAAACCGCACACACAGACACATGCCAGTGTACTCACATAACGCACACCCAAACGGCGGTTTTAATTAAACGGCCATATAATTATATCCCGGTAAACTTTCCAAGATGATTGCCGCGGCCCGTCTAACGTATTAAATCCCGCCGTGAAAACGCGCACAGCAGTTCACGCCTACAAAAACATAAACGTATAATTTATCGTCCGCGTCGGCTTTGCGGGACGATGAGCATTATTCCAGCCGCCGCCGTCGTAGGTATCCGGCGAGGGTGTCGTCGTCGCGGTCTCGCCGAAATCGTTTTGCACCCATCCGCGAGCGCCGCTCTCCCGATCGCGGTTTAATAGCAATAATAATATTGTAGGTATAATATCACTCTCGGGCCGCAGTCGAACCCGCGTGACCCGACGTAACGATGATATTAGCACGTCATACCATATATTATTATTATTAGATATGTTTTATGTTTTTTGTTTTTTTTTTTTACCATACCTATACGTTCGATATCGTTTGGAGTTTTGAAATTATATTTACTAAAAAAAACATTCCGTCCGGGTTGACGAATCGTTTTTGGTATCATCATAGAACAAGTTGAACGACTAAAATAAATTACACTTACCTAATGATGTGAGATTAATATTTTAGAAAACTAAAGAGTCGGTCGTTTTGCAGTTGGCGTGGTATCGCGAAGTCACAAATGTCACAATCGTCGAACGCGATAGAGTTTCGAATAATAAATGACTTCGATTTTTTGTCGATTCGACTTAACGGTCATCTTCAAAGAGTGTATTTCGTTGTTTGTTTGCTGCGTATTTTGAAAGACGATTTAGAAGCAAAATTATTACGTTGACCGGACCACGATATCCGGAGTTTTATTTGTTGTATTCAAATGATTATTGAATAACAATCAACTACTACCATATCACTGTTCTATTACAATATTTTGTTCTGTGATCTGTATTATAGTGTACTTGGGGGCAGCCGGCTCTGCAACTATACAAGTTAGGTCAAGTTAGGTCGAACACAATAACAAAACATAACACGTTTTTTTTCTCCACAGAGAGTACAACGAACGAATTCGACGAATAAAATACATCAGCTGTAATATTATTTGCATAGGTACTCCTAGGTACTTACTTTGAGTAAGTAAACAATTACTGCCGTGGCCTATTAACTAGGTGTACTGCAGTGTTGTCCCCGCAGGTCACAATTGTATTATTCCTATTCTTATCGTCCGTATCAGTATTATATACTTAATATAATATATAATAATTATTATACTTATGTCGCACAAAAAAAAGAATAAAACTAAACAAATTGCCATACCGCTGCATCTGGTCGTAAGTGACAGTTGGCGGAGGTAACAATAACATACCTCTTCTTATACCCGAGAGACCCACGCACGCGTGGAGAGGCGCAACGACGACGACCGCCACCGCGACGACGGTCTTCTTGGGAATACGCGCGCGCCGATCAAAAAACAATACGCTCCGATAATACTATAATAACATTATGCAGTTGTTGTAATGATCCTTAGATCGTATATATTCCAATGTGAAATGATAAACGTCGTAAGGCATTGCGAGTGCACGTCGTCTGCAGCAGTATACCTATGTGTGCATACGGCAACTCCTACTGCCGCGTATACTTTATTATTATTGTTATTTACGTAGGTACGCATAATATTCAGCGCGTGATTGGCCTATTACACTTACGCGTGTGTTTATGCACTCGGAGTATTATAATACACAGAGAATTATTGTTCGCCTCGTATTTCGGAATAATTAACTAGAGGGCGGTGTCTCGAGTGAGGTGCTGTTTAAAAAATAAAAATATAATATAATATTGTGTCACACGCGATATTCACGACGCAAGTAAAGTTGTGTATAGTTCGAAATTAATTACTCGTCCGTTATTGTTCGGGTGGGCAGCGGTGGGAAAAGGCGATCGCGGATTCTCAACGTGATTAAAATAATCGATATTAATATTTTACATTATGATATTATATTCACGTTTACGCGCCGATCGAGCCGGTTCCGGGAGAGATCACATCGTGTAGGTATCGTGTAGCCGTTTGTACGACTTAATCATATATAAGTATATATATAATATTATATTTGTGTGTGTGTGTGGTTTTATTTTGCACGAAAACAGAATTCGACTGGAACCAATAGCAGACAGATGTGACGATTTTATTTACCGTCCAATTCCCGCCGGTGTCAATGTCACTAAATAAAACCAGCTGGCTACTGCTGTTATATTACAGTGCGAACAATGTATATTGGTATACGCGCGTGTGTAGGTAAATAATATTTTTTTTTAAAAATGGTACGACGTAGATATTATTTTTTGATTGAAACAATACTTAACGTTATGTCCAGACAAAATATTAAAATTTTACTACCGTAATCGACTTATATATAAATGCATTATCACGTATTGGTTTTATTGAGCCGTTCGGTTATTGTGCTATATTAACGATACGGTAGTAACACAACAGTGGTACATCGCACATATAATGAACCGATCGGTCGTTTAAAATAAAAAATCATGATATTTTTTTTTCTAGTCGTCATAATATATCGTGACGGACAATAAATTGTATATTATTTGCAGAAATATTATTACAAAGATAAAAGGTATATTCACTTTTAACATATATTATGATATGTACATTCATAAAATCTAGAATAGTCTTGTACCTATAGATCTTATAATAACAGAAACGCCATGTCATGAAATTTAAGTTCGCTATGATGCGCTCTTTTAACATTTAAACACAATACGTTTCATTTTTTTTTATTTATTTAAACGCCTGTCTAGGCTCGATCAGAATATAAGAAATAGAACAATATTAATTACTTTATCGAAATTATTGTCTTTATGATAATATTAATTTAAAATGTAGTTTGTAAATCGTCTATAATTTGTTCATTCGTTCGTTTTGAAGTCTGGAGAGTTTTCTCAACACAATTTAATGAATAAAATATCTGATCGTAAATCGTTTTTCAAATAATAGTAAAAAAAAAACAATTACTTTACAATATGGTATGGTGGTCGTATTAATTATGTGTATGGTTTTCGTGATATTTCCGTTAAAACTGTAATAATCGTAAAAAATGACATACGATTATAATAACCATATAATGAATAAAAAATAAATACGCTACAAAATCGCTATATGCTCCTAATAACATTATACGAGAAATCGCTGCAGTTTATACAATCGTACCCCTATCGTATTGTTTATCCCATATTGATTGCCAAAAAGAACTGACATTGGCATCATAATTTTTATTTTATTTTTCCGCACGTCGATAGCCAACTAGAATTTTCTTTTATACATACATTACGGCATCATGTTATCATTGTCATTATACGAGAAAATTGTATACGATTTGTGCACACATATATAATATGGAGGAGGTACTGTTATGGTACTAATGTGACCGAGGAAAGCGAACAAAGGAATGAATGTACATTTATAAACATGCGCCTTAAACCTACTCATGTATTTTTTTTTTTCAAATCGGACGGATTCCCATGGGCTCGTGTGATTTGCATCCATCGTTATTCCGCCGTATGCCTGCATTGGAATTATTATCAAATAGGAGCACTGCATTTATCCAGAAAAAGGTGAACATATTCACCGCAAAGCTATTCATTAGTGGCCACGGGCCTCTACGGGGTGAATCCTTTTTTACCACTACGAAACTCGAAAGTATTAATTACCAAACGTACTTTAATGATACGTCACGTAGAATCAATAATACGGTCTTGTCCTTAATACGTTTTTATTATTTTTTTTATTCTGTATTTTTTATCTTACAAATTTAATGTGGCCCCTTGGAAACCAATTTTTATTATATGTTTATGTCTTCGAAAATGACAGGTATTATTATTGGAGTGGATCGATCATTTCTTTTTCGAGAGGTTCTTTAAACCTATCGTTATGATGTCCGAGCTCTTTAAACATAGCGATACGCCCACGCTTAAAAAAAAAAAAAAAACACATACGTCATACCTGCACGTATACAACGGCAAGCGCACACTCGGTGTATATTTATATTTGTGTGTGTGTGTGTATGTACACTCATAAAACAATAATAGGTTATGTGAGAAACCGGCCGTCTGGCCTTACTTAAGGGTTGCTTTTATGAGAGAATATCAAAGACTGTGTTTTTGTAACACCGGTTAAAAATAACCTTAACCGTTCCTTTTTTTTCAAGTTTATTTAAGAATTAAAATTTTTCGTCTGAAGACCACCACAAAATTTTCGTTCAAAATTACCGCATTATTCACCCGAAACTTCCGAGGATAAACTAACTCCCATTATCTAGTACATATTATGCACATTATAATACAATGTATATATATATATTATACATATATTATATTTCGTTAAAGCACTAGTTGTAGGCGTTATGTTAGCTTTCCATATCACTTAAGTGCGCACACGGCTATAATTATTGATGAATATTACATTGGACTACCGTGTAGCACGAAATCGGGTCGTTTACCGTTGCACGTTGGTTTTAATTGATAACAGTGTATTTTGCACCATAGGTGCCGTTATTATAATCAAAAATGGTAGCAAGCCATAATAACGATAGTACCTAGTTATTCTTAAATATTAAAATGTGTATACTTAGACCAAATTTTATAGGGTTGAAATAATATGATTTTTGATTACTGTAACGATATTGTTATTCAAATATACAATATGGGATTGTAATAATATATTATATTTTAATATTTTATCAAAAAAAAAATTATATATAAGTTTGACATATATTTAAGTTTGATTTTCTTAAATCAAAATTATCACGGATTTGATTTTTAATTAAAGTTTTCAAAGATTACTTCTTTGTAACCAAAATTAATACAATTTATAAATTAATATTATAAAAAAATGTATTTTATGCATTATTATATATTTTATTCTTACCTACTTAATAAAATATTATATACGGTAATTATTAGTGTTACTTAATAGTATAATAAATTATGATATTTTCCCTAAAATTTCGTAAAAAAATAGTTTAAAAATAAATGTTTAAAATTCAAAAATTCAGAAAGAGGAAAAAAATAAATTATAATAATTAACTTATGTTTATTATTAACACTACTTAGCACCTTTTAACTATGTTTAAAATGTTTATTATTAACTTGTCATTTGTTTGTTATTTGAATTTTTTATCTTAAAATGTATTAAAAAAACTATTACTTATATCCTTTCATTTAAATATTAAGTAAACGACTATGAGTTTTCATTTGAAAAATCAAAGGATATTTTTATATTTAAGAGAGCGAAGGAAAGTTTTGAAAACTTTAAAATAGAAAATGATTCGTACATCTTTATAGAAATTAAATAAATGAATAAAACCTCGATAAAGCCAATATTTGTATTGAGAATCACTCATCCATAGCCAGCGTGTTGAATGGATTTATAAACCATTTATATATACACTTCTAAAGGTTTTTTTTACAAAAAAATAAATATATATATATTATATACATCGACAAAAAGGATAATTTTTTTAACTTTAACTTTTTTTAAATTCAAGCGTGAGTTTGTGTGTATATTTTCATTATTTTAGATCCCCTATAAAGGTTATTTTACTACAACAGTATACAACGCCTGTGTTCCGGTAACTCGTTACCATTTTCACGATCGTAAAATGTCATTAATACGAACACTAGCCGTGTTTTCTTTATCCTTCTATTATTGGATTAGTATTTCGATTTCACAGGTACGCGCCTTTAATGTCTTCTCAACACTGGCCATTAGTAATGACTCATTACATTTAATATATACCTACACTCTCCAAGAATGCACAAAGTTAAATTTTATCCATGAAATAAAAAAAAAATACTACAGAAACTAGAATAATTTACCATCTATGTACTTATACCGAATAACATAATAGTAATCTAAAATAAACATCTTCAATTAAAATACCCTTTATATTTTTAGTTTAATTATTGAACCAACGAATCTATTAGTTGCAATACAACAATGTTTTTATTTTTGACTGAAACCATTAAAAAAAAATATTTAATTCATGAAAAATATTTGCTTACAATCTTTTTGAACAAAATTGAAATTGAAAAATAAATTAGCACCGTCACATATGTTTTTTATGAACATTTTTTATCCAATTTTTTATGACAGTGGACATATAATAAAGATTTATCTTAAAATTATTTTTGTTATTATCTTAAGCTACTAATAAATACATGTATACATATTATATATAATAAAATATCCTTAGAAATATAGGCTGACAGGCGGTCTAGCGGTCTCTGTTCAGAATCGTTTTTCATTGTATACATTGATTTATTATTGAATTCGAATTTAACACATCCATTACAGTATGACCTACTCAATAACAAGATATATTGGGTTCATACTATATAGCAAATGACTGACTGATGATCAACTTGTATTTTATTTTTTTCAAATGGATATTATGTCAATTTAAGTCCATGTAGTATTAAAGATTGTAACTTTGATTTTTTTCTTTTCATTTTTTATCAATTAAAACTAATAACTAAACTGTTCAAAAAAAAAAAAAAGAAAAGAAAAACACACAATTAGTAAAGCTCACACAAAATAATAATCTGACACTTTTATACAAAATCTAACGTTGTTATGTGAGAAACAGTTTTTTTTCTATCTTAGAAAACTATATACTTCAAACCATTTAGTAATATTCACTAAAGAAAATATTTCAGTTATAGATGTAATAAAATCAATTAAAATGTGTGATTATTATTAATTATTTAGCGTGTATGTTATGAAGCATTCTGTTTTGCGGTAATATTGATTGCCAAATACTTGAAGTAGGTATTCGTTTTTTTTTTTCATAGGATTAAGTATAGAACAAATATTATATATATAGGTATCCATTTACATGTGAATATGTATATTATATAAATTATAAAATATAAGAAAATAAAACAACAATACAATTGGGGTGTGTATATTGTATATTCTACCTACTATTATAATCAATAATCGTGTAAAAGGGTCGTTGTGTACAATACATGTTTAAGTTTGCGTGAAAAATGTTAAGAAATAGATTTAAATCGAATATAATATTGAGTCAAACCAATACTTTATAATTATAAGTTATAACCATATAATCCATCATCACGTTTTTCACAGTAATCTGGTCTATGCGTATACTCGTATATTGTGCTCGATTAAGAATTTCAGGATCGATAGCGTTATTGTTATTCAAACCAATTTTATATTTATATTTATCACTTTTATGCTAAACGTCAAAGCATAATAATATGTCATATTATATGAGTTTTTTTTTAACGTTTTTGTTTTACCTCGCTTTTTTATACGATTGTCAGTATTTTTTGTTACAATTTCAAAACCCTTTGTATTTTCTCATAACGTGTCTCGATAAAATAATCCGCAATCATACATAATGACTGTATATGTAGGTTTGTCGTGTGGAGTCTACGGTACACGGGACGCGCGAAAACAAATTTTCACCGACGACACGCGAAATCATCGCTTTATCTCATTGCGCTGGTATAACGTCCTTACGCATAAACACTGTGCGAACCGTGTACGCAAATACAATTTCCAATTGACGATATAACGGAATACCGACAATTTGATTTGTCGCTGTTCATGTGTATGTGTGCAAAAGGGTACCTGCGAAAAACGTATAGAAAATAGAATATAAAGCAAGGTATATATGATGGTGTATATTATGTATGTGTGTATGTGTGTGTGGGCAGCCCTCGAACGGAGGAGAGACGTACGGATGACGGCAATTCCGCGGACGGCAACGACAACGTATTTCCCTGGTAAACACACGCGAGTACGTATACAAACACTAGCTTCGTAAATGTACAATATGTATACATATATATATATTATATATATTAAATATTATGTTCGCATCTCTATCTCGCCTATATAATAGTGTCTCGCATGTACCCGTAATACGCTATTGCCAGGAAGTCGAGTCGATTGTGAGAGAGCATCGCGCGTAATTATTTCCACGCGGACCTGCTGCAGGCAGCCGTACAGGACTTATACAGTAATAATAATAGTAATAATAATAATAATAATAATAATAATATGATAATCGACTTGTCTGATGCACATCGGAAACACGTTGCGAAATCGGATAGCATTTATTAATCCACCTATAACATAACTGCAGCTGAAAACAGGCATGGTGAAACGTTTCTAAGCGAAACTAGCGTATTATTATTACTATTATTATTATTATTACATATGGGTACGCAGTTTTGCAAAGTAGGTAATGGAGTAAATTAAGTACTTTAAACACTTTCATTATACTTGTAATATGTACTTAATATTCAAAAATTATTTTTAATATTGTCTGCTGAACGTATTAATATAATACAATTATTGTATTTTGAAATCAAATAATTTTAGAAATTTGAAAAGAATTAATTGTCAAGTAACTCAAAATTTATTTATTTTATATTTCATTAATATCCATTTATTGTTGAATTAATATTAAAAAATTGCAAGATTAATATATAACATATTTATTTATTTTAAAAGTGCAGTTCAAAATTATGTATTAATTACATAGTTAATGGAACTTAAATAGTTAAACATGATATGACAATAGTTTTAAATTAGTAATTAAAAAGTATAATGTTATTGTTTTGTTTCTTTTTACTCAGTAGTATAATTAAATTAATATTTTAATACTTGACAAGTATTTGTATTTCTTCTTAAATACTTTTCTTAAAGAATTTTAAATATTTTCTGAATGGACTTTATTTATATCTGTATTTATATACAATTTTAAAAGAATTTTATTTTTACAATGAGTACTGCATTTTTAATTTCGTAGTTTTTAATACTTTTGATTAATATTAATGACACAATCGATATTTTATATTAAAAACTCGCGTTGATTTGCGTTACTTAATTACAATAGCGTTCTACATTTAGGTAGTCATATTGTAATTATATATTTGGTATTGATATTTTTTTTAAGAATGAAAAAATGTATCTAAAGTTATATTACTATAATAGGTATTGTAATTATAAATACACAAGCAATACACAATACCAATATACACCTATATTTGTATAGTAACCTATTTATTGTTTTTATAATAAATTTTGATTAGCTTCTATCTTAACGAATCGACATACTTATTATTACTATACTGAGAGGTCCATGTCCCCGGCACCGCCCAATAAAAATTTTAAACTTAAACCCGGGGCATTCGTTTGTGCTCCGTTTGTGCTCCTTTGTGCAGCAAATCCCTTCGTTTGTGCTCAATCCCTTCCCGAGTTATTCGCGATTTACCCAGGGCGGTGCTGGAGACATGTTGGCACCGCCCAATTGAAATTTTGAACTTAAACCCGGGGCATTCGTTTGTGCTCCGTTTGTGCTCCTTTGTGCAGCAAATCCCTTCGTTTGTGCTCAATCCCTTCCAGAGTTATTCGCGGTTTACCCTGGGCGGTGCTGGGGACATGATAATTGCAAATATAAAAATAATTCAATATAAATATTTTTTTTTTTTTTTGTTTTTATAACACCATATTGTAAAGTAATATTTTGCCGACAAATTACAATATTACAATACATAGGCAACCTAGGATCAACATAACATCTAAAATCAGACTGTAATAAATATAAAAACTGATAAAATAAAAGTTACAGTAGGTAACACAAAAAAATGTACACGGGCGAAGCCGGGTTATTCAGCTAGTATACATACAACGGTACTGTAATAATTAAAAGTTTTAACATTCAAGCTTATTACTTGTTGTATAAAAATATTTATGTGCAAAGTAACATGGAATCAGCAATAATTTAAATAAAACTGATATCTATAAACTACCTACATAATATATAAAAGTGCACTTCTATTTATATACTAGTCAGGTTAATAACAAATAACTCTGGAAGGGATTGGGCACAAACGAAGGGATTTGCTGCACAAATGAGCACAAACAAATGCCACGGGTTTAAGTTCAAAATTTCAATTGGGCGGTGCCAACATGTCTCCAGCACCGCCCTGGGTAAATCGCGAATAACTCGGGAAGGGATTGAGCACAAACGAAGGGATTTGCTGCACAAAGGAGCACAAACGGAGCACAAACGAACGGCTGTGGTCAGGATTCGATTTTCAATGTTTGCAATTATCATGTCCCCAGCACCGCCCAGGGTAAACCGCGAATAACTCGGGAAGGGATTGAGCACAAACGAAGGGATTTGCTGCACAAAGGAGCACAAACGGAGCACAAACGAATGCCCCGGGTTTAAGTTCAAAATTTCAATTGGGCGGTGCCAACATGTCTCCAGCACCGCCCTGGGTAAATCGCGAATAACTCGGGAAGGGATTGAGCACAAACGAAGGGATTTGCTGCACAAAGGAGCACAAACGGAGCACAAACGAATGCCCCGGGTTTAAGTTCAAAATTTCAATTGGGCGGTGCCAACATGTCTCCAGCACCGCCCTGGGTAAATCGCGAATAACTCGGGAAGGGATTGAGCACAAACGAAGGGATTTGCTGCACAAAGGAGCACAAACGGAGCACAAACGAATGCCCCGGGTTTAAGTTCAAAATTTCAATTGGGCGGTGCCGGGGACATGGACCTTATACTGAGACCATTGCCCATACAAGTTTGTTATTGATCAATAATACTTGGTTATGTTAAATGTAGAAATATAGATAAATAAAATTAAAATTATTATATTATTATATTGCTCAGTTAAACCTAACTTTTATAAAAAAACTACTATTCTTACGAAAAATAGCTTTATCTGGGCAAGAATCGAGACGAGTTTATAATCCGGTAGTTGAATTTCTCGCCACGTTAACTTTTACTTTATCGTCGTAGTCGCAAGAAGTCAAGTGAGGTAATAATTGAAGAAGTACAAACTAATCCTGTTCGTATAAGGCGTGATAAGATCGAGATCACGTGTTTGGGTTGTTGGACGACCCTTTTCTGTTTTTCAAACAGCTTAAGCATATATATATACACTATAATATAGGTATATATGTGCTATGCATCTTATTGTTGTATAGTATAATCGCCGTTGGGGTCATTTTAATAAATCTGGAAAATAGAGAGAAAAAACAACAAACACCTAGTTTCGTTTCTCTACGACTTATCAGCTTTTGGAAGACATTTGAAGTTGAACCATAATCGCTTGGTGTCGTATAATAACAATACATTGTTACCGTATCGAAAAGCCTAGGTAACACACGCGTTTAAAGGCGCAGTGAAAAATCTATGTAAACAGAGTGAGAGAAAAAAAGAAGGAGAGACTAAGAAAACAAGGAATAATAAGAGACACCTACTTATACTCGGGTTCTTCGTTTTCGTTCAAACACACACAAACACACACACGTATATATAGGAATAAAGATACGTATACGAAAAGTCGTAAAACTAGTGAGCAATATAAAGGCCAGTAGCGGAGATATGCAGTGTGGATATGGTGGTCGTGAACGGTATAGTCCGGGTGGAAAGGTGCACTCGACGGTTTTGGCACACTCGAACGAGTCCTTAAAATCTTATTGCCACCGGTCTGAAAACGAATGGTTTTAAGAGAGAAATATATATATGTATTGCGTTGTCTAGTCGTCCTTTACATTTTCACCGCAAGTCTGCAGTGCGCGTATAATATGTACGCAGCACAAACCCACCTACCTATATACCTATATTATATACCATACGTTACACGAATACACCATGTACCTGCGCCAATCCGCGGACCGAACACTACATGTACCCGCGATTGCGATTACTACGACTACGCGCGCATATATTTAACATAAAACGAATGTTGTTATACGGATGTATTTCATCGAAGGGATTGTGTTTTCGGTCGTACATGATGCACGGTGACTTTGATCTGAACGTTTTATTTGGCGAAATCAGTGCGTGTGTACAACTGATGCGATAATGATTACAACAATACAATATAATATCGTGTTGAACGTAAAATGCGAGTGCAAGTGCATGTAAAATCATAAAATATGCAGTCGACGCGAGCACATAGGAAATAGAACGAATACAAGTAATACACAACTCGTTATAATAAAAATATATGCTGCTTAGTATAATATTGCTTCGATGGTAATTAAACCCGTATAATACGAGCGTTGTACACGATTTATACAATTTACCGCAATGTTAAATACCATTATGCATATTGTAAGATCCTATAAAATGCATTTAAAATCCAAAATAAAGCATGATTTGTGCATAAAATATATACATATTTAAAAAAAGTATATTTTATACATTGTTATTTAAACGATACGATATACAGGCGTTTTATGTAATAAGTAATAAGCTATATTATGTAATCACAACAATAAATTTTCATTCAAATCGGATTGACTTGTATTATAGTTCAAATTACGAGTATAATCGTTGATCATATGCAAATTTAAATAATAAAAAGAACATAGATTTCGTATGATAAAAAAACTACTTTCGATGTTATGAAGAATTCGAAGGAAAATATCCGAAATATAATGAAAACAAAAACAACGATATATTTGTATTCTTATTATGTTCGATCAAAATATTTTGTTGATGCACTAAGTGATAATGTGAGTGTCGTGGCCTCGTAGATATTGGTTTCATATTGCGGTCGACAAAAATAACAAAGATGTCAAAAAAACACGTCACAGCCGTTGTGTACGTATATAAGTTTTGTACACATCGAAATGAAAAACTTACCTATATTATATTATTATAGTTTTACGAAAACGAAAACTCGGGTTGTCAATATATTTTCAACAGACGACGCGCGGACGTTTGCTCCATACGAATAAGTTTGAATTTTTAAGTTTCACCACTACCCCTTGCAACCAATGACATTTCGCAAAGGTTGGTATCGTGCGTTGCCACGGCGCGGTCGACAGCAGCGTCAGCTGTTGTATTGCTGACCGCTCCGTGAGTGTGTGTTGTGGTGACGGGTTAACCTACGTTGGTCGTTTTTCTTATTGCACCGATAATGGCTTTCGTAAACATAATTGGGTTATGTTTTGGCGAATTTTCAGTCGTCAGTATAGGGTCACCGTTCGTAGTTCGTGTAAGTCGTGTCAGTGACACTGAGCTTTCGTTACGTACTTCCGTGCGTGTCCGAGCGGCTCACTAAAAAAGTGTTTGGCTGACTCGCTGTTTCGGAGCCTTTTTATTTTTTCACACATTGGTTAGGCATTGTACAACGATCTGTATTCATAATTTGTGGAACGTTTTTGTGTTTTCCGTTTTTTTCGAGTGCAGTTTTGTTCACATAATATTATTATAACCACCTTTTTTTGTGAGATTCTAGACTTTTATCAATATATTGTTCTTATTTGTTTCCCCTCGTTTTTAGGCAGGCTTTAAACAGTGTAAACTGTACTTGCATCGAAAAATTGTGAATTTTTTCCTATGTTTATACCGTGAATATTGCAAATCATAAGTATTTATTCGTCTAATCTGGTTGGCGATCGCGCGATACGCTGAGCGGTGTCGTTGTGCGTGTGCGGGGTCAACTGTGTATTTTTTATTACAATACTTAAACATTTTATAATTAAAGACCCGGCACCATTTCTCATCATTGACAGTACTGGGTACACCATGTATTATATTTTGTACCAGCATTATTATAATATTGTACCGGCCGGTAATTCCGTAATCATAACAATATGTATAATATACCATTTAATGATTATTATTATTATTATATTACCAGTACATATTAAAACCGATAACCTATTTCTATTTATATATAAAATATATCAGGTGTATTTTTGTTAATTATTTTAGGCGGTTAGCGTATAGCAGCAGGTATTGTTGTCTAGCGTCCTGTCGCGAAACCACCCTTAATTTGACATCCTTATTTTTTATTTATTATATTTTTTAAGACCTGAAAGCGACAGTGAATGTATTTCAGTATGAATATAAGACAGTAAGCAATATAGTGTTTGGAATTATTTATATAATGATATGCTGTTCAACAAACTTTCAACAAAAACGGTCAGATTTTTTTTTGCGAATAATCAATAGTTATATATATATACATATATAATACAAACACATACCATAAAGCGAGCCTGTAATGTATGGTGTGGTGTCCCTTTCGGTCACGCCTCGAAGCTTTTAAATCGAACAAAACGGCGATTGCTTAACGGTGGTGGAGGAGGTGGAGGCGTTTGATAGTATCGACAAGACAATCATATACATTGTCGAAAAGGTTTCGAGAAATTACGAAATAACGCTATGCGCTCTGCGACAATACCGAATACGGTAGAACGTCGGGTGGTTTTGAATAACATCGTATAATATCGTATGAAACAGTCGGAGTAGCTTTACCGTAAATATAATATAATATTATAATATATGCATTTATTATATAGTATATTATTATACACGTACACGAATACATAAATCATTTCGTATTTAAACGTATGTGACCGAGTGTTTTGTGTTCGTGTGTTTTAGTCTTTACCGTCGCATAATAATAATAATAATAATTGTTAGCATACGGGGACAACGACAACGACGACGACGACGACGACGAGTATCATAATATCATCATTATTATTCGAGTGCGAGTTGGACGAGATACGAGAACCGGTGGTGGAATCACTGTATAACACACAATCGGATAGCCGTTACATTTGTATTCCTCCGTCTCTTCCCGACGACCACTTATATACCTCTATACACATAATATCGTTATACGGCCGTCTCAGCATGCGATATAATCTCGCAGCCGGCCATTCATATCTGTGTTATTATTATTATATTATAAATTATTTCTTCTAAGCAGCTCCTTTCGTGTGTAATTGATGTACCTACCTACTATATCACATGGGTCTTCTAGCCACGGTTTACCTACCCGTATCGGATAAAAGGATCGACGAGTAGGAGTGCATCGTATATCCTACACGACTTATATTATTATTATTATTATTCTGCTGGTATGCGTATAATACCGGGGACGACGTAGCTAAAGCGATGCGTTTAACATTCAAAACGAAAAAAAAAATAATAATGAAAATAACTCGCGTGTTATGAAAAACAAAATATTAGTATGTTTTATTTGTAAAAAACGAAAACGGATCATTTCTATCGGCGTTTTCAGCTATTATACAAATAAAAACCCACCTCAAGATCATGTTAACTATTTTCGTTTTATACGATTTACCACCAACGTTTTTTATTGTCCATAAACTTTGGTTTACACTTTAGAGTCATTGCGTAATAATAATTCTACGAGAACTGCACGACACGGTCGCGTTACGCTTGCAATATAATATACGCCTAGACTGCGGTCAAAAAAGTCGCAAACGTGCACCGACTGCTTTAATGTTATTAGTAATTATTATTGTAACGATGAAAATAAAGCCGAATCAAATAGCCGGTAAAACGACCGACGCTTACGTTGTACAGATATTAAACATAGTTGACTCGCGTGACACACCTATAGCCGGAATAATAAAATTGAGTTCATATTTCGAAGGGGAATAACAATTTACACCACGGCAGTCTGTTTAGGCTTACTACGGGAGTTTTTCACACGAGTGATGCAAGATAAAAAGAGGGACAGCGTATTTATGCAAATAAAAATGTATACTGTACCTATACAATGTCTGATACATGATGACGTGTGTACACCGAGTGAGTTTGACAGCAATTTATAACGAGGTACGCAGAAATCGGATCGAAATAAAAAAAATGTTCTCCTATAAGCTAACCTTGTCGTTCGATGCATGATGATAATACGAGATGATTTAAAACACCTCGTGAAATAACGAAAAAATTACAATGGATTACTCAAAATAAATGGTGAGTACAAGAATATTTTATATTTGCAATGAGCCTATTAATTTTTTCAAAAGAAGTCGAGATTTATAATATTAAATATACATCATGATATATTATGAAACATGTCTTAATAGAACCTGCAATTTTACTATGGGTCCGGGTTCATATTATATATGTACTGGTACGGACGTTTCCTTGATGGTGGTCGACTGTCGGGCGATAGGCGAAAAAGATAGCTGCTTGAATTGCAAGGTTGAGGTTATGTAAAGAGAGATAAAATAAATGTGGTGGACGGATAGTACATTTTTATAATAGTTTCCAATTCCGGGACAAAAAAATAAATACGCCTTCAGTCTGAGTATAATAAGTGTTTTCATCCTCAACGATGATGCGCGCGAGTGTCGTTCAATGGGACGCCCACCACAACTTCCTCACAGAGAATATTATTAAACAACTTCGAGAAACGTGTTTAATATATTATAATGTATAATAATGTACGGCGATAACAATCGACGACCGTTTTGTCAACAGATTTTTTTTTCACCTTATTAACAATAGTAATCTAGTAAGAAAGACGATAATAGTCGTACATGTACAGTCTGTGAGAGTGCATGGTATATCTATTCGCATCGTATCCGAAATTGGAGTTCTGCACAAACGATGATTATTTTCAAATCAATAAAATGAAAAAAAAAAAAAAACTATTCACGTTCTCAATTATGACAAATTGGGAGTGTGTAATGATATGTTAACAATGAGTCATCGAATATCGCCGTTGACGAGTTCTTCAACCACAATACATGATATTATAACAACACGATAGGTACGTTAATACGCATTATATACATACACACTTACGTATACTATACATATGTGTACATTATAGGTACCTACCTACTATTATATAATACACGGGTATGATGGCGTATATATATATATAAATATAAATACTACACAACACACGCTGACCATGCACGCCCACGTCGAGCTAAACGGACTTACAAAGTCTCTTGCGACGAGGAGTGGAGTCTATTTCATATATTATAATATTATATATCGTTTGGACATTGGTCGGGATCGGCTCTCGAGCCGCTATTTTGTTGATACATCGTGGGACCGGCGCGGTGGCGGCCAGATCGACACTCCATAGACCGTATGGTCTAATACAGCCAGTACGTTATACGCATATACTCGTATTATACACCCATTTTAATATTATCATAATATCGTGCACACACTCGACGTATGTCAATAATATAATAATAGTAATAATAACTACAATGATCCTTCTCGAGATATCGACAACGTTGACAACACTACACTCCAACGATATACATCCATACCTATATTATAATACTGCTACCATTTACATGCGTGTACATAGAATATTCCACCGGAGTTAGATAGGGTTATAAAAATCTTTTGACGGTTTAAAAAAATGTAAGATAATAATAATAAATGAGATATTAAATATATATATATATATATATATATAATCGGTCAATCTTCCGGCTGCAGCGTTTCCGAGTCAGTAAGAATCTACCGGTTTCGATTAAGAACAATAATATTCACGGTTACCACAAAATGCAGTTTCTCACCACCGCATTATGCTTTCGTTCACCACAAACGTATTTTTCCGCCTTGGTAGTTATAAACGGCGATTGTTATTTAATAAATTGAATGACACGGAACCAAACTACGTAGGCAGTATATCATATAGATATTCACCTACCGTCGTGTCTTACATAGTTTTTGACTGTTAGAATAATACTTCACTTCACTGAAAAAAAAATAAAAAAAACCATAGTGTTCCACATAATATTATAATTTCATTATTCATTATTTAGGCCGACGACGAAGGATGGTTTTGCCCGATTTGTTCATAGGCACCATCAATCACCTCGATTAATTATTTTTAACAATTTTAACTGGGATTATTATAACTCATCATTCAAATACGAGACATTATATTTTCTTTTTTTTTAATTAAACGATAGGTAGGTGCGTACTTTTGTAAATAAATATAAATATATTTGACCGCCTCGGAAAAAATGTTATCTTGTTTTAGGTATACATATTTTATTATAATATACAATCATTTGAAATATTATTTATTTATACTATAAACATAATAATAATTTCTTTGTATAAAATCTTAACATTTGACGTATATTAAATATTGTTAAAAAATACTTTTAGGGGAAAAAACGTGAATATTTTATATGATAGTAATGTAATCAACCAAGGTATACGTATTGTTTCAAAATGAGATTCAAGAATAGTTGAGGAGTTTTTTTTTTTTTATATTCAACTTTTTAAGTTATACTCGATATATTATTCAAATGTCAAGTGTCATTTTTAACTTGATCAACGATAAGGTAATTTTCAAGGACTTTTGTGCTTTCCGTGGAATAATATTCTCGAAATTAAAGAAAACGAATAAAAATTATTTTTGAATGGCAATTTTAAATTTTACCAAAGTAAAATTAAAATATAAATAATCTAACGAGGAGAAATACCGTAAACACTGTGGATTTTTTCGCATAATTCGCAGCTCTAAAGCAGATCACAGTTAAGGTAAACTGTAAAGAAAGTGCTTTAAAGTAAGCCATCTTAATAAATAAAATAAACATTTTTGATTCGGATTTTTGTGTCAGTTGAATTGAACTTTAAGACTTCTCCAACAAGCTCATTCAAATTAACCACCGTTAAAAAACATAAAATAATTCAGTAATTTAAACATTTTTTTTTTTTTTTTGGCGTTTTATTTATGTAAATTTACGGTCGATTATATAGTGGAAAAAGTTATACAATTAAAAAATTCTGCTTTCAATAGAATCGATAGTTTATTGGTAGTTGGGGAAGGGGGGACACTAAGGCATTAAGCAACAGTAGATTTACGCGAACGAAATATTGTATGCGTAAACAGAACTCACAAGGGAGTTAACAAAAAGATATCTCAGTTACGTGGCCAAATTTTATTTGAAAATATTCCATATTTATGTTGTTATCGTGACACATAAATAATGTATGCGTGCAGATAAAAAGAAAATGTCATTGATATTTATGTTATTATGCAGATCAAGATATAACACGAAAATCTAATGATCTTATAGGGGTTTCAAATATGGTAGAGATGAGTTTTTCCCTGATCGCAAAATAAGGGTTTAATACAATATTTGCAATAATGTTGACAATTGTTGTCAGTCGATTATTATAAAACACATTTTAATATTTTGACGGTTTTTAACGATACTGAAATACATTTTATACTACGCAAAATTAAATAATCATACATGAGATTTAAGTTTTTTGGAAATTGACAAAAAGGTGATTAATATTTCAACTAAAATAAATACAAATTGCAATGTCTGTTTAAGATATATTTGTTTTTATTTTTATTATTATTTATGTTAATTAATAAAACTGATGATTGTTTTTAACAACTTTTCATAGGTTAACAATTATTTTAATTATTTTATGTCATATGTATGTATTATTCTGAATTAATAATATTAAAATGGTAATTATAAATTATAATTTCTTAATTATTTTTTTAAAAACATAACATTTTATTTTGATCCATTTAAATATGTTTCTTCATTGCTCTTATAATTGAACAGTTTAAAGGTTTTAAATATAGCTCAAACGTTGTTTTTTTATTGAAATCCATTGTATTTTTATAGCTATCTCTGAAATATTGCACCACAAAATATATAGATTATAATTATTTTATTAATCTGAATTCTGAACTATAAAAATATTAAATAAATGCTTTAAAGATTTAAAAGAACTTGTATTTTTAATTAAATTATAAGCGACCATTTGTAATTTGGAATTGTCAAAGTTCAAAACATTCATGGTTTAATTAAATTATAATCAAGAGTATTTTGATTGCAGACCACCACTATAACAATTAAAATGTATAATATTTAAAATGATTAATAATCGATTTCAACCAAACCTCCTATTAATTATTGTATGTTGTAAAATATATATATATATATATTTATCATTTTTATATTTGCAATGCAAAACAACTTTGATTAGTTTATTTAAGCTTAACAGGCCATATAATGATAAACAAATAACGATGTATAATATTATTATATACTTACTCAGAAATAATCAACTGATTATGATGAGGTTTTAATTTGGTTTTTGCCCTGCAAGTCCCTGAAATACACAGCATATTATTATAAGCACGTGAAAAACCTCCCTAAATCGTGGAAAAAGAATTTCCAAGTAATTTATGTTAGGTCATAATGCGTCGAGGACATTGTAAGACCGAAAAATACCACGGCACTGACCAAATAATAAGGAAAAATCAAATAAATAAAATATCATAAAAATTTGTTGTCCATCCGTGGGGTATATACAACAACAAAAGACAAGGCTAACGTTGTATGCTTATTGCTGCCTTACCGTGCATGGGAAGAGTAGTATATGTATTAAGAAAAGAAAAAAAATCTGTTTTTTTTACTCGACCAAACTGGACAGATTTACTATCCATAAATTGTCAATCGTATTACAGCCATTTCGGGTCGGCACTTAAATACCAACCCCCTTCTGTACTCCACCTTCCATCGACCACTGAGTTGAACCCGTTCTAATCTTACTAAATTCTTTAGTAGCCGTTGGGAAACGAGAAGCCGAAAACAAAAATTTACGACTCGCATGAAACGCAGATATAACAATAATAATAATAATAATAATAACAATAACAATAATAATATTTTGTCAATAGATTTATGAACGTTTTTTCACGGTTACATTTCTGGTTTGATGTACATCTAAACAAGTATTCATATTACATACTGGTTTATGTCTTTATTATTAACAGCTCTGTTCATATAAAAATAATTTTTTTTTATTATCATATATATATTATTTTACTTGAAATGAATGGAATAATGATCGCTCAATGCTACACGATTGATTTTTATTATATGGTTTTTTAATTTTTTTTAAAAAGCAACATAATTTTTACAGCGATATTTATTTCTGAGTTGTTAAATTACTATACAAACGTGTAGTAAATCCTATAGAATCACACTATGACTACTGGAAATTCGGTATAGTAAAAATATAAATTAAAATAAAGATAGAATCTCAAAAAAAATAAAATAAATAAAGCATAATAATTGCTGTAGACGTATTTTATGTAAATATAAATGTATATTTCAATACATTGAAGTTATGAGTTATTGTTGTGTAATATGTGTAATATTAAATTCTAAATATATATGTATGTACCTATAACTATTTTTAATAATATTTTTTAACTAACTAAAAAAATATTCATTAATTGACATTTTATTTTCTATTGCATTGATTTATAATATATTTTATAACGCAGCGTTTAAGATAATGATAGGTATTTATTTTATTAAAAAAATATATAAGCTATTGTGAATTAGTCAATGTTCTAGTATTGCCATCATTATTAGGAATTATTATAAAATGTAGACCTTTATTGGCTTTAATGTGTTGTATAAGCAACGAAAAAAAAAGAACAATAGCTCATATATTTTAAATGTTGATACCATTATTGAGAATGTTAAGGAGGACATCTTTTATTATTATCATTATTATTATTGAAGTCTCTCCTTTAATAATATTATATAATAGGAAACATTGTGAGCAAAGGGCGTACAAATATATTTTAAATTTAGTTTAATTAAAGAGAGAGAGAAAGAGCAGAACATAATAACCAATAATTAATTGGTAAGTACGGCCCTGCCACGGTTAGAGAGGGTTCAGTGTATACTGTGATTGATCCGAAGGTTGAATGCTCGGTCGGGTAGAAAATTATGGTCAGTGCGTACCTCGGTGCATGTACGGTTATTGTGAAACTTATCTATAAGGAAATAATCAATGTTTTTTATTTTTATTATTTATCACTATTATTATTAAAGAATTAGCATCGTACTTATGTCATATATGCTAAGAAAATTATATTAAATATCGTATTGTTTGCATGTCATATGCTAATGATATGTGACGTTATAATTAACATCAACTTATAGTTACATAATAATAGGTACGTACCACGTATGTAATATTATCATTTACCTATTTGCCTATACGCTAAACACACTAATATTCTTAGACCATGTTTAAAGGTATCTTAATTAAGTATAATATGTATATTATAAACACCAACGACCGACAATAGTGATAAATCCCGTATTTTGTAGTTTGTGTATAGTTACCCTTTTTTTTATTTACAGAGGTTACCTTTATTAGCGAATATATTAGAATAAATACTCAATATTTTATGCAGTAACGTGGAAAATAATAAAAACATATAATAATTATATTATCATTTAATTGATCGATCAATATACATAGAGTTTCGTTAATAAATCGATTCGAGCTGTGTGTTTACATTAATATTTAGGTAAGTGAGGGTCATTTATTTGCAGCTATAACTACTTGATTTACATAAAATGTAAATCAACGATACGAATATTATAATATATAATATTTATATATATGTATAATACAATTAATTTTCTCTATAAAATACCGTCTAGAAAAAATGCCAAATGACGTGGGCGTGAGTTCTAAGGAATTATTATGATATGGTTTTTTTTTTTTACGATTATACAGAACATATTATAATATAGAGAAAAGGTTTTTGAATAAAAATTGACTGATCGCTAACAATCACGACGTACCTGCGTCATTAATACGGAATTGTCCGCCTAGACAAAAAAAAAAAAAAAATCCCTCGAGCCTTTGTCCTCCAGTGTTGTCGCTGTTTGCTGCTGATGTTGTTATTATCATTGGCGTTATCATTGTCATCGAATCCATAGGGATATTACTATTACCATCGAGAAAGCATATATATATATATATATATATATACGCAATACTATTACTATTGCTATTATTATTATTATTATTATTATTACTGTCATGATTTTCGATGTTGCCCTCTGCTGCTGTTTGCCACCGCGTCTCTAAGGTGGTTTCTAAGGTCTGCCGATCGGCGGAGGTGTTCGACTATGGTGCGGCACACGGCGCATCGCCCGTTAAGCCCATAAATAAATGCGACTGCGAGGCGGCGGTGAAGCGTATTTACAGTGTTGACAATGGCACAAGCCTGCAGCCGGTTTGAATAGAAAACAGTAGACGCACCCGAAATCTCGTTAGTATCTCCCCACGTTCTTAGGACAGAAATTTGCATATTTTATGAATTACCCCGTCCGTGTCGCGTATATAGTCTTCCTCACACAGACCCAATCTCTTCCGTCGTCGTTATTCTGCTACCCTTTCACCTCCCCCCCTCGGCGCCAACCAACCCCGGGCCACTGATATCATAGAGAAAGCTCCGCCACCAAGACGCATCCTCTGTCACCACAACCGTTCAGGAACTAAACGTTTAATTAGCACGAACGCCGCCACCGCTGCCCCGCGCAAAGTAAGCCCGTCATCACCGCAGCCCGCACATCCATACGACCGTATTCTCACGGTTTCCAGCCACCGCGGCTCTACTGCTACAGTCACCGTCGCCGGAATAATATAATATACGATATGCACATTATTATAATTTTCTATTATTATTTATCATCGCCTAAACACCGTTTATTCGGGCCGCGGCAGTGAATTTGACGATAAAACGCGTTTTCGAATTATAACGTTTTTATTGGCACCGCTTCGGCGGTGGCATCGGTGAAATAAAATAAAATATATTATTGTGTAGATAAAATATTCGAAACTGATACTGTCGAGCGTGGGACGGCGGAGAGTAGATTTTAAGTAAATTTGTTGACGCGTATAAAAGTCTATGGAACTTGAACCAATATTTACTATGGAGATTTCGATATATAAATATATTTAAATTAAATATTTATCTGTGTTTGTGCGTGTGGGCGTTTATCTCTCGTTTTCCATATGCCTCATTTTATTTTCACTTTCGATTAAATAACATTATAATAATTAACGTTTCGTTTGCCACGAAGGCGACGAGTAAAATGATTTTAATACATCACGCATTCATGCGTAATATATTAAATTTGAACGTGACGATTATTATACAATATAGGACGACTTACTGCTGTAGGTACCTACCTATATAACAATATTTTAGGTATTATATATGTGTTAACAATCGTGAATAGTACGCATATTGTGTCCATTATAGTGCATGTGCGTCATAATAACATGTATAATACTCGCGACTCGAATACAATAATATATGGTTCTGTAAATAAACTATTATATTTTTATACTTACTTTTTTTTTTAATATATATATATTTAAATAGAAAATACTATTGAAAAAGGCCAAACAGTAAGCTATTGTAAAAAAAAAGAGGCAGTGCATTTCAACAATGGCGCATAAAGTTTTGAACGCCATTTTTACGCTTTTTACCGTGACAAAAATTCACAATTACTTATTACTTATTCGTTAAATCATGTGGAATTTACACTTCTCAATCGAATGGAATAGTACCTTTCATTAAAATTTTGTAATTTAAGATATACCTACGTGAAACACATTATTATTATTACTGTTATAGGAATACGCTTCGATCGTAAGCTCGTTTGGAAATCGTTATGATATTATAGTGTGTGTTTAAAGCCAATCCTGCAAACGTGTTACCCACGAATTTATTATATTCACGTGATATTAGCATGTATTCAATTACAGTGAAATTTAATAGTTAATACAACAACAAACTTCTATGGTGGATGTAATTACGACTAAAAAACAAACCTCGGCTGAGTAAGAAACACGGTTTGACTAAACTCCGTCGATTAAAGTGGCATAATTTTGCATAAAATCGAAAACGGCCCACTCGAACATTAGTGTCTCCTTCATTAAATTCAATTTACATATCAGAATCGGTTTGAAATACGGCAAGAAGTTCAGCATTCACAAACGAAAATAAAAATATGTAGCCGAAAACGTTATCGTCGTCGCCGCGAGCTATACAATCCCGTCTGTTGTATTGATATCTGTATACTTAAATCCGCATAGATACATAGGATGCTGCATATTTGGCAAATATCAAAGCTATTTTATTAGGTTTCGTTAGGTTCGCGATGTGATTGTAGAATATAGACGAATACTGTAAAACAATTCGTTCTTCTTTTTTTTTTCTATTTCTTTTAACTTCAAAATTTTCAACAACCATGAGATAAATGCACAAACTGTTTACACATATTTTATATATTAATATATAATTTTTTAATTGTCATGTTTTATACATTTTTTTTCATGTCCTGTTCTACATGCACGTCGCACTTGATTAATCATATCATTGAATTAAAATATTTTTAACTTTGATTTTTTTTTTTATATTTTTTAAATTACCTATGATTTACCATATGATTTCAAGATAATTTTTTAAGTTTTTTTAAATTTTTTCATTCGAAAATCTACTTATAATGTTATCAACACAGACAGCGGACACGTCGCGCGCGTGGACAAACCTAACGAGACGCGTCAAGGACGGCAACAGGAACGATATCGTTATTGTGAATGAGTGAAAAATGTTTTATGTAAATCTCGTCGTCGCCGTTGTCGCCATTCGGAGTTATATCGGAGGCATCGGCGATAATGTTGCCTCCGACAATCCGGTTTCGGGCGCGAAAAATAAACCGATCGTTATCCCTCCTCCTGCCTATACTCACATATAGGGATTAATGTCTATAGTGGCGTAATACATATCCGACGGGTTTTTTTTTTCATTTTTTATCATTATTAACAGCCGCGTGCATTATCGGCAATCTACCGTGCACCGACACAACGGGTTTAATAACAATAATATATCGTTGTGGTAAATGCTTTATTGATGTTTGGCCGGCAGCGGTACGTCGGTCGGTGTCGGGCGACCGCCAGTGATACGAATACCTATGGGCGGTACGTCCTGTAATACCTATGTACCTACTACACGACACGATAATACGAACATTCAACGTAGTATTATAATGTGTCGGACACACATTTCTCCGATTATAACAATTATTATTATGGTCTACTATAATATGTACTACTTATCGTATTAATATAAACGGTCGAGGTCCTTACTGAGTATAAAGAAAGCACACAATGTGCGCATAACAATAATTGGGACGATTTAAAAACTAGATAGAGGCGTAACAATAATACGATATTGGTATAAAGATTGAGAACGATAATACGAGAAAATGTTATGACATGTGCAAAACAATATATTATAATGGGTATTTACGAAATACCGCGTTAAGGTTATAGCTGGTAAACGGCGAAAGAAGTTCATCGTTGACGTTCGCCCATGTGATTCGCCTGAGCAGCTTTTTGGACGAATTGTCCGTAGTGACACTAATAATATAAATAGAAGCAGAGAACCGGGACGGGACGCGTATACCATAAAGCATAATAACGATGATAGGAGAGCAAATCGATAATATACCCAGAGAAACCGAATACCGCCTGCAATACGCCTATGTGTTTGAATTAAAGAAGGTATAGGCCCGGTAAAATAGCGACTGGGGTATAATCATACGAGGAGGTGCGCCGGGAGTATGGGAGAGAATTACTTACTATTGCTTGAGAAACTTTGGTTTTACTACTAAGCTGTAACTAAAATAAGTGTATAGGTATTTTTTTCCTGACATTGATTTTCCCCATATCGATCTCCCATACGATATGCCGTCTGCAAAATCACATACTCACGATGCCTACTATACTCAACTCCCCGTGCGACGCTTTCCCGAACTTTTCTTACAACACCATAAACAACGATAGGAGATTAAGCCTATACTGCTCAGCGACCGGTTCGTCGAAAAGTTCAAAAAAGTCGCGACTACGTGTAAAAATACGCGTGACGTTCGATCGCCCATAAACTCATTGTAAATGTATGCCCATCAAAAAATAATGGAATAACTGCGTTGATATCGAATAACAGGGAGCTGCAGTTTCAAGTGCAAATACAAAATTATTTAAATTACGTTTAGTCATAACCATAAAAATTACACGTAATGTGATGTTGAATTTAATGGTGAATCAATAAAAGACGCTTTTGACGTTAAACTAGAAAAAAAAAATACTGGTAGTGCTATAGAATAGCAATAAATTATATTATATGTTTTTGATCAGTTGCGTTGGTGGTATAATTAAATCGTGTTGTTCGATATGATCAAACAGATATCTGCAGTTATAGATAACTATAATAATGTATAACAAATTTATAAATTTATGGTTCTCGTACGATTAAAAAAAAATATTTTTACTCTTTTGGTATATTATTTGTTATAGTTGCGTATTATTTAAATATAATAATATTATGATAAAATGCGATCAAATCTAATTTACTCGTTTATACGTCCCGATGCGTTATTATATTATTATGCACACGTTTATTGAATTTTTAATTATTCGCATATTTTTTCTCCCTCTCACTGAATCGCAAATGTTCATTAGTGGTAGGTAACTACATCAGTATATCGTATCAGAAACCAACTGTATATTAATTTATCGATAAGACAGCAGTTTTTTTGACGGAAATAAACGGGAAAAAATTGGCTTAGACTATAATCGGAAACGGATCAGTGGCCAAAAATATGTGACAACACTCGGAAACATTATTCACCGCAGCCGTTAGACAAAATATGTCGCCATCGGAGTCTGCCACGGACAGTCAAAACTCTATTTCTCAAACAGTAACACAACTATATAATACACACCCTCTTTCTTAACTTTATCACTTTGTTTGGACGTAGAATGGGCGCCAAATGGTCAACAATGTAAATAAATATCCCTAAATGATTCAATACTACAAACGAAAAATGTCATTTCGAGTATTTTAAATCGGTGCCGTAAGAAATCAATTTTAAATCCACAGAGATATGGTTCATAGGCCAAGCAAAAATAAATTTGACCAATCGTTTATTCATAAAGTTTATTCTTATTTTTTAGCAATATAATTCCACTTGGGATTTACCCAAAAGAACTTTGCTTAATGTTTCTCACTGATTTTTTCTTGAAAATGTTTCTATGCACACTTGAAAAGTTTCAGACTTTCAGAAAACTAATTTGAAACATATAATACATATCTAATCGCTTCTATCGTTATCGCTCCAATCTCTGACACCTAATTATACGCTCAGGATAATCTCAGTATCGGATTATTTTAGAGTTAGTACTTATAGTTGCTTGTATCTTTGATGTGTTTGAATTTTCTTATGTTTCATTTTAAAAATAAGTATATTTTAAAATAATTTCGGTTGCTGGTTTGTATAATATATTTTACGTCATCGCGAATTGTGCAGTGTTTTGATCGATAAAATGACCATTTATGTTATATGCAGTGTTCAAAAACTGTTACCTACTTAAACTATTAATGAGCTATTATAATAACAGTATATAAAGTGCCTGCTTATATAATATCACTATATTTAAGTTTCTTGACCCTTCGTGTCACCTGACATGCTTAAATCACACATGCACTCGAAATCGACTATAACTACTAATATATAATAGTTTATCACCGGCGGCATTGTCGTGCACATTTTTCACAATCTGTATTTACAGTCCAATTGAACCATAATAATATAATATGTTTCGCTGTGAGGTATAAGTATACCTCCGTTGTCGTGATCGGTGCCTTATCGTTTAATTTCGTTTCGTTGGCGAATATTAGATACGTTACTTAACGCGCTGGAAGTCAATTCGTGTGACCTTTAAATTAGAACCCGTTTAATACGTAAAACGGCGTCTCAATTAAAAACAACTAACGAATTACGTAGTAGTAGTAAGAGTTCATAATACATTATTACCAAAGCGTTTACCGCTTAACGTAATGTCTAATCTCCCTTTCATTTGCTTCATTCGGTATACGTTTCTTGTGAACCTGTTTATTTCGTGTATCTATTGTGTACTCCACTGAATTTTCGTAAACATTTTTATGTCGCGGCGCTATTGTAAAAACGGATTGGAATTTGAAAAAAAACTACCTCTACTACCACCCCCTCCCCACATATCGCATACGATCGAAATCGAAAAGTCTATCGCCAATGTTTCGCCGTTTAGAGTTTATCGGATGTCAAGGTCATAACAGAAACGAATCGTGTACCTACGTAATACCATTGATTATAAACAATAGTGTTATAAACTGTGGTAATACTTTATAATATAGTATATAATATACAAGACTAGTACCTATATAAAAAGATATCTTAGAGGCGAGAAGCAAGATGAATAGGGTGCGTGCAACAATTAAATGTAATTGGACACTAAGGTACGCTTATGTGCAGTAACTGTTCCTCGTGTGCCATAAACAATCCGCGCTCGACTTGCGTTCGCCAAACGCGCCTGCACTGTCCCTGTTAACGTATTACCTATTTTATACGTTTTGTGTTCACAATAGAAAGTAGGCACTTAATTCCGATGGCCACAGATCGTATACATTTCGGAGTTCAGCAATTTTTATGAGAACCACGTATCGTCCATATAATACACCTACGTCCGAACGTCCAGCTGCTATAATTAGAAACACCGCCACGATATTCGACACAAAGCACAATACATATATACGGGCCGACGAGGGGAAGGAACGACAAATCCGATTTGTCTGATAAGTCGCAGTTCAAAAACTATACCGTGTGACACGTTAAACTGTTTATAACTGTCGTGGATGTCCCGACGACGACTTCGATACGAGTATAGTGATGTAGCCGAGACAATCTGCAGAATTCTCTCAGCGTAATATGTATTGCTCGACAACATTCGGAGAGAACGAGCGTTCGAGGCCCGACTTCGGAGACATCGAGTAGGTAGGCCGATTCACTAAATCTGTAGAAAATCGGTACGATTAATTATTTTTACTCGATTCATTTCTATATAATCAATTCGTCGGTTGTCCAATTCCGTTCTGTCCTTTTATATTGATTATTGATCCATAAACGGCTGACGGAAGTGAGAAATAAGACGTTAAACGTTCGGTCTTTATTCTCCATTTGTCTTCCTCCTGAAACAATGAACCAAATATATAAAGTATAATATGTCTGCATAGAAACACTGCAAATGTCTGTAAATATGTCAAGAATTAAAAAAAAAAAAAGTTTCAACTATTTTATTCTATTTTTTTATTCAAAATAACCTTCCAAATATTTTCAGTTTTAAAAATCTAAATAAATCCTTGGTTACAAAAAAAAAAAAAAAAAAAATGACATTGATTAGTCTTATTTTTAACATGGGTAATTAGTCGAAACAAATTGAACGTGACTTATTTTTAATAATGTAAAAAGTTTAAAAAAATAATAAAAATAAATAACATTGCTGAAGTTGCTAATATAATTTAAATTAGTTAATATATTATATTGAGTAAACATAAGAAAATTACCAAAAAATATAACAGATAATGTATGATGTCTTGTAAAAATTTAACTGTGTAAATTATTTTATTATATTTTATTGTAAAATATAATATCATTTAAGTGTAATAGTAATATTATCATAAAACATTTATTTAAAATAACCTTTAGCAATTTCTCATACAAATTTAATAATTTGATTTTATTACATGATACAAATCTTAAATTTACAATAAATTTTATTTAAGATAATCAAAAATGTATTTTTATTAGATAACTATAAAACAAAATTAATTGATATTAACTAATTGTTGTTGTCAAAATAAAAATAAAAATGTCATAGAATTTGTTTTTATTACAACAAAAATAATATACATTTGTATAAAGATTATATTACTGATAATAAGAATTCTAAGAGAAATAGTTAAAACATTTTTTAGATAGTTTATTTAAATTCTAAAATTTAGTTAGATAAACAACCAATTACGAGTAACGTGTTTCTGCATGCATACATGTATGAAAAATATAATGAAAAAAAAACATTGCAATTGGTAGATATACCAACGTTTTTAATTTGAACTTTGTTTATTAATAAAAAAAATACTGTTAGACGTTAGGTACTATATTGATTTAATTAAAATTTAGCTTACGTTTCTCCGCAGTAACTTATTCTGATCGACATAGCAATAAAGTACTGAAAATCGAACGTTTAAAGTAACGTCCGCTTTCGATTTTCAATCTACAAATGGGATAAACGAAACTTTATGAGTTTTTCGGTTATTTAAAAATGTCTTTTACAAGCATTACGAATAACCGTCTTTTTTTCTATCTTAGTCATAGATATAATAGGACAAGTATTAAACCCTTACAGAATAACGATAATGTAAGAATATTAATATTATACCATGTGCTCGGAAAATTCCGTATGCTTTCAAAGTATTTCCGAAAGCACGGTGGTCGTTGTGTTTTTAGTAAATAACTAATGGGCGTTTTAATTTGATTTAATCCGCGCGGGTTTGACGAACGGCCCGGAGTAATTTGCGGGAGGATTATTGTTATTCTATAAACGTCCCGAGGACGGCAGAGGAAAGGCTTTTGGGTATGGTAGGGTATAGTAACATTAACTGTGGCAGCATAATTAATCTTTTGATAAAATGCCCCGGTACAGTGGCAACGGAGGGGGAGACGGCGATGCTTTGATAAATCACCAATAGGTATATAATATACTATGTATATGTATATAGAGACACATACATATACATAAGAGCAAGGGTAGGGTACCGCTGAATACTGCGATGATATCCGAATAGTTTCGGAGGTGGTGCAGAAAGACGAGTCAAGTTTCATTAGTATATATATATATTTTTTTTTTGTGAATTTTTTTTTTTATTTTTACTAGTATAAGGGGCGGATAGCAATTTGTAAAATAAATTTACAAGTCGTTGCCGTCCCGAAAACACGGTAGACCGTAGTTATTCAATGATTTGTTTTCTTTTTGATATTGGTAGTATATATAGGTGCATAGATACCTATGCGTGTATATCGTATGATAATAATATATTCAATAGTATCATTTGGATGACGACAAACCCACTCGGCGACGGTGACAAAATGCTGTGTCGGCGTTTTGTCCATCCCTTATTATCGTGTCGGTACGATGACGGTACAGTTGGCCGCACGGGCAGTTTATTATAGGCGGACACACCACATCGACTATTGTTCGATCGAGACGAGAAAAAAAAAAGGCAAAAATGCGTTGAATCGTTTTTCAGCCAAAATAAAAAAAAAAAAGGAAAAAAATACCAAACAAATAGGTAGGTAATGCGCCAAATTCGTTTTTCGTTAAACTCTCTCGACGGTCAATACGGCGTCGCTTATTTACGCGTTTCGATATTCGATTGTATACTTACATATTACGTAATATTAAATAAAATTTATATAATTATTATCATCATATTATTATTATTTTTTTTTTTATCAACGAGTAATGTATTGTTTTTAGACATGCAATGATCCCTACTAATATATGGAATATCGCACTAGCAATACCATCTGAGTATGCTGCACCACCCTCACATGTCATTTAATCCATTAAACAAATTGTGTAACGGAACATATTTTTGCATTCGTTCATAGGTACTTCGTATCGCGTGGAAACGAACATTCGTGTTCTTTACAAAAGCTTATGGTCAATTATTGTTAGTAATTTCTAAACGATATATAATAACATCATACAATTATAGGTACACAGTGTAGTGATGGTATGTTTAAAATGTAAATGATTATACGCAACACTTGGACGTCCATAAATCATACGTTCAAAGTATTAAAATAAGTTTATATCAATGTGTATAATATATATATTGTGTTGAATTATTTTCTCAGAAGATGACTGTATACAAATTAATACTCTTAGTGCCGATCAAAAAAATGTATATTTACCATTATCATTAATATGAAACTTTTAGCAAATGAAATGTCCATAATATAAACCATGGCTGTTTATACCCCAATACAACTGTCGTATTGATGTAATTTATTTTCTGGAAACCCGCTACAAAAATGCTATGACTTTATGAAAGCCGTTTACAAAATCGAAACGGTTTTGATATAGTCATAATAATTAATACGCAAAAAGCAAATGAGATGATACCATCTGTTGTTATTAACAGTGGTTTTTAGGGGTTCGTAAATCTGAACTACGCAGTTGTATAACTATGTATAGATGTGCCAAGCCCAGCAATAATAATAAAAATAATTGATGTTGTATAATACACCGTAATCGGTATTGGAGATTAGAGAGAAAGAGAGTGGGATGCGAACCGATAAAATACCCCTTTTAACGGGGAGGGATGTTATAAACGTGTTTCATCTATTTCCTTTTACTATAGTGAATGGCTTTTGAGTACAACGCACATCGTCTCTAAATATCAGTCGTGTTTGGCCTTCCGTGTAATTATTACATCAATTTCTATACAATGTCTTACATCACGTGTATATATGTAATTATTAACTAAATGGTTATTATTGATTCGTAGGTCGGCTGAAAAATATCAACAAATAGGTATTTATCTATTGATAATAATGAAATGTTGAAGTACAATCATGGGCATTTAATAAATACTTATATATATATATTTAAAATTATTTTTACTTTACTTGTTTTATATATTATATAGGTCCATAATATATTATGTTATAATTTGTATAAAATATGATCACAGTAAAATTACCGATTTACATAATATAATATAATATATGTATAAGGTGTAGCAAGACTATTTAATAAAATGTCATTACAAATGCTACTATATTTATTGAATAGACCTGGTACACCATGTATATTGGAATTTTTAAGAAAATTGCACGTGTATAATATATATGTACTACTACTCAGCAGTTCCTAAATAAATATTGTATTATTTCCACCTTAATGAGTAACGACTTATGAAAAACACTTTTATTCAAAAATATGATATTCAATTCTGTATACGCTTTCATCTATTTAATCTACTGTCCTGTATACAACCCCATTTTTTTATTTTTATTATTATTTATATGTTTGCATAGCTAAGAGAACCCTTTGGTTCCCTAAAAAAGAAAGAGAGAATGAAGATATCATCGATATAATACGTAAAAACGTTATTCCATACACGCGGCTGCGGCAGCGTTCCTTTCTGACGACGCATAGTAATTTCCATCAAATAAATGCTTTTAAGTTATCTGCGAATGAAAATCGATTATCTAACGATGATGGAACGTATTCAAAGGGTTCGAAGCCCTCAATAAGAAAATATCAAATAATCCGAGAAATCCAAAGCGTCCGTATTTTTTTTTTATTTTTTTTTGTGATGTATCTACTAGAAACAAAATAGTTGGCTCGGATAAACTTTTTGTCGGTAAGCTGTGTAGACAATGTTTACAGGATATAAAATATATAATACAAATTAAAAAATAAAATATTAATTGTTTACTCTCAAGTTTCTAAACCATTTTAAGAAGATTAAAGTATGTTTTTTTGTTTTCTTTATTCTAAATTTTATAATTTTTGTCCCTTTAATAATTAATAGTGTATTATTAAAAAACGTACCCTAAACATCAGTGAATAATAATATACATTATACATTGTTTTTATCTTTTAAGAAACATTGTTAATTAAGTATGTAAAATACGTATTATATAAGCAAATTTACTTAGATGATTTAAAACAGAATTTTTTGTTTGGTAATGAACGACTGAATAATATTCTTCTTTTAATAGTATTATCGAATAAATTTTGGAACTAAACAGCAAAAATACACAGAAAAAAATTCGTATTTTTTTCTAACAGCTATCTTTCGATTCTGGCATGCTAGCGATTATACGTTTTTTTGTGTGTTGGGTGTGACCCGTCACCACCCGATTTTTTTTAATAATATATTATTAATTATTATCATCGATCCCTTTATAATAATAATAATACGCATTATATAATATTCCCTTCAGACAAACGTTTGCAATCGAGATGGTTCATAAAAAGTATATTTTATATCGCGACCCGTTACATACGAACGTATCGTCCTGCAAGCAATATGTGATCCATTATAGAAGACATCAGTTTTTATTTGATAGTTGTGTAGCATGCACTCGCCACCGTACCTGACTATTAGGTTATACATGCCATATTACCGTGGACACGGTTATTACTGCAGAGAAATATAATTACTATATCGTTTTCTGACAACCATGGTTGTCGTAATCGGAAATCGTCCTACGGGGGATCTTCCGAGTGCATCCTAAAATGAAACCTGAATAATGTCCCGAGTGCATCTTTAAAAATAGGTATGGCTCGTAACAGTGTACGTCTCAAATTAAAAATAGTTTTTATACAACACAGTCTATGTCCGTTCTAGTTTAAACGAACAACATTCCCTAGAGTGCACTACAAAGAGGACTACACCTCAACAATGTTTTTTTTGTGAAATTTTGTAAGTACTTAATATTTTATAAATTTTAAATTTTAATATATTTTTTTTTGATACTGAAATTAATTACAACTATCAATCAAATAATCAACTATCTGTGTTTCAGATGATCTGATATAATCTTATATGTTGTATTTATTTTCCTAGTTAATTTTTTATAATAATACGTATGAAAAAATATTGATAGTCAATTTTGTATCAAAATATATTTTTTTAAATTTCTAAAACTAAATGTATGTCCGAGTAAGGCTAATAAAATTACAAATTATTAAAATGATACAGACGTAAAAAATGGGCTTTACCAAAAATATTAGAAACAACTCTGCAAAGAAACTCGGGAATTATAACGATAAAATTTTTAAACTCGCTCGTTTAACATTCGTCCTACGGTATACATTTGGCATACGTCCCTGGGCCCTACATTGTACTGGTATAGAATACATTATCGTACGACTTTATCATCTTACCGATAGTAATAATCTCGAAATAACGAAACCAAGACCAGAACGTTTATGTACACCGATATGTCATCGTTTTGACCAGTCACCATAATATTTAGACGTTCGTACAAACGTCCGTTCAATACGCTATTTACGTATTTGAATGCGTATACAGTACAGACGTGAATAAACGTTATTTAAATGCATTTTGGGAATTATTATTATTACTATTTTTTTTTTTTTTTTTTTTTATTCATATAGTTCACACCGCGTTCTTTTCATTTATTTATATTTCCACCTGCACGTATATGATGTATATATATATATATATTATGAGGGACGTAACGTTATAATGCCGTCGCATTAACATGATACAATCTTCTTCCCACCCCCCTCGCGACCGGAGGTTTCATGACAATAACATCCACCAGCGTGGAGTTTCGTGTGTTACAATACGATACATATAATACGTATACTACCCACTGGCAATTTGTCATCTCTGTGGATTCAGTAATCATTTTCGTCCGGCAGCGCGGGACGGGATACACGGCGACCGCGGCGGCGGCGTATATATGAAGAAAACGCGCGCGTCCTTAAAGGATACGCCTCGGTATCGTTTGATTAATAGCTCCTGGTAAATATCAAAAAACCGAGCGCCCTCCCGCGGCGGCGTACTCACGGAACGTTATGGGTACTGATTTATGTACAGGTGGGCCACCTCTTTCACCCAAACAGTCTTGTTGATGTACACGTATAATACGAGTTTACGCGGGTCGTTCGTATTAAAATTATTCACAGGGGACCGGGTTAATCTACGAAATTCGTATTTATAATAATATACGAGTATAATGATAATAACAATAATATGACGCCGCGTCGTGCGTCCCGTATACGACTTGGCACGGACAAACCGTCTCTGTACACACATATATAATAATAATATAGCGTGATATTATTATAATATGCTCACGATACGAGATAATATGTAAAACGCATAAAATAGTGTGACGTATAAAGACTGTGCTCGGTACTGGGCCCACCTGCGAGACGGAGACGCGACTGCGGTGGTATTCAACATACGGGCGCGGGCTGCAAAGTCTGCTGCCAACAGTTTGTTGTTGTTGTGGTAGTCGAACTGTATACTAACAATATTATTATTGTCATACGATCATGATACCTACCGCGGTGGTTGCGGGTTCAGCGACGCGGACGTATGATTTAAGGGTTTGAGAAGAGGGACAAACGAGTAAGAAAAAAATAATAATATTATCTACACAATTATTATACTGGCAAACTTGCCATATACTATATGCTAATAACAACGACTATAGTATATATAAATATATAGTTAATGAGAAAATAAAATAAAAAGTTAACGCACTAACTCGTGGTCAGTTGTACACATATCATTTTATTACGGTTACACAAACTATAAGAAAACCTATACGTTTGATTCCTCAGTATGATGCCAACCACACTATGAGTACGTTACACAATTATAATATTGCGTGCGATGGAATTCCTAAATCTATTAATGCTCAGATCAACCCCGTGCCTTCCATATAGGGGATTTACCTATATATTTTTAATTTTGCAATTGATATTGCGCGAAAATATTATCCACTGCGCCATAATCAATTTTCTGTAACTTATCATAGACTATTATAATAGGTATTATTGTATTAAAAACAATTGTTATTCAAAAGAGTGGTTGTAATAAAATTAAAATATCAAAATGACACTAAAAAAAAAGATAAAAGCGACAGTGTGGAGGGTTGGGTGGGTCTAAGTACCACACCAACCCCTTCGTATGCGCCGAGGGTCGTGGGCCAGGCGTATCATAACAAATTCATATCTATCTGCCGCGCCGACAAAGTGCAGTTGAAAATGGTTATCGGAGATGCGCGCACGTTTTATGTTAATGCATTTGATGCGTCTTTTTATGTTTTATTACGACGTTGAAATGTTGAATACGGCAATATTATATTGGTACCTATTTGTATTATTCAACTCGATTAGTATGCAAGTCGGTGACAGCGTTACCGCGTGCCTACAATATTATAATAGATAATACACAGTACACACGCACCTGACTATATATTATGATGAGTTTATCAAATTATCGTATATGATGCCCTCATCCGGAGAGCCGCTTGCCCTACCGGTATTTCGATTTATTTTCAATGTACGCGCATCGTCTTAAGTAAACGCAGATATCTACGACTGCACTTGTTTAATTATCGCGACGGGTATTGTGATAATATGTAAGGTTATGATATTTATGATTTTGCATATTTCTTTTAAGTTGTCCAATAGCTTCCATTTTTTGTATAAAAATGTGTTTCACGATATCTATATTATTCAAAATATCGAAATTTTATTTTGCATATAATCTCATATTGTTTTAGCGTTTTTTATTAATAAGTGTAGCATAATTCGTGCGTTTTTTATGTTTTTAAGTGGCGCATATTCGACGGTCAGGTTGGATGCAAAATGGTGAAAAATACATTAGTTTTATAATAATAAGACTAGCACACAAAAATAGTTTCGGCCCGATTTGTTTATATTTTGTTAATAATTAAATTTGTCTCTATAAATTTATTGAATTTGTTTTGTCCACATTTTTTTTTTTATTTTTAATGCATATTTTTCACGTTTTTCGTGCATATTTAACCGTTTTTTAGCGCATTAGTGCATACATATTCATACATTTTTTCATCATTCGAACATCCTAACCCTAATTATACGTGTTATAATATTATGCTCGTTATTACGACTGAGACGAGGAGACCGCTGCGCAAAATAAAGCATAATAATATTATTATTGTCTACGTCGTTGCCGAGTATAATATGACAATTTAGTATTCCTATTCCATTATCGTTCGATTCGAATGCGTCTGCCGGGGTCCCGAACTGCATTATCACACGATGACGTCGATGACGCCGTTTTGTTTTCGGTATTTTTTTTTTACCCGCGCCTGCCCGCTATTTACCTATACGCATTCAATCGTATATATTTTACCGATGGGACGAATTCATTATTTACCGTAGCGTAAACGATTGCGGACGACCGGCGGAAATTAAATTTAAATATAGATACTAATTTGTCGAACAGATATTATTCAGCTGGCGAAATGTTTTTCGAACACACGTTGGAATCGAGCACACACACACACACACACACATATATAGGTGAACGCGATCGGCCGTCGGGGTATTTTATTCGCTCGCCGATTATAAATGATGCATGATAATTCGCTGTCAATAAAAACGCCGAACGTTTAATTATTGATACGGCGGCGCTGCACGCTGTCGGGTTCGCATATAATCGCGTGCGCGGAGCGGCACGCGAAACGCTCGCCGAAAAAATTCGTATCACCATTATATTATATATATTATTATAATAATAACCTCTAAATAATATATGTTATTATAAATCGCAATTCCGACGGATAAAATATGTGTGCCCAGAGCGGGTAAACAACAATATAATATCATTATTATCGGTTGTAGGTATGTAAATCGTCTGAAACGACGACCGATCGACACCGCGACAGTCACATCATATTATTATTGTTGTTGTTGTTTTTGTCATAATATTATTGTTGTTGTAGTCATCATTATCCAAACGATTATTATATCATTTCGCAAAACAATGGTTTTTACTCGGTCGCGGTTTTGCGGTACATAAATACGCCGGCGGAACGCTCGTCTATACTTTATAGCTGAGGGTAATCGCATGTGGCAAAACTAATTTTTCGATTCAATTTTTCAATTTTTATTAATAATCGATTATCGTTCAAAATTTCAAGCATTTACTTATAATACCTACCTACATTACACTACCCGTTTTGTAACTTTTTATTATAATGGCTTAATGCAAATGTTTGTTTTTAATTTCTCTTTCAAAACCATAAGCGTAGTATTTTATTATTTTAAAGTGTAGTGGAACAAAGTAAAATTGCGAGAAATATTTAGCTTGAGTCGTCGTTGTCGTCGCGGTCCAAGTGCTTAGAATTTAAAAAAAACACAACGCTAAAAAATTGTAAGCAAATGTATTTGATCTATATCTAGTGAAAACGAGTTGTCAGAATAAACTCAAACTTGATGAAAAAAAAAAAAATCAACAGCGTACACAGAAACCTAATCGAAAAATAACGTACACACAGTCGAAATCAGATCACTCGATATAAAATATACGACAGTATCATTATAATAATATACTATCGTCACGACGACGGTGCTGCCGGCCCGGATATTACATAGAAATCCGGCGTTTACGCAACAATAATAATAATAATATATACGTAATAACTTCACCCTTATATACCTCTATTTGCGTGCTGTCCCGATGACACACCGTCATCCGGTCCATCTGGTCCGGTCCGACGTTTTTCGCGTAATCAAATTTTTCCTTTCGGCGGCCGTACGGCACATAATAATATAAAAATACATTTTATTGTGAAGGGCCGACGACGTGCGGTTCGGCCGACCACACCCAGCGCCCAAAAACCTGCAGCAGCGAACGCGTCACCCCTCCATATACGTTCGCGGATCGGATATAGCATTATATCCGTATAATACGGCACGACGTAATACTATAAACCGTCCTTATACTCGCAGTTTGTTACTCCGGAAAGCCGAGTTTATTTTATTTTCTCCGCACGGTCGCGTCTCCTACTTTGCGCCACACAGCTCCGTCTCTTTTCCGGACGCACACCGTACGCACGCGGAGAGAAAGAGTCGTCGGCGATTATCTCAAGTTTATTGTACGGCGACCCACTATAATACACACACACACTATCGTGTAACTAGGGCTCAACCAGCCAGTTTTCCGCGGCCGCCGCTCCCCTCGGCCGTTCCTCTTTTTCGTCCTTATCGATGCATAATAATAATAATCCTATACAAAAATCCTATCACGTAATTACATTTTGGTCTGTGGTGGCGGTCCCTGCTGAAGCGTTCTCTTATAATATAACATATATAGTTTGGCCTCTCGACGTTATTATCTCTCTCTCTCCCTCTTTCATTCTCTGTATCTTCGTCTCACTCGCAGTCACTCGGTCTCTCTTTCGCCGTTTCCTCCCGCTCACCCTTTCGGAGAAAACAAAATCGTATTACGAGATTATTGCTTTTCAGACCACAAGCGGTAAAATATATTACACACGACGATGACGTATACTCACAGGCACAGTACTACATACCTATATGAAAATACAACAAATTACTTTACTGAAAATGATTTTTCTTTATTAATGCCCCTATATCTCTCCGCCTCACGTAACTTTAATACTTTCCTTACCTAACATTATTTTTTATTCGAATTTTATTGTGATGTGTGTGTGTACAAACAACACTACAAACGTGTAGTACTCGTACTCGTCGTACGGTAAAGTATAAATTTGACATGACCGACTGTTTTGAAATAACTTCGAATTAACCGCGTGCATCGTGTTTATGAGCCTCGGGAATTGTATATTATAATGGTTATGAGCATATTATACAAACACGAAAAACGACATTCGACAACGCGCTGTTGCGTTACAACTATACGTATGCCGTTTAATCGTATAACGCGTTTAAAAAAAAAAAAAATTAACACGAACAATTTCATATAAATCTTTCTTGTACTCAAATGTTACTCATATTTTTTTCGCTCCGAGTCAAACCTCGACATCGTACCTGAGACCGTAAAGGTAATACATGACACGAAATGGTAAGTCATTGTTGAAATTATACTTATCGCGAGTATCAGTTTCAAGCCGGGGTACAATATTATAACGACATAGCATTTTAATAGTGCGCGTTTTACCGTACAGTATTTTACATGACCTTCGCCGTTTGAGGAAAAACAAAACCATGTAACCGTAAATAACGGGCAAGCATAAAATAAACCAAAAAAAAAAAAAAAAAAACGAAAAGTCTATTCGGACGTTGAGTTAATGAAAACTGCACTGTTAATAAATTACTTCAATTCGGATAAATACCGACGCATATACTACAGGTATATAATATACAACTGTATTTAACTATGAGTGCGGATACCCAACTGGTATAGGTATCTGGGTACATTTCGTTCAAAAGCAAACACGATTTCTTCCGACTTAATTATAATTTTAACAAACGTTTCAAGTAAATGTATGTCAATATTGGCGTATTGTGTTTCAAACCACTCTGGGGAATTTACTTTTTGAAAACCAATCGAATCTATCGGCGATTCTCGTATTGGTTATTCTATTCGTCGTAGATGGGTTCGCGTATCGCCATGAAACACACGGAAAAATTTTACTTCGGTAGGTACTGCAAATAATAATAATAAAAAAAAATCCGCGTAGACAATGACAATATTTTTGTAATTATTGCGCTCTGGATAAAAATATAATATGTATAGAAAACTAGCGAGTTTTTTTATAAAATATTTTAGTAAAAAATTACTATGAATGATATTATGATCATAGTGAGTTATATACCTGTAGTACACTCTAACGAAAAGAATAGCTCACAGAAACGATGGTTGGTTAGGCGTCACGCTTCTTTCATCTCTGCACATCTCGCGCACAAGACGATATAACATACAGTACTGTGTTATTTTGGCACTGACGATTATTTAGCACTCGTCTCGCTTCGCTCACCGAAGACAGTGCCGTGTTATTATTTACAGCTTAAAAGCAAGATAAATCATTCCATTCAAACAAAACGATTCGGATATTAGTTCAGTTGACTATATCATAGATAATAATATAGTAACGCACATGAAAAATAAAAGTATTCGGGTAAAATATTTTTGACATTATTTCACTGAACGTGGTTAGAAAATGTCGTAAATTATTATGATTATTATGATTTACAAACTAATATGTTAATTGATATAAAAGATTATTATTATTATTATTATTGTATATTAAAAAATAAATAAACATACAATGAATTATTTTATTTTGTAAAATAAAAAAAAAAATAAACATTAAGTAAATTTCGTGATATAAACAAACAAAAACTGCGTATGGCGCAGAAAGAGGGCTTCTAGCAGCACTATTTCAAAGAGATTAAAATGTTTAAAAAAAAAAATCTACAATACGAGTATATTATAATATGACTATACGAAATCATAAAGTTACATTTTTTATTATTATTATTATTTGTAAAATAAAATACATCATAATATAATATGAACAAAAAAGAATTATTTACTATATCAAACAAAATAAATTTCAAGCTCCAAATTCATACAGTTTTGATCGAGATAAAGTGATAAATATTCCATGCTTTCGATGGTTATACTACTTGAATTTATCATATTTTGTGTTCACAAAAGTGTCTCGAGCTAAAAAAACTCATTTTTTGTTCAACGGTTGCGAAAGAGATAAAAATACATTAATAGAACCAACTGCAAATAAATTATTTGTCTCAGCGTATAATCTAAAATTATTATTAAAATAAAACGATAAACGATTTAAATATTTTTATTACATTTTGGGTTTAAATGTAGCATTATTTTTTTTTTTTTCGTGACCAATATTTATTAAATTCTATACAGATATTGTAAATAAATTGAAAAACTTATCGCATTAAGACTTGTTTAGTAAAATAGAAAATACTAAATTAAATAAAATACACGCATGCGTAACAAAAGAAAAAGCTGGGAAATTTCTTCAATTACATTATACGACTACTAAATTATCAGCTGTATGATTTTTCCGGTCAGTGATTGTCACAAAAAGGAAAATACATCATTTTTACATAAAAAGCATTGGGAAATATCATATGGAAAAAAGAAACCATTATTCGAAAAATATATATTATTTCGGAACAATTCGTATATATTATTAAAAAGGGAATGTATTCTAAATTGTTAACATTTATAACGAAACTCAAATGTGTGTTTCTAAAATAAAAAAATGAATAACATTATAAATCCTCATACGTAGATACATTGTTGACGATTTTTTTCTATTGAAATTATTGGTTGAAAATAAATTCTTGTTTTTGATTTAGTTTTTCATCATTGGTAATTTTTATTTAATCAAAATAATAATATGATAATAATATGTTATCCAATAATATTTATTCGGTCTCTGTAGTTGAATATTTTTATAGAAAAAAAAAAAAATACTGAATAAAATTAGCCGTCTTATGTGCTCAAAAATCGACGACGTCAGAAATTGTACTCGGTCGATTAGATTTAAAACAAAAGTGAACACAAGTTGTTTTACATGAATCAAAATTGGTGTTGACATCTGTAAATTGGCGACAACGCGTACAGTTGAATACAACCAACGGGCAGCGAAATCGTATTACTATTATACACTAACATTATACGAACACGTCCAGTATAATAATTTTGGGCGTTTTGATGAGAATTTTACTTGTTTAAGTCTCGATACACGAATAAAACAATGTACATCATCAAATTTTATATGAAAAATGCCATAATACATTTGGCGTTTCAAATAATAATCTTAGTTTGGAAATGACAAAAATGTGTTTTTTTTTTACTATAAAAATAATAATATTATTGTAATGCGGTATTTGAGTATTTGTGCACACCGTGCATGGAATTAAAGTAGGCAACTAAACTAACTTTTATGTGTGTTTTTCAGAAACGCAGTATAATACTATAGGTTATACAAACATTCGAAACTTGACCTAAATATACTAAATATTAATTTAGAAAAGCTCGAATGTACAATTTGGTTTTTGTACAAATATATTTATTTAAACATTAAACAATATTAATTTTGAATTGAAATTTGAAAAAAGAAGTCAAGCATTGTTTTATTCAATATAAACTCAAGCTTAATTATTACGATCAACAGTAAATAAGTAAACCAAACTAATATAGAGAAATATTATTTCATTAAATTATCTATTTAAAAATTGATAGACCATATGTTTTAAAATTACAATATTGGTTTTTAATTATTCAGTATATAATATTTATATTATGTTATAACTAGTAGGTACCATACTCTAGCATAGTCTACTTGTAATTATAATTAAATGCATTTTTCTATACATATTTATGTTATTGTAACATAATAATGTGCACTATTGATTTTACATAAATATATTGGAGAGAGCTGCTCACACAATAGATAAAAATAGATAAATGATTGTTTACTTATAAGAGTTTAATTGAAATCATATCAAAAAATAATAAATTTTAATTATAATCAACAGAACGCATGCATACGTATTATGTTATGATATTGACAATTTTAAATATGTCATTGTTTCAAACACAATTAACTAAAAATATTAATTTAATACAAATATCACGCGCATTTATAGAAAATTAAAAAAAAAAATAAAAATATGTTAAACAGTTAAAATTATTACTGTTTTACCCGAAAGGTAATTTTATAATTCAGTTAGTCGTATAAAAATAATACGTAGGTAGTATGGCTATAACAATAGGTATGCATATAAAATGTGCAGTATGTGCACATATACCATTATTTATTTATTTTATAGTAAGTATTATGTATACAATATTATTATACCATAAGTACTCAGTATTTTTATTTACTTTTTTATTTTACTCTTTTTGGACTTCATAGGTATTAAAAAATTTAGTAAAAAAAATAACATTCACTAAGACACTTACCGTGATGAAATTCAAATCATTTTACATGTAAAATTGTTTACTAATACACAACAATCATATGATAATTAATAATAATTTATAAAAATATTTGAATTATAAAAAAAAAATACATAATTTAGTTTGGGTCAAGTAGGTAATTTATAAATAATATCAACTTGCCGAGAAAACAAACCGTAACTAATACATTTGATAGGTACTTACCAAAAAATAATATTTTTTCTGGAATTTATCTTCTTTTATTTAAATATTTTGTGGAATTATTACCGTTATTGTTGCTTTTTATTATTTAAAAAATAATAATAATTATGTTCATTGATTGAAAAGTGAAATGTTCACTCGGTTTAAATGTTTTTATATTGGAAACTTAAACGAAATCAAAGAAGATAATATAAACCTTACATATTTTGAATACATTAATTATAATAGGTACCGAAATCGTTTTTCCCTCATTATGCACTTTTATATTTAGACTAATCGTGTTTTTGGCATAAAAACAGCATAATCATACATATATTTTAAAACCGAACGCTAAACGATTTTTATCATAATTTACTACTATTTTATCCGTAATGTGTAGTGATTTTATTTATACTTTTTTTTTTATTTATAATTAAACTAATTATAATAATTATTAAACTTATCAACACCGTTATTACGAAATTTTATACTATTAGCTATTGTACCCAACATTATCCTATGCGTTTATTTTGTTACAATTTTTTTATTACACAATGTTTGTCGACCCATATTTTTCATTTATATCAAATCTTTTTAGGCTCATCGATCAGAGTGCCGTGGTTTAATAGAGAATCTCTGTCCTATAATAGCTAGGTAGGTATTCGCAATACAATAATATTGTATTATAGAACATTCTAGACTAGGATTCGTTGATTGTAACAGTTTTAATCAACGTTAGTACTGTCACGTATTATTATACGTAGATAAAATAATGATGTCAAAAACAATATTATTGATTTCAGATTTTCGAACACAATAACATTTTGATTGTATTTTAATCTTTATAGAATATAATTTTCTTACTCGATCACGGGGTTTTTTTTTTGCTTTTATTATTATTGTAAATAGGTAACTATATAATATAGATTTTTAAGTCATTTTCGGTCTATTACTGATGGGGCGATTGTTTTGAAAATTATAGTTTAGTGAATTTTTTTATTATCTCGCGGCTCTAAGACGCAATCGGTTAATATTGCTGACTGTTTTAATTGAGTTTTCAGCTAATCAAATATTTATCGTATCTTTATTTTAGTTTTGCCAACTGGTATTTTTTTTTTTCAATTTCTTGTCCACTCGTGTTCTTTCACTATTCGTTTTGCTTGACCATTTTGTATTCATTATATAAAATATTTACGAACACATTTAAATTCATTGCAATAATATCTGTTGCTTTTCGGCCATTTTTAACGGCTTCAGCTTACTATTATAGGTATTGTACGATAATCTCTTCCCGATTTCAGCAATATCGTCCCAATATATAATATAAACTATTTTTTTTTCTTTACTGAACAGCTATTCTTCCGAAAAGGTCTAAAACAGATATTTTTGGCTAAGAAAATATTTATGTATTAAAAAAAAAAAAAACATGACATAACAAAACGCCGAAAACGTATATAGCTTGATGTTTATGCGAAAGTGTTAGGTTTTTTCCCGACCCGACTTTGGTTGTTTTTTTTCTATTGTACGATTTATGCCTGCAGGTTATGTCCCTTCTGCTACAGCATTTCCATAATGGATCCAACGGGATTTATTATTCTACGTATGTTTATAAAATAAAAATAACAACAAAAAAACTTAACTTTATATCGACACCGCGTAACTTATTGTGTATCGGTATGACGATGACGAAGCGCCGTATGCGCGTGTATAAGTTCTTATTGCAGCGTCAGAAATATTATAATAAATATTATTAAATATTATACCTGTCGATTTTAGAGAATTTATTCTTATATTCTGGCATTTGGCACTATAGCTAGATATATATAATATATATGTATATTTTATTATTATAATAATAGTATATAAGTCGCATGTGAATTCATGTTCAGTTTGACTCGTTTTGACTGAAGAAGACCGAAATAAAGTTTTCTTAACATTACCATTCCAAAATAGAGACTCAATTTATTTAGATACAGTTATTATATTCATGCATTCAACGCCGATGGCTACTAATCATACGTCTCGGAAATGGAAATTCTACAAGAAAATATTGTAGACACTATCTTTGTGTGACATTATATGTATATATATATATATGTATATATAATATATATACATAATATATAGGTGCATATACAATGTATACATTATGCAATTCAGAGTTTAAAATACATACTATACACGTCGAGTATGTTTAAACATATTACAGAAAACAATGTTTGGTGGTTTTAAATTGAATAATATTATATAATAATAAATAATCGTTTGAAATTAGTTAAAAATGAGCATCTATAAATTGCTTTAGAAAATTCAATCAAATTTATGGCTTTAAAATAATATTATGCCGTAATATTATATGTAGGTATAACCATTAATCGAAAGAAAAAAATTGTTCTTTATTCAAATTTATACTATTAAGTCTACATCAATAATACGATATGATATTAACCAACACCTTAGGAATTTCATAAGGGAAAAGAACTCGATTCTGTATTATGGTATTTACATAATATTTACCGAGAAAATATAATATGAATTCCATTCTACCTTCAATGTAAGGTAATTAATACATTCCTCATGATGAATTTAGATAAGTAGGTAGTGTTATTTATTATATTATTACCTATTCCAATAAGCAAACGACATTTATGCGCGTTCACTTGTTAACATTTTTATAATATTATAGTCTCTTGAAATAATGGATATCAGACGATTATACTGACTAGATACACACTTAAAATGCTCATAAATAAGTATATACGACCGAATACTGTATAACTATAGCATATTACGTTCCAATAATGAATAGTAGTTTTGTAATATTATTGAACTTTATTAAATTAAATTATTTTTTTATTTTTTATGAATTTCGAATCTTACCGTGCTACCATACAATCTTTAAACAACTAATCGAATTTTATTTTACCATCGCTTATACGTTTTATAATATATACGTAGTAAGTCGTGCTTTGAAACAACACGAAATATGATAAAAACCAGACCTTTGTTTTGACCGTTAAGAAGAAAACAAAATACTAGTTTCTCCAGTACAGTGCGTTTGTTGTCTATGGTTAAAATTTTTCACGCCGACTAAAATGTCATTGTAGAACAATTGGCACTCTCCTTCCAACAGCAAACCAAAACTTTCGTATTGGGGCCACGACTAACAATAGACGTCGTTTTCAATACACACAAAGCCACGATATACGTTTGTTTAAATAATATAATCCAAACATCGAGCGCTTTGAGAATTTTACTCGATGCACAGAAATAAGAAAAAAGTCTCTCCCTTTTCTTTCATACTTCTTCTCTCCTCGGCACATACACATACACAATCATTCGTCTAACATGTTTTCTGCGATTTGATTCGATTTTCTTTATGAACCACACACTATAGTGCCTATTCCCCCAACTCGACGACGACGGTTCTATGTATTATTACGTTTAGAATTGATTTTCCCTATACGGACGAAAATATCGATCGCCGTTCAAAAAATAAATTCCCATTCATTAGCCACGATTCAACTAAACAGATAGAAAAACATCACATTGTTTTGTCGAAGCAATACCTATTGTTTTATTATTTATCAGGGACAATTTTTAATGATAGCCGACGGCGTGCGTGTTTGTACAGTCATATTTTGTCTATAAGTATTATGTGTGCTTAAGCACCAAGAACGACTTGCAGTACATGAGCTCATCTAAGCTTAAAATTTATATTAATATAAAAAAACATACACTAGCTTAACACTGTTGACGTATTTACCACATCTACTGTCTCTCAAAAGTATTCCGTTTCAAACAATGTAATTAAAAATTATGAGTTGTGATTTAAAATTAATACTCACTGTTTTCAAAAAAGATAATACACTCTGATATTTAAACGATAACTAACTTGTATATTATAATGTATTATATTGTATTAGACGTTATTTTTATATATATTTGACGACGTAAACTGAAAATGAATAAAAACGAATTATTAGTAAAAACAGTTTTACTATACAGGATTCGAAATTCTAAGCACCCTTATCATCACTTGAATTCGCGTGTCCGTGTTTGTCTGATATAATTTCGCTTACATTTTTCGTACGACATTGTACGGGAACGATAAGAGCAATATTTGCCTGATATAATCGGACTTATCCTATAACATGATTTGGTGAACGGCGTTGATGGTGTGGTTTTTTTAACGCTTCTGGTTTAGTTTACACGAAAGATAAAACGTCGGCGATAGCCAAGCAAAAGTAAACACGGCCGTTAAATTATTTAACGGTACGACTTTGGCGAAAAGGTGTCTCGTAGAACCAATATGAGTGTTTTGATCATCGTCCGTCGTACACTATTACATACGTACTTGAAGTTTCGTCAGAAGCGTTTGTGTGCAAAAGTCTACCGCAATGAATCGCACTCGTGTGTAGTTAAATTATTTATTATACAATCCGTCCTGATAACCCATTGGCAACTGAGAAGTGGCGTTTCACGTTACTACCTACGCAGTATTGAAATTATTCCAGTTTTAGACGTTAACGACTTGACATAACTGTGATTTTTTGACACGAGACTTATTATAGATCAGAATGAGTGTTTGTGATCGAATGGTGTATACTATATAATAATATATAGTATAGAATAAAATAAATAAATAAAACGTGTCTATCGTTTTCGTTAGAAGAGACGAACCGCGTTGCAATGAGATTTTAACCCGAAACATACACATTGAATATTTCAAAGCTTATATTGGTGGTGCATATAAACTAATGATTTTTAAATTCAAGACCAGCTGAAAACATCAATTTTTATTATAGTTGTTTTCTATTTCCAAGTATCTTGTTTACACTGTATTATATGGCGTTAAAACATTTTGAACAGTTAATTTCGAAATTACCTGTTTAGTGTAGTATTATTGGTCTTAAGGAAAAAAATTAAAATATACTTTTCTTGTAATTAGTATGCGGTACAATACTGCATTGATCTTATAAGATAACCTATACGTTTATCCATCATGCTGCATTTACCTAATGATTGTTCAAATCGTTTCTAAATAGTATTTAAACATATTATAGCCAATTATATAGCCCCAAGATTGTAGCTAATAAATGAATAAACTTTGATTTAACAAAATAATACATTTATTATTTTATGTAATTCAAATTAATTCAGCGTGACTGATGCGTATAGAAATAAATCATCGTATGTATTAGTACTTATTACGTAATTTGTTCATTTATCTGGTAATGGAAGACAAAAAATAAAATCTATCAAGGCGTTTTCATTGCCTTTTAACTGTAAATTACTTCAAGACCCAGTGGATTTGTATAAATCATTTTTAAATTAAGTTGAAAAAATTAACTACCGTAAACATAAAAATTATGCATAAGTACGTTACTGCCACAAAATAATAATATATACAACGTAATTAAGATGCGCTGATTGTTTGGTAGTTGTATTTTCTGATAATAAAGTTGTCGTTCGGACTATTATATTGTATGAGTTACTACTATCCCGGTAAGCCTGCGCTATTGTTGCGGAATCGCTTCCGTTTTCGATTATTATTTTTTATATATTTTTTAAGATATTTTTCCAGCCCGTAAAATTCTTGTGTTTAAGACTACGGTGAAAAAACTCAAAAATTATTGCGTAAAATAGTACAGAACCGCCATATCCACCGGTGTGGCCTGCACGAGACAGCCCTCGTTTTCTTGTAAATTTATAAGCGTCATTTCATCCTGCGCGTAAAGACAATGTTCACCATTAGCCGTTTTTTTTTTTTTTTTTTATATATACTGCAGCAAAAATAACGATAATAAATTAACCGTGGGAAATGGGATAAAAAAAAATAAAATAAAATAAAATCTGAATACTTAATTACATCACATTTACCAGCTATATATTCAAGGGATCCTTATGCAGTCGTATTTGCGTAGGAAAAACGTCTGAATGTTAAATAATACGCCCAAAAATAAAAAGAAAACGTATAAACGTTAACACTAATTAAATGTAAGAGAAATCTAGTTTTATTTGCATTTGATGATTTATTGTTGTCGTGCTTAATCGTTAAATGTCAAATGCAAGACTTCTCTGTTAAACATTAGGTTTCTCATAATAAACAAAATAATGATAACATTATAGTTAGCGTTTTATGGGAGTTATAATAGTGTAATTTTAGTATAGTGCAAAATGCATCATCACGGAACATTAATCGTTTAACTCATTCGTTTCCGTTTTAACGAATCACACATGGTTGACATTTGTTTTTCAATATTATTTCGCGGTTGAAAATCGATACGTTCTATTATACTATAAATGCTTATATTTTACTTTAGTTTTAAATGTTTAAAATTCTCTTTTGAGAATTCCAATTTTCTTTAGGTTAGGTACGATTTTCTTGGGTATAATATGGTACTGAATTTGAATGCAAAATGAGAGGGACATCAAGTGGAAGGGTGTGTAGAAAACTAAAAAAAGGATGAAAATAACTGAACGCGACGGTGAACAAAATGACGGTATCCATGTCACGATAAAAGAAAGGACCGGAAAACAAGTAGTTTTTTCGCCTATTTGAATTACATTAAGAATCCATAATTTTATTTTATTTTTTGTATTCTATTTTGGATGTTCAGTCATCCCAAACTACAATCTTTGACAAACAGTTGTTCACTCATATACACAAGATTCACGTTACTATAATATTTGCCCTTATTGTCTGTGACTCTTGTTTAAATCAAAAGAACAACGTTTTGCTACCTTTTACAAAAAAGAATTCAGCAATCTTGACGTGCATGACATATATTTTGTAAAATATGTTCAACCATATGCAAAATAAATCAAACTGCGATCACTCGCAACCTTTATAAAGGCGGTCACGGCAGGGTAGTAAAATGGTCAGAGCTTAAACATTCGTCGCTCGTTAGTTACACAGCCGTCTGCGCCAAAAGCATGGTTTAATTAGAAGGCCAAGGTTTCATTATAGTTTTCCTAACTTCCTTCGTGGACCACCGTGTGTAAATATGCTTTTAACGAATTTCCAACCAAGAAACTTTTAAAACTACCGATCAATGAGCGAAGGTCACTAAAAACTTCTTTGTCAAGAAAAGTATTCACAGCAAAGTTTTCGCTATCGTGGCAGTATTATATCCCACATAATATGTAGGTATAGCTTTCTGTATTATATGATATAGGACTGGATGGGTTACATAAATTTATTCATTTTCTTTTCAAAAGTTCCAGAGTATCTACCGTATAATATATGTATATACCAGCAAGAAAATCCGTTACTTTATTTATCGTTGTATAATTATTTTCATTTTTTGGTCGAATTCCACTACGCCAGCAATAACAAGACAATTGATCGCATACTTGTGCACCAAAATACCAGTTTGGAAAAAATACTGGAAAAAAAGTTATCGTAGACACGATTCAACCGTACAGTGCACACTAAAACTTACCTGTAAGAATACCAAACGAGCACGTGATGATCACTACTTAGCTGCCTATACGGCCAAAGGGCCACGAATTATTTTAAAACTACCACGTGCCCCGAAGTAAGTTTTGAGAAACAAGTCATAACAGCATTTTTTTTTAAAGATTAACGAAACAAATTATACTACTATTATATTTTTAATGTGCAATAATATTAATACTATCGGTTATTATTGCTGTAGCCGACCGTTAATATTGCTGTGACACACAAACGAAATTATGAATACCCACGCATTCGATATGATATTGAAACTAAACTAAAGTCGCTTTAAAACACAACACTTAATTTTACCGTCGTCGTCGGTGACTTTGTACTCAGTAGCTCCGCCGCAAATTCATACTTTGGCGTTATCAATTCGCGAGGATATCCGGCCTGTATGCATATACAAATACGGCGGAACAACGTTAGGAACAATAATAACAATAACAATAGTAATAATAATTATAATGATAATAATAATAATAATAGTAGTATAATAATGATAATAATAATATTAACGATTATTATTATTTTACGTCTATAGATAATAAATTATAATACAGTAAAACTCTACGAAGCCATCATGGAAAGACGCAAACGCTCGTAAGGCAGATTCCGTGGCCCGTGGACATTATTGTTATTATTATTATTATTATTATCTCGAAAGATGAACGAGAAGAGTATAAATCTCGTCGGTGGCGGTGGTGATCATTATGGCGAGAGAATGAAGGGATTCAATTTTCTGATAAATAAAATCGTTTTCAATGTTTGTGTGCTTGGTGTCCGCGCTACCGATTCTCTCCTTACCGCTCAATACGGATACACCCGGAGAATACCACGAGCAGGATGCATACGACGTGAGATAAAAACATTTTTTTTATATATATATATACATATTATAAGCTTAGAAGTTGCTCTGTGGTGAATAATATATCTGTTCTGACCAGTTAAAGCCATTGGTGGTGTCAAATAACTTACACCGCACACACACGTTTAATCGCATCGACTCTTTTTCTCTCACTCGAGATACACTTGACGTTTGTGAGACACATTATTGCTGGTTTTTCTTTTGTTGTATTTACAATATTATTTTCTAAATAATTGTATATTCGCGATTTCGTGATAATATCTCTTTAATTAATGTTTAAGAAACTATTATTTCTGTACTTATAAATATAAAAAAAAACTCATAGTTATTCCCGAATAATATGGTTATTATAACGAATCTACAACTTGAAACTTTCTACTGTACGTGACAGAATGTACACATCCTGAATGTGATTCGTATGTAAAATATGATTTAAATATACGAGTATTATTATTATGAAACATTATTATACTTGGGTTAGGTATTGTCTTAAATAGAGGATTATTATATGTTTGGTTTTCAGTTTTGAAAAATAGTATATTTTTCATTTTTATAGATATTTGAGAAATGGATAAAATCGTATCAAATAATATTAATTCAATGTACTTAGCACACCATCAGTCAAAAAGCCGTAACTTAAAAAAAATGCTATATATTATATATATACCTAATAGTTAGACTGGAATATAGTATAATAGTGATTTATTTTTGGTAAAATAAACAGTGCCTTAGGGATATTCTGTTTTAATTATAAAAAACGTAGGGACGTTGTTGGAAAAATAAGTAATTTCATCTATTAAAGAAAATAAAAAGAAATTTTGTGATAAGTTGATAAAAAGATTCCATTATAAGATGTTTGAATAAAGTAAGCAACATTTATGACAGACACAATATATTCGTTTTGTTTTGTTTAAGTACTATATTTATAAATTTAATTAGCGTAGATACTTAATAATTTATATTAAAGAACATAACATAATAATTATACGCCTAATTATAGGTGTAATTATTGTTATACACTATTTTTTACACTGAAGTTTATGTGTACTTGTGATAATATATTTTTTATTTTTTACTTTTAGTGAAAAATATTTCTAAAGTTACAATATACAATATATCTAAAAACTATGATATTGGTATTTGGATGTTTCTTAGAAGAGATACGTTTTATTTTAATCAGTTACTATACTCACTACTGTTATATTGAGTAGGCGAAAGTAAAGCGATAGATGATTGATCTATGGAAATAACTTGGCCGGTATTTCAATAATGGCCTATCCGGATTTATCCGCGTGTATAGAAAATACGTGTACGAATTACCATCATGCTTTAAATATTACAAATAAACCCGAGTAATTTCAATGAAATAACACAAAATTTAATACCTCGAGAACGAACCATTGATTCACAGCAGTCTTACAATATATTATTTCCATTCGTTGAACTCACCGTAATAACACTGTGGAAATTAAGATCCGTACAAGCATAGACGACCGTATATTGGGATTAGGCGAATATACATATTTTTTATGGGCAGAAAATCCAGCAGTCTATCAAATTATATTCGAAAACTTCATACACCAACGAGTTTTTGATACGTGACAATGAATAATATTGCACAATAATGTATATTAATGTGAGTTGAGTTAAACAGAACTCGTAAACTTATGAAACAACTGAACACGGAGACCCGTCAAATTTGTGTTGACTCTATTTCGTGCCAGAAAACGGCTATCCATCAGTTGTAGCAAGACGAAGAAGGAAAACTTAATCTTCCTCCGTCCGTAAACAATCTATACGATTCAAATAAGAGATTGAGATTAGTTGAAGTGAGAATTATCATAAAATATAATAAATATATTTTGTTATCACACGAGCCAACGTTAATACATTCATCTCCAATATGGCAGATAAACTATTATTATTTATAATAAGACGTGTATTATGTCTATTATCATTATGTTTTGTTATTACTTATCATCAAATTAACGAATCTTTTTAAACTTAATTTTTTCAAAAAAACGTTTGGGTACCACAACAGTTTTGTAGTACGATGAATATTTTGACTATATATCTGATAATATAATTGGTTAACTTGTCAATATGTTAAGTTATTACTATTAAATTATATAATATTAAACATTTATTATTATTTGCAGGTTTTGCTTCGCCTAAGAGACCCACTCAAAATCCGGAACCGGATCCTTTGCCAACATTCGGTTCACAAGGAAGAAGATTTAGAGTGGTTACGAATGACACCGTTGTCCTTCCATGTGACGTAATCAACCCGGGTACGTATGACTTAAGATGACGTATAATATATTACATTATATTTAAGCATATTTTAGGGTATACTTTTTTTTAGATAATAACCGCTAAATAAAATAAAAACTGTTTTAATAAATATCGGTCAGACCAGGCGGAACTTGTGGGTAATGGTCGTGAATAATCGTGTCCTGAAGACATTTAAAAAGAACGACGGGTGTTTTTAATTTTTAATTTGCTCGGCGGTCTCCAATGTTAAATTTTCGTACATGCACTCTGATTTACATATTTAAGGTTGTTACACCATTATAACAAAGAAAAAATAGCAGTTTCGCCTGCAGAAACAAACTTAGAAATACAATAAATTAAACGGCTTGGGTAAACACGCGAGCTCGAAAAACAGCGAAACACTACCAGCAGGTAGTACCTATATTTTGAGAGGGTTATGGGAAATGTTATTTTTACACCTACTCTGCCTTAATATATTATATTACATAATTATAATTAAAATAGTCACGATAAACTATTTTATCCATCAAAAACTGTGTGATTATATTAATATTGTAATTAATACGTATAAATGATTAAATGAATCACTGTGCACAATGCGTCAATGCTATTATAATAGGTCTATATATAAAAAAAATATAATATATGAAGAGTTATTTACGCACTTTTAATCTATATGCATTTCATGATGTCATACTCTATGAAATTTAAATTACAACATAAAAAAGTTAACACCACAAGTTGACTTAAAGTATATCCTTTTATTCTTCTTTTTCTCTTTTATTTAAACAACTTATACACATGGCAATAAGGACAAAAACAATTCTTCGTTGAGGTATACCATAATATGAAATAATATTATCTTTTCTTGTTGTATTGACATTTTTAATTTAATTAATTCTTAATTAAATAGGCATTTAAAACGTTTATAATGTCTTTAATTATTAATTAACTGATTTATAATTTTTCATTTTAGCGTTTTTATTTTGTACTAATAAAAAATAATAAATACTAATAAGATAACGTACACAAGTTTAGTATTATGCAATATTAGAATGTTAATAATAAATTATCTTTAAAAAAAAAATTTATATTGAAAACCATTTGTGATTTAGATATGTTTTGTTATTACCGTTAATAGTTTATTAAATTAATAATCACAAAAAGATGAATTATTTATAAATGTGTAATTTAGCGTTCATAATTATACATATATATATACTGATTAATAGATTAATATGAATAACTATAGTATAAATAATTTTAATATACCTAACTAAACATAAGTACAATAACAATAAATTTAAACAAAATAGATTGCCTTTGGTGTGAGTACATTATAATCTGTTAAGTTGATGATATGATGAATGATGACGCAGCTTCTACGTGATAAATTTACATTTATTTTATATTTTGTTGCCATGTTTATTAAGCGTTTTTTTTTTCAAAAAAAAAAAAACATAAAATTCTATCTTTTGTACATCTTTAAGGACCAGATATAAAGTTTTTCTTTGCTTTTCTTGTATAAAGAATAGGGACAAATGTGATAAGGAAAAACTTTGAAATACATTTCGAGTATTCATGTCAATTTAAGTATATAATGATTTAAAGAGTTTGCCATAAGATAATTATTCCTCTCACATATTTCTACTTATCATACACACTTTTTTATTTATTACCAACTATATATTTTATTTGTAATACTATTGTTTACTTTATTCCTTTTATTATTGAACGATCGTTACAAACACGGTATTTGAACGATAATGTCATTTAAAAAGTGTTAAGTAAAATTCACTTCTACTATATTATTGCTAAATATGAACTTAATTAATAATATTTTTTGAGTTTAATCGGTAAAAACTCAATGAGAAATTATTTTTTATCGAGATCACCATGATAGTCCTCCCACGTTAAACAGATATTTTTTTAACTTATTATTTTTTTGTTAAAGTTGTACTTGATTTTTCGTGAAAGTGGTTAATTCGTTAGTGTTAATTAGTGTGTAAAATGTAAATGTATCAAAAAGGAAGCTACGTAAGTCCATTGGTATTCTAAACATTCACATGATATTGGAATTGTTAAAAAACCCCATCGTCTTAATGTTTGTTTTTCTTAGCGATAGCACTTTATTTCTTTTAATTCGAAACTTTTTTCGACACTCTTATTTTTAATAGTCAATAGATTTTTTACCAAACTGAAAATAAATGAATAACAAAAACTGTTGTGTCTATTGAACCAAAGCTTAGTGTAAGAAAAAAAAATTCAAATACATTCCTTTATATTCCTTATTATTATTGTTTTTTAATTTAAAATTAACTCTACATTTACACAAACTATCAAAATTAATAAATTATTCTTTTAATTATTCAGGTGTATAGATAATAGATATACATTCATTTTAATATTTAATTTGTTATTAAATATATATAAAAATATTTTGAAACATTTTTTTGAAATAATTGTGTTTTTTTTTTTAACACTTATATTAAAAAATAAATCCGATACAATAATATTATATTATAAGATAAGATATACACAGCATAAATGTTAATGTAAAAATATTATTAATTTAATTTTATATTATAATAATATATACAAATTTAACTTTACATTATTAGATTATTTCAACGGTATTATCTCAAATTTACAATATATTATTAAAAAAAAAAAACAGAATGTAAGTTTCATACCAAAAGACTTCAAGAGACTATAATGACGTTCTCTTTCACTACTGATGATGTTCTATTCTCATTTAATATATTTACTTGATGAATTAGAAAAAAAAATGTTAAAAAATTGAGTTTGAAATAATATTTCATTATTTTGGTAATATTTTTTTTTAACCGGATCTTAAACATTTTCTTTTGCTTGGATAATATTTGTAACAATGTTCGTAAAAAAAATATACTAAATATAAAATAATAATTGTATAAAATAAATGTTTAAAAGAATATTCATATTATCATTATAGCCTAAACATATTAAATTATGTAATCCCTAATATTACTTCATAGAATTTAATTATATTGTTTTCAAAATAAATAATTTTAAATAAAATAGTACTACCTATACTGATCATTCTTCATTTTTTAAATATTTAATGTGGTTACAACAAAAACTGGTTACTGGAAAATATAAATTAATTTATGTTAAATATCGTGAAGCATTTTCTGGCTTTATTATTGTCAATACTATATATTACTATAAGAGTGTGTAAATGTATGGAATCTAGACAATGATAATAATGGTATGCTGTTTTAGTCAATATATTTAAAACATAAATATAATATACATGTTTTGTAATGTTCACTTACTTATAAACACAGAAACTCGACTGGTAATTATTCTTGAAATTTTTACAAGATCATCGGCTTTGTTTTTAAAATTACATTAATATCTCTCTATATAACAATAGAAAATGCTCCCGAACAAAAATAAAATATTTTTAAACCCCGATGAAAAATCTCCCCCCACGTCGTTCATTTGCGCGAGGGTCTCACTTATGACAACCTGAATAAAAAAAAAATGATAATAAAACAGTAGTAGTATAACAATAAAAGTTCATCATACCTACCTAACGCAGTCCCCTTCTCGATGCTAATAATACCTGCCTAATGAAAAATTCTTTTCATAGCTTAATTTTACGCTCCGATTTTTTTTTTAACTCTTTCTCTTTATAGCCATACATGTGTTGTACCCCTCCTACCTGCGAAATTATATATTTTTCACTGTCCCCTGGCGAGACCTTTTGCAATTCTATATATTCGGTCACGTAGGGTACTGCTATCATAATATAATGTGTAACACGCCGATAAGGTTTACTGACGCCGCTGGTATAAACAATTTCGGTTGACATATAAAGAGCAAAAGGTTTTCATTTTGTTTTATATTTATTTGTGTTTAATGATGACTTCCTCCGACCAGTGGAGAAATATCTAACAAACATCATATTATGTATGTGTAGTGTCATTAGAGCCGAAAATTATGTAATGGAAGACGCTGTGCGTTTACTAAAAATTCCAGTGCTAAAATATTCAACGGATTTTATATTATCCTTAGATATTCTTGAAGCTCTTATGGGAATACCATTATTTAAATGAGAAAAATTTACAAATCAAATGCATTACATAATTTAAACATTATTATACATCGAATAACAAGAAACCATTTCGTGTGATGTAAAATAAATCGAATTCTCATTTTGAATAATGTTTTTAACTTAATCGTAAATCGTTAACAATATCAGGGAATTTATGAATTTATTTGTGTTCCCAAAATGTAATAATATGTATTTATAATTTATAAAATATAAAAAACAGACAGTTATAGTTGATTTGAATGACATAGATTTTGTTTTTGGTTTTTATTTTTTTTTTTATAAATAATTCTTCAATTACAAAAATGTTATTAGCCTACTTTATTTAAATTTACATTTTAATATTATCTGTCACTATTTTTTAGTTTCTAAATTATGCACCTATATATGTGCATATTTTACAATGCCAATAATATTGTTCAATCAATATTTTGATATGTTTCGATGTAAGGAACCATGACGTTTTTCAACATCGATCTTGGATAGATATGTTTGCATATGAAAAATATCCCGTGTTTATTTAAAAATGCATTTTTTCTTCTTAATTTATCTAAATGCTTATATATTTATTTTTTAGGGTTTTTAATAACTTTTATACTAAAATCTGTGTTCAATTAAATTAAAAAAGTTGTGGCTGGAAACTTTGAGTTTTATTATGGCCATAAAATGTTCTCCGAAAAAATGCTTCATTATAAAACCAATATCCAATACAGCTTACTCACTTCACCCACTTAAACTCTAAAAAAGAAAAACAACACTAAATTTAACGGTATCCCATCAACTTACTAGGTAGTCATTTAACCAACTGTTTTTTTTTTTTTTAAGGAAAACATCTATCAATTTAGATGCATAAAATCACCGTAATTATATTAACACAAAATTGTTTTTATGTTCAAAATAGCTATACGATTTTGATGATGTTCAAACAGCTATATAGGAAGGGGATATATATAGTTTACTCATTAATATTGTTACTAAATACTAAACCTTTCAATTGTTTATACAGTAATTTATTATAATACTTTTTATTCTTAGTTAAATTATAATAATAACAACCGTAAAGCTAACATGCATTATTGTTTCAAAACTAGTGGCATATTAAATATTTCTTAAAATCATAAGAATATATATACATTTATTTTAATATATACATTACAACTGCGACGTTGACAGCTGTACAATATACCATGAAATCAAGTTTGCATAAAGTTATGTCCAAACCGTAATGCGTTTAGATTTTTTCCTTCGGTGAGTGCCTTTTTAATTCAATACTTTTTTTGATACTACCTCTAGATTTTCGTTATATTGGAGATTACATTAATATATATTTCTAAACACTTCTTCTTATAAAACCTCCACAATCCTCCCTCAACCTCGATAAAACGTCTTCGTCTTCCCAAGATATTACTACGCTTGGTGTTGCGTACAGCTATGATGGTATTTACACAATGGCGACTTGAAAAAAAAATATATTTCATTTTGAGAGCCATCCGTCGTATATATATATTATATATAAATACATAAAAATTCACGATGGCAGGGAGTGGGGTGTAGTGATAGTAAAGCTTCCGCTGTAATATTATACGAATTTATGCATACTTTCAACTACTATTTCGCTCCATTGGCAAAGGTGAATCAAAAACCCATCCATCAAAAGCGCAATTTTCGTATTCATTCATCGTGTTTTAAAATCCACCACAATTTATTATAAAGCTAACTGCATATTTTCAATATTCGTAATTTTGTCTCTTATTTACAATATGCCTGGTAGCTAAAATGCGTGCTAGTGGTAAATAGTTGAGCTATACTTAATTAGAAAATCATATTACCCAGAATACTTCCGGTATCGATGTATATATATATATATATATGTTCACTCATGCTATAAGCGTCGTATTTATTATATGTACTTACGTACCATCTTTTGTATTGAGGATTGGTGGTTATTGAATCACACAGCTATTGAGTAAACCTCACAAATTTTATTAAATTTATAAATTGAAAGTTTCAAACGCATTGGCAGTATATAAAGTCATTGATATTTCTTAAACATTCGAATTATATTCTAGAGACGTATCAAACATACCTGATCAGAAATATTTTCTGTTTTTCAAAATTTGGCATAATTTACAATTACATAAATATCTTAAAAATGATAGTCTCGTGTTCATTTTGTTGGTTATTACATTACAGTGGATAGATCACAAATGAATAATGCAGTCAAAAAAGTTAAATTGAAAAACGATAATCTATAAGTATAACTGAATGCAAATAATCTTACAGCTTAATTCAGGTAAAATCATAGTACACGTTTCTATTAACAATACAAAAATAATTAACTATCAAACATCTATCTCTAAAAACACATTTCATAACAGAAATATGTGGATTAAATTGATGTTTATGTCGTTAATGCGGTCCAAAGTTTGAAAATTATTGATTTTTTTTTTTTTAATTTTAATTTTTTTCGGTAAAACTGTTATTAGAATGTTTAAATTAATTATTTGAAAATTAATTAAATGATGATTGAAAAATGTATAAACTTTTAGTTGGTAATTATTTTGTCACAAGTTAGCAACCTTATGTATTTTTATTATAATTTTATCGATAAAAATGATTTTTTACTTGCTTTAACTTTATCTTAATAATTGTGTTTAGGTAAAGTATAACCTCTAAACATAAATGCTTCTTAGAAATTTTGTTTTCAATAATGAAATAACCATAAACACTTATTTAACCACAGCACGTACATAGCTATACAGCATTTTTTTATGACATAAACTGTGCAGTATATTTTAATCAAAAGTCTTATCTGTTAAATCTGTATAGATAAAAAAATAATATTGTAATAATTATAGAGAGTCAAAAACTTAATAAAATATACTAATTAACAAACGCAAATTTAAATATTTTTTTTAAAAATACAAATATTTTTTTTGAAATGATCATTCAGAATTAATTTTGTAATTTTGATATCGATTGAAAATTTCACGGTAGTTCATATTTAATTTGTTTTATTTATTTATTATTTTTAATTAAAAATATACAATTCTTAAATAATTTGTTTTATATTTCAATAATAAAAACTGTCAATGACAATTTTATATTTTATTTTTATAATATTTGCTCTTTTATTTTACTTCTTAAAAATGTAAAGTTATAATATTCAATGAATTATGAATATTATACATCTTAGAGATATTAAGTTTTAATAATACTGAATATTTATAAATACTAATTCACATTTTTTTGTTTTACTTTTTTTTTTTTAGATTTATATTATTTAAATTTATTTAGTAAGATTTAAATTCTAATTTTATAAAAATAAAAAATCTCCTACTCATTTATTTATACTTACTAAATGTATTCATTGCTTGATTATATTTTTTTTCTCAGTAACAATCACGTATTATTAAAAAGTACTATTTAATTTATATTTTTTATTGATTTACATAGTATTTTTCTATTATTGTATTCATCGTTAATAATAAAAATAAATATACATACAAATATTTATTCAAATATATCGGAAAACTGATAGAGGTAAAAATAAATTGAATGATGACTAGATGATCACAAGTCAACAAATTATTATCAATATTGTCACACAAACGTTAATTAAACTCTATTTGTATTGTTTCATATTATACCTAACCAAACATTTTTTCTTGGTAATTCGTTAACGAATCAAGAGCAATAATAAAATCTGTTTGGACTGTGAACATCTGTAATTAATTATACTTCCAAAAACCTGACTGACCTATTTTTATTAAACGAATAACTACCATCAATCAACTGAACTGAACAGTTTTAACTCTTTCCAGTTTTCAAAATTCTAACTAGATAAACATTTTTTAGCGCATAAAAATAAACCACTGACATGAATGTTTTGCATTATATTATTAATGTTCCGTTTATTTTTCAAAATAATAGTTCTTGTCGCCATCATAAACTGAAATTTCCATTGAGTCTGCGTTTTTATACCATCAAATAAAAGTTATTTTTATTTTCATAAAATACGATTTATACGTTTCATTTACGGTTAAACATTAAAACTAAGAAGTATAGGTTCGGTAATTCAAATCGTTAACCCGTAATAAATACATAGATTAGGCATAAACAGTTATGTTTAAAAAAATTATTGTCACATATAATTTATAAAAGTTAAAACTGTATGTAGATTATTTATATTGAAGTTTAATTATTGACACAAGTAAATTTAAACGAAATGTTATTATGTATTATATACTTGAAATAGAATCACAGAAAATTTTTTTGAATATCATATCATACAGACACTAAAATGTTTACAACCTGGTAGGCTTATAAAATCATTTTTACATAATATTAACTTTCAAAAATACTGAAATATAAAATGTCGCCATTTGAAAGAAGAAACTCCCATTAAAATGAATTGTATACCTACGTATATTTTTATCGTATTTGCCAAGAATTAAACCATATACCGTATAGTTATACATCTGTTATATTATATTTTTCAGGAGTATACATTTTAGCGTGGAAAAAAGGAATTGCCGTACTAACAGCAGGAAGCACTAAGGTGTCTCCAGATGAAAGGATTCGTCTAGTGGACGGCAATAACCTGGAAATCCGTGATATTCAAACAAACGACGCAGGAAATTACGTGTGCCAAATAGCAACTCTCAAACCCAGGGAGATATCACATACTGTCGAGATATTAGGTAAGCTATAGATTTCAGTATACATAAAATATACATTTATATATCTAGTACAATCTAATGTTGTTTACATAAACCTATATGACACCCGTGTGTATTGTATTTATTATTGAATATCTACATCAAACGGTACAGCGTACGTCATTATTAAAAAACTGCGTATGTGTACACACACAATACCGAACAAACAAAATACCTATCTGAACATTGTTGTAATCGCACGAAGTGTAAGTCGAAGAAAAAAATATCACAATGTAAATCCACAATAATAGATTTAAATAAACAATGATGAACTCAACGAAATTCGACTACTTATCCAAAATGCGCTTACTTACCTACACATCTTATCGGCCGTATATAATAATATATTATGAACACGTTCGTACGTGATACGTCCTCCTCAATCGCATTAAAAGCGAACGCCGATTAAAAAGCAAAAGTAATCCTCTGGGAGCAAGCGATCTCTGAACACTTAGCGTTGCGTTCGTATATTGCAGGGATGAATAGAACAATTGGTGTGTATACGAATAATTATTTGACACGAGTATCCCGCACAGTGTTTAATATTTTATGTGAAGCTTCTGGCCGAGGAGAGGCGACGTGCCCCCCCTCCCTATCACGCCATCGTTGCCGGAGCACTATACTTTGCGATTCCCAATAGAGTATCCGGAGAAAAAGAGAGAAAACGAGTAAGAAGGAGAGGTCGAGTGAGAGTGAGAGAGAGTGACAAAGAGGTTGTGAGGTGGCGTTAAAGGGTGGGGAGGAGAGAGAGAGAGAATCATCGAAAATTCACACGACCATATAGACGGTTTTAGTGTTCTTACATAATTAATGATACAGCGGAAACCCTCTAAAAAAAAACCCCTGATATTTACTATTAAAGTCGAAACCCTCTTTAACTTACCCTTTAGGCCTCGATCATGACCATAACACTAAGCTGCCACACATATGTTTTTTTGAACAAGTTGACGGTCATACGTATAAGAAACAAATTATTTTGTAGGTGTTTGCAAGTCGTAACGAATCCATAATTCAATATTGTCAAGAGCCGCTCGTTTTGTTTAAAACTATTTATTATTAAATCCATACGATGTGTTTTTTTTTTTTTTTTTTTTGGAATTTTAAAATATGCCAAATAACGTTAAAAAATGAACATTCGTTGAAATTAATTGTGGTTTTACAAAAATTAACATCAACACGAATTTTTGTTCACGCTTACCTACTCACAGAAGTGAGTGCGCAAATGTCTTTTATTGTTCTATTTAGATATGAGCTGTTATAATATTTTATATAACGACATCGTTTCCGCGAAAATCATCTTCGTCGGTTTCCTTATAGACAACGGAAATTTAGGAATATCTCAGCCGTAATTCTGTGTTGAAGTTTCCTACTTGATCGCAGTGTTATTATAGAACACAATAATAATATTATCACGTTATCACCTGCGCCTCGCTCGTAAGAAATATCATAACTCACAACCGCTGCGAGAGAACGGCGTTTTATCCATTCGGCGTTCCTCTATGATACTACAATACGGGATTTCCTGTCTTTTCGACGACTGTGATGCGCAAACACGCCTCCAGATGCCATATTTTTTATATTTTATTTTTTACTCCGAAATGTACGTGCTCCGCGCTCAAACGCATAATCGCATTACTATTAAATATATTTTTTATTTTATTTCTCTTTGTCGGACCTTTCCCTCCCACCTGACGGTGTGGCAATCTAAAGTTTTCCGGTAAAACGGACCGGACGATAACCCATATATCTGTAGCACGCCACAGTCCCAGTTTCGTGTTCGAGATTTAACGGGAAAATGGAAAACTCGTCGTAATATAAAAATGCTAATTGCGTTTATGATTAAGCTCTTCCGGTGCGATTAGGTAGCAGGCACAATCAATCATACGATTGCTGTTGAGTAGAGCGAAACGAGCAGAGGTATTCGGTAAATAATAATGTAACGTTATCTATATAATGATTATATTATTATAGTTTACGGAAACTGGACGTTTTCGTCTCTCTTACAATAATATTAGGACGATTTACAACGATGTCATGACGATGCGTGTCACGCAACGATACACCGCAAAATGGTCAACAATTTTAAACTGATGAATACCAAATATTATCCCATAGTGACGATAAAAAAATTGCGATTAATAATTAAACGACAACCATTTTTCACCTAATCCATTCGAATTTCATAAAGATTAAGTCGAAATCCGTGCGCATCGAATATTTACTATTCACTTTAAAATTCAAAATTTAAAAACAATTTAATAACTTGCTTTCCAAACCAAGAAATTCGAAAAATCACCAAATCCAAAATCACAAATGAAAAAAAAAGATGAGTATTTAATGATTATTATAAATATATTTTTATAAAACAAAAAAATCTATAAAATTTCTTTGTAAGCCAATGCTTTTTTACGTTCAATCAATTTTTATTTTTACTCTATATACTTTATATTATTATAATGTTTGTGAATTGTGTATTGTTAGTTTTATTTTTTCATCAATCTATAATACATAGGTACCCGACAAATATTGAAAGATCGAACATAGCCTGATTTTAACATCAATATTGTAAAATCATGTAATTTATTTAGCTAGGTAACCAAATTTGGCTCGTTATTAACGAACAAACGAACAGCCGTGACACAAGTTCGGTACACCGGAAGATAAACTCAAAGGCACTCAATACAATAGCGTGCACGGGCACACAATAATAAGATTTTCATATTGACAGTGGTCCAAGTAGGGATAACTTTAATACGGCCATATGACCTAGAACACAACAACGTATATAATACAACATCTATCAAAACATTATTAATTAATGGTAATCCGAAATCGCTGATGGTCCGTACATTTATTTAACCTGTATACACTCGCGATGTGTGTGTATTATAAGGTATTAATCTGAAAATCGTCAGAACGTCCAATAGTCTTTACATTTCACAATATTTATCGATACGCCCAAACTATATCAAAACACTCCACCTACTTTTATTTTGTATAGGCATATTCAATTTTTCGCATAATTGATGAATATTCTATATTGGTATGTACATTTTTTGTGTGAATTCGTATTCTAATGCACATAAATGTTTTTTTGATATTATTAAAAACTCGTTAAATTAAAAAAAAACAATATGTAATATTATTCATTCTCGGAACATTTAAAATTGTATTTCCGTCACAAAAATCAATAGGTAGGTACATTATAATATTTTCTTGTGTTTAATATTATAATATAGGTGGGCAGTTCTTGGTAATAACAGTTGATCGATTGCTTGATGGACAATACCTCTTACTCTATAATACTGACAATACTGCAGTCATTTAATTTTTGGAATTATTTATGATGTTTAAAGACCATATTTTTAGATTATTTATACCATTTTAGATATATATATAACCATATTTTTGTTTCAAATGAGAGCCACGGATCTTTTTCACTGTACATTATTTAAAAAGTAATATTTTTTGAAAATGTTGATACGTTTATATTAAAATTCATCGAGCCGTTTTTAAGTTATTGAACTTTATTAATCAAAGAAATTATAATTTAAAGTATATTAGATTTATATATATATAATATACTAATCAATAAAGTAACTGCTTGGTTAGCATATTCTGACCGTTTTCCAAACATAAAATGTTAATACATTAATACTAATTACTATGATTTTAAAATCATCTCATTATATTCCATACATATTTAATCCAATTATTAATGACTTTAAGACTCTAACACACAAAACTCAATAATTCAAAAACTAAGATCTTTTCCAAATTTCGATTTGCATTAATTCATCATCGTTTATAATATGTATAACAATTTTTGTAAAACTTTATTGATTCTTAATTTAAAACAATTGATTTAACAAAACAATCATTGGCATTCAAAAAAAAATAAAAATGTTTCAAATAATGGACTTAATATATATACTTAAAAATTCCACAATATGAATAAAAAATTGACAGTGAACATGTTTTGAGAGTCACCTTTGTATGTATCCATGTATCCATCAAGTAATTTGACGTAAAATTTAAATGAGTTCGATCATAACTGATTCCAGATAAAATATTCTCAACGGTAATAATTAAGTACGCTTCTTTCTAATTTTTTGGTGACCATATTAATATATTATAATAATATAATAAGGAACTATAATAACACCTAAGCACCTACCACACATTATTCATCATTATTGTTTATCCATTTCTATGATACTATCACGTTTAGTTTTTGTGTGCTCGCGACATAAACTTTGGATTCGGGACTACATGCATTAACTTAAGACAGGTATGGAGCCAAGTTTTTCGATAGCGCGTAAAGGGTTGGATCGGTAAGAAGGGCGGAATTAAGTTGACTTCGGTAGCGTGTAAGGACCTCGTACATATAATATAGTTTCACCGCTGTTTATACGAGCTACGAGTCACGAGGCAAACTATTTGTTTATTTACGATTTATTAGGGGTAATGGAACCGTATAAAGGAGGAGGAGGGCCGAAATGGTTCAAATGGCGCGTGTGTATATATATAAATATAAACACACACACACACACACACAGTAGTGTCTTTCCAAAATAACTCTAAAAACAACACGGGCGTGTTTGTTTGTGTCCATGACGTAAACTGCAACAAGATATACGAAATGGCTGTAACATTTTTTTTTTTTTAAACACTTACGTTTTCGTCGACGAGATGAGGTTTGGGTTCTACGAGTATAAGCTGCCGTGGCTAAAAACACTAAGTCTCATATACCTATGGGATTTATACTTATTTCAGCGTTACGTCCCGTTGTGGTCCTCTCGGAAAATTACAAAGCGATGATTTTTGTCCGGTTATACTGTCCGTAGTTCCGTCTCTACTCCATTTTTTATTTTGTTTTCAACCAAAATTAATAATACGTATTCAACGGTAATATAACAGCATAAGCATGCTTTCGAAAGAGAATGGAGAGGCAACTTTACTATCGAAGAGAATTTTTACAACTGTATATTTTTTATTATATTTAATCTTAAATATATATATATACTTTTTATTTATAAAACTAAATTGATCTACATACGTTCATTTTTTAAGTCATGGTATAGAAAATCTGCATTTTCTAAAAATAACATTAAAAACATAAAATAAAATATTTTGTTTTTCATACCGATATAAAGTATCGTCTTTGAAATAAAAAATAACTTTCCTACAAACATAAAGGAAAAAATACATAGTACCACAAGTATAGGTCAGAAGTCAAGAATTAGAAAATATTAAATATTTTATGTTTGTATATTAAGCACTAAATGCCTTTAATATTAAAATATTAATGTAGTTATTTAAAAAATCGTCTAACCTATGTTTAAATTTTATGAGTCTTCTGAGCTTAAAAAAAAAATATATCAAACATTATTAAACAGAGATTTTGAAATAATGATACGTTTATTTTCGTTTTATTCAATGATTTATGATTTTATAATATTAAAAAAAAATAAATTTGTGGTTAATTTTGAAGGATCAAGACACGCGTCTTGTTTAAGTGATTAGCGCATTTCAAAATTTTAACTTCAAATATGTAAATATATTTTTTCAATTAAATTACTATCCAACAATAATAATATATACTTATGATTAATTTTTTTCGAGTTTGTATATGAATATAACTGATGTATAGAATATACAACTATTTAGATATTTTGTAAGACGCGTATATCCTAAAAAAAAAATAAGTATGTAATCTCGAACTGAAAATTACATTTTGTAAATATTGAAAATATAAGATAACTTGAAAAATTAGTCGTGTACACCTCTTTTTTGAATCCTAGAAAGTGCAAACGAAAGTATCGTTTCAATTCTCCAACGACGATGAATTTGAAAACGGCACAAGAGATACGTCCACGCACTATAATGACTATGCATACCTACCTATGTTAATTTTAATATCTGCTGTCCAGAAAATCGCACAAAGTCAAATACAAACACGACAAACATATACAATTTAATAATATGCAAGTCAATGTATAATTCAACGAGCAGCGAGCAGAAACGACGATGACATAATGGCGTATTATCATCGTATAACGATAGTATAATGCATTGTTGACGCACCGCCAAATGATGCTGCCGGAAAACATTAATTTGTTTAACTACTGCGACAACGCTGACATAGTGGTTGTAGACACTGAGAGGTAGTACAGTACCGATGATGAATCATCTCACATACTGTCACCGATTGTTGTATTCAAACTCCGTCCAAACAGTAACCGGACAAGATTAAGTTTTGTATGATAAACTCGTCAGGATAATTTATGCGGTTTCACTGTTACAATTCACTGCAGCCGCGGTCTACGCGTATTATTATATTGTGACTTACGCGCGTGTGTAACCCGTGGAAATCTTTCGACGTTCGGGTACCGGTACAGACGTAATCTGTAAAGTTGATTACTTACCTATAGCGATGTGGTTTCGAGCAGCTTCGGCGAGTTGTCAACTTAAAAGCCCATTCTTAGTTAACAATTATTTTAAGTTGCTTTCTTCCCCTCGGGGTAAAATACGCGCCGGCGTAGCTCACCGCTATAGGCGCATTGTAAGGAATAACAATTTAGTCTCATTTCTAAAACGTTCTAGTTTGTCAGGTGCGAGTACGATGATTACACGGCAACCATAATGATGACGAAACTAAAATCTAAAAGCATAGTTTTTAATTAATTTCGAAATTTATTAATACACCGACGAGTAATGAGAGTTTTATCGTGAGATCCTATGTTCGGTAAAAACACTTTTAAATAATTATTATAATATATAGCGCCAAACCTACATAAAATAATAATTTATAAAAATAAAAATAAAAATAAAATAAAATAACTACTATAATTAAAATAACTGAAATATTATTATTCGAAACTTTTCTTCGGTCGATAACCTATATAATGTTAAAAACAAATCATGTTATTATTATGAAAACCGTAAGGGTTTGATTTATATTTTTATAACTAAAAATCAAAAGATTCATAAAGTCTGAAGTGTTGTTGCTTTTTCATATTTTGTTAGGACACATAAATACAATACAGCTTTTAAAGATATATCATGTATATTGATACTGCAAGTTATTTTTATACTTTTATTCATACACTTTTTTCATCGTATTTTAAAATTAGAACATTAAATATCAAAACAAAATATTTCCAATAAATAATATGTATATTATATTAGGTAGATATTTACACTTTTTTAAACCATATAAAATTAATTAAAAGAATATATTAATTTTTGTAATGCTTTTAAGAGATTCAGTTATCATAAACTTACGTATACGTTTATTTCACAAACTAATATTAATTTTAAAATATTTTTTTTAAATAATATTATCTGGCTATGATAGACTTTTATCTCGCTAACATGATATAATTTTTTCTTGTATCTAATCATATAAAATCTATTGTTATTATTTAGCTTAAAATTCAACTCCAATCATCATAATATTTGAAATACCTATTTACTATAGCTCGAATTACTACGACAATTTTATTTATAATTTAAAGTGTTAATAAGAAATTGTGTCAATATTTTTCTAGAAAATGAAAAATAATAATTATAAGAATATGTACTGTATTTAGAAAATAAATGATTATTTGCTATTTCTCTAGGTTATTTTTATTTTATACGATATTATCGTCTTTCTCCTTAGGTTTAATCGACTACGTTTAATTTTAACCAGAAAAAAACACCTTAAAAACATAAAAATAATGTTTCCATTCAGACATTTATCTCGAAGAATAACGAAGGTAACGTTCCGATATGGGCGTTAAAAGGTGTCGGCGCGATAACAGAGGATCGTTTTCTAGGTAGCATGACGGGGCTAATGGGCCTTGGGTTAGTGGTGCGGTTACCGATTGCCGTTTGCTAGATAGATATAAAATATTTCATCTGCTGATGCGGTCGTAAAAACAATATTATATATAATTTATAATTTTATATTATATTTTGTTTTAGTATCTGCGTAGGTATAATATTATTATACATATTATAGTAGGCACTAGGCACTTATATAGCGGTTGTAAAGACGGCGGCGCACGCGGTTAGGGAAGTATAGTAGTAAGTAGAAGTGGTAATTTGATGAAGAAAAATTGTGTGTCACTACAAGATAAATCGGACGCGAATGCCAAAAGGTCTGTTTGGTAACAAATCGCCGCCGAAAGTGACTATCTTGTCAACGGAGATGGCGATGGCGGTGGTCGGCGAACAGACTGAACGGACCGAAAACACATCACACAAACACACCAACCTCGGTTGCTAAAATAAAAGAGATAGACAAAAAGCACTTTTGAAACACTGCGTATCCCGTGCGCAACAGACCATTATTCAAATAATAATCCCTTAGGGGGCATTGTTGGCAGTTTTCCAGAGAAAAATTAACGATAAACGTTGTTGCGTCGGCGGCGGTAACAGCAATGTCTTTGTCTTAGTCGTCCCGACAACCGAATAACACGTAAAGTTTATACTCGCACGTATACACGGCATTTTAGTTAGACCGACCGACGTTAAAAACTCGAAATAAAACGATCTACAAGTGTTCTTCGGCTGATTAAAAAAAAAAAAAAGCCTTCTACCGTCGTGCGTAGTTATACCCCCATAACTGCTGCACGCCGTTTAGAAATGTTAAAATTAAGGAAATATAAACCGATTGAAGTTACGATCGTAAATGCACGCTCAATGAGTAATCTTGTAAAAGTGATGAGGTGAACGACTCAACGAATAGTTTAGATGGTATTCGAAGCGAAATATATTAATAACCGAACAAATGTTAGGCTTAATATCCATTGTTAATAATCGATAGGCCTTTGTATTTCTCCCTTAAATCCTACCTTTGTCTGTTTGATAATGACGAGCAAACCTTGCCGATACGCACGTTATTATTATCGAATTCAAGGTGATTTAAGGTACCTACCTCTCTTTCTCATGTTAATTACATTTAAATAAAATAATATACCTAAATCAATAATATACTTACTGTAATCGCCTATAACATAGCACATAAAAGTTTATTTCAAAACAATGTTTTACAAGGCTTAAATTAAAATAATCGATGAAATATGTATATGAAATATTACCCGTCGGTCGTCATTATCGTTTTATTTCGATTTAGTCTCTGTCGTCATCATAACTGTTTTCGATCGGTAACTACGTTTTATAACTAAGTATAGTTATTATTGTTACCGTTTACTATCTGATTTCGGTTATTCGTAATACTTTTTCATACCTATTGTAACGCTTCAATGCACAAACCTACACCACCGTTAATTTTCAAACTGCATTATTTGTACACGTTCAAAAGGCGTGTTTTGTCGAGTTTCGGAAAGTTTAAATCGCTTAAGTCAGAATAGAGGTACACTCTATTCATTGTAGATACTGTAACTTGGTTTCGCCCTAATGAGGTATCCACGTTCGATAGTATATTTTTTTGTAACACAGCGGTCTTAGTCTTAATCGTAGTATATACTTCTAGCGGAAATATGAACTTTGAAGTGTTATATTTCATACAAAAGTTAACTATTTTAAGAAATATGATCAATATTTTGCCAGTAAAAAAAGACGTGTCATATCATAATTTGAATAAAATTCTTCATTCATTTCAAAAATTTAGAAATTTAAGTTTAAGCAAATGGGTTCAGAATATAATACTATTTTTTGAATATATATTTTTAGTATAAAAATGTCTTTTATTATATCGTGTATTTATGTATGTGAAATATTTATAAAAGTTCTAATACATCAAAAAAAAAAAACATTATTAACTATATAAACTAAATTTGTAAATATTTTACACACACTCTACACTTACAATAAATTGTACTGTAGTTCTACACTAACCACTATTATAGTGGTGGCCAAAATGACAAAAATTATGTGACACTTGATTTCAGTTTAGAATTTAGTCTACATCCACATGGTGCTTTAAATTAAGCAACAATTTAGGTCGGAGCAATTATTTTAGTCATCGTCGAATATACATTTTTTATATATATATATATATAATATAAAGCCTTGTTATTTATTTTTTCTCCGCAAACATTTTTTCATATAGTGATATTATCCTGGCATCATTATACGAAATATAAGCCATAAAAAACTTCGTCTCATAAGATTTTCTATTATACGGTTATGTCGATAGTGCGAGGAATTTGTAATTAAATCAGGTTCTTTGTTCTTAAATTTTAAGACCACTATTTTTTAGATCTAATTAATTTTACCAAACTTTGTATGCAACTTAGTCATTCAGAAATATTCGCAATATATACATGTCTCGAAGTGTATTGATTTCTTTATGGTTATATTGTTATGAAAATAATTATATTAAACTTATAATATACAATTTATGTTTATGTTACAGTTCCATCGAGAATTAAATCGGTTACATCGGGAGGAAATATCGACACTAAAAAAGACTCTATGATCAAACTAAACTGCGAAGCTGATGGAAATCCTGTTCCTAATATAACATGGACAAGAAAAGTAAAATATTGTATAGTTATATTATTAACAATTAAGTTTTTATTTATTTATTACTTATTAAGATTAGGCGAAACATTTATGAAATTGCTTAGATTAAATTTAAAAAAAAAATAACAAATACAATTACTGTTATTATTTCAGAACTATGAATATAAATTCTTGAAACTATGATTCTAAATAAACAATAACAGTCTTATGAATAGAAAATTTTACTTCTCTTCAATATAGCTGACAATCTAGACATTCTAGACTGACACTTAAAAATAAGTGCACTATTAAAAATAACAATTATTTGAAAACTGTGTTAGCTTACTAGTAATCTATGGTTATAATGAAAAAGCAAACAGATTGAACAATAAATCAAAATACTTAAAAAGTTTTTAAAATAGAATCCATTCAAGAATAATTTCATACTCTTCTCAATTAATTTTGAGTGAATTTCACAATAAAACAAAAATGACAAGCTTAATTAAATCCGACGAAATGATACTTCTTTGCTGATTTGAAACATTGTTTATGAAATCGGTCACGTTGAAGGAGATCCATTTCAACAGTTATCGTGTTTCACTACATCGCCCATCTTTTACTAAATAATTATTTTCACCCATTAACTTCCGTTTTAACACTTTAGAACAACGTTCTTCCAAATGGCGAGAGAAATGCAACTGGCGATACATACATTATTCAATCGGCCACTCGTCACGATGCCGGCCAGTACATATGTACTGCTTATAACGACGTCGGACAACCAGCTGAGCAAACTATTACAGTTAACATTCTATGTGAGTATACTTAACATTTCACAAGCATAACTAATATCTAACTGTAACACTTGTTAAATAATAAACAGATACAACTCAAATCTTTCAATTATTCGAAATTAAAAATCATATTATACACTGTTTTACACCATTTCGTGTTGAACAAAGCAATATAGTTATACATAATCGTATTATTTTATGAATTTGTATTTCGTCAAAAACAGAACACAAAAATAATTAAACTTTGGATGTTCGTTAATAATATTCGTTAATCTTCCAGGTGGTGCTCTCTCTTAAAAGATTAGTAATTTGTAAATTTTACAACAGTCCAAATATTAAATTGTAATTATCGTACACTTATCAAATATTATTACATATTTTATTGTTTAATTTATTATCTAAATTTACTAATAAAATACTTATTAATATAGGCAGTATAAATAATAAAATACAATTGATAAGTTCATAAAATTGCTTTTATTTAATTTCATAAAAAAACTTCAAAAATACTCTAAAACGTAGAGAACAACATTTTCGAGAAATACCCATGACCATTGGTGAGATAATGATTAATATTAGTAAAAAAATAAAAGTACAAAAGTGTTGTATTTTTTTTTTTTTGTCCGATGGAAGGTTAAAATATGTTTCATACAAGGTAATACTATTAACCATTGAATAATATATGTTATTATTATATACTATTTTATTTTTACTATATTATGATTAAATACATAAATATTACATGGAAAGAGAAAGTATTGAAAAAAGTATCACTTACGATCAATTATAACACCCGCATTAAAAAAAAAAAAAAAGCCAAAAATGCTGCAACCTATAAATTATAATAAAATAAATATGTTTTAAGTATATCTTCAAATATTCCTATTATTATTATTTATTGAACGTGTACTCAACTTAATCTCGATCAATGTATAAAATATGTTGCCAGGTACTTGGATACATCAACGTTGATAGGTTATAGTTTATATAAGTACTCAGTTATACGTTTTATTTATTTTTCATTATTCGCAGACTGTTGAATGCTTTATTCACATATATTAAATTACCATTGTCTAAGCACATGATAAGGGTTGTGCACATTCCACTTCTGTGCGCATTCCCCTCGCGTACGTCTAAATAATGACGCATACGTATATTAAAACCATACGCTCGTTCACTGAATATCTTCGAGTTAAGTTTAGCTCATATTTATCAGTAGAACTGAATCGATTATTATTTTGTAAACGATATATTATCTACTCTAGAGTAAGAAAAAAATAATAGTTTGCATTAATTGTAGTATGGAACAATGAGCTCGAAATAATATTTTTTTTAATTTCGGTTACCGACTTTTATTTACTTATTTTTGTTTCAATTTAGATTTCGAAAACCGTTGTTAATTATTTTCGATTTTAATTCGATTTTCATATATATTTGTTTATTGGTGGTTTTTTACCGGTATTTAAATATGGCATTAAATAGGTACCTATTTCTAGCTATGTCTATTACTGTATAACTGTGTCTATTAGTGCCAACTGTAACAAAACATGGCTTATTTTTAATTGCAAAATATCCAAGTTAATACAAGAAGATAAATGTATTGTTATTAGCGAAGTATTAAACTTTCACCGTATTTATAAATTTTAAATGGCCTATATGTAGACTCTGCAGGGATAGAGTACTTTATTTTGTTATCTTTTATTTTTCATCACACACAAATACACACATTATTATTGTTTAGTTCATAAAAGAATCTAATTACAAATCCTCATCCCAAAGAGTCTCTGTTCTGAAATAGTCCTCAATTAAAGATAAGTATACTGAATCTTCTAATCCTATTGTTTAATAAATCCAATTATGAACTGACAACTTTTGATGGCACTGGGGCTATAAAAATAGTTTTTTCAACTCAAGTTAATATTTTAAGACTATGAAGATAAAAAAAAAGAAAAGAAAAACTATAAAATCAAACTCTTGTCCAATAAAATTTATATTTTTTAAAAGAGACATTGTTAAACTTGTATAATTTTTACAATATGAACAAAAATACAAATATTTTTTGAACTATTATGATTTATTACTGTTCTTAATATCATTCGTCAACAATTGGTATTTAGTAAATTAATTGCATTTAATATGCATGTGAATTAATCATAATCAATTTTTAGATCCTCCGGAGATTGAAGTTGAACGTGCATGGGTTCATTCTGGTGAAGGAAACGAAGCACTGCTAGTTTGCATAGTCAACGCTGAACCACACGCAGAGGTAAATTATACAATATTAATACAAAATTATAAGATGAATGATTTAACATGGTACCAACATTTACTTGAATGGTTTTATTTTTTAAATTTATGCTATCGGCACTTGTACTTCAATTTTCGTTTAATTATTTTAACGAATACGCTTATATATTATTATAATAATATATATATATAATTAATTATATAGCTACTGTGATATTATGTAAGATGGATTGAATTTTTGTAAGAACTAAAACAATCAGTTGTACGAAATTATCTTTTCTTTGTAAATTTAAAACTTACATAGACAATCAAGTAGATATAGTTTTGTGTACAGCAATTAAGTTTGGAAGTGGTTTGTTAACATCATTAGTTATTTTATAATTTACAGTTTTTAAATATCAATATTTAAGTATAAATATTATTATTAAATTAAATATAAAAAAATACATTTTATTTTCGGTCTTTATTAAAATTGAAGGTATCTAATTTAAAGTTCTTATTGATTTAAATATTTTAAAGTATAATAAATTATTAATTACTATTTTGATTATTCAAATTATTCAAAATATCGTAATATTAGGTTTAAAGTTGGAGACGTATTAGTAGATGATTATAACATATATTTTAGGTTAGCTTGTCAGGACAAATATGGGGAGTTATATCATATATTCTACGTTTAAAAAAAAATCCACATTTTTTAATGGGGTACAACACATCGAGCCAGACACACAAATACATATAATTGGGGCAAATTAACTTTAAGCTGGTATACAATGTATACATAACACTCAATATCACTTGTTTTAAAACAATAAAAAGTAAAAAGGAATTCATAAACATACTGTCCATTCGGCGATACTTGATGTTATATTTCTATGTGATGAATTTAGTAATTTAAAATGTAATACAACGATACATTTATGTGAAGATATTCGAACAAATGTTCTATACTTATCTGACCTTATGGTTTTTTACAGCAGAAATGTATTGAAGTCAACATACAATTCAGACATGTATAATATATTATACTATTAATTTGCCGAAAACAGCAATTTTTCAGTAAAACCATTTTACTTAGTACAGTCTATAGTTAAATAAAACGTTTGTTTTTTTTTTATGTAGGATATCGATTAGAGAAACCTACAGCAATAATTCTTTCGTCATTATCATACTTAAATAAATAACAATATAAACATATGCGATTTGAACATTAACAGCAGTCAGTATATATTATAATTAATAGTACACGTTTAATATAACTGTTAAACGTACCTGCTTTTTACTTTGTATTATAACTCGTAAGTCGAAAACTTTTGACGAAACTCACAGGACAATTAGAGAGCGAACGAACTACTAACTGCGACATACCTCGGGGGGATTCAGTGTGTTGACAAGACTGTGCTCAGCCGTAGTTCTTCTCGGCCGTTCATTGTTGCATATAGTCTTCCGTACGTCTTCACTTTCGGAAATTGTGAATTGGTCCCTTCCGGCCACCTTAAAATTACGAATTTTGTCGCTGAAAATCACCACACGTCGAGTATTTGTCACTGTTTGTCTCGTTGTACACCAGAAACTTTCTCACGAACAAAAAGTCCTAGGAAAAAAATGACATTAGTTTATCTTGTGAACATTAATTATATCAGCAAAAGAACCACATACAATATATTTGATATCAGGTATATAGTATTTACTCACATACAAGTATTTAATATTTTTATATTTTCTGAAATTGTCAACCTTTTTATAGCTTAGTCTAGTCATAATATTATCTCCAAACAGTTCATTCAAAAACAAAAGTATTATATCTTCTTACCTATATGTTATTTTATTAGAATAATGCTGATAAATCATTTTATTTTCATATTTTTTTCTGGATTTTGGATTGTAAATAGCTGATTTTTAAGTACTATAGGTAAAATTAATTGAAATTGAATATAGGTGTTGTTGAATTAGTCTTTGGTAATATTAAGAAAAATATGGTAATAACTAATAACATAGTTTAGCAGATAAAGTATAATAATATACAGTTATTATTTTTGTGTGGGAATGACAATTGATTTGAATTTTAATGATTATTTTATGTTTTATAAGGGATATGAGGGTAATATTTTTATATACCACTATCTTTTTGAGATCTGATTTATTATATGCGTGTATACAATTATATTAGAAACTAGAAAGGCACACATATAATATAATTATATACCTATATTATTTCTCGATAAAAAATTATATAATGTGTCTAGTTATTTTTATTTATTTTTCACTTTAATGTTTATTTCTAGGACTTGAGGGTCGTTTTATCGAATTGAGTTTGATTATTGATATTTATACTTTGATATACACGTTACTTCGATGATAGTTTTTGGATATGGTAAAATGTAAGTTGATGGTTTAAGTTAATCGTTAAAGGAATTTTGATATAAATTAAATGTATAGGTTACAATAATGAGATTCGTTGTATTAGCATATCAAAGGCACCGTAATTTATCGATAAACACTCTACAAACAACATACTATATTGAAAAGGCTCGTTTATAATTGATATTCAAATCTTAATATATTACGAGTATTTTAAAGTTTGTTTTACGTAATATACATAATATTGAAATTGAAATTAAGGCGTATGTTTATCAAATGAATAAATCCTACGGCACGTGAATAATGCTTAGTACGTGATTAATATTATTCTATATTAGAGTCAAATTTAATATAAAATTTACTTTGGTATATAATAATTATACAACTACAGGCTATAAAATAAGTTCAAGATTTTAAGTAAGGTTTTTTAGATTATAGGTATTATATAGTATATATATTTTATAGAAGTTAATTTATTAATAACAGTATCAAACAAATAAGAATATAATAGCTGAATTCACTGTCAATTAGTATGAGTTATGCGTAAAAATATTTTTATGATCATTGTTTACTGTTTACTTATATGTATCACAAATATACCACTATTTCTGAATATTTGTTTGACTTTTCGTAACTAAGATGAGAAAAAAATGAAAGTATTGGTAATGAAATTTTAATTATTTAGAGAGTAGTAAAAAAATCTTACTGCGGAATTGCTTGCTTTTTGTACGCTACAAAGTCATTTGTATTAGTTTGATGAAGGTGGGGGTCCATCTTTTTTTTTGTATTCAACAACTTACTGCTGTAGAACGACAAATTGTTTAATATGGTCAAAAACATATATTTATGCTCTTTAAATATACCAAATACCTAATATACAGTATGTCCCAAAAGTCCCGTATCACCCTTAATATCTCCATGTAAAATCACTATATTTAAACGCGGTTTTTTTTACAGTACTAAGTATGAAAATTCTGATTGAATGGCATAAAATTCATTTTTTTTTTTTTTAATTCAAAAATTTTCAAAAAATTTTTTTACGCATTTAAGAATTTAAAATTTTTAAGATAGCCATTTTGTTGAACATATTTTTTAAAACAGTTCAAAAAAAAAAATACTAAAATTAAATAAAAATTGACCAAGTTAGAGCAAGTTATGTTTTTGAATAATTGGTAAAAAAATCAATTATTGTTTCACATTTCAATAATGAAATATCTAATTTCAACACACGACAATACTTTTGCATTCAAAATTAAAGTTTTGATTTGAATAGAAATAAAAATAGCCGTGTTATATCGTTTGCTGAACAGTGAAACTGGTTACCTATTTTTAAGTATCAAATCACGTAATTATCAAGTAGATATATGGGAACAAGGGGTCCAGTGCTTTGGCCACCCAGGTCTCCCGATTTAACACCGATGGATTTTTTTTTATGGGGTTATTTGAAAAATCTTGTGTATCCGTCGTGTTCATTGCCTGATCTTCGTCATAAAATTGAACAAAATATTCAAAATATCTTACCCGAGACATTAGGAAATGTTAAGAACGCTTGGGTCGAAAAACTTCAACTCTGTGTTGCAAATAATGGAGGTCATTTCGAACATTTATAAAAATAAAAATGTAATGAATTATTTTCGTTTTTATGTAATAAAATCTTTTTTCTATTAGCAATCAAGTTTAAAAATATTATCTGAATTTTAATTTTAATCTTTCCTAAAAGCTTCACTAATAATTAAATGTTTACTGATTACCATTAAAAACAGCATACCTACATAACTATTATTACAATTATTTATAAACATACTCTACTCAACTAGCTCTATCTTTATTATAAATCGCATTAATTATAACTGTATGATTATGTCCAATACCGTAACTTTAGGTTCACTTCATGATAATTAAAATACTTAAAAATAGGTAACTAGTTTCACTGTTCAGCAAACGATATAACACGGCTATTTTTATTTATATTCAAATCAAAACTTTAATTAGGAATGCAAAAGTATTGTCGTGTATTGAAATTAGATATTTCATTATTGAAATGTGAAACAATAATTGATTTTTTTACCAACTATTCAAAAACATAACTTGCTCTAACTTAGTCAATTTTTATTTAATTTTAGTATTTTTTTTTTTGTACTGTTTTAAAAAATATGTTCAACAAAATGGCTATCTTAAAAATTTTAAATTCTTAAATGCGTAAAAAAAATTTTTGAAAATTTTTGAATTAAAAAAAAAAAAAAATGAATTTTATGCCATTCAATCAGAATTTTCATACTTAGTACTGTAAAAAAAACCGCGTTTAAATATAGTGATTTTACATGGAGATATTAAGGGTGATACGGGACTTTTGGGACATACTGTATATATTATGTTGTGTATAATTTATAAAAAATAGGTACCAACTACCAGTATACCACACAATTTGTAAATACAAATTGACAGATTAGTTGTTATGAGTATACAATTATATAAATTATACAATTTAGAATTTTCGTTAGTTACTAATCATAAGATATGCGTAACCTAACCTAACCATGTGATATAATACTATAATATAGTTATATCATATTAGGAAATTGTGATTAACGTGGATATCAGTAATAACGATTAGAACGATTATTTTATTATTTTTATAGTTAAGTTTAAAAAGAATTAATAAATTAAAACTTATGATATTTTTTCAGGTGTCTTGGTATAGAGATACATTGAAGTTAGACACAAACGAACGTCGCATAACTGAAGTTAGAGGAAGTAGACATACTCTTATAGTGAGAAAAGTGCAGGCGAGTGATTTTGGAAATTACAGCTGTGTGGCCGACAACGTCGTTGGAAAGAGCAGAGCTTATGTCGAACTTTCAGGTAAACACAAAATATCAATTAAAATAAAGTTTTATTTTATTTTCCGGATTTGGAATAATACAAAAATAATAAGTGTATATCTTTTTTTGCTCTTTAATAAATAATTAATCTATAAATTTTAAATTTAACAATGTCTACAATATAATTATAACCTTGTAATAAATGTCTATTTTGGTGTCTCTAGGAAAACCAAATCCTGTAAAAATTAATAGCAACAAAAACGGACGGCACCAAAATAATTACAACATATCTTGGTCGGTAGACAGCTACACTCCCATCGAAGAATTTAAACTTTTCTACAGAAAAGTTCCACTTCCCGACGAGTCACCCTTAGATACGCGGACGCAAGGCCAATGGCCAAAGAAGCCCCCTACTCGAAACGTGAGTGAAACAATAATATAACATATATACGATTTAAAATAAAATCAATTATTGATCTCGAAACCGTCGAAATATTATGTTATATTGAAAATATTAAAACTGAGTGCTAATGTTTTCAGCAGGATAACGAGGGATACGCCGGAAGTCCGATTTACGGCTACAACAGCATGAGGAACGAATGGAACGATGTGATCCTTCCAGCCGTTCCCAGCGAACAATTCACTCACCGCATGGCTTACAACATCCGCGGATTGGACACCGCTTCCGAATACGAAGCCAAAGTTATGGCCAAAAACCGATTCGGCTGGACCCCAATGTCTGATGTATTCAAATTCGTCACCTCCGCCACACCAGAAATCGGTAAGAAAAAACGTTTTCAATAACTGCCATATAATGGTTTTATTTTATTTAAAAAAAAAAAAAAAAATTAAACAAAACAGAAAAACATCACATTTGTTCATCTTAACGCAAGTGAACATACTATTTTCAACTGTATATCTACAAGTACGTAAAAGACCGCAGGACTTAATATTGACATAAATCGTTTTAAATGACAACATCGTTTACAATATTTGAACTTCAAATTATGAGCTCAACTTAACAAAATAATGTCAAATTCGTTTTATATAATATTATTTTATCGAAATTATAAATATGTCGTAGAAAATATTAATTATTTAATAACAGTGTAACATAGAGTACAAAGTATATAAAAAAAAAATAATTACGTTGTAAGTGTATCACGTAAAAGTTTCACAATGCATACAAAATACTATATTATTGAGACGATGGAAACTTTACAATAGTTATTATACGTAAAAGATTTCGTAAAATGTCGTCTGTCAGGTTTTCAATATTTCTAAAATGTTCCGTATTGCGTGCTCTGTGCGCGTATGACATCGTGTCTCGTCTAAGGGTGTGCTTAATAATTCACCACCAGAGCGCCCTCCTGTATTCGGCGTTCTGACAAACGTCTATGTAGAGAGTAAAAATGTACGAGTGGGAATTCAAATACACTCTGTTAGAAAAATGAAAATATGATTGAAAAACTTCTTCCCATATCACCAACACGTTTGCTCGAATAAAACCTTAAACTATTTATATAAAATAATGGTGTTGCAAAAAGGATTTACCTATATATTTTTTTTTATTATTTGATGTTTTACCTAGGATGCTTTACATCGAATATATGTATTATGTATATACTATATATTATATAGAAACGTCGTATTTTGAATTCGAGTTTTGTGTACGACGAAAAAATAACACATCCCTAGTTTTAATATCGCGATTGTATAATAAAAAATATTAAATAATATTCGAATAGACGCTTATTTTATACTACTACTATTAGAAAACATTGGAGTATTTATATTAAAAAATAATTTGTAATACGAGGTAAAGAAATATAGCTCAATATTCACTTAAATATTGTGAACTTTGTATTTGCTATTATTAAGAAATTCTAGACATTTTCTAATATTTTGCATATTTTATTTGATAATAATTAAATAATTCAAATTCTCGTTTTGTTGTTGTTTATAACGAGTAATACAACAATTGCATGCTATACAAGCGTTTTGAATGTTACAATGTTTGTAAATGTGTATTTACTTTTTTTTTTTAATTTATTAGGTAGTTAATAAATTATATATAATATATATATACTTAATATGGCGTGTTTGCATGAAATACTACTAATTGCTTGATTTTATGCAATACAACACATTCGAAAAATAAAATTAAAAACAAAAATGTATGACGTGTATTAATTGTTTAATTACCAAGCACTATGGCGGCCGACCGATGGGTCCAAGATAAAGAACACATAACTTATGACATAACCAAATTATTTAAATGGCAGCATTGCTTACAAACAATTCATACCTTTAACATGATTATAATATACGACCACAAGATATATTTTTATTTTAATTTTTTATTTTATTTTATTTTTTATATGCATGGTTTTTATTTTTTGTTATTATTTTTTTTTTTCATTGGCTGGCATGAGTAGCATCAAATCCAAAATATCAAGCATCCTATGGTATTTCAATGACATCAAGTGTGTATTTATTATATTGTATTATTATTATTTTGTAATTTTTTTATTTTATTATTTTCACCACTCGATCAACGTTCTACTGATAAAAACAAAGTCATATTTACATAAATGCATGGTATATACACCTTAAAAATGTTATGTTTCGTATGGTGTTTGCCCATGTTCATCGATACCACTTCTTGTGTATTATATAATATTATATTATAAATAATAAAATCTTATATTATGTCACCGTGCTTACAATATCACATTTTTTTTTCAGACGCCGAAGCCCGTGATCTTGGATCAACTTCTTCATATAATGGATTCACCAAACGCAGTTACAACGTCATCATATTCGTCGTTTTCAACACCCTGTACTTTGCATACAACACCATTGTTTAAATCCCTAAAAACCTTTAACCATCGAAGCAGTGGCATGAATGTTGTAAAACAGGGCGAACAAAAAAATCCATAAGGGGCATTTCATCTTTTAAACTTAACTTCACATTATTTATTTAAAAGTCATTTCCATTATCTGAATTGTATTTTTATTTTTTATTTAAAAATCAAAAAAAATAGGGGGAGGGGGAGAATGAGGGAATATGCCACTGTTTTTACGTTGTGATTGAACAGTAAACAATAGGTAAATAATTTATCACCCACAGAAATAAAGACACCTCATTTAGAACAATATAAACCTTCCGATCTAAACGTAAACATTTGAAATTCTCCACGAATTTCGATTACTTCCATAATTAAAAATAATAAAAATAAAATACACGATTTAGTATAAAATAAAAAATATTGAGTACCTATAGATTAGAATATCAAAAAATCCATTCAGTAAAAAAAAAAAAAAAATGGGCATTATTGGGGAAAAAAAATATTTTAACTTTAAACTATTATAATATTCACATAAATTTATTTCTAGTCTCTGTAGTATGATTTTCTTAATAGAGTTCATAAATTTAGTTATTCCAGAGTAGTCGATAAAATTATAAACTGTGTTAAAAAGCTATTTCTTTCTGCTAAAAAAATCTGGTAACATATTTGAATTTCTATTAATTTAATTTCCCAACCTAATTTTCAAACTTTTGTTCACAAAACCACGTTTAATAATATCGATTTACAGTCATATACAAATAATAAATATGATATTTTTCCTGTAAAATTATTTAGTCCATTTACGGTATGCATTTATCTCCACTTAAGTGTAACGATGATGTGCGAGTCATAATGTTGAGAAAAAAACAAAATATTGGAGAATCAACAAAAAATTTCGTTTGCATCAGAAAAACAAAACTGTGTAGTGTAATTCTCATATTATTATTGATATTAGTCAGATATTTTATAATTTAAAAATGAAAAATACGATATATAATATATTTACATTATTCAGTACCGGTTCAAATTATATTGTACTATTTAAAACCAACTTTCAAAGGTACAAAATTACAAGTTATCAATACAGTTAAACAGTAAATTAATGCATGCCTACAGTAGACATATTTTTACAGAAAATATATGGTTACTTAAAAATGCTTTTAAACCAAGTTATTTTTTTTGTTTGTTTTTTTAAAAAAAATAATAATAAGTTGAACAAATATTAGAAAGTCGTGCCAAATTATCCAAAAATTAAGTTCTTGAATAAACAAAATACAATATTTGTTTGTCTTCATCACTGTGTTTAAATAAAGTTTTATTGTTAATATTCTTCAATATAATATCTGTAAATTAATTTTAAAACTATAGCACTTTAAATTTATAAATGTATGCGCGGGATAGCTGTTTTATTTCCCTATATAAAATTCATATAATTTAACTGTCTTGAAAATATAGTTAATAATGATTTTGGATCGCTTTTTAACATACATAAACATACAAAGCATTACTGAATTATTTGAAATGGATGTCTAATTATAATATCTATTGAATATGGTTGAGAAATTACTATTTTTCAGTAACTCAAATTCGAATAAAAGTAAATATATTAATATTATTTCTATAACTGTTGAGGCTCATAGATTATTAGAAATCCGTTATAATTTACAGTATATTTCGCATAACATTGTTTTGAACATAATAATAATATACCCGTAACTATTTTATGTGTTTAAAAATTAGTTTTAAGAATTCGCACTTCATGAACATTATATATTAAGTACACATATTATTGTTCACGAATATTATACTATACATATGATCATCATTATCACATAAGTATTATTATAGGACTGTAGACGACAGTAGTTTAAATTAAAGCTTTAGGCATTTTGTAAATAGAAACATTGTATGTAACTATCATCAATAACATAAGTTTATGAGTATATAACATAAAGAACGTGTTTAATTCTTAACAAGAACATTTATGATCTGTAATTGACTTTTTACTAGTTAAAAAGTAAACTGTTTGAATGGAATTTTGCCGCATTTATTTAAAACGTATCTACTTTTAAATGTTTGCAATATCGACATAGCAAATGTTCGTGAGTACAACCCTGTATTTATGATCGTTATAGCAAATATGCGATCGATATGATTAGTTGGCATTGATCATAATTTCAAAATAATTTAATTTATATATGTACATTGTACAATTAAAATTAAAATAAATTATGAACATTTGTATGAAATAAAATGTTTTGATAAATATTTGAAATGGATTAAACAAATAGGCTGTTCGCGTTTGTACGAGTTTGTAAAAATTGCATTACGTTTGAGGTAACGGTTATAAAATATCGTAATGTATTTGGGCAATGTTTTTTGATATGGTGTAATATGTTTGGACAATATTTTAACAATGCATTTCTTCTATAATTTTAATACATTTTGGGACTGTACACGAATTTTTTTTATAATATAAAAACTTTAATAATAATAAACCCACCCAAAAAAATATTCAAAATCACAAATAAAACTTAAAAGACGTACCGTTTAAAATTTTTAATTTAATGGATTCGTTAAAATACATTTTTCAAACCGTTTTCTAAATTTTCTTCTTGTCCTAACGCATTGTACCATTCTTGCTCAAACATATTATTGATAACTCGACCAAACACATTTCTCTTCTTATGTGGGTAAAAAGGTAATTCGCCCAAACACATTACGCTTAAAAAAAATAATGTATGATAGCCTACTATGCATCAAAGGAAAACTGTTTTTTTAATGGTTAGGCATATGATTATTTATATTCTTTGAATTGTATTGATGAAAAACGAGATTTTTGAGATGATCGGAGGGGGTTTTTTTATCACATTAAACTAGAGTATGTTAAATGATATTTAAGTTGTTACAATTGTATAAGTCATTAATATTATATGTTACAATAGTTTCATAAATTATACTTAATCAATTTTGAAATATAATTAGTGTGTTGATGTTTTAAATGTTAAATTATATAATTATTATGAGTATATTATACACATTATTATTATGAATGTTATTCTTATATAATTAAATTAAACATTAAATTATAATATGTTAAAGTAGAATACTATACTTAATACTACTAATAAATTTCGAAACACACCTTATTATACCTATTCATGAACAGTATTTACAATTTTTGTTTAATAATAATACATTTTATTTCAAAACACTTTTGATAAATTATAATACATCTTTTGTTAATTTATGAATTTAATTTAATTGGCAGAATATAATTTATGATTGTTTTATATACTTTAAACGCATCTAAAACATTATTATGAAATACATTAAAGAAAGTTGCATGATTAACCATATGATACCCAAATATTTTTACAATTTAAGTGAACATGGAAATAATATTTTATTAAATTGTTTATGTCCATAGTGTTAGAAGTATATTATTATATTATCTACTACGAAAAAAAAAAATACATTATGTCTAAATATTAGAATTAAGGAACTATTAAATATTTTTTATTCAACTATCTATCCCCCTCCTATATATTTCTCGTTAAATAATAAATTCTTCAAGATTTGTTTGTAGTTTTTTAATTTTAATTTTATATAATATACTCATTTTAAAATAATGGAAACAATTTTGTTTTTTATACATATGCATTTTACCTTTTGTTTTTTTAAATCTATGGACATTTTGAATAACATAACAATAAATTATAAGTATTATAATTAGTGGTATAATCATTATTATTTTATTATTTTTTTTTATCTATGTGTACCTAAAGACTTTTTGTTGTTAATGTAATAACTATTACTGCTATTTCATTTATTATAATATGTAATTTTTTATTATTATTATTATTATTATTAATTTTTAAGAATACTTAGTGAATAGTAAAATAAAATAGAAGTAGGTAATGTGTAAATAATAGTTACCTACCTACTTAGTAGTTAAAAATTAATATTTAAGACTATTAAATTATAGTCCTTAACCTATAATATTATGATATAATTGATAAAATATTATTGAATAAATCTATCAGAGTGAATATTCAAATGTGTATGTTATTTGAGTGTGATGCTCACAATTATGTAATAATTAATAATATTTAAAAAAAAAATAAGGTTTAGTCATACTTCGGTAACATTGGTTTCCAATACAATCCCCATAACCGCCAATAAGATTATAATTTTAAATTTTAAGAAATGTCATATACATTAATGTTATTACTATACCTGCAACATCAGAATAGTATTCTTATCGTCTCAGAAATATGCAGTGTCGTGTAGTAACGAAACGATAATGTAGCTACGTTACTTGATTTGCAACGTGTTACATTATTTTATTAGATATATTACATAGTGAAAAACTACTGTAATATTATTCGTTATCGTTTTAAATTATTTCGAGTAATAGGTACCATTTAAAAATGTCAAATTAAAAATAAAATGTTGAAAACAATTATTAATGTCTATACTGGTATTGGATATTGACAATATTATATCTACCATAAATATCGATAAAATTTAATTAATTAATTAAATAAAAATCTATATACACATAATACATACTATTTATGTATTTATATACATAATCTAAAGTATCGAAGCAAGTTTGATACACATTTTATGATAATTATTTTAAAATTATTATGACTAGACAAGTATAGTCAACAATTTGGACCCATCATAATATTAATATAAACCATAAACAAAAATAATTAAATAATATTGCCAATTTAATTCCTGTTATAGCGCAAGTAATATATCGTACTCTTACAGTACACGATTTAAACAAAAATAGTTTCTTGAACTTTTTAGTGGCTCAATAATACAAAAAAAAAATAAAAATCAGTATCATATTAAAGAATATGTGTGTTGTGACTTGCTACGTATACAATTTTCATTAGAAACATCTATATAATGAAAGATGAAGAAGGTAAACAGTTAAAAGATATCAGTATTTATAATACTATTTTATCGTGCCGATTGTCTTCACCGTGATTATTTGACTCATATCATTATGATAACGAATCACAGCATCTTTTTCGTAGTTATAGTATTTTTTATATAAACCTTATACTACATATCAACTAAATTACTACAATTGTAAAGTAGTCAGGTATAATAATTTATGTGATAACGACACTATAATATCTAGGCTTTATCTCTAAAAATGGTACAAAGTATTGATTTTTTTTTTTTTTGTCTTTTAATGTTATAATATATAAAGTTGAGAACAAATAAACAAAAAAGACTTAAATATTTTTTTCTCAACATTTTAAACATGGTCTTAAAAATGTTTTCGACATTTTATTTTCAACAACAAAACAACTATGATAATACAACTATTAACTATAATGAGCATAATATAAAATAATAGGTATTGGATTATAGTAATAGTTTAGTTTTCAAAAAGTACGTTGTTAAAATATCTTACAATAAATGTTTAACAGTGATACAACTTAAAAAAGATAGTAAATAATCTCACAATCTCAAATAATCCGATTGAAGATTGAGAATTTTATATCATAACGTATTATATACAATATTATATTGTAATAACTATGTATACGTGACATGTAATGGCAATTTTGACAAGCTTATATATTTTTCCCAATCAAGATGTCATTTTAGACATTTCTGTATAAATTTTCTGAAAAAAAAAAAAAATATGAAAAAGCGTGTTAAAATATAAGAAAGATAAAATCAAGACGTGATGCCAAGACCGGGACTGTAACACTTAACACTCATAACAATCCACCCAAGACCAATATTATATTATGTTATAATACAAATAGTTTTTTTTTTGAATCTCTGAATATTGTTTACTAAAAAATTAAAAGATATTATGTATTTTTATACGTGTTTTATGTGATTTATTCAATTTTGTAGCTGGTTTTCATTTTAAAAAAGAACACAAACATTTGTTAATACGTATAAAGAATTAACTAAATAAAAATGCTATAATAACAATAATCGTTGTCGTAGATATTAAATCGGAAATTTGTATGATTTAAAATTATATTTTAAAACAAATCATAGAAATTGAATAAGTACTTATAAGTTTTCAAATAATTTTTTTTATGTTAACTTTTTTTTGAAACTTTTACTTACTAATAAACGTTCTGAGTATTCATATGTTTGATAATTTTTATTCCGATTTTTAAATACGTTTAAATAAAGCTATCACCCAAAAACCAAATATATAATTAGGATAAATAACACACACACTATAAAATACCAATTAAATAATGCATAAATAAATATACTGTTTGAACTTTTATGCGATATCAAGCTAATAATAATATAAAGCGTGTACGAGTGTTTGTTTAAATCAAAGTAGTATCAGATATTACTCACTCAATTTTCTTTTCTAATTCCTTATCTCGACAAATGTATTGGTGGCCAAACTTGTACTGGGCGTCATATATGACTAGTTCAGTCAGTTCACTATTCCGAGTAGTTGTGATGTAATTATACAACTGTAGAAATAACAAAAAAAAATATATATATATAATGTACCTGTGTACCTATTTAATAATTAAACATTAATTTTACTTGGGTAACATAAAAATGTTATGCGGTTTAAGTTAAAATGTGACATTTTTAATTATTTTAATAATATTTATAATAATAATTATTAATTTCGAAGCATGCAATTTTTGTAATTTTAATTTTTTTGCAATTATTTTAAGAATAATAAAATTATATGATATATGTTACATAATATATATCATACATACACATTTAAACATTTTATATATTACAGATATGTAATACACAACGTTTTACTATTATGCATTTTTAAAAGTTTGAATAAATTAATATTTATACTAATTATACTATGGGTAGGTACTATTTTTATAACTGGAAATTTAATTTTGTTTACTTATTAAGTTGTTTTATGCGACTTTAAATTAAATACGCTAATATTAAAATGTATACATAATTACATAATAGTATTTCGATTAATAAGAATATGACTGCAGACATAATTAAGAATACCTCAGACATTATTGATATACTTATTGTTTAACATTTATAACATTTATCAGTGCAGATATTTAAGTATTTCGATATTATCCATGTGTGAAGTAATGGAAGAGAATGTAATTTAATAATTTATTAAGTTATAATAATACGGCGTATTGGATAGGCGATTTAGGTACATTGTCGAAAAGAATCCATTTTTAGATTCATTATTTCATAATAAATTATTATAATATTACATACAATTTAACTTTATGGAAAATAAATTATTATTTTTATATTGAAAATTATAAGCTTAGAACACAAATCATATTCACAGAGTTCATTAACCAATCAAGATCAAAGAAAAAAATACAGAAGGTACAATCATTCAGATCAGAATGGTTAAACATTTTTTTTTGTCCAAGGATCAATTTATTATCAAAATAAATATGGCAGGTCAAAAAGAAAAAGAAAACAATTAATTAATGAAAATTCATCAGAAATTATAATTTGACTTATTAGTCCACGCTCACGATTGTGTGGTGTATACTACTGTTTAATATTTATTATTGTATTATCTATTTGGTGTTGGCGAATGTATTCTGTATGTCTCTTACGAAAACTTTTAAATTATGAAATATTTAATATAATTTTATATACTTAAAATAATAATATAATAATACTGCGTACGTGGATTGAATGAAACTATTTAGATTATTACTAGAGTACCTAGTTTAAAGGTAATATTTATGCAAATATCGATAAATCTACAAAAAAATAAACAACTTCATGAAACTGCTAACTAAATATTTGATAAGAAAAAAAAACATATTGTGTACAGAAATAATTTCTAATCAAATTCGCCTACTTAAAAACTCGATCATTTAAAAAAAAAATAGCTTATCTGAAATAATAAATCTAATTCTTTAAATAAATCATTAGAATAGATAGGTGGTATTTTGAAAGAAAAAATTATTGATCAATATCGTATTGAAAGTGAAATTTGAATAAATAAAACGTATGTAGGTCTTTTAAAAGATGCAGAGAGTATATTCCTTAGAAAATTGATGGAATAAAAATGATGATTGGTAGTTGACTAATATTAAAGTGAAATTGTTTTGAGATGTTTCATGAACTCTTCGATTGAACGATTGGTTCCAATAAAATTTTGAAATTCAAATAAAAGAATATATTGCAATGCGAAACATAATTTCTACTATGTTCCATAGTAGCAATAGAAAATATATGCAAGTATTGAAATTTAAATATAGACGTATATGATATTTGCATGTATGATTCAAGCGATTAAGAGAAATAGTTGTATTTGGTTTCTTATTATAAGATAATATACCCGCCTAAAAAAATTAAAAAAAAAAATCAAACCAATAAATAATACAGTATAATACATAAAACTAAAATTTTAAAGAACAAGTATTTTAATTAAGCCAAACAAAAAATGGAATAACAAAATACATTTAAGAATAAAAAATCAAATTAGAAAATAGGACTGAAAAAGCTCGAAGACATAATACATAGAAAATATAAATAGAAAAAAGATAAATCAATTAAAAGAGTATAATATACATAATATAAAAATATAAAAGTAAATCCATATTTTTTAACTATATACTAATAAAAAAACGATAGAATTGCTACGAAGACAGACCACGTAGTTATGACAGGAATAGAGACCATTATTTTAAGGAACGTGAATATATTGAGATAAAAGTCCCGCATTGCTATAGAGATAAAAGTTATGACAGAAGTTACAGGAACCGGACTCGACACATGGAAATTATTTTGCTAGACTTTTAATATGATGAAATACGAATTAAAATTAATATAATAGGAAAACTATATACCACTCATATTATAAGTTTAAAAAATAATAATGATTGTTATAAATCTAAAAGGTATTATGGTAAAAATTATTGTAGCATGGAAAATAACACAAAAAATATACTATACAGTATACATATATTAGAAGAAAGGTTTGAAACAGAGAGCAGTAGAAGTAATTCAATGTGTGTTTCAGTCAGAATTATTAACTTTAACGAGTTTAACATGCCTATGCGAGTAAAAAATACTGTCATTTATCAGACCACGTGTATATAATAAATCTATAAACATGAATGTTCCTAGTAAGATTTAGTCAACGAAACTAGGCAACAAAATATTAAAAGTTCATTTTTTTCATAAATATGAGTAATACAAAATATTTAAAAAAAAAAAAAAAATGGTAAATTAAATGATGCATAATTCATTGACATTATTATTATTATTATTCCATTATATATTATACATTTGTAAACAAACATTCTGCTTTCACAGAACAATTTTTTTTGAAAAAAAGCCACAAATATTTTAAGCTTCTTTTCCTAAAATTCTTAACTATACTCACACAAATATTGATTTATCATATTATAACCGTTTCATATCAAAATTAGTGACGGTGATGCAACAGCGATTTTATATTATCATACAAAATCTACACAAAAACAATAACCTCAAACTATTATTTTACTGTTTATGCATCAACATATATCGTCTGGCGGTATAAATTAACATATTAACATGTATTTTCCTGGATTCAGTAACTGATCGCATAATGCTGCAGATACCATTATAACACCATAATAATCAGTGGGTCGTTATCATTATTTAGAATTAAATCAAAAAGATAAAACTCAACAAGTTTAAAATAGCATGTATCTTAAGTCCAAACACGTCTAGAGTTATTTTGTTCCATGTTGTCGTACGTATTATAATTTTTATTCTTTATTGTCGACAAACTTTTTGATATCCTGTTGAGTATAACTTTTGTATTATTCTGACTATAAAAAATGTTCACATTTATTTAAATACATTTTATTAACGAGTGTGTGCACTTTATATTTATGTGACAATTCAAAAGTTTTTTAATTTGGTGTAGAAAAACAACACAAAATTAGTTAGTTAAATAGAAATTGTTTTCGTTAATCATATACGTTTCAGATTGAAAATTGTATGGTCCCATAAAATATTTCGTTGTATAGTTTCGTAATAGAAGATTGTTAAATAGAGGTTCCACTGAATCTAGTATTAAGGCTTTTATTATCTCTTGCGTAGTTCATGGTTTTAGATTTTTTAATTGCCAGCTATCTAATATTTTATTTTATTGAAAAGCAAAAAAAGTGGATACAATTTTATTTTTTATTCATAGGATATAATATTCAATGTCTAAATGTCATGTTGTTTTTAAGGAAATAGAAAAAGTAAAGCTAAAGAAAAATGTTTAACAATCAGTAACAGTTGATAATTAATTAGTAAATAAATCATATTTTGAAAAATTATAACTAATCTATATTCCTTTTTATCAGAAAATTTTTGAAATGATCTTTTCATATTTTAAATATTTTAATTGAAAAAAAAATATTTTTAAAATAAATCTGTGAGCGGAATCACGATAGTATATAAATGAACAAATTATTGTATAAATCCATAAAAATAGGTAATATAAATTATTTATATACTTACAAAATAAATTGTGTACAGAAAACTAGTAGAAAAGTAATCAAAAGACAAAAATAAAGTAAGTCATCATTATAAAAATCGAAAGTTCACGTATAAACTGAAATGAGTAGATCGATTAATTAAGCAGAAATATTTACTACTTGAGTCACAGATGGTGGACAATAATGCAATTCAGGTTTTTTTTAGAATTTGTTTAATATATATATATATATATTGTTATATATATATATATATATTCTATCTATCAGAGGGGAAAATCCATTATGAATACATAGAATGAAATTTTTTTACGTTAAAAAAAAATATGATGACCAAATATAAAATATTTTATTCATAAACAATATTTGTAACAATGAAGTAGAATGCTTCGAGCATACTATAACTGTTGAACAAGGGGTATGACATTAACATTTTTGCTGACCCTATTAAAGGGCAACATAAAAACTATGTCCGTCAATTATTAACAAGTATAAATATTTATTTACATCAAACCAATTGAACATTGGTAAATGTATAGCCATGTAAAAATAAATTAAATTCAGATCAATTAGTTTTTCAGGAGTGTAGTGTAATTTCTAAAGAACAGTTTAAAAAAAATTATTTTGATAATAATTAAAATCTCAACTTAATATAATAAATATTTTTGATTCTGAGCGGAGCGAGGAATGTATTGGTTTTACAATGATGTTTATTTCTTTTTTATTCTGTAAACACTTTTTCTCCCCCTAAACTTGCTCAAAAGTACAAGTGTAGCATATTTTCTGAAAGGTAATGTTCTTGAGCTAATACTTTAAATAGGTAATTTTTCGATTTTCGAAATGATACTCGAAATAAAAGCGGTTAAAGAAGAAAAAATGTACAACTTCATGATTATGTAATGTAAAATAATTACGGCTTTGCTTATCACCATAGAAACGAATAAAATTAAATAAAAAAGATCCGCTCGTATGCTCAAAATCGTTTTTTATCGAATGCAATCATATTGCATTCAAATTGAATACCTACAGTAAAATTACACTATCCTGTTCGATGGACCGAAGGGACGATGGACAAATATCCACCACCGAAATGCGCTGACCTACTTTTTTTTTTAAACTTAGAAAATTTGATCTTATTTTTTATTAAAAACTCCACTTAATGTTAATGATTGATGAATTATTGTTCTGCTAAAATAGTTAATTTTTATAAAAAAAAAAAAAAAAAATCACTGTAAAATGATTGTGAACATTATTTCTTTCATCCAAGTTAGATTTGTGAGTAAAGATATATTGTCAATTTTCAACAGCGTAACAAACAAAATCAGATAAATATTCAAACCTTAAAACGGATGCACTTATTCAATAATTTTATGTAGCCAATTATTTTTTAATCGTATTTTTATAATTTAACTAAAGATATTAAATATGATATTTGATGATAACGAGAAAAATAGTTTATATGGACTTGTTTAGTAAGAAAAATGAATACAAGGGTAGAAAATACTGTTTTTCATTTTCAGTTACTATGAACAATTTATTCAATGAGATAATCTTTATTAAATTTATTTTTTAGTTAAATGATATTTGTAGTTTTTGGAAATAATTATAGTGAACATTACTAAACATTCAGCAGATGTTTGAAAGATAGCTTAAAATTTAAAAAGCTTATAGTAAAAGTTCTGGCATCAATATAAAACATAAAGCAATTGCCAATTACTAAATTCTAAAAAAAAAAAATATATATAAGAAAAATATCGAAATTGCATATACATTGATTAAATAAATAGGGAAAGAAAATAAATAATCAATAATTATAATCATTACAAAAATATACATGGTCCATATTTTATTTTAAATCCATGTATCATAATTTAGATAAATAATTATCAAACATTGAAACATAATTATGTTTTTATACTTACATTTTCACTGAGTTGGTATGGTATTATTATATCGTCTTGTGCATGTAATATAAGCACTGGAACTTTTGCATTTTTTAAATTTTGTTCTGTGTCAAAAACAATTCCATTTGCAATGACTGGATCAATGATGAAAAAATCGAACCAAGGAAAATATCGAAGAACCTAATGGAAATATACAATTACTCATTAAAAATAAATGTAAGTTGTACCTCATATCATCAAACATTTTATGGATGCACAAATGGTTGTATATTATTTAGGTGAGTAAATTAAGCTAAACAAAATAATAATTAATTAATTTACATATATTTATATCACCTTAGTAGTTGAGTATTCTCTGATTGCTTCGCTAATTTTATTGAATGGCGCTTCTAAAATAAGTCCACTTGGATAGATGTTTTCCTTTTCCAATAACGAAAATGCATGTGCTCCAATTCTAAAATAATATCAAATACAGTTATTGAACAATTAGACCACTGAAAAATAAAAATTTATAATTCTCTAAGTAGATAAAGTAAATTATTTAATAAATTATTACGATCTTTAAGCATGTGATTAATATTGAGACGTATTGTATTGCTATACATATTATTACTAAATATAGAGTAAGTTATAAATCATTATATTCTATTATAACGATTAACTGTTTATCAGTTTTTATGTTTTGTAACATTTGATATTACTACGCATATTATTTACACGCTATATTCAATTATTATTTTATTGTACCTATACTAAAAATAGAATTAATTAGACGAAATACGAGTATAATAAAATTAATCTGAATATTTAATAATATAGTAATATTTATTATAAAAATTAAGTAATGTAAAGTTTAAATAAAATTGATTATCAACGATCAATATCTGTTTGGTATACTTTTCTCCTTTTTTTTTGATTCGTTTATGCACAACCTCAATTGTGCACACAAATCGTTAATACTTGAGTTGTCAGTTTATAGGTGAAATATTGTATACTGTGTGCAAACGATTATCAACGATACAAACTAACACCCATTTCTCATAAATATCAAAAATTGCTTTAAATAATATTAGTTTAAACGGATAAGTCAGGATTAAGGTTTGAATCCGATAAAATGAAAAAAAAATAGCAGTAATTATGCCAAAAATAGCGATGTAATGATATTAATTTAAAATGTATATATTACATTCGTTTTTTTTTTTTTTTTTTTTTTTAGTTTATAAAAACTTCTGATTTGAGTTTAAGGCGTATACTTTATAAACATATGCGACATATATATATATATATATTTTTTTTTTTTAAATAAATAATAAATAAACACATTAAAATAATTTAATAAAACCCATTATGTTTGCAATATTTTTTTATTCAATTCTACTAATTTTCACAAAATAATTTATGAAACTCAAATAATAACGTGCGACTTAGAATTTGTGTTCTGAATACAGGATTGGTCAGATTTTAAAATTGCAGATTTTAAGAGTAGGTTTTATCGATTATTACTTAATATAAAAATATTTATTAAATATTTTGTTTTAAAACAATTCACCGTTAAGTAAACATTAAACAATGAGTGAACAATGGTATTTTGTGATAAGCTTACAAAAAGAAAAAAAAAATTAAATAAAAAAAAAACGAAAATAGAAAAGGATTTGCCTGTATGCTTTTGAAAATGATCACTGTGCAGTGGAAAAATTACAAGTAATATCAGAAGAGTGTTAAAAAGAGATTGAGTAATATTTTAGAAAATAATTTAAAAAAAAATATATGTACTTAATAATTATAACTTATTAATAATTAAAACGCATGCTGTCATGTTGTTGATGAGCTGTTCCATGTAAATAAGGTGACTTATGAATATTTCAAACATTTCTATAGCTTAAAAATGTGTACGTGGAAAAAAATACATAGTAAAGTTGTCGAGCCAAATCTTTCACATTTTACTCAGCATTAAAAACGTGACGTTATAGGAAATAAAAATAAGAATTAATTGTGTTGCAACTAATAATTCAATAGTTATTAAAAATAACAAGCATAATATAAAAGTCAAATGAAATGTACATCAAAATATGGAAAATTATAAATATTATTCAGCGTGAAATAATTCAGTATGAGTTCTATTTTACCATACCCTCGTTAGTATATTATTATATTCTGAGTAATATGGTTTTAAAATAGGTACTAGTCTGAGTAATTATGCAAGTGATCTGTACACAAGGTATTCAATATTACAGTTTATGAATGTATTGACATATTATTGTTATAGTACAGTTATTCATAAAATATTCAGTTCATTAAAATTTATTGCGAATTTGCAAATATAATCTAAATATTGTTAATTTTGAAAATAGCAAATACTATAGTAGTATGACAATTGTTAGTTATTAATGCAAAATGTATATGAAATAATATTGTATACAGTTTAAAATAATTAATTTTATAGAAATAAATAAAAATTAAAACATTTTCAACTCGTAGCAATGATTTGTATTATTAGTCTAAAATTTTAATATACAAAATTTTTTAATTATCTACAGTAATCAGTAATTTAACAAAAATCATTTATTTTTTATTTTTATTTTTTATTATATTTTAATATCCAACAACAATTAAGTTAAAACTTGAAACTCTAAACAAAAATGAATTTGACTACATAATATTCCAATTTTTTACTTGTTATTTTTTTTTTTTTTTTTTGTTCCAGTAAGATTATATTATGAAGAATTTGTTTTAAATTTAAAATGTTTTTGATTTTTTTACTAAAAAATAATTTAACAATATTTAAAAATGTAAAAACTATGACAGTATTAATATTTTCGAATATTTTTTAAGCCCTTTTACAATTTATGGAGAACCTTGTAATATTTTGTTAAACTTATTGACTTCTAAATAAAATGAAATGTTATATTCATCGATTTTAAAATTACTCCGCTGTGTAGTAAGAATGTACCTCTTTATTAATTATTCCACTGTTATGTATACGTATATTATGTAAAATTGTAAATCAATAATAAATCATTTAATATAAAAAATTGTATTGACCAAAGACCATCTACAGTAAGTTCATTTTTTTTCTTTCAATAACTTATTTATATTTTAAAATTTCTTCACATGTAAAAAATTAATGAATATATGTTTTGAAATTAACTCGTAAATAATATTTTCGAATTTTTCTAATAAAATTTCTATAATCCTAATTATTGGCTTAAAAATCTTAACTTTATTCATATTATCGGAACTTTAAATTTCTATAAGATATATAATAAAGTAAAGTAAAGTATAAAATAAATATTTAAATAAAATAAAGTTACGTGTCAATACATAGCGAAATCTACCTTATATTTATTTCATTATATATTAATATAATATCTTCTCATTTTTTATTTAGTTTTGATTTTACATAATTAATATAAAGCACATTACCCAGTGCCAAGAGAGTGTCCCCAACCAAAGATTGGTATTCCTTTTGCGCGTTTGTGAACCCATTTATATGTTTCCATTACGTCCGATACTAAGCCGGTCTCGTCGAGTTCCGCATCTGTAGAATCGGCATAACCTGAAACAAGCCGATTTTCATAAAAATAAGTATATATTATTTTATCGAAATAAGAGAAAAGTTGAACTGTACTTCTGTAGTCTACAGCTATCACATGGCAGTTAATATCTCGGAGTTTTCGATACAATTTCATCCGTAGATTATTCGCGCGGGCACCAGAGTTGCCATGCATGTATATAATAATTGGTTCCCCGTGACTCAAAAGTTCTTCGTAACTAGGTTCGTTTTTTCCGTATTTTACAATCAAGTTACGAGGTAATATGTGCCTGTAATTGTATTAGTAAAGTATTGATACGAGTAGGAATGATTAGAAGTGACTTCATTAAATAAAAATAATTTATCATTTTAATATGCCAAATTATTTGAAATATGATTTAAAATATTTTTATTTTTTTTTTTGGTTTTGAAAAGTATTATTAAAAACACACTATTTTCATTTTTTAAATTGTAAAAAATATTGTTTTGAAAAAATAAACAACTTATAAAAAAAAAATGTCAAGAGCTTATATTAAATACAATGTACTATTCATTTAATAATTTAATATGGCTTTAGGATTATTGTAATATGATCACATAAAAATCTGCTAATATAATTTAATTCAAATCATAATTTATTATGTTTGGTAATTATGTTGACCGGTCAAAATACCTTCGGAAAAATATCTTTGGTCAAAGTACATAATATATCCGAAAATATATTTCCATTACATTATATTTGCTACAGAATATAATATTATCTCCTACACAAAATATCTAAAAAAATATTAGGAGTTGAGGATTGGCATCATGCATTTAACGGTGCACTTAAAACTAAGGAATATAATAACATTTAAAAAAAAAAAAGAATCGTCGTTATTGGAAGTATAGTATAAATACATAAAAAAAATAAAACATATTATTTATTTAATAATATATCATAATTATAATTAATTTACTTATTTGTAGATTAAAATAGAACAATTTTTGTTAGGTGAAAGCAATCCAAAATGAAAAAAAAAATATGATGTCTGTAATGAATGATTATTAGCATTATAGATAAACAGTTCTACGATAAAAACGCCTTGAACTTTGAAGTATTTAAGATCAATGCATACATTATACAATTTTAACTATTAATTTTTATTTTTTTTATTTTTATAAACGGAATTTATGTATAATTAATAACCTACTTTAAAATAACCGTAATGCTGTCTAATAAATGATTTAATTTCATAATTTATTGTAGTTATTAAAATAACTGCTTACCATACTCCTAACGTTATATTGTCTTTTGTATCAATGTAAAAATTTCTAGTTCCGTCCATTCCATAAACTTCCGGATAACTGTAATTTTGTACATCAGGCATAAAGTCTAAAATAAAATGAAAAAGCATGTAGCAATAATATGCTCGCGATGAATATTGTAAAGCTATATAATTGACTCGTAGTAATTTAGCAAAGAATATTTATGTAAGCATGTGACTACGTATAATTTATACACTTTACTGTAACATAATACGAGGCCACAATAGCTAGTATGTTGCACGATGTATGTTTGTTGTAAATTAATAATGAAAATCATCGTGTATTGTGTTAATTGAAAGCACCAAATAGCATGACCATCGCGTAATGTTGATTTTTATTGTTTATATAATTATATTACAATAGTAGGTATTGGAAAATATATTTTTGACGCAACAACCGATTATATCACAAATTTTTTTTCGAAAATTTAAGTAATTTATCAATTTATTTTAACTTAATCGATCGCATTAACAAACAACCTGGTTTCACATTTACCCAAATTAATACTTCATTGATTCAATGAAACATCTTATTGTTTTCTTAGATCCCAAAAATTAAATTGGTCAGTTGGTTCTTTTATTACAAATGTATTTGTATTTTTAAAAAAAAAAAAAAAAAATGAAATATACACATACCGTATTCAGTACCTTCAATTGACAAGCGTCTTAAAATTATTATGATATGATCAATGCAGTTTAATAATAATTAATATACAATATTATAATTACCATGATTCAGGAATATCATACTCTTTTGAATGGAAGGTGAATATCGCCAAATAGCAGGCACGAGTAAGAAAATGATGACGAACGCGATACTAAAGAAGCCCACTGTCGTATAGCACGCCCTTGAACATAATACGGTACACATTAATTATTATTTGCCATTTTACATAAATATTTAATTAAAATCGTTATCAATATCAATTATACGAATTATATTTTACAAACAAAATGTTCACTTTCTACAGATAATTATTTTACCTAACGATAAATAATTATGTGTGCAGACTGCAGGGTGATCATTATCCTACAATGCTGTTTTTAAGCGGTGGACATTAATAGAGTTTTTGTGATTCCCATAATTTATTTAATTTTGAAATAATTATTTGAAAATTTCACGATGACAATAAACTAATGATAGTTTAAGACGTAATTATTTTCCAAATTGGTTTGGTACATAATATAAAATAGTATACACACAAGACACAACTATAGAGTATTGAAGTATATATTTTTTTTTTTTTCATAACGTCATGTATTATGTCAAAATTGTATGGAAAATTGTTTTTTCATAAAATTTAGAAAAATAGAATCGCCCATGAAAATACTAAAAAATTTTGGCTTCAATATTAATTATATTGCGGAAGTAGTGAAAGTAGGTATTATTATTTTTTAAATAAATGAATAACACCTTAACAATTAAAAACCGTCATTACAGTATACAACAGATTATGACATAAGTTATAAAAACAAAATAAAATTTGTATGAAATGACTACTACGTATTAACAATCATTTTTGAAAATGGTGTGTTGTAACTTTTAATAATGTATTAAGTATAAAAATATGTATGTGATAAAATCACCGAAGAGATGCAACCCATACAAAATAATTATCTATGCATTTCTTTATTTTTAATCAATAGGTTTAAAACTTGTACACATAATATTTTACGCGAATTAAAACAATAGTATAGTTGACAGTTTATCATGCGTTTTTATTGTGTTGATTTTATCTAATTACTTACTTTCTCTTATTGCAGTTAATACACATCTTTGGTTCTTTGTCTAAATAAAAAAAAAATATACATATATATTATTATATTACATAATAAACAGTGCATATTATAGTGTTATTTTTATTTTCATTTAATATCGTCCACGACGTCGTTCATCGGATAAATTTATACTTCTTGAAAACGTTAAAATAATGGTTTGTTTAATTTTAGTTAATTTTTTCCCAACAGCAATAATCCATATTTTAATTTGGTTATGTTTCGTGGTACAAATTTACTTTTTAAAAATAATAGGTATAGCAACTATTACAATAATAACATAACCCCATCGGTCACGAGAAAATTGATAATTATAAATTAAAAAAAACCGCTTAATTTTTATATTTTAATATTATATTAATCAATATAATATTAAACTATTAAAGTATAGTTTTAGTTTAGTATTTAGAAATTATATTGAACATTTTAAAGTATATACACATTGTAGTGTCTGATGTATTTTAGAATTTGACATGTGTGGAGATTATAATATATTATATTTAAATATATATTATTTTAAAATCTTTAGCAATATTGGTTACAAATCAAAGATGCACATTACCATGTTAGCAAACATATACCTATTGTATAATTTAAACAATGATATACTTTCGTTTTTAACTGTTCTGTGTGTTACAGCGATATTCTGATATTAAAATTATTAGGTACAATACCTATAACTAATAACAATCGTTGAATAACTGAATACATAAATAAATTATAAAATGAGTACTAATGATTATTTTTGAATTCCATAGGTATTAGTGTAATTAATGACTTTGTAATTAAAATCAAGGAAAGTAACTTATTTAATTTCTGTTTTTAGTATTTTAAAATAGCTTTTGTTTTCTATAGGGTATATTAAATAATATCTAAAACAGCCACTAGATAGCAGCATATAATACGATTTGTATAGAAATGTAGTGTTCAGTAAATGGTTAGGTAGTGTATGGCCAAAAAAAAATAACTAATGAAATGACAAAATGATAAATATGTTTGTAAAAACTTATAACAAGACTGATAAAATTTATTATTGTATAGATACAGATATTTTATCAATATATTAGTGTTAGAAAAATAAAAATAAATTTTCCCGTTATGAATACTTGTCCTGAACGTGTCCTGAATGAAAATTTAAAATAGATAATATTATTAATATATAATAAATAATAATTCTATAATATATTAACATAGAGTGACTAGTAAATTTATAAAAAAAGAAATAGGAGCACACAAGTTTGGCGTAATTATATAAAAAAAAAAAAATACCTAACTTTTGACATTTTTAAAGATGTTTGTTTGAAATAATGTTTTCCTGTTAATTAAGGCGAGTCGTTAGATCGTGAGGATTCATAATTACACTGTGCAATACACCATTATGAGATGTCTCATTCTCATTACTCGCAATATTGTTCGTCGGAACATTGTTATGCAAAACCTGTTGTTTAAAATTATCAACTCTGGTTGCAATTATTCAATATTTAACGGTAATTTTTTTTTTTTTGTATTCGTTTTGTGTAAACGTTTTTTTTTTTTTTTTTTTTTTATTTTAACTCATATATAATAGCATGGACACTATTGGATTAAAACGAGACTGTTTCAGAGAAACAGCAGAGGACAAAGACCTAACCCCCGTTTGAAGTTTGTCGGCACACAAAGTTCAAAAACGGGACACTACAATCCCTTTTTTAACGGTACGTTAAATCAAGCTATGCTAAAAATAAAATTCCAAGTGTGTTAAAACATTTTAAAATATTGTAATAATTTTAATATTTTAATTTTTCTTCGATTTATAAAAATATATTTAAATCACATATTTTACTATGATTTCATTAATATTATGTTTCACCATTATTATGTATGTAAACATATTTAATTATTGTAATGATTTAAGTTATAATTATTTAGTTATCTACCTACCTAATCCATAAAATAAATTGTATTGGAAATGTCTACCGAAAAAAAAAAGAAGTACCGATGATTACTGTAAATTTTAATGATTTTATTCAAAATTACTAAAAAAGTATAAATTTACATCTAGTATTAGTGTTGGGTAAGTTACTTCTAATAAGCAATTATGTTATTATATTCGTTTCTTATAGATTTAAGTAACAAAATTACTTTAGTTTTCAATCTAAAAAGTAAACTATGTTACTTTTTGTTAGAAAAAAAATAGTCAATATGCACTTAACAATATTAATTAAGCCTATAACTATCTATTGTATTATTTATTTCCTACTCTATTATCTATTTCACTGTAACTACTTTATTATTTAACACTATATTAGGTTAGTCTTACATTATTTAATATAATAAAATATTATTAATTTATTTCTATTCATTATTCAAAAATAGTACTAAATACTAATTAATATTATTATTTTTTTTCAATAGACAATAATAATCATTGTACTTATAGGTAAGTAGGTCTACACGAGCTAATTATTGAAAACGCTACTCTGTGTATTTAAAGAAACGATAATTTGGTAAATAATTAAAGTATTTTACTTTTATCATAATTTACGGCACTAGCTAATATTTCACAGTCATGGAAAACTATACTGTGAAAAATTAAAAATAACATACATATTATATTTTATATTTGTTTTTGCGCATGCCCAATAATCACATTATAAATATATTATTATTTTTTTTTTAATTATTTAAATTATTTTTATTTATTGAATTGTAACTTTAAACTGGAACTCGTTGTATTATAGGAAATTTTTCAAATGCGATTTCCAATGCATTTTCGTTAGGTACTTGGAAACAGTTCTAATAAAATCACCACCCAACTCTAACTGTTCATAATATTTTATTGTAAAATCTTAAAGAAACTTGGTTAAATTATTTTTCATTTATTTATTTATTCTATTATAACATAAAAAACTCTTATAAAAATAAAAATTTTGTCATTTTTTTCTTTAATAGAATAATCCTAGCATTTGAACCATTAGCTGATAAGGTTTTGCTTACATTATACTCGTATACAACAATAAATTATGATATAATAATACGTAGTAAACATATTAACTTTTGTTTTTCAATTAATGATCTATACTTATTTATAAGAGGGTTTAAAGTACACTTAATATATAATTATTACCATTGAAATTTACAATACGGACATATCAGATTTAAGAGATCAAATTTAAAAGACATCTCTTCATTACACATTCACAACAATTAGTTTGTTTGATTGTTATTGCTTTTAGAATTTTAAATTTGTATTAATATTCCTTTATTTTTGGTACATATTTACCTATACATTTTTTTTAAATAATGTGTTAAGTTTTAATATTTAAAATTAAGAAATAAAATATAATTTAAATTTTCTTAAGATTCAAGCAAATAATATTTTCTTGATATACAATCTAAAATCGTTTTATCAGTTGGGTATATGTTTCTTATCGTTGACTTATTCATGTAAATTAGCAATTCTAATATATTAAAATAGTCAATGAATATTGATTGCCCTTAGGAACCTATATTTGAATAAACTACAGGTATAAATGTATTGTTTAGATTACATTAATATTACGATGTTAAAATAAATCAAACATTTGCAATTAATACAGAAAAAAATACATAAGTAAGTACTTACTCCAATAATTTCAACTAAATTATAATAATTATTAATTTAATAGATATATTAAATATAAAAAACATCAACAAACACGTGTTTTTGAATTATTGATTTATTGAATTATTGTTACATAAAAAAGTGTGTACCGCTCTATCTAATGAATAATAATATATCATTGTATAAATCATTGTATAAAACATAATAAATCTCATTCTGAGCGGAGACCTATTCCTGCTACTAGTTATTATTAAGATCGAAACCTCTTTTTGATATTGCTATTAATATAATATACTGTTAGTATTACGGTAGGTTGATTTAGTTTTTCTAAAAAAAAACATAGCATTTATTATATTATCAATATTATTTAATAATAATAAATATAATTGACACAATATAGTATTATTATTATTATTTTATAAGTCAATATACCATTTTTAGACATACAGTGTGAATAACTCCACGGTATAAATATATAATACCTAAAATTAATTTTTATATTTTGAAAATACCATTATGTAAAGTTAAATGTGTAATGATACGTATACGCTAAGTCCATTGAATAATGTTTCTAAATTGTAAAAAAATAATGAACATCGTTCTTTATCGTTTTAACATGCAATTTTGTCCGAAATTATTAATCTTCAAATGTTCATAAAAAATAATGTTATAATTTTATTATAGTCTTATTACGAACTACTTAGGAAGAAAATTGAATACAAAATTCAAATTGAAGATTTTATAAATGTTTCATAAAATACTGAAAATACACTTCACTCCACGAGAGAATTCAGATCGATCGACTCGTCTTTCATTGAGCATTTGCATACAAAGCGATCGCAGCATGGTGAGGGAGTCGTATGCTTTGTATGTTATTTAGATGAGCGACTTAATACATGTTCTCTCGTGACACGGAACATAGTTATCAAATTTCGTGATTTCTCAAACATTGTAATATCAAATTCATATAAAAATAAGTAGTGACTACGTATTTTCAATATTTATTTTACAAATGAAGTGCATGTATGTTGTATTCAATTTTAATGACATTTTATGGCAAATATGTTTCTTATCAAAATGTATTTAAAATTAAAAATGTCAACTGTCAATTAATAGCTCAAAAATATTAATAAGTACTAGTAGTACCATAAAAACATACCAAGTATACAAATGTAGTATAAATACTTAGTGAAAATTCAAATTTTTACGGTTATTCGTTTTTGAATTATAAAAAAATAAAGAAATCAAAATAGTTTGTTAAAAACTGGTTAAGCGTTAAAATTCCCGTTTATTTTTCTTTTTGTTTTTTTTTTTTTTTCATTTATTTAGAAAAGTACTGCGATTTTTTTTTAACCTTTGATATTTTTGGAAATCTTATGAAAATACTATTTTTTCAGGGTATATTAAATGTTAAATTTATACTGAACATGAAGCAAATCAGAAATTGTAACGTAGTTTGTAAAGTTTTAAATTAAATAAAAAAAACCAATTGCCATTTGATTATTATCAATATTGTAATATATATTTATACTTGTAATATTTCTTTGCGATTTAGTATGCATTGACCGGCTTTTATTACGTGTTATTTTAAATTTATAGTCAAGAACTATAGTATTAAAATATTACGAAGCTATTGTTACTGCATTAGGTCTGTATTTCAACATTTTAAATTCATACATAAATTGATGTTCATTATATTTCATTACTATTTTACAAAATTGATATGGGTATCTACTTATTGAAATATATTTAGTATATATGAACTAAACTATCGATATTATATTGGTTTAACTTTGAAGTTTTGCTTATTATATTTGTGATCATATTGTACAATATAAGATTAACTATAAAAATTAAAATAAATAAATAATATCATACAAAAAATAAAAGTTGTATTTAATAATTATTGCATACAATTATTATACTAAATCAAAATAAGGCAAGCAACCACTGTAATATTTATATTTACCAGACAGTTACAATATTATTTAGTCAAGAAAATGTACCATTTTGTAAACATTGCCCATCAAAATCGGACAGTACTTAGGTACCGAAATTTCCGATATTCTACTCTGTTCAAAACCCGATAATATATAGGTATACCTACTTTCAAAGTTCGGCCGATTTCAGTTTACGTAAAAGTTGAAGCGTCAAAATGAAAATAAAAATGAAATACTCACGTGGTTTACTCATCGTGACGATTACTCGATTTTGACGGGATTTATTGAAATATCGATTGATTTATATTGAAATATTCAATATTATAACGTTAGTTACATCAGAAATTGATTAGAATACGTGTCACGACAGTATGGTGTTCATACCGTACTGACGCGTGTTCCTTCACGCTACACAGCCTACAGTCTAATCATGTGGCAATAGAAAACTGGTTACGTCCCGACAGTCGACGCTTGTTGAGACCTAAACAAAACGCATAGGTAGTATTTTTCAGGTGGGTGGTGGGCCCATCAAAAAATACCAAAGTGACCACGTTAGGGAACGAAAACATTGTTCAGGCGAACACGCGTACAATTATTATTGTAAATAATATACGATTGGTCATGAATGACAATAGACATGGTACCTAACGATAATAATATGACGTGTGACTGAACATATTATTATATTTTTTTTTTTGACGAATTATTATTTTTTTTTCATGTGATTTAATTAGGAGTTGACACATTAAAATAATGTGCTACAAGGTGATGCGGAAGTTATTTCCGTGCAACATATACCTATACGTCTACCGTTCTGCGGTTCTCCATTCGATATTGCGATTTTCAACGTATGATGTAAGTTTACTATTATACACGCAAAGCATAAATTATCCACTAACGGTTTGCCAATGTTGTTAGAAAAACGATTATACCTCGTGCGGAATAAAGTATGGCGAAAACTACAAATAATAATAACAAAAAAAAAAAAAAAAAAAAAATACTGAAGTTTCAAAACAAAACACGCCAAATAGTTTTCATGTTAATAATGAATTATGTATGATTTCGTACAATGTTATTATTGTTTTATTATCGTGTAAAAAAATGTCTCCAAACTAATGAATATTTTATGTTCCATGATATGATATATGTCTATGTAAAAACATACAATTTCATAAAATATCATAGATTAAATGAAGTATTAATATATAATATATTACTAACAGTACTATTGTTACAGTGTTAGAAAATATCCTTGCATCATGTTTTTAGAAGATATTAAGTAAGTATACGACCTTATAAATGATTATTAGGTAGGTATCGATGTTGAATTCCTATTAATTATTTATTTTTATCAGACATAATTTAGTTGATGCGATAGAAATCCATTTTTTTTTTTTGTACAACGATGTGTTTTTAGATAATTTTTAATTTTTTTTAAGCATTATTATATTTTTGTTCTAAAAAAGTAATTGAGTATAATATTATTTATAAAATTAAAAAAGTTTTATTACTTTTAAATAAATGACACAATTTAATATGAAATTGATTACCATTTACTTATCTTTTAATAATAACCTAAGTATAGTATAGTCATAAAAGTTGTGATGACAAATATTAATTCAATATTTAAATTTATACTTTATAAACTTTTATAGTTGAAAAAATAATAATAATAATTTGAAAGACATAACATACATGTATGTATATATATATATTTAAATAACTATTATAAAGTTTATTTATTTTACAAGTGTACCTATATAAAATATACATGGAATTTAAGTTTTCATCAAAATTTTGATAATACTTAAAATTTAAAACGATGGATATTCATAATATTATATTAATTTATTTTAAACATGTACTGATTTCTAAATAACAAAACTCAATCAATATTTTTAATTAAAAAAAACTGCATAATAATGTATAATATAAAATTGGATTTCAAATTATACCTACGGTTTAATATAATAAATTAATTATTAAACATAGGTACGTAGTATATTAAAAAATTAGTATTTGTCGTTTAATTGAAGAAAAAAGTGAAATAATTATAAATCGATAAATTATGTTACTATATTCAAAACATTTGCCATAAACCTTGTGCATAGTAATAATGTATATTATAAATAAAACAAATTACTATTGACTTATTATCAGTTCGTTAACTATTAATTGATCGTCACAATATTTTATTTTACAAATAGTACGTTAACCGTTTTTAATATATATATACAATAGTTTTAATTATGTACCATTATTCTAATAAAAATTGTTGATATGTATTTGACTGCTGATAATGTTATATAAATGATTACTATAATTTATTACAATTAAAGTACTGTATTGTCTCAATTGAGCATTTATAATATGACAATTTTACATGTTAACTTAAACAATAATATGCAATATACTTTTGTTTATAGTTTAAATACGAAATTTCTGATTAATATTTATTGATTAGTAATCTCAAATTGAAATGATGTTATTACTAAGCAGTAAATTATAAATTTTATTCATAATTCAGTATTATTAAATGGTAATTTTGTGAGGTTATGAGTATTTATGTTATAACTTATAATTTGCAGCTATATAATATTATATATTTTAAAACTATTACCTAGGTACTTGAATTATATTATTTTTTTTCGTAGGTATTATTATCTAAAATGTAAAATAATAAACATAATGCTATAACTGAAAAAAATAAAATACATTTTTTAAATACTTTTACTTTTTACATCACATTGTAATATTAATATAATGTATTATAATTTTGTTAAGGTCAAAGACAAATTATTGAGTTGTGAATAGGTGTAAAATAAATCACGGATCTTCAACTAGTACCTATTCTAATCGGACTTCAGCGCATTCAAAATTAATGTTGGGATGGCATAACAATCTTAAGTATGATATAATATTATTACCTACCAGTTATATCTAAACTATAATACTACTTACTTAAAAATTCAAAGTAAACTTCTCCTTCGTCCTCCACCACCATTAAAACTACGTTGAGCGCAATATACGTTTACTCTGTTTACTCCAGGGCCACAAATTGTTTTTTTTTTTTAAATATATTCATAACGGGTTTTTGATAGAATTAACGTATCCAGACATAAAATATTCTTGTATAATAAATTATCTATTGATTTTATTATTTACCTATATTTATGAAGTGCATGCATCGAACCACTGTATATTATGTGTCTATATTAAATACACACACACGCCATAGAAAACCTCATTTAATGTTCTATCAACAATGTGCAATTTGAAATATGATTAATCATATTAATAATACATATATTATACAAATCAAATATTAAAAAAAAAAAAAATTCCTTTTAATATAACACAGACCTGAAGCATGCAAATACAAATAATCAATACTACTAAAATATTAACTATCTATACCTCAACGTAGATTCTGCATGAAAGGATACTGATATTAAATGATAAATGATTTTATGTGTATACTAAAAACATGATTTTAAGTAAGAGAAATGGTTCAATAAGAAACTTTAATGGTGGTTTTTATAGATCATTTCATTCTAAATTTATCCTTTTTAGGTTAAAAAGTCTTGAAAACTATTGGTGTGTAGACATAGAAGTACCTACTAACCGATAATGCACCGATACATTTAGGTATGCAACAAATAAAAGTTAATCAACTAAAATATCATTATATTATATTATAGTAACAATACAATATATACTTTAAATTACTCAAATAGAATTTTTTTTTTTACTCAATACTTTTTCTGAATATTTAAAGTATGTGCACTTTCTCACATACACATTATACACATTTTAAAATATATGCCAATGCCGGTAATACATTGAATGAAAATGTAGATTATCCCAGCCAATGTTATCGTTTATTGAAATCAATATTAATATTAAAAATATCTCACTCTAATCCTTTTTTTTCTAAATGCCACATAGAGGTTAGGAAATGATAGATAAATTAGTACAATTTTCGTTTTTATTTAATTAAATTCTACAAAAAAAAAAAAAAAACATGAGTAATATATTTATCATAGATGATGCATTGAATCTTTTATAGAATAATTATTTAATGTACCTACCTTTAATTGATGAATATATCAAATTCAGTTGTACCGAAATTTTGTTGTTAGGATATTTATTTTACAATTACCACACAAACACAATGTTACCAAGAGAACGATATAAAACAAATTAAGGTTCTAGAATAAAACACTCGAGTTACATACATTAGTGACCTAAAATTTGCCTAAAAGAACCGGATTGTATAATGCACATCATGTAAGTTGCTAACCATGAAATATAATGTATTTATACCTACTGATCATATACTACTGTTATAAAATACATATTAAAATAATAGTTAATTTTACAAGTATCTATAATTCTCATCAGACATTTTTGTTTTTACAATTCTTAAAGCGAATAAATCAATATTCACTTGTGAAATAATAAAAAGAGATTTTTTTTTTTTTATTCCAATCTTAATAGTTTTTTTCAAAAATAATAATATTAAAAAAAAAAATAATTAGTTTTTTATACGGGTAATGCAACAAAAATCGGTTTAAATTATTATATAAAAAATGACAATCATAATTAAAATCGTGACATATATATATTTTTTTTTACGATCGCATCATTTTATTTTTTTAATTATTATTATTAATATTAGTTTTGATAATAATTTAAATTTTTAAACGTGTAAATACAATTTCGTTACAAGAATAAATTAAATTATTTTATTTTTATTTTTTTTACCCTTAATAAGCGATGCTTTCAATTGTCACGCATGGTCTCGTAACCACTGAACTTATTTACATGATATTCGATTGAAACATTCCTTTTGAACATATAAAATACTATTTGATATTGTAAATCCGTTTCTTTGGTTAACCAAAATCCTGATAGTATTATTAGAGTTAAGTTATGTTTTTGAAGTATTTGCTTGTTCAAACTCGAATACAGTATAAATATGCCATACAAATCTAAAAATTCTAGATAGCAGCTTTTTAATATATAATGTGTATTAAGTATTATAATAACAAATGTCGTGATTTATAAATTTGCTTGTATAATATGTTAAATTATTTGTTTACTATCGTATAATATGATAAAATGATTTTTCTTTTTTTTTTTTACTCTTTCGTGTTTTATTATTCCATTGTGAATGGATTTTAGAGATTGTAAATGACGTTTTATTATAATTGTAAAAAATATCATTTTTTAAGTTGTTATTCCATTGTTTTTTTTCTTAATAACTCAAGGTAGGTAATATAAAATTAAAATTAGTTAACAAATATAAATTTTTCTCTGTTGCTTGAGACACTAAATTGGGATGTATTTAAGCGGTAATTCGTCTATGATTCTGATTTTTAGAGGTTGCAATAGTTAGGTTAGTAACGTAATTTATATTATGCTTCAGTTACTAAAAGAAAACTTGAGTATTGTATGAAAAAGCTTCAAATAAAAAAATGTTATCCATCCATAAGTGTCTATGTCATACATTTTAGTTATATTCTTATAATGAAAATAAATAAAATTTAATGTCGCTTTTAGTTGTAACGCATGAACTCGTGAACCATTGAACCGATTTACTTGACATTTGACATAGATATTTCTTTTGAACCCATAAAAGTTTTTGTGATATTTTTATTTATTTTTTATCCCTTCAGTCATTGTTGGTTTTATTTTTGGATTTAGTGATGAAAAAGTATAAAAATGTTTCTTTATTTATATAATAAGAAAAAAAATTGTACATTACCCTAGCTTTATTATATTTAAATTCTAAAACAAATATGATAAAAATAGAATAATGATAACAACCTTACATATTCAACAATTTACCAAAATATTTTAATTATTTTAATAATCTTTTACTGATTTTAAACTTGAAAGCTCTTTACACTCTAACGTTTTGTGAAAGTAACTTGGAAAATTCCTAACCTACGAATCAAGCTATTCAGTACCCTTGAAGCTACGTCAATTATGATCACTAGTTAAAAAAATATATAACGTGACATTTTGAACAATGAGTAGTTATTATTAACAAATGTGGAGTGAAGTTTTACGAAAAAAGGAGAAGTTTAACTCAATATTAAAGAAATCAAATACAACATATATGAAACGAATTAAAAAATCTCATTTCTTATTTTAATTTCAAGCAAATTTATACAGACGTATCCACACATGATAAAATCTTTGCAATTAATCAATAAGAAACTACTTATAAATATACGTTTCTCCGTGAAAAGAAGGATATTCTTATCAGAAACTATGATAGCTAAGAAGTAACTGTACATCAACCAATATTAACTTCTCAATTTTAATTTATATACTTATCCTAAATGTTAAATAGGCTAGGTTAATTGACCTAACCTAACCGATAAGAACAAACAAATAAACACACTAGGCAATAACTAATCCAAATCCACAAAAAATAATTAGTGCTAAATCTAGCCATTTTGACTAAAAACGTTACAATTAAATATTGTATTATCTATATTGCCCAATATACAAAGACAATTTTATATAACACCGAGCATTGTAGAAAACACCCAACACACATACATAATATATATATGCATTGTTACAAGTGGAGAACTTGTTTTTATTTTTATTTTTATCACTACACAGTTATTTATTTTTCTATTGTTTTTTGTTTCTTGAGTTCAGAACTCTAACAATATTATAAGTTAAGTTTAAATTGTGTTTTTTTTTATTTAGCATTTAATATATATTTGAATAAGAATAATTAAATGAAATGTTTACTTTTCTACAAAATATTTCAAAATTGTTTGTCGAATTGTTATTGTTACTAAACATTATAATTATCAACACCAACGTTTATAATTTTAAAATTGTATAAATTTATTAGGGATATAGATATTCAAATAACATAGTTTGACAAGATTGGTGTAGTGGTATTGAATAAATATAAATTTTACTTACCCAATAAACGCATTTTGATTTGGAAATATTTAAATCACACTTTAAAAACAATAAATGTATTTATGATAAAAAAAATCAGTAGTGTGGTAAATCAGTTACAACGAGTTATAATAAACAAAACAAGAACAAGACCATTATTAATAATCATATCTAAAATACCCAAAAATGAAAAGTTGTAAAAACACTCTAGATGAGGAATATAACTATGAAATACTTGTTTGATAATATGAAGACCAAAGAACCGTCCATAAAAAAACCTCATTATAAATTGTTATTAAAAAAGAAAGTCATCCACCTGAATAACAAAACATATTCTGATTAAAATTTTAAAACTAAACCAAATACGTCTTATACACCGTAGAAGTATTAAAAACATTCAAGAAGTCCGTCAACATCAAAAAAACACTTTAAAAAAAATATCGTAAAAATACTATTTAACTGTTCGCCAAAATAAGTGCAGTTATTTAGATTTTATTTAGTGTTGATAATAAACACAAAGAAAAATCAGATGCAGATAATAAAGGTAGTTGTTAAATGAGATTGATAAAATAATATATGAAGATAATAATAGCCTTATATTATTATAAGGATATATAGCTAGGATTTACGTAGACTTTAAGGGTAAAATCTTAAAAGTACGTAATAAAATGTATCAGAAAAAACATAATAACATTTCTTAAAATTGAAATAAAACATAAATATATAAGTAAAATATTTTAGCACTAGGAGTTATCAGAAAACTTTTTTCTTATATTTATAGTAATAATATTTATTTATCCATCTATTATATTATAATAATATGAAATACAACTTGTTATAAAAATAGGTAAAAGTTAGTTTAATAATAGTGTGTTACATCTGAAGATTATAATATTTGATACAATATACTATGTATAATAATGTTGTATGTATGTATTTATAATACTTATTTTAATTATTTATGTTTATTTAAATAGTATAAAAGACATACTTAGCAGACAGCATAGATAACACGCAAACACAGAACTTTTTATAATAATTCCATCTAAAATAATAATTATTATTTAATTATTCCAGATATTTGAAGTTATTTTTAACGATCAAAAAACACTACAGAAATTCTTTAAAAAATAGGTACACCAAAAATAAGTAAATATTCATTTTTAAATAAACCATCATATTTAAAATATACAGTATAGATATATTTTAATTCAATTGTAATTTAATATTTCAATAATTATTATATTTAAAAAATAAAAAAATAAAATAAAATAAGGAAAAAACAGTAAAAAAATAATATTTGAAAATGTCATCTTTTACTAACTATGAAAAAGTGATTGGAGAATGAATGCTATTAAGAGAACGTTATACCATATACGCTGTCTCGTTCTAAAGAGCGTAAAATATAGTACATTTTCATTCAACAGAATTAATTTTATGCTGTTAACTTTAATATTAGAGTCAATTTACCTATAATTATCAAACTTAAAGGTAATATTATTATTTGGCATTTGCCATATGATAAGCTTTTATTGATATTTTAAGTTTAAAGTGAGTTATATAGTTTCGTAAAAGCTTTAAAATACTTTTAACATACTAATACAGCATTAAATATATTTTTTTATGATATTTTTTAAATGCTTTGTTTCACTTTTATTTTACAATTTAAATGTTTATCTGTTATAATGTATAATTAATATCTATGCATTTATGAATCATAATTTTATTAATTTTTGAATTAGATTTATTATAAATAAATAAACTATAATGCATTTCATGGTAAAATATATTTGCATTTTATGACAAAGAATTAAAATATTATATATATATAATACTGTGAATATTTTTGTTGTCTATACATTAATTATATACACCTAAAAAATGCTTTTTGGATAAACGTATTTAGAATCAAATAAGTTTATTCTGGGGCAGTTATTTTGTGTATAATTAAACTGTCATTTGTAAAGAAAAAAGAAAAATGTATAAGTATATACTTTCTAAGTTTGTGACACATTTTACTTGTACAAATAACTTTTGTTTCAAATTTATTCTCATGTTATTATTCAACTTTAAAGAAATATAGCTTACGAGTACACGCAATTTGTTTTTTTTTTCCAAAGCTTAATTTTTGAAATTACAATATTTGTTTGGGAAGAAAAGACTGTGTTTTGATTAATGAATTTATCAAAATATTCATTAGAAATATGATATTTATTTATTAATAATTATTAGATAGCTACTTGGAAATTTATTTTTTTAATTATTTATTAAAAATAATAATTTCTTTGTTACTTTAAGTTGTTTTTGAAAATATACTTTATCAGTTCAGTATTTTTATTGTTTTCCTTAATTAATAAGATTGATTGCTAAAATACTGATGTTAAAATTAAGATTACATTTAATTCTAAAAAAAAGTTCTAAAATTCTAAGTGAACCATGTATTTATCGATTTTACAATGATTTATGTAATATAGTTATTTTTTTTTTGCAAAAACATTATAGTAAATAAGTGTCTATCCATTTTTAATTTTAGGGAGTAGTTTCTGGTTGAAAATTAAATCTTTGAATCAGCTATTATTAGTACATTGGGTTTTTTTTTTAAATAAAGATAAAGAAGAATGAGAAATTTTTCTCAAAACGAAATGACACGAATTTGATTTTTTTTTTGTTTTCTTGTAATTCAAAATAAAATCAAATAATTGTAAAAGCTTGAAATTTTCTCCAAATATTTATATCATCATTGTCTATATATAATATTTTCTTTTCTTTTATTATATCGTTTGAGATATTTATTTTAATGTATACATTTTTTTTTAGTTTTGTTTTTGATAATTAATATCTATAAATAAATTATTAGCTGGGTTAAATTTAATGAAAATATGTAGATTATTTTTTTTAATGTTTTTTATTTGTAGCATGGACCCATTCATATTTTTTTATGGTAAGGTGGTAGTATTGGCTGAAAATTCCAATAACAAGTTTCAGTTTAAAATTTAGTCTTGGGGTTTTGGTAATGTTTAATGGGTCAAATATATTCCGCAGAGCAATCCTCAATCATTAGCTGACGTAAAATATAATTCAGTAGACTAATATAACAGCGTTCAGTCTGAGTCGTGGAATCGCGCAAAACGAAGACGACAACGCTATAACGAAATTTGTGCGTGCACGTCATAATATATACATATACAGAAAATGGCGTAAGACAAAATAAAATGTATATTATTCGTACGTGATAAGACAAATCACAAACGATTGGTGAACGCGTCCACCCTCGCTACATACGTTCATCGTCATCAGAGAAATTGAAAAAACGTACCTATTCAATCGCAACGGTAACACTGTTTGTGACATTTTAAATTATTAAACGGTTTTAAAATGTAGTTTGAAGGGTTTGGAATTTCGGATTCAATGATTCCATCCACAGTTTTAGTCATCGACTGTTTGTATGGTTTAGCGTAAGTTGTACCATATATTTCTTAAAAATAAACATTATTTTATATATTTAAAACGAATTTTTTTCCGAAAAAAGAAGTTTAGCAATTAAATCCAGTATAAATAATGATGAATTTATCACTCATTCAAAAAACACCACTATTTCCTGTTAGGATATGCTAAACAACTATTTACTGGATGAATATTTGTTGTTTGTGTTAACTCTGAAAAATATAATTTATTGTACTCTTTTTACTCTTGAATCGAACTACGGTTACCATTTTTGAGAATACAAACAATATTTATTATTTTTTAAATTGTTACTGAATTAAATTGTTAGTTAAAAAAAAAAAAAAAATTAAAATAGTAATAAAAATAAATAAATGTGGGTAATAAACCAAAACATACTATTTCTAAAATTTAGTTATATAGAGAGAGAAATACACGAAAAAATAAAATTTCAATTTATAATTATAGTTATAATTACCTATATAATTTAATAAATAGTAAAAATAATTTTTATTTATTTTCTATTTGGTTAATTAATTTCAGATTTATATAGTTATACAGGTGAAATAATACAAATAATTAGCCTCCAATATAGGTTAAATAAAAAAAAGTAATTTAATTCTTAAAAATTCATTCCCTTCCTTAAATGACTTCTGGATCCTCAATTATTGCAGACATGTTAGGAAATAATATGTGTAACTTTCAAAATTATTAAAATATTTATTATTCGAAAAGCAAAATGTTTGAGAAATGAAGAATAATAAATTATTTGATCACATTTTGAAGGTTTTTTTTTTGTTTTGAAAAAAAAAATATTGTAAGAAATCATTTTGTAAAAAATATTTTTCAAATCGTTTTCGTAATATTATTTTGAAAAATATTACAATACGATGTTTTTATGTTCTTTTCCTTACTTGGCATCAAGAAATAAAATGTAACATTTTTAAATACATATAGGCACTTTTAAAATATTCATTTATATCAAAATCAACAAAAAAACCTTGTTAAACTTAAAATTCAGTACACACAATAAGGACATGTACCAAACTATGTTACATAATAATATCTAATTAAACGTAAATATCATATATATATATATTACATACCTACCATGTATCAATTTGTAATTTTAAAATAAAACAAAATGAAGTATATAAAAATTAATGAGTATCTTTATTTTAAATCATGTCATATGTTAATGTATTTAATGTATATATTTTACCTAACCCTACTCAATATAATTTAGATTAACTTAAAATTAAGCATAAAAAAATATATTTAAATTTTGAATTGTATTTATTATAAATAGTTATTTGTCATGGAAAAATAGACTTAACGATAGATTGGATTTTAGCCTCATGCAGAGACTTTTGAGAAATGGAATTATCTGTTGACAATAATTTTCCACTCACGCCATTCATACCTTTTGTTCTATTTCTTCCACGAAGACAAGCACTGATTGAAGATTTCCAACTGTATTCGCTACCCAAAATGGTAAGGCCATACTATCAGCAATGCAACTATATTGTAGAACAACCTGTCAATATAAATATTTTTAATTTTACATTTTATTTGAAAAAATTGCCATGTACTTTTATTTTCAGGAAACTGCTTGCTCGAGAAACACAACGCACAATTAAAGACCGCGCTGGAACCAATAGGTGTAAACTATTCGGAATTATTTTGCCAACAGCAGCAAAGAACGGTTGTCAATGAAATTCCGGTTCGGACACGAAGACCGATTTTAAAAATTGAGTTTTACGATTAAAATTTTTGTTTATAGATGGTTGCTATTATTTCCATTATGTAATAATAATTATTGATTACCATTGGTTAATCGTTAATCCTATGTTCTTAACTTTCATGTTGATTTAAAAGCGCATCAGTAAATGGTTTTTTGATACGGGTTTAAAAAAAATTTAAGTGCTCTTCTCTTCATATTTGAGTATTATAAAACAGAAACGAACACAGAAATAAAACGAAATAAAATTTAGCGATCTATTTATCAATCTAGACAGTTGATAAAGGACAATCATGATTATTTATTTATTACAAATTTATCTTAAGATAGGTTAATTAGTAAATTTCTAATTAGTATCGTGCCATTACTTATTAACTTGGTTATTATAGGGTTTGGTTTATACTAGTATACTCGTGTATTATATATATTTATGTGTGTACTAACCGTATCATTTGGTTATTTTTCTATAACATATAATTAATTATTAGGTTACCAACTACAAAAAAAAGTCATCACTGTAAAAACACTAGTTTTTTCACATCACTCAAATTATAAAAATATTTCGTTTAAGACATTTCAGGAGGATTGGGGGGGGGGGGCACGTTACTGATAATAAGATATATTTCACTATTTCTAAACACATATCTAAGTATGAAAGGTAAATATTCTTCTAACAATGTAAGTAGTACCTAAGTAGTATGCTTACGTAACGTACACGTGGTCAATACCATAATGCAGTGAACACAGTTCACACAGGCATTTGGTAGCCTTTAAACCTCATGACCCTGCTACAGATATAAACGATAAAGCAATATCGTATCAGCAATAAAACGATTTAGATTTATAATAACAAGTTGATGCAACAAATATATATTATGATGTGATCTTATGTAATATAACAATATTATTATTTTCAACAGCATCTAATTTGAAAAAGTGGAAAATGGATATAGTACCTATATTAGTATGTTTTGGGTTATTATCAAAATAATATGTATTTTTTTAGACGCTATAAAAATAATAATTCAAAAATGAATCCTATTTCCTAATGTTACGTCAAATAAATCATGTGTAAAATCGCTCTGTATAAAATATAATTAATAGCATATAGCAATAAAAGCAAAACAATGAACAAATCTAGGGAAACAAAATATATTATATTTATTTTTAAATATTAGAAAACGAAATATTAGCCATCTACAAAATATTTCTTAAGTATGGAAAATACGAATTTCGACAATCACGCCTGTGTATTTTCTGTAAGTCTCTGAGTATAAGATCACACTAGAAGTACATCGTCAAATTCGAGTAGATTAATAATACGAAAAAATTCAAAACACATGAATTCCAACAACAAATAGAATGGACACGATTCATATCTTCAGTCGTCTACAAAGACTTAATAAACCGAACTCGTTGCAACCTTCCGACAGTTCAACGACAAAAAAAAAAAAAAACATAATTATAATGATATTATTATTGAGATGAAAAAAAAAATATATATAATATTGTTGTACTACGAATAAAGTGCGACTCGAACAACAGATGGCACTGCCGGTTTGCGGGGCGGACGAGTGCATAGCGCCACCCGCCGACTCGGACGCCGCCACCCCGTGGTGTTCGCGAAGTTCGCGCGCCGCCGCCGCCTTTTCGCCCGCCGAACGCACTGACGGACCGCGTTTTCCCATCGACACACGCGACTCGGCATTTCAGTGGACTGTCCGCCGTTGGTCTGAACGCCGGTGTGCGCCTGATGAAGATAAATATCATCATTGTTATCTTATCGCCGTCGTCGTATTCGTAGTCGTAGTCTCGTAAACAAAAAAAGTGAATAAGTAAAAAAACAATTTTCGACAAAAAAACTCCCTCGTCGTCGACGTCCCGATCCACAACGATTGACGAGCCGCTGGATCAGTAAAATAATATTATCATCATACCATGAGACGGAGTGTTCACTCTCACCGAATTTTATCGTAATTATTACTATACATGCACCAGTTGCTCGGCCAGAGTTTGTAACGATATCGTTCTATCGCAACATCAAATCGAACACATCGAACCGCGACGACACGATAACGTGCGGGAAACTTCGACAGTAATATCATAACTGTGACAAGTACCTGTCCGCTTGACATATCCAATCGAATGGTGCGTTAAAATAATTATAGATTATTAATACCATCGATTTCGCCACACGTCGAGTGGTCATCTGCCGCACGAACGGAGGCATCTATTTTTCTAAAACGAATAAGTTTTGCCTTTATTAAAAAAAAAAAACTTTCCCTCCTGAAGAAAAGAAAAATGGCTCCACATGGGATCACATTCTTGAGACTGACCGGTTGGACGTGGAAAATCGTGTTGGCCCTCATCGCGTGCAATCATCTCGCTCTGATGTGGCCGTTCTTTTTCGCTGTCGGTAAGTGTACAACATAATATTTTCAATTGTATTAACGATGGAAATCGTAGGTGCTTCTGATTCTTTTTTTTAATCATTTTTTTTTTCACGCACTTATGTATAATTTTCTCGCTTTAACCCATGACCATTTCCGAATGAAAATTATTATCTCTTATTTTTATTTAGCCCACGATTATTATTTGGTTTTGCATAAAAGTGATTTTTTAATTTTTACTTATTTTACCAATATTTTTACGGTAAACTTTTAAATGTTATACTTCCTAATAAACAAAAATCACTTTTTTTTTTACAAATTTTACACTGTAAAATAAATAAATAAATTAAATTTCTAGTTGACGCGATGTAATTTTTGAGCTTTTACAAGTTTGGAATTTCAGAATTGATCGATTGTGTTTTTACAGCTATGTACGCGTGCCGCGAATTGAATGACATTTTATGCTAAATCGAATTATTTTAATAATTCAAAAATTCTTTTGCACTGTGGACGACATGTTAAGAAGAACTTATCTAAATTCACGTTTTGTAAATTACTTTAGTTTGGAAAAAATATATCTTAACAAATTGTCTAATTGATGCCTAAAGGTTTTTAAGATATTGCTTCATTTAATTTTCACATACTGATAAATCAATATTTTAATTGTTTCGGATTCTTTTAGTTTATCTTATACGGCATTATTATAAATATAATGTTTTATCTCGATTTTATATAAACCCTATAGCTTAAAACTAATCCATCATTTATGGGTTATATGTTATATATTACATACTACTGTTTTACCGGTGTATCAAATAAAAAAAATATTACTAAAACTGTTTTTAGTTTTATAATTTTAAAGCACAATATAGTAATATACAAAATATAAGTTTCACTCACTTAACTATATAATATGATTCTTAATATAATTTCGCATACATAAAATAGTAGCATTTGGCTTATTTCTTTTAAAAAAGAAGTATTTTTTTATCTTCATAGAACTTCTTTTTTGAGAGATATTTTTATCCTAAGACTAAATTATATTATCACTCAAAATACAAAATATTCTTTTTTTTTAATTTAAATTGCATTAATATAAAGTGAAATAATATTTTATCATTTAATTCTGAAATATTTTTGCTAGCAGTATTCAATTGTATAATATTTTTAGTTAGAAATTAGAATCTCGATTGAAAAAAAAAATCATATTACTGGATAAATAATATAATATTTAACAAATTATAATTTTATTTGAATTTTTTTAAAGTTAACTAATACATAACATATTAAACCACGTGTAAATAAAATGGGTTATATATTTTTATATTATTTATCAGTATATTTTATTGCATGCAACAAAGTATTTAGTTTTTGCTAATTTTGACTAAGATAATATTAAATGTGTTTCATAGATAAGATAATATAACATTCACGCCATGTAAACAAAAAAAAAAAAAACATTTTAATTTTGGAATAATACAATTAATTATTATGTTAATTTAATGAAGCAAAATATGATCATTTTTAAAATTGTAAATTTTCGAATAATTTTTATTTAAAATTTAAAATATAAAAAAGCCAAAGTTGTAGTCTAGATAATATTCTTCAATCAATTCTAATATTAAGAACATAGTGAAATGTATTGTTTTAAACGTAACATTGACTGTGTTAACCATCGGTAAGAAAGTTACAAAAATTACAGGTAAAAGAACAATGTGTAAAATGTATATTACCTATATTCTTAGTTAGTAATAAATAAATAAGTGATGTAATGTTTATTGTACATTGTGTATAAATATTAACCAATTGTTATGCAAATGTGATATTTGTGTGATAAGCTGAGAATCAATATGTTTTATACAAATGTAATAAGGATACATACAGGATTTGTCAGACATTCTTCACTGTTGGGTAGATTTGTCATTGTATTATCGTGTAGTACAAAAGAACGAAAGAGTATGAATTACTCTATCAAATATAAAATATCATAAATTGAATTTGAAATCAGTATGTTAAAATTTGCAACATAGTATAAACAATACAACTACCTTTAAAATATTTTTCAAAATAATTATCTCAATGTATTTAGAGAAAAATTTAATTAGATTGATAATTAAATCTTATAGAAAACATTCATAACAAATAAAAATAATACATATTTTGATCATTTTTTTAAGTAAAATTTATATTTACTCTCAATTCAGTAAAAAGGATTAAAAAAAAAGAACATTGTAAAACGATTAGCATCTCTACCATACGTCAGAATTTAACATGATTTAATAAGTATATAATAAAATAAAATGAAGCAAATTCTTTTGAAAAATTTATTTTTTTTATTCTAATTCCTAAAGATTTATGTATCACTGAAAGAATCATAACATTTTCATGTTTATTTTCTTAAATGGAATTTCTTATTTTTTAATGTATTTGTCAAAATTCAAATATCATGAAGATATTTACTATAATATTAAATAACATACATTTTAACGTTGTACTTACTATTTTATAATTTAATATTACTACTATATAATATTATAATATACATGTATTATATCCAAGTTTTTAAATTACATAGAGATAATTTTTTTATTTGGAAAATAATCCTTTATACTTTGAATATAGTATTTAGTTATAGTACAACTAAGTTTGTAATTTTCATTCAGTTATTGTTTATTAACAAATACGAAAAACACTTTAAAAAAAAAAAATACACCATTATTATTATATGTATATATTTTATCGTAGGTAATTGCTTATAAAAGAATAAAACGTATACAACTTTGAATAATGAAACTATAAATTTGATTGTGTGAAATAACGTGTTAGTCGACAATAGTAACAATCATTTTTTTTTTTTATTAGTAATAGTAATAGTTTATAATAAAAAAAGTTCAAAAGATATTAATGATATTTTAAACTAAAAAGAAAGCTAGGTAACGTTTTTTGTATAAACCTTAGTTAAAAAGAGCCCATTCAGTAATAAGTACTTAAGTTATAATTATTTTCAATCTATTTTTTTATGCATTTCATAACGTCATTAATTATGGTTTGACGTTTGAACATGCCAGTACGATGACATACAATTTTAGCGACCACGACAGTTATGTACTAATTAAGTAAATATTATTATGTAATTTAAAATAGTTTTCAATGGTTCTATATACTTAGTAATTGAAAATATCAATGTTAACGCTTAAAAATGCTTACATAAAACTATTAAACGTACCACTTATATTCAAGTAAAAATATTTTAAAGTTACTATCAATACTGGTTTATAAATAAATTGAAGTATCTTAGAGTGTAATACGAGCACTTGCTATACATTTGTATAGTTAATGCATTTTAAAAGGGTAGAAAGTTACGTTAATATCGTTGATATTATTTTCCCGATACTTCGAAGTAAACAACACTTTTATACCTACTTATAATGTTACATAGTTTGTTGAAAATATCATAAATATACCTAAACATTTTGCTGTGCAGCTTTCAAGATAGACGAATAACGTCTATGACCAAAAAGTATTTCTGCACATAGACACTAAACAATAATAATAAATTATAAATTAATCTATAATTTAAAACTAATTTGAAAATATACAAATCTGTTATTAGATTTGAATAATTTCTTTGAAACGAGTAAAAGAGTAAAACTATCATAAAAATATTTGATGTACATTTAATAATATAAAATATATATATTTTTTTTATGATTAAAATAGATAAAAAATTTTTAATTTTGTGATTATTTATGTTAAAAAAAGTTAAATATTTAATTTTAGAGTATTTTGTCAATAAATAAATATTTAAAAAATTACAATATTTCAATAATTTTGACTTAATGTAATCTTAAGATAAACTTGTAAAATAATATGTTAACTACAAAATAAAAATATTAATATTTTGTTTTTATTTATTTGAAGTTAATTTAGTTCTATAACTGCTATGAAAAAAACACGCATTTTAGATAATTAGAGAGTCGAATTAAATCTATATTGTTTTAATACCCGTGTTTAAACTATAGGGTTAATAATAACCAAATTTTATTGAAATAGTTATTATTTTATTATATTTCTCCTTTTACTTCATTAATTATAGGTAATCATAATAGAACAGTATCTAAGTTAGAATATTATTAATTGTAACTCGCCAGACTGCACACAAGCGTATAATATAGTGTCTCATATTGTATATTTATTTTGGTATTCCTCTCGCTTGTCTTAACCAGTATAAATTATGGTATTGTAATCACTAATCATTAATTTGTGAATCATTATCAACGACTGAATTACAACAAAACAATTATGGACGACAATACGGTTAAAACGGCATAAATATTATTGTGTTTACTGTTTAGCTACAACTCTGACAAATCCCACTTGTTGATAATAAATTAGATTTTAATATTTTTATGAAATGTTTCTTTATGATTAGAAAAATTTAAATTTAAATCGAATAGTATAACTTTTAAAAATTACAACCTCAAAGAACTAATTGTAGATTTTATAAACTTGAGAAGGTTATTTTTAAAAAAAATATTGATAATAGTAAAAATATCTATGAAAAGAAATTAAAACAAATTCAAAACGGATTGTCATCTGTTGATTATTTAAAACTATTGAAAAATAATATTTTATTATGCGTTATGATTACTTTAAATTCAAATTCCATAAATTCAAAATCGGTTACTGTTAGTTGATTAGCGAATTTTCAAATCTATTTTAGATTCCATAACTCGTGATATTACGTGATATCATAAGTTAATTTCAAGTCGTATCTTATTTTTTATTCGTCAGGATACCTTAAAAAACCATTTATTTTTAAAGTCATAATGAGGTTAGCAAAAAATAATTTTTTAAACAATATAAACCCGAAAAACGAATTGTTTGAAATAATTAAATAAAACCAGCGCAACGCCAAACAATTCCTTAATATAACCTGTATTATTTTACTTCGATAAATGCAGATTTATAGAACATCTAACCTCTTAATTTATGAACTTAGTAAATCCATTCGTAAGAATTTACATAATAAATTTAAAGAGATTTATGAATAGATCAATATCTTTGTATTTCCCATGTTTTTATAAGTTTGTAGGGAAAAACAAATGTTCACGGTTGACTAAACTGATGGGTAATATAAGAGCCACTTGAATAAGGTTGCATGAGTTTGGATAAACGATTTTTTTTCTTTTATATAATATTATATAAGAACAATTAGAATTCTGTACACTGGTGAAGGTATATTTATTTCGAAATCCACTATCATAAAAACATATACATAAATGGATACTATAAATTGTAGTTATTATAACTAATAATTATTATCGACTGCAATGACAAACATTTTTGAGTAACTTGAATATATAAATTTATTTTTATCGAATCTTCAATAGATTAATATATTTAATGTATGCTATAGAGTATAGATTATTACTTGATGAACATACATCTTATATTTGTATGGTTTTACCATTCTAATAATTAAATTCAGACAATTAAACTTAAGACCATTAACTAAATTAAGATTACTTGCTTAACCATGATATATGCATGCATATAAACCATTTATTTTAAATTTTCACTGTCACGTTATATTAATTTGTTTGCGTTATCTTAAATGAAATCAAATGAATATATTTTTTTTTAATAAATATCGTGGCTGTATTGTGTACAATAAATCTGATTTAAAAAAAAAATAAAAAAATATTTTTTAAATTAAAATCATGATTTGTGTATACTTCTAAATACAAAAATAAACAACTTTTATTTGTGCAAACCATATCTTAATATAAGACAGTAAGATTGATATACACGAATAAGTGCACTACTTAAAAAGGTCTGTAAATATATGTATGATTAATTATATTATTATATATGATTTATCAAAAATGTTTTAATTAAAAACTAGAATTTTTATCATCTTTGTAAAATAAATGTTTTAATTTTGAGAGCGTATCATTATTATTGGCACTTAATATTTTATTAATAAACATATTAAAGTGAATAAAATATGGTTAACATGGTTATATAATTCTATTAGTAAATGTGTAGGTATTATAATTTTAAATTTCAATAGGGACAAAGTTAATCGTAAAATGAAATGTACTAAAAAACGAAACCTAGAGAATAAAATTAAACGTGATTTAGTAATATTTAATTTTTATATTTTAATTGTCACGGCAAAAAAATAGGAAATTAACAATAAATCTGAATGGATTGAACAAAATTGAATAAAATAATTTATGAAAACTATTGTATTCAAATTTTAAATTTTAACAATGCAGGAATTTATAATATAGGTATTTGTAAAGTAATTTAAAATGTAAGACATTTACAATTGTTATGACTTAAAATATTATTTATCAAGAAATTGTTAGCGAGATTTATAAAATTTTACTTATTTATTAGTTTTAATGTTTTGGATAATTTTTAGAAATAATCAAAAAGAATATGCATAATTAATATTAAATTAAATATTCTACTTTTAAAAAGAAAAAAATTAAATACCTGATCGAATATAGTGACCAAGTAATTTATTAATTCGTAAAACTTTGATCACTTCAGATATTATAATATATTGTGCAATATATTTTAAATATATGATACATCATTTGATTCAGAAATATTAATGCTCAGTACAACTGCAGGACTTTTTAATGTATTTTTTTTTGTGTGTACTTAGTTATATGCTAACTAGAAAGAAAACACATCAAAAGTAACAAAACTAGACTCGATTTTATTTGTGTATTTGAAATAAAAGAAACTAAAAGAAACCGTATAATAATTGTTTAACTTTTCTAACTCTTTATTTGTTATTGTTATTGTGGTTTCTGTTGTTTATGATTAAAATTATGAATGCTAACTAATAAATCATGTAAAATATTATACGAGTGTATATATCAATAGAATTTTGCTTCTGAATTTTTAATGACAAAATTAATGTACTGCTGAATTAATAAACCTAAAAGTTAAATGTTACATGTTATAGGAATCATTAAAACTACTAAAAAGCTTTCTGTGCATCTGAACCTAAAGATTAAAATATAATCTCACTATTTTTGGTGGAGAAATTATTTTTTTTTTTATTAATTCAGTCACAAATATAAATGTATTACTAAAACTAGTCAATAGGAAATTACATATAATTATGAAATAATCAGCTATCTTGTAAAAATACAAAACAAATCGAATATGGTTAATTTTTAGATTTTTTTTATTTTTAGGTTGTAAGTTTAGTATGTTGATTATGAAATATTTTAATTATTTACACTATAGAGTAATAAAATTCATCAAATATTTATAAGTATATATTCTATTGTAGATTCACTGTTATGTGGTTTTTATAGACATCTTTCAGAACTTTCTAACGCACGTTTTTACTGACAATCAAGCCAATTGAATACAAAAAACTACAATTTGAAAAAGTGGCATTTACACGAAGGTATTGGAAGATAAAACGAAAAGATAGAAAAAGTGACAGAAATAGAAAATTATTACTGTTTCGTAAAATACCAACTGACAAAATGGTTCTGTTGACTATTGCAATTTAAAAAGGAATACATCAAATCGTTATAGGTGCATTAAAAGAGTGTGGACATGTAACAAATATTTAGTAAACAACAAATTAATCAGTTATTTGAAATTTTAGAAAATCTTAACCACTTATTTAGATTGCTTAGTATATTTTTATTATTTGTTTAATTCTTGTAATTATTTAGATTGTTCAAACTATAAAACACATAGGGAAACTAAATATTTACATTTTACATGTTAAATACCAAAACATTGCGCTCAATGCGAGTATAGTAACACCTTGCACTTAGTAGGATACACACGAGTTAACAGTGATTGGATTACAAGAAAACATTGAATTATTTAATACTCTTGAATGTCTGGTTACATTTTGCTGAAAATAAACTACCATTTGTTGATTATTTTTCAATGTCCTGCTTCGTCCGTTAACTGTCAGGAATGAAACAACATTGGATAGGACACAGATTTGATTTCAAAATTACTTTTATTGTTTACAAATTATAGTACCCGTAAAGTTATTTTTAATTACTATGATTATTTTGTTCATATATTATAACATTATTTGTTTATAAGAGTTAACAGGCTTATTATTATTATTATTATTATATACTTATATTATAAGGTATTTGTGAGGACATTTCAATAAAACATTTTTTTTTCCATAAAATAATGGGTAAGGAAAATATAATATCATTGTGTTTATTAATGGGAAAAATTAATGGACATTTCTTATGTCACGACATGCGGTAGATAAACTACAGAGTGAAAAATAAAATTAAACTAATAACTATTTAACCTTATACATATCAAAAACTTCAGAATACTTTAGGTGCTTTTTAAAATGTTATAATTAATTTTTTTAATTAATCCATCTTCATCTTTATAATACCTTTATTTTAAATGTACGGTAATAACGTCATCATTCCAAAAAATATATATATTATGATTACTTCACCAGGCGCGAGAACTTCTCGCGTGAATCAAGTTTTCGCTAAAATTACTCAACGATTATGGATTTCATAGAAATACACTAAATTTAGTTTGGACAATTTATAAATCAGATGCAGTACAATTTATGACGTAATCGTCATCGAAACTGATATATAAATGGACTGTCGAAACAATAAATTGATTGAATGCACGTGTTTAGTGCTTTTCTGTTAAGAAAATTTACTGGTACCTATCGATTATTTTTCTGTAAAACAAGTTAAATCTTGTGTATTTTCAAAAAATATTATATTTTTTTCAAATAAAATTTCATTGTTATCCGCATTGCTGTTTTTTGATAATATTCCTCAAAATAATGTTTCCAGTCGTAGTAAATAGTTTATATATTCGTACATAATATTGTAAGTATATTCTTGAAAAAAAAAAATTATTTTCGACGAAATATTATATATTTTTGTTTAATACCAGCTATTATATAATTTATAAATTATTCGCATTAACAGTACAATGTAAAATTATCAAACATGCAGTAAAATAAATTTCAATAAAAAAATTCTAAATTAAAAATTGTTTTAGATAATATTATTCAGACCATGTATTAAAAAATCAAAAATCAAATATTTTAATTATTATTATTATTATTTTTATGTCATTGTATTAGTATAATACGTTGTTAACATAACTGCAACATTTTTTGATACCAAAATTAAATAAATATTTAATAATTTATAGCGAAGTATACTTGACAGGTTTTTTATATTATATTTGAATAGGTACTGAGTGAATGAAAAATTGTATCTATCGCAAAGGTATATTATATTATTCTTGAAGTTTATTATGCTCCTAACACACTGTTATCGTTGAAAATGGTATGTAATTATATTGAAATATTCAAAACTTTAAAATTATAATTACTAACTGCCGTTATTTATGTAAGTTAAAAGGGATGTTTCTGAGAATATTTAGACAAACGATATCAAGTCAGTGTTGTCAAAAATCGAGCACCCGTATGATTTGACCAAAATTGAAGGACCAAGATAAATAAAAGATAATTAATATCCACTTTATGGGTTCTGTGAAAAAGGCGTGTTTTTGCCATCATATAAGGTCTCAATTTATAGTATATAATATAAGTTTCCCCCTTGTCATTTCAAATTATAATATTTATATATGTATAATATAATATGTTGTACTGTATGCTGTTTGTTTGATGAATACAGAAAGAGACTAAAATGTTCGAGTAAAGAACCAAATAATTAGGGTTAGTTCAAAACAGAATTCTCATTTAATTAATTTATTCAATAAAGTTTAGATAGGCAATTATTTTGGTATTTTAAAACTCTGTTTGTATACCGAAACGTTACAAGTATTGAATTGAAATCACTAAAATACTACTAATGAACTATATCAAATAAATGTAAATACCACAATTTGTGATCAATCACAGAGCAATAAATAATTTAACGCTAACGATTACTTATTGCTGAGGATAATATCAATTAACAGAACTGAAACATTTCTGTTCAAATTTAAAAATAAAACCAAACGCAGTTTACGATTTTTAAATATAAAATAATGTCTCTCCCAGAAATTCTCATTTAGCATTATTAGTTTTGATATTTTGAGTGAAATGACTTATTATTTAAATTAAAATTAATATAATTTCCTGTGGTTATATAGATTGTTTATTGGAGCGATACGAGTTACGAGTGTTTTTTTAATTGTAGTAATTTACACATTTATAATTCATTTAAATATTAAAATATCGAAAAAAACTCCTCCGAAAACCAGCAGAAAACGGTAATGTATTTTTGTATTGAGAGTGTACATTTAAAACTAATGCAACTAATATAGATCTGCTGATGTTATTTTCCATATTATACACTTGTAGGACAAATATAACTTAAATATCCTATTAATCATTAATGAGTATAAAACCTCAAAATAAGACCTGTTAAATTTGTACATGAATACAAAAATTAAATAATATTTATATATATACCTATATTTAAATAATATTTTGGATATTAAATTGTGATTAATAAATATTATTTTAACGTGATATATATATATATACCTAAGTAGTATTAAACTATAATTGAAATAGAATAATACGTTTGTAATATTATATGGAATCAACTATAAATTAGACAGTATAAACACGTGATTAAAATCATCATTATAAAATAGTCCGTTTTATATTGGTTTAAATGTTTAGATGATTGTTTAACTCGATTTATATATTTTTGTTTTTTTTATGATCAAAATGATACTGCGAAACTTAAATAACTTAAATATATTACGTATTAAATGCGGTGAATCTTCTACGCCATATAATTTTCTCATTACTATAACCTTAATTAATTGCCGCTTGCAGATTTCTTTCAATATTTTTTTTTGTCATATAAATCTTTTTTTTTCAATGGTTTCTACGTTCTACATATTTTATATATAAATATTATTTTTTTAAAAATAATATAAATACTTTTGTTATTTGCATTTCAAATCCATTGATCATACAAATTTTTAATATCACCAAATAAACATTACATTTTTTTAGATGTTACACTAAAAACTATATTTTATGATCTTAAATATTTAACTCAGAAAATATTTCATTTACTTTATGCATCAATCAAAATCATCCATATTAATTAAACGATATTTATATAACAGCCTATTAAAGACAGTACCTATATGTTGTACATTAAATAGCATGAAGTATTAACCCGATTTCACGTGCCAATAATTTTCCGTCTGAATTATTTTTATCATAAAACCACCGGAATGGTTAATATACTGATCTATATTTTGCGTATATTAGACATTACGGTAAGTCATTAAAGAAGCAACAGTCGTTCAAGACGTATGAAATTTCATTAAAGCGAAGAATTAATAACAACGCACAAAACACTCGAAAATATTAGTCGTTATTACATCTCAACGGCGGCAATACGAAGAGCTCATCATTAATTATTGTATAAAAGCAAAGATTTTCGCAATGTGCTAAGGAACCACTCTTGAAATTTTAATAATTATGATTTCGTAACTCAAAAAGTGATTGTATAATGTGTGGAATTTGAGCTATTTTTTTTTCGATTTTTTTAAATTAACCCTAAAATAAAAAACTCAGATATTATTTCAAAATGCATCTATTTCGATCTCAGAGCAGATCATCGTCTTATCATATGACGATAATAGTAATGTAATAATAATGTATACATTTCAATTGTCACCTTCGTGTATAGTAGCAGGTCGCGTGAATTTTATACTATATTATTAAATTGTTCGTCACTTCTCTAGCAATCGCTGTCGTAATGCCACGGGCACGATTCGTTTCGAACTTAATATTAGCATTTGAGAAAGATATACTTACACACTCGCTCGTGTATACATTTATAATAAACGGTTATGTCGCGAAGACAATAGTTTTCACGCAATATATATGTTCAACGCTTCTCAGACAAATCACAAAATAGAAATGTCACAATAGTCTCATCTTCTGGGAGTCGTTTTTTAAATAAAAAAAAAAACACGTGTGACACATCATGCAAGCTCGCACACATTAAACGCGACCTTCCCCGTATCCATGTATGCATATATAGATCAGCGTTTTCCACTACACGAGTTAGGTAACATCGATGTGTATATATATAGGTATATAGATCCATCGCTTGCATGAGACTTTTATTGACATTTTGCATTCGCGTTATTATGGTAATTTACAAATGTTTAGCCCCAGGACTGTGACGTTGACGTCAATATCGATAACGTTGTCAAAACGTGATATTAAAAGTGAAAAAAAAAACGTTTTGATGTGTCGACAATTTTTTGTATTATTTTTTTTTCTACACACACACATGCAACAAATTCTATCCCTTCCAGCGGTCTATGGCTGTACACGGATTTACTACGGAGTAAGGTAAATGGATAACGTCATACAATGCCACTGGAAAATGACAAGAAATGCCTTAGAGTTTTCCACGAGACGTTTACTAGATGTTATACATGGTTTATTTTTTAGCCAAAAATATAATATTGAAAACTGACTTTACAGTTATTATTATATTTTGTGTTATATCAATTTTAAGACAGTTAGTTAATATTATGTGCATATACAGTGTATGCAGTAAAATTACAATTCTATGATAATAGTTGAATGTTCATCCGTTGAACTGTTTAATAGGAAAATTTAACCAAAAAACAAATGAAATACCTCAGTTTAAACAATTATTTTTAGCACATATCACATCATATCATAAATTATACATTCTCAATAATATGATATTATCTCAATAATATGATATTAAAAATGTTTTATTCATTATTTCATATAAGGTTTAAGCGTCTTTATTAGATTCGCTTATCATTACTCAAAATTATTCATAATAAAATAAATAAATTACTATATTTATATTATATAACTTAGTTAACTAAGTTTTTTAAGTAATACAATCAGTAAGGAATAGCAATTTATAGATGGGTTCACTAAAAAACACCAATCTTAAATATAAGACTTTTTTTTACATACAAGATACCAATATTTATACTGCTAGAGATAGATAATAATAGTATCAGTGGTTTATAATTTGTTTTATTTTTATTTCAAAAATAATATGACGACTATAGAAAAAAATAGTTTATTTTTTATTTTATAAACTGCTTTATTCGTGTAAAATGAATACGTAGGAACGTAAAAAGATGTTTTATATTTTTAATAATATTAACTTTTTTTTCAAAACAAGTAGGGTTAAACAATTTATTCGAAATTGAATGTAATAAAGAATCAAGAAATATAATATATCAAAAGCTTTGTAGACAATTATTTGTTTCATGTTTATATTTATTTTTTAATTAATTACACATTACGATTGAGTAGAAATATCAAAAATTACACAAAATACAATAATGGATGTAAAGCCATACACTAAATATACTATATGGTAGAGTATTTTTTTATTATTTATTTTTTTTGTAATTATCATAAAAATATTTTTCATGCACACAAATCATTACTCAAATTAAATGGTCGTTGAAGAATAAATTATTATTGAATGGTGCTATACGTTTTACGGGTTGATTGGGGTTTTTTATTTAATTCATTTTTTCTCCTAATACAATTTTTTTTTTTACCTTAATTATCATCCAATAATAAACGAAACAAAATACATTTGATGCTCATTAAAAAAATCAATTTTTTTGTTCAAAACAGGTTAAACAAAAAAGTTAACGACGACAACACATAATATATTATTTTAATTCATTGAAAAATATGGAATTATTTACAGCCACTAATATACAATATATAGCATAATATTATGGTCATATTTCATATAGATTTATATTGAGATTTGGATAATTTGGCAAAATACCAAAGCGTGATTTTATTTATACGATATATATTATACTTTATCATTATGTTTAATCAACAATATTTAAACACAGTTGTATCATTTGATATCGTTGTTTAAAAAAATGTTTTAATTACAAATTGAACAAAAAGTGCAATGTATTTTTCATTATCTCATATTGGTACAATAATATTATTTTATGATATCAAAAATAATTACTATAGATGATACTCGTAACAAAAAATTACTTCAATAATTATATTGATTATATCAGTTTTTTTATATATTATACTCATATTAATTGCACTTATATAATATGTTTACCTACTGATGTATGTTTTCACACTAATATAAATTAATTTTAAAGTATTTTAATATAGTAGTAGAACGCAATTAAAAATACATACTCAAAAAAGGTTTTAAATAATATGTAGTTTGGTAAAAACCATTAAATACACGAAAGCTCATAGTTTTGTACATCATTGTTTATGTTTTTACTTAAAAATTTAGTAGGTAAAAAGCTCATTTTCATTAGTTCCCAGATAGAAATACAGTAAATAATAATACATATACATAATATTTTAAATCAATATTTAATAAAAATGGTTAAATTAATGTTATTGATTCATTCGACTTATAGAATAAAAAGTAGATATAATTTAAATAATTTTATAACTACTTTTAATTGAAATTTTTTAATGTAATAAATATTTATATTAGTAATTTTAAACAAAACATTATATTAAAACAAAGAATAACGATTTCATAATATATACAAATTATTCGAAATACTAATAAAATGTCACAAAAAAAAAAAAAAAATAATACAAATAATTAGACATTTTTCTAACACCTTTAATTACTATATTATAGTATTTATTCATATCTAATATTGTATAATATTATGGAAGTGATATTCTAAATTGATATATTATTAAGTTTTGGGAATACTTAGGTTAGGTTAAAAAAAATTAAATCGGGTATTTAAGAAATAGACATCCCTTAGAATGGACCATAAATAGTGTTAACTATCTTTAAAAATAAAGCTGGCCTTTTTTGATATTATCTTTCAAAAAATTCAAGTATTAGTACTGAGTTTGAATACCATGATGATATGTTATATCCTTATAACGTAGCTTCCTTAGTAGACATTACCAATGTCTTTCCGATAAAATACAAATACGTACAAATTAACTAAACTGTATAATCAACAAACTAAAAGTAAGGAAATTACTTTGATAAAATCTAATTACAAACAGAATATTCATCCAGTAAACACTAATACTTCTAGCATTTCTATAAACTTTATGCTGAGACTTTTGTGACTTAATTTTTAATTGGTATACATATGCCCATAGTATTACTTAATACACATAAAACATTATTTTGTATAAGCCTAAACAGTCACAATAATCTAACCTATCACTTAAGTATTTGAAAAAATAATCCTTAAAATAATTACGCAATAAATATTATAAAAAACTACAGTGCGTTCAGCGATGAAAGTAGTACAAAATATTTCAAAAGCATGATTCAGAATATTGTGTATTCTGCTTTTTATCTGCATAAGGTATTTAATATTACATTCATTTCTTTAAACAGTTTTTCACTCATATATAGCAAAACATTTTTTTTTTTAATTACAAGACTCGTTTGAATTCGAACTAAATTAATTTTTTAACAACTTTGAAGCTAAAAAGTTATTTCAACTGTCTTAAAAATTACTAAGAGAAATTAAATATTTTGATTTTGTATGTTATGTTTACCGAATCTTTTAACAGTCTATCTACTAATTTATGAAATTCTATGATATTTAATACGTATGATACCCTGCCCATGTTAAAAAAAAAATCATAAAAATCTCACAGAAACTTTTAAAATTATTGTAAATATACCGTTCACAATTATTATAGTACGAGTATATAGATTATAAATCTTAAGAGCCCTAAAAATATTTTTAATGTACAATAAATCTATATTTCAGAAAAATGAAAAATCTTTTTTTACTTCAACTTCAAAGATTTGAAGTTGTTTACCATATTTTAGATTTAAAATTTGAAAATTATACTGTAGTAATCACTAATTTAAGTTCCTTACTTAAATTAAAGACGTGAAATTTTCAATAATGCCATTAATTTATTACGTCCAATATTTAGATCTAAAATATCAATCTATAAAAATCTACACCATACAAATCTTTATTGATGCGTATTTGGGTTTACGTTTTATAAATCTGGAGTTTCACAAACTATCTAAGCTCTCCAGTCAATCAGTTTTCACCTTTTAGCCTTAAATCTCTTTTACGTATTCAATAAATCTCTAAACAAAGACCTACAATTAAAAACTGTTGACCAAATATTCCTACAAGGTTTCGCGCAAAACTTCTACATTATCCTTATTCTCTAATCTCTCATCTATCACAACGCACTCTTTCTGAAAATACAACCCAGTTCCTTCAATATATTATGTCGTTGGCTTGACTTCCTAAATTATTTGATTAAATAACAAGTTTTGAAGGGTTCCATCACTGGATGGCTTTCCCCCTAAATGTATTATTACGTTTTTGTTATTACTAAATAGATATTATATTATATACGTATAATGTATTAGTTTTTATATTTACTAATTGTGTTTATAGTACAGCTAATAAATTATCCTTCTCATAAAAAAAATAAAATATGTTAAAGACTAAAGTATGTATTAATCATTTAGAAGCCTACATTTGATGATAATGTAATTTTTCAAATTTATACTAATTATATCCATATTTTATAATAATAATTTTTACATAAACTTTAAAACTTTTTATTAAAAAAAAAAAAACTAATGTAAACAACTATTAAAATTGTTATAGTAAATATATTAAATAAAAATTATGTTTGTTGGGATATAAGTGATATATTATTTATATGAAAGGAGTTTTTGTTTTCCAGTAATAACACTTCAAAAATGTATTACTAATTACACATTTTAGTTGAGTAGCTATAATTGTATGATTAAATTATATAGTTAACACTACTAATATACTAATAAAATATATAACGTTTTTATATTTTTAACAAGTTACATATTTAAATTATAATACATTTTATATAATATATAAAAAAAAAAAATCAAGTTTTTAACTAAATAATATTTTTTATAATAAATATTATTTTACAAGCAATCCTTTTATTCTTAACACTTCAGAGTAACAACTATCACATCGACTATCTAGAGAAATAGTAAGATATTTTAATTTAAATTTTTTATCTAAAAACTGATGTAATTTTATACAGATCACGTAAGTCATTAAAAATTATACTTTGAAAAAACCTCATAATAAACATAGAAATAGTAACACATTTTCGAATATGTTTAAATATGTTTTTTTTAGCGTTATATTTTAATGTCAACTCAATAATCTAAGTTCAATATGATCTGAATGAAGTTTTTTTCTTTTAAATAGGTATTATCAAAATAATACTATTTTATAATTAATGATTGATATTCTTATAAAATAATTCTTGGTTGTTTAAATGGTTTAATTAATTTTTTTCTTTACTTATTATGATGTTGTATGACCATTACGATACGTAACTATAAATTGCCTGTTTATTTAACCACCAATGTCGTCTGACACCCTTTATTCTGATTGAGATGATACGTATGGAATTGACTATAAAATTTATCACTAATTTCTAGTAATTTTGTTGACCAACGAGACAGTTGATGTAATAAAATTATATAAATTCTTAGAAAAAATTAGTTAAATGATAAATAATCATGTGAAATTTAATAAGTTTTTTATCTAGGTGATCCAGTATTTAATGAACATTTTCAGTATCTGTCATTTAAATATCTGTGATGTAATTAAACTGTTTGTGAATTTGTATGTTATTGTCATGGTTTTATATATCTGAGTGCATATTTTTGTATGTTTGAAGCAAAACATTTTAATATTTAAAATATGATATTCAACTTGCATCAATTTCGAAACTGGTAACCCTAACATTTTTTTAACACGAACTATTTTTGCATAATGATACCATACGAATGTATAATGACTATTATTACAATGAAAACTGCAATATTATTCAATTCGTGCTAAATAAACTGGATTCAAATATACTTTCAACCAGAATGCATTCTGCACTATAACGATATTAATATATACTAACCTGACGGTATTAATTAATACATCGCCCTTTTGATATGATGTATATTTAAAAAAAAAAGTTTTAGATCTTGAAAATTAATGACAATTGCTTTTTAAATTAAGTTCTTAATTATACTTAATATATGACATTGTATATAAACTCAGAAAAATTATCTTGCGTCTTATATTATGTATAATATATATTATATATGAGGCTGTGTAAGGTAGATTTTGCGAGATAGTTGTCTCACAAATTAATTTTAGTGGTAATGGGTCAGCAATGACTAGGGACTAGCGAGTACAGCGAACATATTGATTACCTTGTACTTATAATATATCAATTTCAGAATTTAGAACGGGCGTTTTCAAATATAATATGTTAGTCGTGTGTGGTACAAAATATAAAATTTTTTTGTACCGATGACAAAAACATTCGAACCATCATTGTAAATATACATAACAGTAAATCATTTTATTCAAAAATATGCCATATCATTTAATTATACGAGTATACGTTTATAATAAATGTTATTAGTTAGGTATAGGTACAAGGATATCGACAAATTACGATAGTATTTATTTATTTATTTATTATTTAATATGGAACGAGCCCAACTACATTGTGTAGTATACATAATAATTAAGAGAAAGTTATATAAATAACAAAAATTACAAAGAAAATATAAATAACGAACAGACAATTATTTAATGCTAAGTACTAAGGAATAGTGGGTCCTCGTTGGCCAGTTTTATCATACGGAGTATAGGACGATTTGATTGGTAGTTACAGCGACTAAAAGGAATTCGGAAAGGAAAAGAGTATCTGGAAAAGAAACTTGGAACTCTGAAATTAAGTTTATACAGGAGGGCAGGGGAATCGACTTCACTATTTATAATTTAGAAAGAAACGTAAGATTAGCCTGTTTCTTCCAGTCACACAGGGTAGACAAATGAAGGAACTGCAGCACAGGTAAATACTCGTGAGGAGCTCACTCAATGGCGTAATGCGAAAGCGGCAAATCTTAAAAATTTACGTTGAACTCTTTCCAGTTGACTACTACCACTAAATGTGCATGGATCCCAAATAATAACCCCATACTCCAACACAGACCGAAAAAAGAGCAATACAACGTCCTAAGAGAACTGGACAGTTTAAATTCAGCTGAAATTCTTCTCACAAAACCGATAAGTTTCAGATAAGTTTCAAAGCCTTACAAGTAACTTTCTCAATATGGTTACAAAAAGTAAGCGAACGATCAAAAGTAATACCAAGGTCCATAATACAGTCACCTGGCTGCTTAAGCGCATTGTCATTGATAGTGTATGTAAACATGACATGCTCATTGGAACGAGTATAGGACATAGTATGACATTTAGTGATATTAAGTTCCAAGCCTAGTCCCCGGGCCCAATGAGCGATAGCATCAAGATCATGTTATAAGAGTTTACAATCATCAGCGTTATCAATACGGAAAAATAGTTTAATGTCATCAGCAAACAACAGTAGTTCACTGTGCTGTATCACAACTTTGATACTATTAACAAAGAATGAAAAAAAAACGGGTGATGCCCGCCTTGGGGTACACCAGAAGGTACACTAACTGGACTGTAATAGATGCCATAAGAGTATTAGAATGAAAAATAAACTGTGCAACTATAGTAATTCATTTTCATCAACATTTCTGAAAATCATAATGCTTTACATTTCTAATAAAACATAACGACCAATGCGGTGGTATTTTGAAGTTCGTGAGTTCAATTTTTGTAATATGCATTCATTAATCAAAAGCTGTTCAAATCTCTCAAATGCTCAGAATGGGATTTTTTCCTGTGACTTTTTAGCAGGATAATGTTTTGAACGGTATGTCTATTTTTTTACATTCTATTTATTTTAATTTTAGTTTTATACTAACATGCTACTTTGTACGGATTATTGTGATCAGATTTAATCATTGATTATGTTTTCTATATTTCTTAATATATATATCGTCATCAAGTTTAACCAACATGATGATTACTATCATCGATCGATTATTTATTTTTAAGGCGGTAAAGAACATATAAGTGTCTTCGAAATAGTTTTAAAAATGATTATATACCTAAAAAGTTGTAATCGTTTGTATTATACCTACTGACCAACGAATAAATAATATTACATAGTTTTATATTATATATTAAATGTATAGAATAATTATTATAAATTTCAGTGCTTAGCAAAATAAGTTCTTAAAAGTTTAATGATTATGATTTTATTACACCCATCCCTTGATAATTCATTATTATTATTATGATTATTATTGCTGTTATTATCTTTCTCTCTTTTTATGATTATAACAATAGTTTTATAAACGCATTTTACCATAGCTGTTTTGAAGTTTATTTATGATATCTATTTTTTTTTTTTTTTTTTTTTTTTTTTTTTTAACAATAGATACTATGCAGATCGATTATTTTGCTATTACTATTAACGTGTATCAGAAAAAAAATCGTATAAATGTCAAAATTTTAAGAAGGGAATTGATCGGTACAATAATAAATATTAATATTATTATTATTATTATTATTTGTTTTTAAACATATTAATTATTTTGAAACACAAATATGTTTATTTACAATGTATTAATATTTTGAAATGTATAATATTGTGTGTTTGTAAATATTTTGCTTATAAAAAAATATTCAAAGTAATATGTACATTGTAGGTGCATAATACGGTTTTATTCTTTTAAACACGTCTGCCTAACTCAAATCAAATTTATTTGAAATTTTTTAATTGTCACACTATATTAAAACATATTATAATTCACAATTTAACATGATAATTTTGTGATGAATGACTCAATAAATAAAATGAAAAATTAGAACGATAGTCAATCAATTCAATATAGTAATATGCGTCAATTGAGAGTTTTTGGTCTTATTAAAATATTCATAAGTTCCGTATAAAATAAAAATTGTAATATTTTAAAATATTTATTGTCATAAAATATAAATAAATGTATAAATGTATAAATTTTAAATCGTATTCATTCAATAAAATGCAATGAATTTGTGTAGTTTCGATTACGTATAAATATTCAAGTAATTAGATTTCTACGGTGAAATAATCATATTTCAAATTCATGAGAAATTAAACAGACACAAAGTAACTAAGTACCATCATTGAAGCCAATTATGGAAGTTTAACCTCATTCGATTGTAATTAAGGTTAGAATATTCATGAAGTAGTATTATTTTTATTATTTACACTAGCAAAAAATCAAGTTACAAATACATAACTTTACAAATATTTGTTTTAAAACTGACTTAAACATTTATAAATACTCCTACATAAAAAATAAAATATACAAAATCTAGATAAAAAAAGTAGTAATTATTTCTATTGAAAATATTATGTCAAATTATGCATTACAATAACATATGTCTAGTGTGATATGATGAAAATTGTTCAGAGTTAAAATAATATAATTATGACCAATTATAAATTGTTTGTATTTCTTATTTAAATAAATCAACTGCAATGTATGGTAATGTAAGGATACCAACGTTTCAAAAATAATATATTTAATATTTGTGAGTATATTATTTGTGAAAATTTGATAATTTAGCAAGTGTAATTAATGAAAAATAAAAATTATAACACGTTGATTGTAATATCTATTTTATCTTGATAAAATTATAAATATAAATATAACACCTCAAAAATTAACCAATATACAAAAAAATAACATGAAATAATAAGAAATATTTAAACGAAACTTTTCAAAAACAGGTACATTAAGTACATTTTTTTTTTTTTAAGTACGTATTTAAAAATCAAATTCCAATCCTCTAAAAACTTATAAGAGATAAAACACTTATACAAAATTAACTTAAATGTTATAAATTTTCACTTATTATTTCTATATAACTTTAAAACAGTATTCTTGTATACCTAATTTTGTTTCAATATATAAAAACTGTAAAGATATATTTCTAAAGTTATCCATTACCATCCATATCCTTTTTTTTTTAATTGTTCAAAAGTTTATTAAGGATTCTCTTATAATCAAAGATATTTTTACTTTAGGGTATTGAGTCGAGTATACAACGTTATATTAAAAAAAAATACAAGGAATTAGCGTTTTACAAAAAAAAAAAAAAAAAATAGAATTACTACTTACAAATATATAAACGTAGAATTATTTACTTATGGAAAATAATAGAATTTGATTTAAATTTGATCCTTAACGGCAGTTAAATCTAATTAAAAAATTGATTGTCTATATAAATAAATAAAAATATCTTATATTATTCTATTTATACGTATTTGAGTTGCAAATGAAATCTAATTTATCTGATGAAACATTTTTTGAGAATAATTTAATACGAAATGTTTAAGAAAAAAAAAATGAAGTACTTTAAAAATACTTTGAGCTTTTTATTTGTTAAAAAGAAATTTTTCAATGGTAATTATTTTGTTTTAAATAATATATTTTTAATTAATTACTATTATTATAACTTAACGTATATAACTAAATATGTGTAGGTACAGCTTAAACTAGGAAAATAGATGAATATTAGTAAATCTTGAGTTTTGACGTTTTGCTATAATGTAAATTACGATAAGAAAACATGAATTATATTAGTTTTAGATCAATAAATAATTATGTGAATATACGTACTTATACCTTGTTCCAAATAAGTGATTTAAATAAATTGTTTATCATAAAAATTAAAAAAAAAATATATATTCGCATCAATTATTATTACTTGTAAATAACTATTTATATTTATTTATTTTAAAATTATAATATAACCATTTAAGAACTGTAAACTATAAACTATGAACCTTTTTTAGGAAACTCGAAGAATTCAAATATTTTGTTTTATTATTATCATTTAAACCACTTCAAATAATAAAATAGTTTTCATTAATAATCGAAAAAAAAATTTTATTTATCCAAGATATTATTATTAATTGTAATCAAATAATAAATATATGATGATAATAAGTAATAAAATGACTGCGTTATTACAATTTTTTTTCTTTTTATAATTACTTGAAAGAAAAAAAAACGTTAGTGTACAATTTGCAAGTATGTTACCTACTCTGACTAGTTGTTAAATATTTCAATTATATGGAAATTATAAAAAATATGAGTATGTATAATACAAATCACTTCTCAGCAGGATGTTGTTGAAATTTAATATTTGATATTTCTCATCTACCTCACTGGGATGAAGAATTTTTATTTGTACCAGAAAAAAAGGGGTAATTTGTAAATATAAATGCTATAAATTAAAATTGAAAGGATATGAGTATAAAAAAAAAAAAAATTCTATCATATTTCACTAGAACCTTTTTTGCTAAGATAATGTTAAAATTACGAGAAAGGCTATAGAAGAAAAATAATATTATTATATAAAATTTAACAATAACTTTTGATAACATTCTAAATTACATTGATTTCATACTACCTACAGTATATTGTATTTTTTAATTTTAAAGAACTATTCAATTTTAATAAAAAAAAATTAATCATTAACGATTAATTTGTACAAGAAATTAATTAATTAAATAAATAAATAAACAATACATAATATAATAATGAGTGCATTGTCTTAAAAAAAATACTATGTTGTTTAGATGTAAAAGCTTGTATAACAAATTTCAAGAATGATTTGAATTAGAAGTATGTAAGTTTTAAGTACCTAGTTAAATTCAAGGTATAAAAAAATAAAGATTTATATTAAAAGAAGAAAAATATATTTTTTATAATTTTAACCTTGTATAAATAAATTGTAAATCAACAACACATTCAGGAAAATTCAATCAAAAGGTGTAATAATATAAAATTTAAAATGTAAATTTTGAATAATAATATATTTTAATAAAAATTCTATGAAAATGCTAATTTATACATATATTGTGTCTAAATTCAAATAAAACAAACCAATATTTATCAAACAAATACGTCTATGGCGAATTCTTTCTCGTGTGTTGATACTTCACACTAACAAGAAAACCTTCTGAAAATCAAAAATTATCTCCCAATAAAAGCAATATTAGATCAAATTTAATTTACAAGTAAGTCTACAGGAGACTTCTTCAGTACTTATTCTATTTGAAAAATAATAATAAAGAACATTTTTATGAATAATTAATGAATTGTAAAATAAATCATTAATTACATTTTTCACTTTAGCTAGAGTGTAGCTAAATAAGAATACCTCAGTTTTGAAATTTTGGCCAAAAATAATGTTTAAAACATTCATTGGGATTTTACTAAGTGGTTGTACATACTGCAATATTATAATAGTATTGATATTTACATTATTATTATAGAACTTAAAAACTTTATGTTATAGATTTTATTTCAAAAATAAATAATATTATAATAATTATCCATTTGTAACACTTTAGATCATCGAATTAAAAATAAATTGTATAATTTTCACAATATTTTGCAATTGATTGATCGATTTTATATGACTTCTGTGGTCACGTGAATTTATATCATTTTTAAACTCATAAAAATAATTATTTTGAATATGGGCCAGTGTACTAGTATAAATACCTAACCAAAATTTTAGCATGCTCATCGACTGTAGTGAACCAATTTGTTCGATTTAATTTTTTCGTCAAGTTATTACGTGCAATCAGTGAACAATACAATACACCGGGTCCGAGAATTTTTATGATTGCACCGCGTAAATCCAATAATATATGGTAATTCTATAAAAAAAAAAGAAAAAAATAGTATGCAGATTTTTGCACATTCTTAAAAATAATGTACTTGGGTAAACGATGTTTTGTTTTTCTATGCAGATTACAAACATAACACCCTGCACGGCGGAAAAAAAATGCCCTAACGATCGCCGCAAACGCACAATGCCGGGTTATAGAATTTTATTGTGATTTTTTTTTTTTTCACCGACCCGATCTGTTTTCCTTCTTTGCATTTTATTATGCGCAACTATTAAGCGGGAGCAATATACTCGTAACACCCGTCGGTAAATATCACCAATGCACACTATGTGCACTCGGAACACCTGCAATCAAAACGCTGCGAGATAATATAACATCATAACAATATGATTATGCAAAAAGAAATTGAATGAGCCACACACAAAACTCGTCCGGAAATTTGAACTCGTTTAAACGTATCCGACTTTTATATATTATATACAACAGGCACTTACTTACATAGGTTAGGTTAGGTTGTGCGTGCAAAATATACATTATAAACGCGTGTGAGCACGGTCCCGCCGGTCAACTACACAACAGTGACGTCGGGTAACTCGATCTGGTATTACAGATACGTGCCAAAAATAGATTAAGCTAACCTGTTCTTAATAATTTATTACCTTTTTTTCAAAACTTTCTGACCAAACCACTCTCAAAATATAGACGTCCGATTGATATATATATAGATATATATTTTAAGTTGTGTTCGCGTGTGCACATCACATGATCGTATTGTTATACGAAGAATTTGCGAGGAAACATCGAGGCTAAAACTTCATTTCAAACGTATAAGTGACTTTGTTTATAGACCGATTTCAAATCGTGCTACAATAAAAATAATATACATACTAGTAAATTGGGCTTCCTCGATACATTACAAAAAGTAACGATATTATAAGTATATTACATTAATAGATAATGATAATTAATAACCATATTACATATTACGAGTATATTATGCAGAAAAAGAAACTAAAATGTAAATACTATTATTACTATTATAAATCTAAAACTGTTTACAAAAAATAATAAGTCTTTGTCGATATTTTTATAGTCAGTATCAATAAATAAATATGTAATAATATTAACATTTAAAATTTCCAAAATACTTCCATCCTGTCATGACGAATAATGTTGTTTTTATTGTGGTAAATATTAGATTATAATTTTTAGTTAATTTATAAAACAATATTTATCACATAAGCTATTTTAATATGATATTATTTATAATGCAACTGCTAAATAATAATAAATTGAATTAGCTACTTAAATAAGTAGATATTTTTATTTATTACTGAAATGCTTTCATGTGGGTATTTTAATTTTTTTATTCTCGACGGGGGTGTGTATTTAGTAACATAAGCAAAAATATTTAACCAAAACATAATATATGTACCAAAATTTTTAAAAAATCATTTGTTTTATAAATTAAAATTCAAAGAGTAATTGTTTTTATTAAAAAAAATAAATAAATAAAATAATGAAATAAAAACGTTTATAGGTAGGTACTGCCACAGGATATATCAGTTCTAAGTACTTAATAATATGGCTCTCGATGAATCACCCCCTATACATAATAATACATATTAAACATTTTTTATCATAATTGTTACTACTTTTACCTTTTTTATGAGAACTTGCGTAACATACTCGTAGTTCAGTTAAAATAAATAAAATCTTAGTATTTACCTAGAAACTAATAATGCTAGTTTAGTTCATCTTATATATATTTATTTTAAATAAATCCTATAATTTTTCTATTTGTAATTGATTATTTTTGTTATTATCGAAAAACGATTATTTGTTATTTATTCTTTGACTAAACATCAGAACGTCCTTATGGCTACAGTAGATTTTTAAAATGTAAATCAATTTTATTGACATCTGTCCAATAAAATAATAACAATACGTCATGATTTGATTTATTTTTATTATATCATTGCTTCGCGTGACTTTCGTGAAAGTATATTTTATTAAACGGAAGGAAATATTTTTCCACGCATACGATACAACATAAGTCGGGTGAATAGAATCAATTTATTGTTATGAGTTTATGACCTATATGGATGATTCTATATATTTTTTTTAGATATTATTATAAAAAGTTTTCGTTTTCATTATTGTTAACTCCTCCCTTATCCTTTTATGTATCATTTATATCGTACGTAGTATTATTCAAGTTTTATGTCACCGAAAAATCGTAACGTTTTCACGCATGCCACAATATCGCTATTTATCGTTTCCAAACGTGTCACATTCAAATTCGTATTGCAGGTGAATAGTGAATACGAACTATGTGTGTTTGCGTTTTCTTCGATATTTGTATCAACTGATTATAAACAATATGAGTTAGTGATTTTTTTTTTTTTGGTATTTTTTTTTTCTGTTTTGTTTTGGAATTTAAGCTCACGCGAGAACGCACAATTTATTACACAGCCCAAAGGGTGAAAAAACAAAACGTTGTATCTAAAAGTCATATATACATAAAGTAAATACATAAATTCCTATACATAAATGTGTGTGTATGTGTATTATAAATAATGCGTAAAAACGAACTTATATATATATATTATGCTCGTATATGTATAATATATATATATATATATACACGTATGTATACGTCACATTTTAACATATGTGTTTATATTGTACGTATACAACGTAAAGTACTGCACGATTTTGCACATGATACGGAATATAATCGTCAAAAGAAATAAAATCATTCCGTCCTACCACTCCCATTTCCTGCCACCACGCGAGCAGTCCGACTTTATAATATTATATTGTAGTGATCGATACACGGCCTGGTACCAAAATGATAAAAATCGCTTTAGCCCGGAGGTGTTGTGAGTTGAAAATATGATAGTATTTTATGCAAGCGTAACGCGTAAGCATAAAATGTATACGGACTGATAAAAAAAAAAAAAAAACGTTATCATAATATTATTATTATAATGACTTAGAATGTAAAAACGACAATAAATTAATATTGCGACGAATGCTCCGTCGGCTATCGATATATTGTAATTAATGCTGAAAAACGATTTGGCTTTAGATGTTTCGTATTCAAATAATAGCATATACTATGAAGATCTTATGAATTTTATAAGGTACTACTATAATCATGGTCCGCGAAAACATGCCAGTTTACAACTGAATAATCAAATAATGTAAATCGATGTCAAATAAATTTGCGAGTAATTTCAAAGGCTAAATATAGACTAAACATTTATTTGTTTAAGCCGAACCCGAAGATCTTGATTTACATTTTTGCCAAGACTCATTAGTACGACTGCTGTATGTTGTATATTATGCATGCAATGTTAGTTTTCCAGATCAGCGTCTTTGGTGAACTCATGAGGTCATTGGCTTGTAGCGTAATAATTCGCTACGATTATTCAGAATAATAGGCGATTCAGTTATTCATTCGGGACAACAGACTTAGTGAAACTGGCGAATAGTTTTTGAAGGGAACAATAGTGCCATATTATTAATTGTTAATGATATACATAAAATACAATATAAAAATAACACATCATACTTTGGTTATTTTAAAATCACTTATCTACGTCATTTTTGGGGTGCAAAAAATAAGTAGCTCTTAAATTATATTGTATCATAAAAATTATATTTATCTTATTAATGGGTTAAAAATGATAAAAATGTGAACTATACCAATATTATTTTATTTGGGACAAATAGACGTGATCATTTGAACGTTATTACGATTGAACGTAAAAAAATAAAATAAAATATGTACATACATTAGTATTACAAGTTAAATCTAATATCAGAAGTATGTATCTTTTATAATATACACTCTAAAATTAAAATATATTAAAAGAAACTAAAAAAAAATAATAATAATTAAATGTTATACCTAAAATTAACTAAAATATTTTTTGAAATTTCACTTAATATATTAATACAGTCCTCTCAAAAAATTAAGACATTTATTGATTTAGATAATAAAATTCTATCAATAGTTTAGTTATAATAGTATAACTAAAACAATATTTTGAATTAATCGAATCACCCAAAATATTTTGATTAGGTAATAAAATATATCGTATAAAAACATTTTATTTATAAGAATTTTAATTGTTTTTAGTATAATAACATAATAATATTGAATATCTAGTATAAATAACTTTTAATTTAATTTGTATTGCTAATATTTTTATCGATATATTTTATACGTTAAATTGCCCCAACTACCAAACAACTTTATCCATTTTGTGCGAAAACTTTTAGAAAGAAGAATCAATAGTTTTCTAATTAGAATATTGAAGGCAAATTGTTAATCGAAGAACAATCACAATTATAATTTCTTAATATATATATATATAAATAATATGTATTTTAAAAGTAAGGACATATTTGAATTATATTTTATTTTTAAAAAACTGTCACTTATATTACATTATGAAATTAGTTATTAATGTGGTTTGATAATAAAAAAACAATATAATATTATATTTGTATGTTAATATGGATAATTTGTTATAAAACCAATAAAATTACTAAAATAAATTATTATGGTTACATAAACGATAAACTTAACTTTGGAATTGAAAAATTGTCTATTATATACGTATGTATATATTTTAATTCAAATAAAAATATTTTATTGTTACCTACTCATTATTTTATTTTATTTAAAAGTCATCCTTATATATTTTGTAATAATAATTGGATTTTGAATAAAGGTTTAAAATGATGAAAATTGCATTATCACAATAACAACAATATTTTCTTATATAATATTTAAAATAAGTTATTGCTGATTACATAATATAATATTTTTGTAACACGAAAAGAAGCAGTACAATAATGAAACTTTTAATGATCACAAAAAAATAAATAATAATATTATATTATATATTATATAATACATATATCTACAATATAAGTTGGTTCAAATGATAAAATAAAATATAAATTGCATATTATTTGATTTTTAAAAAACGTAATTTGAACAAAATTAAAATATTTGGTGTATATTATTATTTATTTGAAGATATACTTCACTATAATATTGTATTTTTGGTAATTATTATAATATTAAGTTTAGATTGGTTTAAATTGTTTATAATGAAGATATTTTAAAAACTTTATTAACACGTTAAATCCAGCTATAATATTATGCTAAGTGAAAACACAAATTTAAGTAATAAATTTCGACGGAAATTATCATATCGTCTTCTTTATAACAATTAATTAGTTATATTTCTTGATAATATCAAACAGGTGTTGAATATGACGTTGAAGCTAATCATTTGCAAACAGTGTTACAGACACCATATTAATAAAGTTACTCCTACATCTTAGATATCTGTAATGATACATATTATTATAAGATATGAGTTTGGCTTTCTAATGTTTGAAAATTATAGATTACGGAAAATGTCTGTAATTTTATCGTCTTGATTAGTAAGTTATATAAAACGTAGCAATGCACTTTTTTATCAATTCATACTATGTGATAAAAATCTGCAGAGTATCACCACAGGATTACATTAAAAAAAGAATAATAATAATAAATCCAGGTTAATGGATACTTTTAACATTTGTCCAATTTTCGGCTAAGGCACTGTAATCGAGATAAAACTATTTATGTCCGAATGAAAAAATACCGATTGTAAAGAACACAAATAAATCGAAGAAATAAATCAAAGGATATAAACCGTGAACACGTTAGCATTTATAACTGAGTGTTTAAGATTAGAACTAAACTTAGATAAATAAGTAACTAAAATCATTTGTCATGAAAATACTACAACTTAAAAAATTACGATTGGTTACCATTACTTCTCGTATTTTAATTGTGAAAAAACTGACTATATGGAATCAAAACAAAAAGATAATGTTTTTTTTTCATTTATCCTAATAAAAATTGATAATCAAGATACGATAAATTAACATGAATAATAAATTATATAATATAGCTATTTATACATAGTTATATGTGTATATTAAAGATTAGGTATTTTTTTTTTTTTTTTTATCAAGTTATATGCAATCTGTACAATAACTAGAGTAAGAAATATTATATTATATTATGATAGAAGAACAAAATTACATGATAATTTGAAGTAAAATACCCATCATCAGAGACATTTGAATGAGAGTTTTTAGTTATCTGTTTTTTTTTTTTTTAATTTTATTTCATAACAAGTTCTGGCACCAATTTCTTTTTAAGCGACGTATACGATTATAAGATATGGTATTAATGGAAAGGTTTTTTATGAATGGGTTTTTTGTGGTTTTGAAGATGATCGTGAACATTTTTTTTATAAAAATGCGCGGTTTTATCTACCTCAGTTTTCGTTAAAAGGTATTTATAAAGATTAGCTAAGATTATGGTTGAAGCTTTATTATAAGGTTATAATTAATTATTATTTAATAATTTCTCCAGCGTGGGTTCTGTTATTTGGTGATGAATTTAAGATATTTAATACTATGCTATTGTTATAAAATAATAAAAAATATTTTAAATAAATGTTAAACTTGGCGTAGTTGTATCTCGAATATTAGGAAATTTAAAGTTAGGTATGTCATTTTATCGAACTCGAGATATTATAATGTTTGACTGTTCTCTCGATAGTTTGAATCTTTACCTCGTTAACAAAATTATTGATTTAGCGTTTACTAAGAGTTGGTAAAGTATAGAACAGGTTTCTGAATTATACAGGATACCATATATAAACTTAGTTCATCCACCCTACTATTATCAGTCTATAAATGAGGTTCTTAGTCTCGAATCACTATTATCTAGACCAGGGTTCGGCATTAGGCGACCCGTGGGCCAAATCCGGCCCTCGGAAAGGAAATAAATGAACCGCCAAAAATATTTGTTTGATGTTAGTTTTCCGCGCATAATAGATATTTGATCATTGTTTATGGTTGCTTACAATAATAGTCACGATAACACAACAGTTATTAACTATAATATCTAATAATATTCGGCCCCCCGAAATTTTTTTTCTCCAAAATATTTGCCATAGGGTTTAATTACCAACTAGTAATCTATATATCAGGACGTTAGTTACCATTTTATTTCGAGTCTTTTTCGTAGACAAACAGATGCATCTCACTCGTTGGAAAATCTCAGAATCTGCATTCAAAATAACACTTGATTTCTGGGAAATTTGTACACATAGGCAAACTAACGCTTTCCTCACTAAAATTATACGATTCGTATATTTTATTAAAAATTCGTATCTAGACTGTTTTTATTTCAATTTCATTACTGTTATATATCGTTCTAAAACGTTTACTTTATTGATTTACTTTGTGACTAATATTGATAAAAAATTGTATTATGTTACTATTCATATTATTGTTAAAGCCGATTGGCGTAAATGTATAAAATAAATAAGACTAGTATATTATTGTTCGTATAAAAATAATAAAACTTGCATTAAATTATAATTATAATACATCATGTATAATTTATATGATACATTTTACCACTGTAATATACCTCAATATTAAATATATTATATGGCATAGTCTATCTGTGCATTGTACACTATAAAGTATCTATTATTTTCGATTTAATTTTAATGGGACCAATTCTCATCAATTATTTTTAAATACATGAATATCACATGCACACTTCACTTGACAGATTGATAAATATTTTCAAGAGGATACTCGTCTAAATATACTTTGAGATCGCCTATCAGTGCTATACTATGTTTGTTCAACATATTTCGTTATTATACTATTATAGAAATAAAATTGTTTCTGGGGTAGGCGGATGTTCATTAAAATCAATATAAACGTATTATGCACGTGTCATATGGTTTTCTAATAGTCATTCAAGTCGTGTTGAAGATAAGGGCCATCTTGTAATGGGGTTATATATTTGAATGCTATATTAATGTTATATTATTACGCTACATTTCGATTAGCACAAAAAAAAATCCTATAAAAGCAATATTAAATAATAGTATTAAACTGTAATATTAAAAAAAAACAAAAACAAAGAAGTCGATTCGCTGTATAGTTGGTTTGAAGTAACTAAAAGGTTTCAGTTTCCTAATTGAGTAGGTAGTCGCTATAATGGATGTGTTAAATTTAAATTTAATGACACTTTTTTACACACAAAAATAAAAAAACCATTCTGAGCCGAAGTACTGTAAGTATTTTTTTTTTTTTTTTAGAAGTAATACAGTACGTTAAATTAATTTATGCCAACAATATCCTTTATATAATAATAATCGTATTATTATTTTTATTAACTTACAAATGAAATTTTCATTCTGTAGAATGATGATAGAAATAGGTTCATAGTATAAATACATTACAATTATTCTAAGTATTATTTAATTATAATGTATATAAAAAATAATAATATACAAAACAGTGAGAAATTGAAAGTCTATACAGTCAATATCACATCAATAATAAATTATGATTAAAATTTTAATTTCTATTTTAAATGATCGATTGAATTCATCTAACAAAAAAAAAAAAAAAAAAAACTGGAATCTAAAAAAAAATATTTGAACAAAACGAAATAAAAAATGATATACATCATTATAAAATCAATACATTACATTCACCGCTTCTCTTAGAATCTAATAATATTGTATTATGTAAGTTAAGCTCATTGGTACTATAAACTTGTTTTGTAATATAAAACATAATATAAATTTAATTAAAATATCAAAATTTTACTTATGAAAATTATAAATAAACTTATTATTTGAATAAAGATTATGAAAAGTTTGTTAATAATTGTTTATGATATTGTAAATACAACTTATTCATTTAAATTGTTGAATACCATAATATTTTCCACGATATCATTATTGCAAAGTTTTAATATATGGGCTCTGAACAATTAATACTTTATAGTCATATTTAACTGTAAATATGAAAAATAAAAATAAATTCTATGTTTTTATTTTTACCTCAAATATAATTCTCAGTTAATTTTAACACTAATAATGATCATTTACCACTTTTACAACTATCAGTTTATTATTTTTAATTTAGAAAATAATCGTAGTCATAACCATAATCTTTTTCATTTTAATGAATTTAAGTTTAGATTTAGTCAGTAGGAAGTTAAGTTTAATAATAAATTAAAAATATTGTTATCAATTTGTTGATGGTGGTAAGTAAAATAAATCATTATTATGTATAGTGCATAGTATCATGAATAATATTGGAAAAATATTCATTCTAAAAATAAAAAAAAACATAAATAGTTACATGAGATGTACAAATTGGATTTGTTATACTGATATAGTTAAAAAAAAATACTGATAATTAAAATATAAATGATAAAATAATTTTTTATATATATAAAAAATAATACCAAATATTATGATATTTTAGGATAATGTGTTATAAAAATTAAGAAAAAAAAAAATTTTTTTTTTAAATTAAGTGTATTTATACAAAAAAATTATAACTTACTTTTTTTTGTCAAATACAAACAATTATTAAGTATTTTAAATTTGAAAAATAATAAATGTAATTCTTTGAAAAATCAACACTTGCTATTGTAATATAATCAGGTCATGGAAACTTTATTACGATATTAGTTATACAGTGAAGTATTTTTATTTTTAGTATAGATAAGTTTTCCGTAACTGCGGGTCCAAGAACTCGTGCAAGAAATTGTTGTATAAATAAAAAAGACAGGTTTGTTTGTATTATAGTATCTAGAATGGTTATTAATTTATTTAAAATAACGCTTTTCTGTATGAAGATACCTATAAATAATAATTGTTATCAATTTGAGTTCTCTCGTGTTGATGGTGAATGTCGAACTGTGTCATGTTAATTATATTGTGCGTATCGTGTATAATATTTATGAATAAGTTATAAAAAATGTTACAGTATGTATTATTATTATATTATATTATAGTTATCAATATCTTTTATGCGTATTGACTACGTTTTTTTTAAATTGTGAGTAGATATAACTCTATAAAAATACTTGCTATCTCGTTCTATTGATATTATATATACTATATAAGGGTAAGAATGGAAAATAAGTTTAAAGTAAATTCCTGGTTGTACCGAAGAAACTATACATAAGTTTAATGCCATGTGTTTTTTCTTGGTATACTTTTGGAGCAATAAAATACTCACTACAAAAGTTTCGTTATGACCCTTAATCAATTGTAAACTGGACACAGATATAGTACTTTGAACGAATAAAATTAGGAGTTCTCAGTAGTTTTTAAGAACATTTTCAAAAACTACAACGTATATAATGTCATTTTTAGTAATCATAAATAAAATCGTTAACATGTAGTTTGAAAAATAAAATTTTTAGAATCAAATATGTTGATTAAAACTTTTGAAATTTATATACGATTTCAAAATATATATGGAACAATAAAAATGCTCAAAGATACAAATTCACGTTGAAATTCACAACTACAATTGATAAATTATTAAAATTAAAATATAAAATTAATTCGCAACTTTTAGGGCATTGTAATGTTTATTTGAAAGTTCGCTGTTTTTTTATTAGGCGTAAATGATGAAAAATAGGAAAAAAACAATAATAATGTGCTTGACATTTTTTTTTACTGTAATTAAAATTGATTTGTATTTTATTAAAATTATATTAATGCAACTAAATAATCACATGATTATACTTTCTAAAAATGCATACATTTTAATTGCATAATTCATAAACCATCTGAATTATTTTCAAGTGTTCTTTATATTGTAATAAAATTATGCTAATCTAAAATTAATGGAAAATACTATTTCCTGTGTCGATTCAAATGTGTTTTGTGCAGATAAATCTCGAAATTCTGATTATCGAGTACAATAAAAGCCCCCTAAATTAAAATGAATGAATTTAACTTGCATTAATCCTCTCTTTGATTGAAGACTATCGTATTTTGTGAAAGTGTACGTTGTAGACTTTTTTACCATTGTCTTGTGTTAAATCATGATATTTAGCAAAGAATTAGGAAATACCAAAAAATCATTTATTAAATAAAAATATATTTCAAGCGAGGTATTAAAGATATTATATATATAAAAGATATTTAATTATGAGGTAATACGTCGAGTAAGTTGGATGTGGTGATACATTTGACTGTAGCAAAAATTTAATTATGATAAGGTCATGGTTGAAAAATGACAAGAGTGAACCTCGAAGCATAGCTTTTTCTTTGTAATGGGCGTATGTGCGACTCCGATAGTGGTGCATATTAGAGTATCTTCTTTGGCTATTAGAAAACTATGTAAGATTTTTGTGTGGCTGATTCTAAGTCTTGTGACTCAGAATGACTTAGAATTTTTTGGGTGATTCAAGAGAAAAATACTAGTGACGTATGTTTTGTTTAATTTCGTATAGTTTGATGGTATGAGAAGACCATTGATGAAGCTATGTATACGTACGTGTACATTTGTTTTTAATCAAAGCTAGAAACCTAAATCATTGTGCGAGTCGATTTTGGGCGAAGACGATTGCGTGGACGTGGTTGTAATCTTTGTTGTTTGTGGTCGGGGATCTAGATAAGTTTTATTTTGGAGAGCACATAATTTTTTGATATACCTACCTATCAAACTTTACTTTAAGCTCTATAAATATATAATACTATACTCGTTTGCTATAATATATTTACATACCAACTTTCAGCATATAATTTATTAAGGAATCAGAAAAAAAAATATAATTTAGATTGTGAAATTAAAAGTATTAGTTTCCATATTTTCTTAAATAATAGTTTGATAATGTTTTTACCAATATACATAAACGAGATACAAATAAAGATAGTATTATTATTAGCAGGTAATGTTAAAACTAGTTTAAATAATTTTTAAACATAACAAGTTTTTGCTATTTAAAAAAAAAAACAAAACCAACCATATTCCTTTTGAATACATTTAAAATATTAATATTAATATATTTAATATAGTATTAATATTTTTTACTGGAAATTCTTAAGAATCTAATAACATAATTAATGTTTTATTTTAATTCGTTCTCAAAACTAAAAATTAGCAGAACAAATAAAATATTCACTGTCAACTAAAATATATTACTTTTACTAACTATTACTATTTTTAAATGTAGGACTCAGAAATAAAAAATAATTTTCAATTTTCATTTTGAAAAGTGTACAAAATTGAAATTGATATTGTTGTCAGCTGTGTAAAAAAACTTTCTCTTTTACAGTAGAAGCGCAACAAAAAAGTTAAGACGTTGATTAGGTCTTGACAAAAATTAAAGACAGGACTTCTTCTTAAAATTATTATAACTGTCTTGGGAATAATTTATTTATTTAATAATTTACGCCTACAGTGGGCGTAATTGTAATAATACACTTTTTAAAAGTATAAATTTGATTTAACAACTTGACTATTTGAGTACAATTTGTCTGAGTTTGTTCACTTTACCAACGTCTCATTACGCAAAACAATATTTAAAATTATATTATTTGCAATAAAAAAAAAACTCACACTAATTGGTTATATTTAATATTTTAGAAGGTGTAGTATAATACACAATCATTGTTAAAATATGATTAAAAAACTTTAAAGTATTTGAAATTGTCTTTTTTTGTTCTCTATAATTTCTAGTTGTGTTTGTGTTTTCATTGATAAGAATTGATTTTTTGAAATGTATTTAATCATAATATAGTCCTATGGCGTTATTTATTTGTTTTATATATCTGAGCAATTTTTTATAAGCTAAGTAATTCTTTATTTTTGTTGAAAATGTAATGTCTAAAACCACATCAATAATTTATTGAATTGCTTTGTTAAACATGTATCAATATATTTATAAGAATAAGATTCCAATAAATCGTATACAAAATTAAATTTATTATTATATCGTTTATCTAATTTAGAAAAAATTATATTATTTTACATAAATTATTGATAGTTCTAGTATTAGGTACACAAATTACTATAAATTAAATTTTGTAAGATTAGGTTAGTCTATATTAATTAAATTTGTAATAACCTTATCAGATGTTTTATTACCGTGGTTTTGATATAAAATATTTATGACCCATTTATGAATTAAAAAATATTTTGGATGGTTATAAAAATGTATTTATTTTTATTATTATTAGATTATATAATCCTCGACGTTTAATCATAAGAATATTAATATTAGACGAATAATGTATTATTAAAGAGCTCAAACGTAATAATTGATTTTTTTAATCTCGAACGCGACCATTAACTATTATAAAAATATAATATTTTATCATAGTTAATCAAAAATTATAAATCGTGTAACAATAATTGGATTTTTTGTTTACCAATTTATGTATCTCAATCAATAAACTCCAATATTGAATAAAAATTAAATTTGTTATAAGTGCCAATACTGATCAATACAATTTTCATAGCGTTTTAATATGTTTTTATGACTTCTTATATCACACGTTCAATTTTTAAAATTTCGTAACCTAAATAACGTAACCAATCAATGTTGTTAAACGTAATATATATACTAAATAATAAAACCCATTCCATTGAAAATATATTTTTAATTCGTTTGTAAATAATTTGTTTATGTTTATTAATAAATATTAAATAAATAATACATTATTATATTCCAGTAGTTCAATTTTGTACGTTTTATTAAAAATGTAGAATCATTTTTATAATAAAATATAATTACTTATAGTTTTTTTAGTAAAATTAAATGATATTATTAGTTGTATGACCTTTATAAATAAATTTGTTAAACTTAGATATTATTTTTCACACAATTTGTCATTTTTTGTCATTATCTTAATATTAACACAGATAATTTATTGTTACTTGAATCTAATAATAGTATATCATATTTTACTTTTACAATACCTGTTGATTTAATAGCTGTTGAATTTCGCTGTATATTTTTCGAAATTAATTTTGAAACGTAATCCAAAAAATATTTTTTTTTATTTGAGAAGTATTGGACTTCTCAATACTATGTCTATTATCTAGAAAAACCACGTTATTTTCTTCCATCGGCTTATTTAAAATATTCAGATTTGTTTGAAATTTTAATACGGTACGTTTTTTCATGGTCGTCATATTCTCACGCGCGCACGAGCACTACAATAAACACGAATAAAACAGTTATTAAACTTTATTACATATATTATCACTTGAATTTTATAAAGGTTATGTCTTAGGTTACTCGAGAGATAATTTTATTTATATCTGATTTTTTGTATACTTATCTCATATGCATGTTCATTATATATTTGTACCTGTGTGAACATAATATATATATATGTATATAGGTATAGACTAGACTAATTTATACTCATTTACTTCAAATATTTTATAATTATTTATAAAGACCGTCTTCACATAGTATAGATTAAGTATACAAACGATAAAAATTCAGCTAAACCACTAAAATACTAGTCCATAGATATTTCCGTAGATATTTATATAGATATATCAAACCAAAAGTCAAAAAAATTAGCTAAGTTTAAAGAGCTAATTTGGTCAAACATAATTAATAAATTAATTGATATACAGTGCACTTTGAAAAATAATTTATCCATCCTTTTTTTCAATTAAAATTTTAACAGTGTTGCTAAAGTCAAACTATGAATTTATTTTTTGAACACTACATGAAGACCATATAGTATAATAACTACCTACCTTGAATAAATAATCATATTATTGTATTGTAAGATTAAGAACTTCTTGGAGTTAAAAATTTTAAATTTAAGTGGAAAGACCTAGAATCTTCTCATGAATAAGTGGTCATTATAATTGTTTGTGCTATATTTTTTTTCTATATAGTGACATAATCTTTTACACACTGATTTGGGTATTTCTCGTTTCAGACAAAGAATACTTTATGCGGCTTGGCATAGCTAGGTTAATGATGTTGGTGTATAAGTATCTATAGTGGTTTCTTTTTTTATTTTTATTTTGTTTGAAATCGAATGCTTTATTTGCAAACGCACGTGACAACTGAAATTGTAGCCTACAGGCTTTATATTATGATAAAATACAATATTCGCATATGCTCATTTGTCGTTGTTTTACATACTATAAACGTGTTATAAATTTTGATTATTAGAGTTATCTTTTGAAAAAATATAATAATCAACAATAGGTACTGAAAAATAACGATTTATATTATGGTGTGTCTAAATAGTTTATTATAATTTTATGATTAAAATTCATAAAAAAATAAATAAATAAAAATATTCATGTGTGAGATACTGAAAAAAAATAACGTGAGTCAAATGTCAAACCACACCAGCCTATGTAGATAATCGATAATTTTTGTCATGCAATATCTTTACTTTGTCATTTCTATGAATTTGTGTGATATGATGTCAAACTCTCATTTTAAAAACTACCCTAAATTATATATCACTAACACCCAGCCGGCAACCATATAATCTAAATTTGAATTTTTCACTTTAGTATTTTTGTATGACTTTGTATATGATGTATCAATTCCTTATTTTAAAAACTTGTTCTGAGTTAGCACTTAAAATTAGCATAGATACTTAATTCAAAAAAATATATATTTTTTAATTTTATGTCATTTACGTTTTTATTAAATAAATTAAATTAATTAAAAAAAAAAACTGTTCAACAACTTATAAATGACAAGATATGTTTTTTAATATCATAATTGGTCATAAATTAATTTCAAAATATAATTATAAACATAGCTTACATTATACTATTACATGGTGACACCTTTATATACGTTGTTGGCAAAATTAAAATAATTGTTATCATATTTTGGTGACATCACCCGTTTATTTATATATTTTAAAACTCAATTAACAGAGCTAGTAAAATTTATAGTGGACAATTTTGAACAACAAAACCATTATGACAAATGGTATACTAAAGGTTAATTCATATACCAGCAACGACAATTACTTACTTTTTAATAGTATGTTGACGTGGTCTAAAGCACTCTGAAAAGCAAAAGTTATACCGAATTTGATTCTTAGTAGTATTAAAGTTTAATTTTATGATATTTAAAGATTCAACCAGTGTAAAAATAATCAAAATAATTTGTTTAATTTAATAATATCAGTATTCAAAACCAATTTAACACTATAAAAATGTTTTTAAATCGTTCCTCTGATATACATCTCTAATAATTAACACATAACAATTTATTCATTGAACTGTACAATTATACTAACACGATAGTATGTTATACACAGTACATACCATTTAATATTTTTCATTAATCACGCCCAACACAATACCACCAGTGATAAGTTTGTGAGTTTTTTTACATTATTTTATTTCACAAATAAAACTAATTTATAATACACGGAAATATTTAAAATATCTAGTGATTAAAATTTCATTAAAAAACGTACAGAAAAAAAGTATTTTAGGATTGAGTTTTGAGAACTTAAATGGGGTAAAACTTATTACGTATTGAATAATAATAATAAAATATATATTGAAATAATACATTTCGACCAATTAATATAAAAAATTAAAATCAATAATAAATAAAAAAACGGAATTTTTTCTGCTAACAATACAACCCATCTCTTTTTCCTCCTATTGCAAGAAAGTTGTCATAACAGACTTTTGAAAAACGAGTGATAAGTCTAAGACGTATCAAATCAACAGATCTTTAAAGTTTTGAAATATATCTCAAGGTGTTTTCAGTTAAAATGCGTTTACCTACATAACTAACACAATTACTGTAATATCTACATTCAGGCCAAATTAGCGTAGCCACCGGTACAACAATAGTACGAAATAATACTATTTATCAGAGACAGTGTTGGAAAATAATCAATTTTTTTCTCTTTGAACCGAGAACAATGTTTGAGGTTTTTGATTTAACGGTAAACTTACTTTTCGGAAAATATCTGTAACACCGAAAGAAAGGAAAAAATGGTGTTTTTCAATATTATATAATATAGTATTTCATTCCACGTACCTACACTATCACTGAACACACAATAATACATAGTATTATACAAATACCTTTATCGCATTGACCGGGCGGTGGCGATATGGTACGGCAGCCGAGATAGGTATTATTCATTATAACAAAACAATTTATGCCGATTGTGGTGCTTGTTGTCGGTGTGTTTTCGCATAGGTATATACACGCCGCGACGGGCGTAACGGCATAATTATTATGCACTCGTACACCGCTTATGCCGCGCCTCGCAGTGCGCCGTGTACCCGTTGATACTCGGCGACCGAGCTTTCAACAGGACATTGGTTTTTGGTAAATTTTGTGTTCGGAGCCGCAGTAGTAGGTACACACGTCTAACTAGGTTATTAGCTCCTCACTCGTCAAACCGTACGACCCTTTTCCGCAGGTTAAATAATACACCGCTAAACGAACAACCACCGCTGCCGGATCGTAACTAATCACGCTCCAATTGGCATTGTTATTCCGACGCATGTATAATACAACGATATCATAATATCATTATTTTACAAGACCCCACTGTATCATTGGACGCACATAGAAATTCGCGAAGTTATACTATAATTATTTAAATACGGCGTATAATGCATACGACGTAGCTGGTGGAGGAGAGTGCAGGTTGTTGCCCAGCGGTAGAACGAAATTAAAGTAAATTCAACGAGATGGCAATGTTTACTTCGCGGAATACGCAATAATATGTTTGGACGTAGGATTAAATTTATTATACATTTTATCCGTCTCAGAATTTTAAAAACACTTTTTTGAAAACGTCTATTAAATCGGTTCAAAAAATGTCATTAGTTTGCATTATACCTATTATACTTTTCAGTATTATGTTATCATATCAATATTCAATACACTATAATAATAAGTATAGAAAATGCCGTCGTATCGAACGACTTCGGTCCAGTGACCTGACCGTGAGCATAATATCGCATCGATCATATTATTATTATTTAAAACCAACGTTAAAAACTATCTTATAAATTTAATTTACAAAGATTTTTAAGTAAAAATATTATATAATTTTTAATAATAATCTATCCAAAGACTAAAATTAGTCCTGCCGTTTGTATAATATTTTTACGTTAAAACCACGTACCAAGATATAATTTGTGAAATTTATTCTTAAAGAAAAAATAATGTGTCAATGTAAACGTAAAATAGTTATTTTATGTACATTTCTAGATTCTAGATTTACATTTCAAGTAAAAGTCGCTCGAGACACACATCTTAAATGCAGTTAAATTTTACACTTTATATTACCTAAGTACTAAAATTGTGAATCAGTGTCATATTATTGTACTGTTTCACACATAATATGTTGTTGGTATATTGTATGATTTTACGTCATGGGACACAAAATATAAAATATGTCGGTCGGGTTTAAAGTGAGTTCAACTCGGTAGGTTAGTTGCATAGGTAGGTAGGTATAACGTCTATTATTCAAACGACTGCGTTAAGTACGCGTCATATTTTATATACGGTCTGCTTTTTATCGGATTACTTCTCATCATCGTCTTGAACGCCACTGAGTCACTACGGCTAACGTTTGACATTTTTCTTGGTTTAAATATGTACTAATCGGTGCGTTTTAAACTCATGAATATTCCCGCATATAGTCGTAAAAACAATTTGGGACATTTATAATGCAAGACAACCTAAACCGAGACGCCTTTAGACGAAGTTTCAACAATATTTTCTGTCCTTATTAGCTCTAAAAGCTGATTACTACGTAAAGCTTTCTCAATAAACTTGAATTTTTAATATAAAATCATATTCATGTTTCAAGTTTAACGTATGTTTAATGCACATTTTTGCCACCAACACAATCCGCTTAATGATTAAATTTTGATTTGCGGTTAAATGAAAGGAAAAAGTAATTTTATTATTAACAATATACGTATTTATTAAATTTTTTATGAACAAAACCTTCTAGGTTTTCTCTGTACACAATTCAAAAAGTTTATGGGCCTTAATATAACCATCACTTTAACAATCTTAATATTACTTTATAAGCTGTTTTGAAAATAATTTTGATAAGACTCTAGCATAGAATCGCAGTTAAGATTACGATGTAGAAGAAAAAAATATAGCTACGTGTTGTATTACAATAAATTTCAACAATATGAAACGATTTTTTTTTGTTTAAGCAGTCACAAAATGTATTAAAATAAAAAGGGACATAACTTTGAAAGTTTTAATTACACTATAATGATAAAAAAACACATCGTTGATAATGTTTTTTTTTTTTTTAAATATATATATATATGCCATGAAAAATATGAAATATATTTTTATATAAAAATTTTCATTTGTTTTAATACGATAGCAATTTGAAGCAAAAAGTAATTAATGATATTGTTAATTAATTAACTAATAAACTACCCTTAAACATTTCTTTAATATTGTTATTTTTTCTAAAATGAATATCCAAAATTAAGTTTAGTGACCAAAATAAGTCCTTGATTCACACTTTATATTTACTGTACAGTTAAAATTACATCCATTACTAGGTAATTACATACTTGATTCTAGTTCCGTGACAACGGAGGATAGTGCATATTTTTTATGACATGAACGTATTTTACAAATTTTGGGAAACAATGTTTGTGGTCACGTAGTTAGAGCACTAGCAAGTAATACACTCTTGAGTTTAACTGACATAATACAAAAATATTTTTAACTATTAGCTCAATTCTTTAACAAAGACATCGAATGAAATGTCAATTTCACAGTTTATTATATAATATATATAATAAATTACACCAATATTATCAGTTTAAGATATAATATTATTATCACTTAGTTCAGGCTCTTTGTGACAACTTTTACTACTTTTCATCAATCCTAAGCAGCAATATTACTTGTTGCATAATACGTATTCCTATGTAACTATAATATTGTTTTTTTTTTTTTTGTTTTAATACTGTCATAATACCCATTTTGGATTTTCCTTAATTATTGTGACCCACGCTCTTCACACAATATGACTTACCGAAACCATTATTGTTTTTATCTGTTTTTGTTTTTAACTAGGTTTAACTTGCATATAACACAATGGAATGGATCATAATCTTATAAATTGTCAATTTATATGTTACTAAGTGCTGAGAATACTCTTGATTTAATAATTGTTTTCAAAACAATGAAGAACATTTTACTCATATTAGTCACATGTGTTCTCTCACGAATTTCTTAATAATTTTTTCCCAATTAATTTATTTTCACATCGATATACCAACACTTTCGTCTTATCTTAATGTATAGTTAGACACATCTATTTACTATCCTGTATGAGAAAACAATTCATTATCCATAGGTATCTTTCTGATTTCGCTAACATCACAACATCGCCTTCGTGCGTCACTAATTTAATTAATTTTTGACGTTGAAATTTGATTCTCCCTTTCCAGTATTAAGTACTTCTCTGACTACTACTTCAATCGTAATAATGAACAAAATTAGAGATACAACCTCGTGTCAGTTCTGTCTTCGCTATAAATTATTTTTACAAATGACTGTTAAACTGAGCATTGATATTTAGAGTTTTAGATACCTTTTCTTATCAACTTTATATGCTTTGATGAAGTACTAAATTTTTCATTTTACTCAATCACTCGAAACCGTCTATAAAGCTGAGCAACTTCTCAATGTTTTATTCATTTATTTATTTTGTTTTTTGAAACACTGCTTAATTGTAATATTTTATATTACGGGATTTATTTTTAGTATCATACGGTATTTTATAATACAATGTTGTAATAATCTGTGCAAATATACAAATAACAAATCATCATTGGAAATTTGATTAAACCTTTTGCATGTAACTTAATTAAACTCAGATTAATCTTTCAATTTTCATTTTATGTATTAAAAAAAATATATATATATTGATAAATATTAAATCCTCAAATCACATAATACGTACATGATGTGCAAACAATTTTAAAATCTCACATTGTTATTTTTATTATTCAAGTATAGATTAATACTTATACTTCATACTTTATTTAATATTACATAATATTATTTTATATATATTATTAGTTGAAGAGTATTTTTAGAAACATGATAATATAGTATAAAATATTGATTCAATAAAGGTTTATATTTAAGGATTTTAATACTCTTAATAAATGATATTATACACTTATATGTATATTATATTACAATGAACATGATGTTTTATAATAACTATGTTTTTAACATCATCGCTTGTACGATACGTCCAACACACGCAACAAACATAATATTCGTAACTTATATCTGTTAAATTTTAAATTTTACTTTATCTCTAACTCGTATAAATTTTAAAGTAAATATTGCAAACCTTCGATGGATATAAAAAAAAAACAATTAAATAATATTTTATTCAAATAAGAAAAAACAGTTATAAATTACATTTATTTTATGCGAGATTCATACACATACACAAAACTATGTATTATACATATAAAAAGTATATTATCATTGTTGTACCTATTATACTATAATAAAAATTACATATTTTTATGATTTATAATATTCTGTTGACTAAGGTAAACTTCAGTTATTAAAGATGTTGTTAGATTTTTTCAAATAATAATAAATAAATTATAAACTCTTAAAGGATTCGAGTTAATTGTATTTAACTCCTTATTATAATTGAATTTAGTGTTAATATAAGTGTTGAATAGTATTAATATTTAGAAATCTCTTATTGGCTGAACTTCTAGTGATAAGGATGAGATAACGAGACCCATCTAGTATTTCAACAACACGCACACCAATGATTTGTAAGCTTATATTAATATTTTATTCTGTGAATGTATTAGTCTACTTATATTACATATATTTTGAATTGAAGGTCAATATGTATCATTTAGGATGTTCACCCTATTGATTGCACGTAAATAGTAACTTATCCGAACCACTGGAAACTGGCGGTGGATTTATTTTCAGTCTAAATCATAGCGAAATTTGATTAAAAAAATTCTGTACGTTCTCGGAATCATTGCGTTTATACAATAATTAATGAACCACCAAAAATTTTAATGAGCTATAAACATCAATAATCAGAAATGAAAAACCAGCAACCACTGGTACTTATCATAAAACTTAAAGTTTGTTGGAAAACATATTGTAGTTGATTAAAATATAAATAAATAAATCTCAATGTTAAAATATATTTCTCGATAATGGACAACTCTTCAAAATTTAATTTTATTGTATTATCAAAAGTTGTGATTATTTTAACGAAATTTGTAATGAGATACTTTATTCATCCTATATTGTATTATTACCAGTTGTTACCTGTATAATCCTTTATTTATTTATGATAATCAATTATTTTTACTATAACCGTCGTTTCGGAAACCTAATCCTTATAAGCAAAAACCTTTATTATAATCGTGTGTAATAAGATAATATTATTATGAATCATAATAATGACGTGCATACTATATTTTTAAATCCTATAAATGTTCTAAAAAGTCTAAAAAAAATCATAAGTCTACATTAAACTGTTAACAACATTATACTGTATGCAAACCAATAGAAAATATATCGTTATCCAACAATTGTGATGGACGAGCGGATAATATTATTCCATAATAAGTTTGTCGGTATTTATTGCGTTTCATCATCTATTTGATACGTAAATGTTTCTTTTAACTTGTAAGCAGTGATAATAGTGATATAATACGTACAACTAACAGTGTTGTAATATCGCCAATGGATGTCTGAATTGCATATTATCTAATTGTTTAACGTAATGTAACACAATTCAAAAACAAAAAAAAAATTTAAAGACAGCGACATGGTGATTTCTGTTGTTAAAACTGCATCTTTTGTTATTTTATGTCAGCCACTTACACTATTTTTATTCAGGTCTCTTCTTAATTAAACCCATGATAAGGCTGAGTTTCTTTTTTGTGTTCTGCAATAACGCTAAAATTATTTTTATTACTCGTTCTAGTAATTTTAAACGATTTCTGATGTATTTTAGCAGAGCCAATAATTGATCAAATTTGAAAAGTAAATTAATTCATAAGGTTTATTTAGTATTAACGAGTTCTTAAATTAGCTTTTGTATACAACAAAACATAACGTACGAACATATGTATAAAAAATAATCCATAATTGTATTATAGTGGTTTGACATATTGGAAAATAGCACTAAAATTAACACTTAATGTATTAGAAAATTGTTTGTCATGCTATCGTTATTTTACAGATAATTAAACGCAAATCATACCATACAATAAACAAATTTTAAAAAGAAAATCAATTAACATTTTAAAAACATTAGTTTAAACACAACCTTTTAAGACTCAGTTTTTTAGCGTAAATCGCAAATAATTATTCTTACAATATAGTATATTACTATAATATTATATTAATTAATATAATTTAATTTAATTATTAATTCTAATTTAATTAATATTAATTAAAACGACAACAAATTGAAAGCTATTACAATTATTCGTGTTAAGTTTTTTAATATTAAAACAATATGATAAACAGAACATGTGTTGTACGTCAGGTCTGAAGACGTTATCCATACAAATGATCAGTCTCGGTTTTTAACTCAAAGTATTGATCCAAATTTAAGCAGACTAAAATTATGTATTATTTAACTCTGGCACAATTATTAAAATGTTTGTGTTTTGATAGGATGGGTAGGTATAATATTAATATACATATAGCAGCCGCCCGTAATGTACGTAAACGCGCAATGTGCATACATAATAATGATATAATATGCACAGCTCTCTAATGATCTTTTGAGAAATGCTCATTTGTTGAGAAATATTCTAAGTGTACTCGGCCTATTCTTCCACGCGTTATGGTCTTTTTTATTTTTTGTTTCATATTATTATATTTTGATACTCGCACTGTCTGTAATTAAAGTCGAATATCGGTCCATAGTTTTTACCCTCGTTAACCGGGCGGCGTGTGACAGGAGACAGGTCCGTCAACATTGCGTGCATTTATAAACCGTATAATAATAACAGTAATGATAATATTATTATTATTATTATTATAAGTATTTGTACCTTGGGCCACGCGCAAATTTTTAACGAAGGGTGAACGCCGCACACACGCGCGCGCGCCCGCGCCTATATAATATATTATTATTATGTATAGTTAATGTTTTGTTTTGTTTTCGTAGCATGCATTGCATTATATATTATAATTTTTATTCACATCACACCAGCCGCCGGAGCGCAACCCTCCGCAGCGACGTTGCCCGTCCGCAAACACAAAAATATTGCAAATCCGTTTCCAGTTATAAAATATGGTCCGTGGATTACACGATGATTATAATTTGATTTAGAGAACGCCGTGACAGGCAGGCATACACGGTTTTTATTGGGCCGCCGCCCCGGGACAAAAGGTTAAATCTCCAGATTTTTTTCACCGGTCGAGTAAAACAAAAAAAAAAAAAAAAAAAACCCGAAACAAAATATTATAATAATATAAACATGCACATTCGTATACATATTCAAATGTACGAGTATATACTACGTGTGCGAAAAAAATACCCTACGTGTACCTACGTTTTGTTTACAGAAAGAAGTATGCATGCGGATATGGGTAGGTAGTTATATACTAGTAAAACGTTCGTTTTGCTCAGCTGAAAGCGGCTGTCAGTCTAAGGTCGTCGAATATATATTTACCACCTCAACAGTAATGATAATAAAGTGAAACGGTCTGGAAAAAATAATATTTACCATACCGTATTACCTCGTCGTGTGTGATGAAAAAAAAAAAAATGAAAGAAGTCTAACGAATTAAATAATATGTCCGTTGAATAATGCACACGGATAAAAAAATAAATTCGTTGAATAAAACGTCGGAAGTAGATATAATATTGCTTAAAAGCTAAACTTTTTGATTCCCAGTAAAGAAATATTGTATAACACATTATTTATATACGTTGATATTCATATAATGCATAATATAGGCGCACGTTATTATCTCACACTCGTTTGAATGAAACGAAAAAAAAATCGTATCTAGTCACTTCCAAAGTATTTTCTTCTACCAACCGTAAACATTTCAGATTCGAGCATTATAAATATGTTATAGCACATATTATTATTCTACGAATAGTCATTACTCATTTTATTAGTAATAAAAAAAAAAACACATAAACAAACTTATTATGTATAATACATATTAAAATTAAACATTACATTATTTTTTAAAAAATTGGCGAGGTTAAATTTATCATACCAAGTCACTATTGCATACATTATACAAACAATTCTTTAATCAAATAGCAATAATTATTAATCTATTAATGTTTATAAAAAAATATTTTTCCCATATAATTTTCAATCAAAATAAAACAACATTTTTTTTTTAGATTTTTATCTTTAATTTTATAATTTTTTTACTTTTTTAAATGACAATATAAGAAAAAATTACTTTCGTATCCTGATACACAATATTTTTGGTGGTATAAAAATTGAGACTCAGAAGAGTAGCTTATGAGTTATAAGTATTGAAAGTTTAGGTGAGCAGAGCGGTCAGGTACGGGAATATCATGCAAAATATTGGTCAACTACTCTGTTTACCTAAACTTAAAATACTTATAAATCATAAATATTATAAAAAATGTTATTTTATTTTGACTGAAAATTATGTATTTTTTTTTCTAAAACGTTATTATAATGCATGTTAATTGATAAAATAATCATACTCAGTAAATTATTTCAAAAGAGAAACGACGCATATTCAGTTTTTTTTTTAAAAAAAAATCATTTTGTCTTAATAGATACATTTTAATAAATTGTTTGATTTAAATAGCAGACTATCATTCTCATGATTCAACTACCTATCAGTATATCTAAATCCTAATAGTAACGAGTTAATTTTAGTTGCATCCATAATTACGCAAATAATATTAATGATTTCGGCATTAGTATTATTATTATTATATACATCTCCCGATGCCTTTGGAAATGGCTACTTTAAATTAAATTTTACTTCAGCGGCACTACCGCCGCCGACAGCATTTTGTTGTGCGCATATACATTATTATACATAAACAGACCCACGATCAGCACAGCAGTCAGCGAAGTAAGCTTATTGAATTTTCATTTTTTTTTCTTCATTAGTTTATTACAGTCACTCGAGAAATAGAGCTTGCATAGTATTACTATAAAACAAAGGACTTTAGTTGGCAAAAAAAAAAATACTTAAAATTAAAAAAAATAAAAACTATTCGACGTCCTTTCAATTCCAGTTTTTGCGTTCCGAGAATTTGAATTTCAATAATAGTAACGATAATTGAACGTCTTATTGTCATTCGATATCGAAACTTCCGCGCAAACAAAAAGACATCAGAGCATAATATACGTGTTATACACAATATCACAATATTTATTTTATTATTATATATCAGCGTTATGTATTGTACATTTGTACACGCACTCAAACTTGCATTTAATTGACTTAATGTATAGTAATATTATACGACATAACGTAATAACTGTACAGTCTTATACGAAAGCGATGGACGATCGTTGGTGCATATATACGAGATTCGTTTAAAGTGTATTATTCCGGTACGTTTACTAAAAGCGAATTTCAATTAAGAGCCGCTGCAGCCGCCGCTCGCGGACCGGAAATGGATTCGTTCCGGGCATTTGAGGAAAACCGGAAACCCAAAGACAATCGACCGTTTTAGCATATTACTATTGTTATACATATATATATGTATTATATTATACTATATTATTCTCTCTCGCTAACGGCCCGTTGTCTCGCGCATCACCTTGTGGCTGAGTATTAACACTGGACACTAACTATGTACCGTTTAGTGTGAACCAATATCGCATTTTTCGACTTAAAAATCACACTGATTATACAACGTTTTATTTATCTTTCCACAGGTTGCAACGCGAAGATCGAAAATCAATTCAAACTGCAGTCCGCACCTGTGTTACGAGAACGTGAGTATATACACAGTATTATATTATTATATTCTACCACAGTTTTTAGGCAGAGTTCCGGACACAAATACCCTGTTTTTGCATTAAGAATACGTGTGAAAATGAGTTTTATGTGTGTTCAATAATACTGTGTGAACATCATATTATTACTCGTAAATCGTTAGTGGTGGATTTAACGGAATAATAATAATAATAATAATAATATGGAAGATCGTTGACTTGACCTTTAACGTGGGGGAGGGGGGTTGGACAAGGTACCTTCGCGATTTTTTTTTCTATTTTAAAAAATAAAATAAAAATGTTTGGACATAATAACATTCCAGAAAGAATGTGTCATACGTGTATACACATCGAATGTGTTATATAAATAATAACTATAATTACTGCAATTTTAACGCGTATTTTCATATCCACCGTCTATAAGCAAGCATTTATCTATATATAATTACAAATATTATAAAGTAAAAGTAAGAAAAAAAATTTTGAATATTGTTTTCTAAAAGTTCTCTTATTTTCAACATGACAATTTTGCTTAAATAAAACTCTTATAATTATAATTATAATTTGTATTGTTTAATTTATAGTCAGTAATAGAATTTATTTCTCAGTTAAATTGTATATAATTTAATTAAGAAATTTATTCAAAATGTATTTTATTAAAAAAAAACAAAAACTTTAACCTGATACTTAGAAACTACCTATTTATTTTATTGGACTGGGCTATTTCCTTTCAATCCACCACTGAATATAAATTATAAATATATACATAATTAATATAACTTTTATTACCTAATAATTAGATACAGATTATTCCCACATAAATACTAAACAGTTGTGGAAAAGTAAAATGAAAGTCCAATTCATAAAAAATATTTTGATTTATTTTTTTTATTTTTAATGAACAAAATGGTTTTGCATGTCAGGCATTATTTTTTTTGCATGAATTATGGGCAACTGAATAAGATTATTAATAAATATATTTTGCATTAATTTGTACATCTTTACACTATTATGAAATTACTGCGATACCATTTCATGTGTGTTATGATTTGTGAGATCAAATAAAAAACGTATTTAACTTAAAAATGTTTTTAATACAAATACCCTACCGGTTCAATTTCAATCTAATTAAATCTAGAACAGTTATATATATCAATCCTGTAATTATGTTAAATTAATATTATTATTATTATTATTATTATTATTTCTTGGCATATTATATGTATGAAACAAGTGTTTTAATTTTCAAAAGTAATGTATACTTTTGACGTCGAAATTCAATCATTGTTTCATTTTATAGCTGGTTCTGAGCATTACCATTAATAGCTTTTTTTCAATTGAATAAAAAAAAAAATGCAAACTTAAAACATATCTATAATACGTTTAGTGTCCTTTTTGAAAACATTAGCACAAATGTTTCTAATCAAACATAATACATATGTTCAAAATTGTTCTTACATTAGTTTATTATTAATATCATGATTGTCTTACAATAATAATTAACTACCGAATAGTTTATTAATAAATTACAGCTGTTGTAAATTGTATTAAATTATAATATTCAGTATTTAAAATCACATTTCTACTGATAATGTAAAGTATAATTTTTCCACAACATAGTGTATATTATTTTTATCTTCAATAGTTTTCTGAATTAATTCGACTTTATATTACACGTTTTTAATTCACTAGCTCATTTAACTGCTAATAAGTATTTTGGCAATTTTGATTTTAAATTACATGAATTTCGAAGTTTTATTTTATACCTATTAATACAATTGCTTGAATTTTATTGATTTTATCTTCAAATTATAATCCAATACTACTGACTTAAACGTAACCTAAAATTATTTTTCATTAATATAGTTTTTAGATGATCTTTTACTTTGTCAATACATTGTAAGTAGCTACCAAGTTTAAAGTGTTATTTTAATTTTAAATAAATCTTTAAGTTTATTATACATTTATTCGTATTAAAATAATTTTAGACATTTAAATGTAATAAATAATAATCAATGCAAAAGACTTAAAACCGTGCATCCATTTCATTAATTTGTTTACCCTAATCTGGATTATTGGGCTTGGATAATTACTAATGGGATGATTTTTTTTATTTTTTGGTTTTTTTTTTTATTCTTAAGAGACATTTATTTTGATTAATTGTTCCCTTAAATTTAAGCGGATTGTTTAGTATAACTTAATGTTTTTTCAACTATCAAAATATAAGACTATCTGAACACAATTATTGGATGAGATCCATAATAACACTAGCATATTGCTATATGTAAAGCATCTTTCAATTTAACAGGTTTAAAAACTAAACAGTTATTGGCAACATATAAAATTAATGTTGAATTTTTTTTTTCATCTCGCGATAACACTATGTGTTCCAAAATAACTATATACAATCATGTGTAGTTTATAATTTATGTTCGCATCGTGTATGGATAAGCGCATTTGACTACTGTAGTTGCAGACACACGTGTATACTGTATATATTATCAAAGAAGTACATTTTATCACTGCTTTCGAATATAGTTATTGGTTGGATTAGGCAACTGTTGTTTCTGTAAAAACGAATACATAAAATATATTTTGTACAACCACAATATGACTGTAGTTGCTTTAAGTTATTTTTGCACAATCGTAATATTAAAAACAATATATATATATACATTATTTGTCGGATTTCCATTGGTTTTCTCACACAAAGGTTGGATGACGATAAGCATATTAAAATCGTAAACCTAGACATTTTCTTAGAATTTTTTTTTTCATTTAAAACATAATATTATTACAGTTGGATGATTGATATTTATTATAATATAATTATATAATAGTAGCGTACAGTCGTGTTTTATATTGAATTATTTACAGTTATTTTGAATAGATTTAAGTTCATTTGATTAAAATGAATTGTATATTTTATTTTGATTGGAAATAGCTTGAAATAAATCGATTTTTTTCTTATTTGGAATTTATTATGTAAATGTTATAATTTATTAAGTTATATATAATTCGTAGAAAGTGCTTATGAATACATAGTTATATCTGTTAAATTGTTACTCGCTTAATTCTTGAAAAGACAAAATATATTTTAAAATCATAGACCATAGTTAATAGTGTTCTAGGTATAATGTGTTAGAAATGCATTTTTTTTTTTTTGTGAATTTTTGATTATTCTTTTCAACATTTACCAAAAAACTAAATTAACCAATTTAATGGAAATACAAGAGTATAGTAAAACTATCATTAACAACCATGTGACTATGTGAGCTTTAAATTTTTAGTATGGAATAAATTAATATATCGCTAGAATATCTCACTCAAATACTATGATTAAAGTCATGTGATTTTTATTTTAAGCTTTTATACTTCCAAGAACAATAATGGTGTATATAAAAAAAATGACAGTATCAGATAAAAAATGTACTAATATCCTAATAATAATGGAGTAGTTCAATCAATTTTAATCTACTCAAAATCTAAAATCGTTCAACATTTTAATAATAAAAAATAAATCATATGTGACCTATTTTCACAGGATTATAGCTTAAACCTCAACACCCTGAAAGATAATATGATATCCGTAGACACATTAGAAATAATGCGAAGCCAAACACAGAGACAAAGATCACGAAAGAAAATGTTGGCCATTATATAAAATTTACTACTTTGAGTTAGCAGAAAATGTGAACAAAAAACACAGAGTTAACGAGTACAACGGATATTATGATAAAATAGCTTTCAGTTTTTAAGTATACATTAATATTGACTACATAATATTATATATTATTTATTAAACACTATTATCTTGTGATTAAGTTAAAAACCTATTTAAATCGTATCCGTAACGTCAGAATAACCCTTGAATTCGTTAATATTAATTTTATATTACATCATAAATATTAAAAATAATTGAAAATAAATACGTTTTTCGACCAACAACCGCTATCAAGATTAATATAAAATCGACGTAAAACACGCCGGTTATTCGTTAAACGTCCGGCACAATAAAATATCCACTACGTATTAATACCAACTTATCTACCTGTGAGATGAATAAACTTATTATCCTTAGAATGCAATAAATATAAAACAAAAATAAATAACGCTGAAAAAAAAAAGGATTTCCCAATATTTTAAAACTAACTAGTACAGTCTTAGCAGTAATCACACGTTTATAATATCGTAGATATATTATATTTTTTTCCACTGTAATTTTAATACAACTCAACGGGTTGGTTTTTTTTTTAATTTTTACTAATTCATTGTATCTAATTGTTCAACTTAAAATAGATAATTTTAGGAATAGCTATTCCATCTGTATCTACAGCAGAAGTTTTGTTATTTTCGAAAGTGTAGCGTGGTTTTTGTCGATAGTGCGTCGTCGTCTACCATGCTGTTGTATATCTCTCACAGAATTAGGGGGGGGGGGAGTGGAAGGCAAATTATCTTTTCTGAAATCGAAACCACGACCGTTTGGTATGAAGATTATTCAGAAGAGCCAGTCACTAAAAGGAAATTTCTATCTATGTATATTGTATAGTATAATATGTACAATATTATAAACTATATATATGCATAAATATAATGTATACTAATTTAGTATATTGTATACAGGAGGTTCAAAATGATTTTCTGTTTTCTTGAGTTAGGTTAGGTTAAATGAGAAATCAGGAAAACTTGGGGGATAGCTCTTTGTGGTAGAAACAAATTATTCTGACGAAATTCTCAAGAGTTCCTATTGAAGTTTTACGACTTATTTACATATTTTCTATAAGATATATTCTTACAGTTTGTCTGTATTTTCGTTGGTTAATTAAAAGCGAGCCCTTCACCGGTCCTTAATTTAATTTAAAATTCCAATCAACGTCAATTATTTGTTATGATATGGTGGTGTGTAGTATGTAGTTAATCTAGAGTGGTTAATAATAATTTTTATAAAAATAAACTTTTTCACTATTATTCTTCTGAAAGTTGATATTAATTTTAACATTTTTTTACGGTATTGTATATTTATATATAAAGATACCATCCTATAGAAAAATTTCTCTATACATATTTTGTTTTTTTTTTTTAATTTCACACTACTGGTAGAGGAATAAAATATATGTTTTCGCCGATGAAAGATTATGATTTACGAGTCTGTTACTTCGAGATATCAACTAAATTAGACGAATATAATAATATCATTATTAAGAATTATAGTAATTGCATGACAACTATTATTTAATATTCGTTCACTCTCAAATTCACATTCCATTTAAATCGGTTTAAATCAAATTAATAATAAATTAAAATTAAAATTAAACTTGATAATTATTATTTCTGTGATAATAGAAAATTATAATATATTGTATTATTTAAGTACTTAGAAAATGAACTTCATTATTCATAAATTGTCCAATGTTCTTTCTCATAAAAAAACATTCATTAGTTATATTTAAGAAAAGAAACAGTGTAATTTATTTAACAAAATAACACCAACATTTTAACATTGGGTGTTATATATTCTGAGATAGTAACAATACGTTTTAAACGTAAAAGCTCATTTTCGAGAAATATTGTGTTTAACGTAAATATAATAACCCTGTATAACCTATAAAGTTTTTTTTTTAAGTTAAAAATAGTATTATTATCAGCCCGAACTAATGTTTTGATTTGAAATACCATCCAATAAGAATCAAGCAAACAATGATTTTTTTTTTCGTAAAAAGCCACGTTTTTTGTTTGTGGTTGCTGTAAGCCTTAATTTGTTGACATTTGAAAACATAATAGGAACATGGAAAATAATCTTTTTTTTTGTTTAGTCCAGTAGTTGTTGACCTGACATTTTACTGAACAATGTGCGTTTATTATATTCTAGAGGGGCTTTGGTGAATTTATCCCAAACGCCTGTTATATAATTAAAAATAATTGTTAAATTATATAAAATTATTTAAATATAATGGTAAAGTTTAGCATTATTATGCACCGAGATGAACAATCTGGTGCTTATTAGATTAACATTGGTGGTTTTATAAAAATAAATTAGAAAACGTGTCTTAGAAATAGTTGTCGTTTAAACGTGTTGATTTTATGTCTTTGAATGAATGTCAGACAGTCCATCACGCTAAGTAGTAATTACAGTTTAGTGTTTAACTCAAACTCATAATAATGGCTACAATGTGTTCAACTCTTTTATTGTTTAAATTAATAATTTGTGTGTTTGTACTCTAAATATTACGATACTTAAAAATCTCATAATATTATCATATTATATAAAAACTGTTTTTTTTTCACCTGCATGTATAATATTATAATATTGTTATTGTTTTTAATTCAATGTACCTTGACGCATATCTAGAATTAATTTAAACTTTTGAATAACTCTTGGAGATTATTATTATTTTTTTGTGTATCACAATTTGTACAATTCATCCCGTTGTCCACCGTGAACACAAGATAGGTATTAAAAACAAAACGTTAAAGTTTTCAATAAATTTAATTTCAATCAGATTATGGAAAATATTTTTGAACTAATTCCAAGGGTTTAACCACATAACCACTCAAATCGTTTCCGACCAAAATATTATGCCTCGTGGCTACCGGCTGTGCAACGATTAAAATAATAATAATTCTTGAAATAAGGTTTACTGAACGTGTGTCTGACAACCATTTATCTTAAAATAATTAAAGCACTCCAGAATTCTATAAATTAATATACGCTATCTGATCATAGCAATATTTATTGTTTTATTGTGTATTTCGTTTTTTTTTTTTTTTTTTTTTTTTAAGATAATATTGCGTATTATTATGTTATTATAATAATATTGTCTAGGCTGAAACTTTACGAAAAACAAACACAACAAATAGTCATTACTGGTCATATAAATATAAAAAAAGTATCCATATTTCGACTAATATAATATTAAATATATCACAATTTACCAAAAATAACGTAAATAGTTGTATGTACATGGTTTGCCACACACTTGTTCGAGTTCATATTACATTTACTCTCTTCATAATTGTGGTATACTGTAAATGCTAAATATTATCACTGTTATAATATTATTATATTCATAAATTAATTATAATATTATAACCACACTGCCACTCGGCGCCGACGTGAGTAAAACCAGACAAGTACATTACAATAATTAAGATATTCGTTCGAAAAATAATTTTATATAGCTAGGTACCTACTCATTCATTTTTAAATTCTTAATATATTATAACAATTTGTTTAAAACATACTATTATATTATCACTATATAGTGTTTAATCAATACTTTTACGACATTGGGTGTTTTACTGTTTTATTTTCCTAAACATAATTTCTGTTTTTGTTGATTTGGTAATATTTTTTATGTTACAATTTAATGATATAATATTTTGTGTTACGATTTAGAGGTTGAGTTTAAAAAAGTTATATCAGATAAAAAAAAAATACAACTGAGGTGGATAGGAATTTTAAAAATTATCTTCAGTTGGTCGCATTTTAATAATCCAATAATATTGTGTAAATATTATAAAAGTCGATGTAGCATTTTATCGTTATGTATACAATAATCGAATAATTATTATAATATAGAATATAATAAGTGTATACTAACAAGGTAAAATGTAAATTTTTACTTTGCTTTCCAAACTTACCGCTTACGTCAACCACTATAATGTTTACTATTGACATTGTTTTGTCGGTCTCGTTTTTATTATCGGAAAAGTATTTTCATTCGGAAGAAATCAAAACTGTATCGTCAAAACGTTCGTATTATCCTGATTAATTACAACACTATATTTTGTAGGCTGAAAACGATGATCTCACCATTTTATCCAATATAAAAGCTTTTTTGAAATTGTGAATTAAAAAAAATAATAACTTCTTGAAGTGCATCACAGCTCACTACTATCATAGTAGTATGTCTATGGTGATAAGTGGATATACAAACGTTAAGTATTCAAAACAAGTTAATTTTTTAAAGGTTTTTAAATTTCTCTGTTGAGCTGTTGCAAGGCTTACAAAATATGTGTTATTATTTTTACACTAGTCATAATAAGTGTCTAAGAGAAAATCTGGATGAGAGTTAATTTTTAATTTTGAAAAATTGTAAATATATAAACGTTTTTTGAAAAACGGACAACATACAAAATAATATGTAATTTACTTATATCATAAACTTTCCGTTTATTATAATTTTTAATTAAAATAAATTTGTAATTATCGATCCATAATTATAATGTCAGCTTAATAAAGTCATTAACTACTAATCATTTTTCGGGAACTAGGAAAAATATGTTATAATAATTCTGCTTAATATTACTTTAAATACGATTATAATTGGTTTAAAATGTACTTTGATAACAGAACTGTCTCTGAGGCCAAACCAAAATACTGTCTACCCACCGTAGGAAGTTATTAAATTGTAATTTGTTGGGTATTAAGTAACCCAAAACAGTAATCAATTTATGTATTACATTAAACAAAGCGAAATTAAATAAAAATTATAGCCATTCCAAATATCTGAAATCAATTGTTTTTTTTATATTTTTTATATATAAAAAAATCTCTCTGATTACACAATATAATATTATTTTATTTACTATGTTAAATAAAAACGATTATACATTATAACTGGATATTATACATAAATTGATAGAATAAAACGATCAATTTAAATTGGTTTTTTTCTCAATAATGTTGGTCAATAGTTTGATGGCTAAAAAATAATCGAATTTTTACTCTTAAATTAGTGGCAATTCTGCTCTGAAAAAAAACCATGGTATAAAACTCCATTTATAAACAATGTTCATTGTAATAAATTCCTGGGTTAGAAAATGTCCCTCGGTGGCAGTTTATAATAAGGTCTTTTTAATCAAATAAATTGTGTTCGCCATTATTTTAGTTTTACTCAAAATGAGTAAAATATATAGAGAAACTGGAGTAAAAACCCAGGGAACGAAATATTTTTTTTTTTTTGTAAATATAACAAGAAAACGTCCCCTGATACTTAGCAAATTAATCATTATTTATTTAATATATGAAGGTATACCTCTGGAGGTATTTTCTTATAAAAACTACTCAAGTCAATAATGTGATTACCTACTGTATTATGTATATTCATTTCCATTAGTATTTTTTCATATTTTTTTTCTTTTAACTCAATTTCGATTATTTTATATTGACGAAGATTTATTTTCAGTATACTTATCAGTTTAGTATAACAATTAAAATCGTATTCAGTCACTATATCTATTTTTATTTATTATTTTTTAATTTTATCTTATTTGAATAATTTGATTATAAAGCTCATTGTATATGCATACTTGTAAACTTATATACTACTTGTTAGTCATAATGCTGGTCTCATATTATTGTACACAGTATATAATGAATAAATATGTAAACATGTCATCGATGTGTTAGGTTTTAATTTATTTGTTTCGAATTTTTTCGATTTCTTATTCTATACGATGAATTTACTCAATTATCAACGTTGTTTTTAAAATATCCTAAATCGTATAGTATAATATATTTTAAATTGCTTTACCATTGGGAGTTGTTAATATTTAAAGAATAAGTATTCTGTTAAGTTATATCTAGATATAATAAGTAACCATTCAATTCAATCAACATGTTATGTATAAAATATTGAGTGAAACGATTATGATATTCATATTAAATTTAGGCATAAATCAATAAACATAAATATAAATATATATATTTTGAAAATTCATATAAATTTAGGATGTTTAGTAAAAATGATCCTGATTAGACTATGTTAATTTAAGCCTCTGATACTGCAAAATTGAATATATAATCAATCTGTAGTAGTGTAAAGACAGTAGAAGGATATAGAATGTTTATTATATTTTAATATTATACTTTTTACACGGGTAGTTCATTAATCAATTTATTTAGACATACAAATGAAACATTTTATGAAATTTAGAGTAAATACATTCTTTCCGAAATTAATTTTAGTTTTTTTTGTTTTTATACATAAAAAAGAAGATAGAAAATAAAAATTCTGTACCAAGAAATTTTTTGAATTATTTTCTCAAGTATTGCATGATAATAATAATATTTTCAAATGAACTTTAAGTTAAACTTTTTAAGATAAATAAAAAATCATAACAATTTGAGAAATATCTCAGTAATTATAATATGTATTAAATTCATAGTATTCATAGTATATTAAAGATTTGAAAATTTAGCGAAGTATTATTTATATTATGTTGAACTTTTTATAATATTAAAAATAAAACTTTGTTTCTTTATGATTGTAAATTTATAATTTAATAAAATAAAATTATTAAAAAACATAAAATTAACCAAAATCTTCTAGTAGTTTTCTACATTCTATGAAATAATTTTTTATTCTCGCTGATTTATGTCGTCGTATACCAAATTCATTGATAAACATTGGCATATTGGTTGAAATTATGAAGTACGTAAACATTCACTGAATTTCGACAATTATATAATGATATTGTTGAATATTGGTAATACCGATATTATTAAACACAATTTAAGAATAATTGGAGCGTTACAATTAAAATGTTGCATACTATCTAGTACCTTGCCCTATGCCTTAGTAACTTTTCTAATTACTCTTGTTATATTTGAATAACCTCAATAACCATCAAATTCATCAATTGGTGGGCAAGGGTATAGATACGCGATTTAATTGTAAAACAAAGTGCGCCACACAAAAGTGTAGCTGTAGAAATGTTTGGATTTTATTTGGTACACAATTTCATGACAGTTTGTCATATTATAATAAGTAAAATAATACTCCACGTTTTTTTATAATAATAATTTTTCGTATAGTAAAATAATCATAATTTAAATAAGAATATAACAAATTTATGAAATATTGTTTAATAACATCAACAACAATAATAATAATAATAATAATATTATAAAATTCTTCGGTTTAGTTTAAATATTTTGTTTCTATTTCATAATATAAGATATATTCAAATATTATAGTACTATAATACCATAATAATATTGATGAAAACGTACCTATGTCAACATTAACCAAAACCATGTTGTGTATGTCAACATTGATCAAAATCCTAATGTAAATGTCGACATACACTAGTAAGTGTCTATATTATTTTAATTTTTCAACATTTACCAATTTATTAAGTGTATTCACCAAGTGACTATAGTGTCAGTATTCGTCAATTGCAAACATGCACATTGACATATATAAAAAAAAAAACTGTTTAACAAATTATTTGTAGCGATCAACTAATTAAATTTTCAATTCGTCATGTTGTAATTATTTTAGTCTCATACTATAATACTACCTCTCTATTTAAAATATTTATTTTTAAAAATTGAAATTTTAATTCAATATGACCCGTTTTATTTAAATCAATCATTAGTATATTCCAGATAGTTGCCCGTACATATATTTTTTATATTAATTAATAATTTACAAAAACATTTTGTATTTTTATGGTTATTTAAAGATCACTCATATTTATTTTTAAACAAAACAATGTTTATAATAATTTGATCTTAAACTGTGAAATGACTCTTGATTAGGGTTAAGAGGTTTCTGAGAACGTAGCTTGATGCGAATTTCATAGAATGTTCTGAAATTACCAGAAACATCAAAAAAATGCGAGTGAATCAAATACAATTTAATAATCATCATATGATTATTAAGTAATGGCGTGTTTAAATTAGATTATCAAATTATTTAGTAAATATTATTTATATAGTTAAATCAAATAATAATAATAATAAAAAAAAAAAAATAATAACGTTGTTATATTTTTTTTGGATCGATTATCGATTAGTAAACAAAATAAAACAATCATTCAAACAAATAAATGTACATTGTTTGTTGGTAAGCATTACTTATATATATATATATACTATTAGTATCGTTGATATGTGATCATGTATAATTATTTATAATAAATACAATTAATCAAATCGTAAAATTTTAAATTAACTATTATATTTTAGATCAGTTGTCAATATTTTAATTATTTTAAAAATGTGTTAACTATTTAAAATATAAATTAAAATGTTTTATTGCGAACTGTTATAAAAATAATTATGTATTATGCCACTATCTCAAAAATTATATTATTCACATAATAATTTTATTTTACATTTAACACATATTCAATATATAGCAATAAATAATTGTTCTAATTCTTTATTTCACTTTATTGTATAATTTTTAAAACTGAATTGTGAGCAAACGCATTAACAATATGATTTTTAGTCATTAATAAATAAAATAACTGACTAAAAAATGTTTATAAATCTAGTATTTTAATTTTTTTTTTTACGTATAAAATTAGTTGTTCATATTTATTTCCGTAATTTTGGTCGCCGAGTTGGCAAGTCAAACCAGGTATTTAGGTATTTACATTATGAAGCTTGGTTTGCATGTCAGGATGTCTTGACCTGGAAACGGTTTTATACTTTTTTATTATTAGTAGTAGTAGTACTAGTGCTAGTAGTACTATTACTATTATTCCAGTTGGACGTGTGCATGTTTAAACGTATACGCGTTGGTATTTAATGCGCGGGGCCAAGTCACGTTTGGCGCGGCCGTCCCTTTTTGCCAAAACGCCACCGATTATCCGCAGAGAAATATTATCGTACCACATCTAGGATTACGGTCACGATTACGGTGACGGAGGGAGGCAGTACAAGTGGATCCATTGTTCAGACGTTGTTCATCGTAGGCACGAATCGTTTTTGATCGCACAGTTTCCTAGATATAATAATAATAGTAGTAATAATCATAATAATACACCATAACATGGATCGACGGAATGTCGAGCGAAAACGTCTTGTCATGGTTTTGTACAAATTTACTATACATACTGTATTATACGTTTGTTTGTGTTATAATTGTTGGAATATGTACATAGGTTTATCGTTAGACGACAAGAGAAATTTAAGAAATCTAAATTATTTAAACTTCTACGGAATGAAACTCAAATTAGTGTTGCAAACTATATATTGATCGATAAAATATGATTCCATGAAAATCTCCAATGATTACAACATTGTAAACTTTAATTATATATTTTTATTTTTAATATGATTTTGCATCGTCTGTAGTGTAAAATATTATTATAATACATAAAATGTATTAAAAATATTATAGTAAAAGTTTGATTAACTAAAATATTATATGAACACACTAAATAGTTGTACCTAAATTGCCTATCCTAATCGCCGTGTTAGTTTAATTCTATTATTAAAAATAAATAATGATTCAAATAAAATGACAATAATAATATTATATTAATGTTATTAATTAAACAATGCATTTTCATATGTTTAAAAAAAATGATGGCCACGTAATCAAAATAATTAAAATTGAGTAATTTATCGTTACATAATACAATACGTATATTAATACAATGTAAACATGAGATAAATAAATTATGTTAGTGTACAAAACTTATTCCTATAATTTACACACTAGAATAAGCCACACTTTGTTGAGTAGTCCTGGATTTCAGCAAAACCAAAATTATTATAGGTCTAGTCACTGCTAACATGCCAGTGCAAATCCATGACATTTTCTATTACTCTAAAACCATCGTCCATCTGGAAGTAAGTTTTTAGAAATTCATCATTGTCATTGATTTCCATATTATGTGTTTAATTCTTAGGATTTTCGTCTTTACAAATTCTAAATATTTATATAAGCGTTAGAAAACGATGGTAGTAGTGGAGATGCTAGTATAGTGCATAGCCCGTCTACTAATCTCACAGACGTAAATACTTGTTCTTAAACTTTTTCTATAACCGTATGGGATTATGCCATTTTACTATATTCATATTGATTAATTCATTTTTAAAAAAGCATTTTCAATTCATTAAAAAAAGGTTTCTACTTCTTCAAGCATACTGGAATTCTCTACAATACCATTCGACTAGTTGAAAAAACCATTATCTGTGGCATCAACCATTTCCAACACTGGTAATTTAAATATTTTCTGGTAAAAGTTTAAACGGTATATTATGTACTCATATCATTCAAAGATATAATAGAATATGATAATATAATATATTATCCGCATCACAAGTTTTATTATTATAATATTATTTATATAGGTAGAACACATCATTAGTCAAATGTTTACCCACGGGGTCCGATCGTTACGTGACTTTTCTTAAACGTTGGTCCGCATTTTAATATCCAAACGTTTAAGTTTCAAGACTAGCCGCTGCACAGTGAAAAAAAAACAATTAAAATTACTACCAACGGCATACCCATTCGGTGGTACAAAAATCATAAAACTATTTTACATAATTTTGATATAAAAAAAAACCGTCTGCTAGATTTTCCCAGATCCCTTTAATGCGAAATCCAACAGTTATTGTACCGAGGGGTACATAAATAGCAACACTTTATTGTTGGCCAGTGAAAACGTTGTGCGGCATTTGCTTTGCTAGTGCAGTAAAAGGGAGGCTAACCGTCCTATAAATCAGAATGAGTTTGAGAAAAACGAGTCGGTGGTCTATACGTTCCTGCAAAATACATTAAAATATATCCACATCGTATCTAATATATATATATTATATAATATGCACACACACGCGCGTGATAAAGTCCATCTATTTATAATAAATACCAATATAAGATAATAACATTTTTCTTTGAATAACAAATTTGTTGTTCTAATATTATGTCTACAAGCTATAATAATATAATGTATTATTATATTAATAAACTATTTTTTATACAAGTAAATGTGGCGTTTTATCAGCCACATAGTATAGTTGAAAATTAATATTACTGTTCAATTATGCAACATGCGATTGAATATTATTACATGATTAAGTCAACAATTATATAAACATTATTCTGATTTTTTTTACATTACCTTTGATATATAATTTTAAACATCATTCATTTTTGTATTAAATAATAAAATCGGTATACCATCGGTTGTTATGTAGTGTGTTCAACGGTAATATTAATATAGTGGAATGAAATCAGAATGTGCAAAAACCGTTCAATTTTTATAATAGATGATATATTTTTTTTTTTATTATTAAATGAAATTACATATATTTTGTTATATTTCAATATTTAAAATGTTAATTTTTTTTTTTTTTTTTGACTTAAATTTAAATCATTTAACTATGATAATGAGATATACGACGATAATATTGGTTCTATAATGTCGGGTGTATGTTTTTTCTTTCTTTTTTTTCTTATCATATTTTAGGGCAGTAAAAATATTTGATTTTTATCTGGATTTAGGTTGTAAAGGGTAGTGGACAATAAGAGTACCCAGTACTTATTGAAATAATTGAAAATATTGCTATTTATAAATATTACAAATTATCAATATAGTGTTTATCATATAATTTGTATTCGTGAGTTGAAAATATTGACCGTTTATACAATGTTCTTTATTAGTTATTACAGCAACACATTTATTGAAAATACATATTTCGAAAAAATTTTTATAAACATTTTAAGTTAAAATATGTACAAAATTCGTCAAAATATAAAAATATGTAAATCATTTTATATTTAAAAACTTATACAATTTTTAATTATTACTTATTAAGTTCAACAATGTAATACACAATTGTTCATAAGTATGTTAGAATTTAAAAAAAAAAGTTTGCAAAAAAGGTACATTTTGTATCAATGATTAAATATAAAATGTTCATGATATTATAATTGTTCACAAATATTTTACGATTTCACCTTAAACAATTTGTATAATTAGTTTAAATATTATATAGGTACACCATCTTTCAAGCTTTGTTCTTATATTTTCCCTAAAAATATATTAAACAATTATTCAAATCTTTTTCTTAGACATTTATATTTTTTCATTATACAATTCTTAATAATTAAAGCTACAAATTTCTTTAAATCATTCTATGGTATGTTAGTATTGGAATTCAAGGACAAATAGCATTTATAAGTAGACAAAATATTTTATAACAATAATAATTACTAAATATTTTATGGTGGGCATTTATTTTTTGACAAAAATTAGTTTATTTTACGGTATCCGTAATAGTAACATAAATTCACTATAAAATATCTTTGGAATGGCTGACAGACTGTCTACGCTCTAAACCAATTTCGTATGCAATACGATTTATCATTTAATTTAAATTAATCAAATTCTTTACAGAAACCTACTCGATGAAGAGGTACAATCGAAATCTACTGTATAGCGCTGCGATTTTTTTTTTTTTTTTTTAATTATTTTAATTGTCCACGTTTATTGTATTGGAAATAAAATTGTGATTTATTTTTTTAACAAGTTTTATAATATTGATGATTTTATTTTTTGAATTTTAAAAGTTAGATATAATATGTAGAAAATATAAATAAAAAACGGTTAAGTGCAGTAAAAAGTAATACATTTTCAGGCACTGAATACATATCTTGTTAGATTATAATATAATACCATAATCTCTACTTTGTAGACCATTTTAATTAGTTAAACTTCATCTTAAACTATTCTATAACAACACTTTAAGTATCCAAAGTGTTATTTTATAATACATATAAATTTGTGTACACGTACGTGGTTATAAAAACTTATTTATGTGAGTTAAATAATAATATTAAATTTTACTTATTTGTTTGGTGTAAACGTTCAGACATTAAGCTCAAAAATAATAATATTAGCATGCATATATTTATCATTATTATAAAGTAATTAACATGTAGGTATCTACTTTTAATATTATTTAAAAAGTATATACCTACACAATTATAAATAAGTTTTTATCGACAGTATAAATTGCTATACATTCAAAAAACAACAATAAAATAAAACGAAATTGAGTTTATGTTACAATGCTTTGTGTATCTATTATTTAACATCTTCTTTGTTAATGGTATGACCTAAATATCTACGAATAATGTTCGTAGTATTATTTACAACTGTATAAGTATTTCAGTAATAATGCAATAATGCAATAATGCAATAATCTAACCGCGCCGAACAACGTAGATAACATGAGACGTTCTCAAGTGTAAAGCTTGAAAGGCTAAGTGTTTTTAATGTGTACCAGTTATGTGTGGTCAATAGAGATTAATACAACGTGTAGCAATCATATTCATCCACAGCCTTTGAATTACAGACGTATTGATGCGAATCATCTTTCGGGGAGGTATTTCGCGGAATTACATCAATTTCCTCTCGTCAAGTACGAATTAATTTGATTTTAACATATATTAGAGTCGATTAAATTAGCGTTTATTACAACGATTTTAGGTATTAAAAGTGAAGATTATACTATTAAACAGTTTTGACATTCAATTATAGTATTGTATGCCTAAACTGTCAGGGGCGTTAAAAAATGTGTAGAAAAATAGTGCATAATACATTTTATAGTACAATTGAACGGAATCGATGTGAATAATTTGTTACTTATTTTAATTTTTTCCAAAAACCAATATTAACTATGTCAATAATGATAAGTCTATAATTTTAGTAGTCTATAATATAAAATATCGTAATCGACATATTAATAATTATATTATAATACATGAACAAAATTTCGTTTAACCCACGTCCACTGTACGATAAATAAGATTATACCAGATGAAGCAGGCGCAGTCGTCGTTAGAGAGGTTAATAAAAAACCGCAAACCGTAATGCGCGTTTTCGGATACTGTAAGTGTGTTTAGGTACGACGTATATTATTATTACTAAGTACAAGCCGATATCGGATTACCGGGCCTGCGGTTCATAATACTACGGTACTTACTCATATATAGGTAATACACAATAATAATATATTATAGTCGGTAATCGGTCCCGAGTAAAACGTATACACATACCTTAAATGAATTATTGTATGTAAACAGTTCACGTAATTTGCTGGACGGCGGTAATTAAGTGCATTATGTTTATTACACTTCTACGTATATACCCAGCTACGCATTCGGTATAATATACCTACGGACCCGGAGTCGCGTGTGACAGGTTACCCGGTCGTAGGTTAACCTCGACGTAAAATTATGTTTTTAATTTTAAGCCACCATCAAAAGGGTTCTTTTTAATTAAGAATTGTTTATTTATATATACACCGTTAAGCGCGTCTATCCGAGTCACCGACGTATTTATTTAAGTCTCCCCTCCCCCATTCGTTCGCGCGTTCGTCTGTGGGCGTTTGATCGTTTGCATTTTTTTCACCCGACGACTTTTATACAACTGCCGTTTTACGTTGTACACGATAATAATATTATTGTAATAATTATAACTATTACTATTATCATCATCGTTATTATTGCTATACGCGTATTATTATATAATGCTAGTCTCTATGTACTGATACTCGTATATAGCTATACATAACAATTAATATGTGTGCCTGTATATTATAATAAGTACATTAAAGTGCACAGTTTACGCAATATATTATAATTACGTATAATATAATTATTATTTTTATTATGACTATATTTGCGTATAATACACGTAGTTTATATTTATAACGACTGCAAATAAATTATGCCCGAAACGACCGGTGGAGTGGCGGCGGTGGTTAACACTGCCACCTCCGACGAAACGCTGCTGTACGCGCGTCTCCTTTTTACTCCGTTCCATCGTAAGTATAAAACTTGTTTGTTTGTTTGTTTGTTTTTGCTGTTATTTTTTAACGGCCAAACTTTAAAAAGAATAAAAATTCCAAAACTCTGGCGTTTAGGCACACGGAGCCGTAGTTGTAGTGAAATAATATACATATATAAGAACAGCAGCAACAACAAAACGAATAAAACCGAGTTAAACGATAAGTTTAAAGAGACTTTCTCCTAAGTTCGAGTTAAAAAATTTAAAAAGAAGAAACAAACTCCGTTGTCAATTTAACAATTGAAATAATTTTGCCGAGTGTTCTCGAATGGTATGTCTTATGTATATGTAGTAAATGGATAACCGTAAATAAATGATATTAATTTAGGAGAGAATCGGCACGTGTACGTCCACACCGTGGGTATGTGTGACTACGCGCTATGAAGCACAAATGTTTAGGTATTACAAATTTCATGATAATTATTTATACTTGTCACGCTCACCGTAGGACGGATTTACAAATTAAAATATTGCAAATGCACCGCAACATTTCAAATAGAAAAAAAAAAGTAAATCTACAAAACAATATTTTCCATATACCTATATCAGCAACTTGAATACGACTAAACTATAATATAATATTGAATAACGGTAATATTATTTGTTTTGGCAAGGACGGAAAAAATGCTGAAATGCATATTTTAAATTGAAATCCAGCAATTCGTTTTAATATACATAATGAAGGGGGAAAAAATATAATATGTATTCATTTTGAGTACGTTTAATAATTTATGATCGATATTATTATGTTGAAAGGCATTCAATCGAACCAAGTTTTGATCTTTTTTTTATATTGTTGTTGTAGTATTATTCTTGTTTTATTATATTTTATAAAGTAAGTGTACATAATATAATACAACATATATAATATAACACTGGATAAAGTAATTTGCAATTTATACACGTCTCAGATACATGTCGTAGTGCATTTCTAGAAATACTGGTGTTTCTACTGTGTCATTTAAATACCGTTTGTCAGAAGTTCCGAATATTCTCAGAAACAGTCAGTAATTCCCCGACTGTCAATATCAAAAAAAAAAAAAAAAAAAAAATGGGGATATCATGTATGGGATTACAATTCATTAAAAAATATTTGTTTTTTCTTTATAACAGGTTATTTATAATATTAAAAACACGTGTATATAACAACGGTATCCATTACGAAATAAATATTGGTTAGTAAATCAAATACATTTGAATGCTTTCTGACGTTATTAATTTAATTATAAATAAATTATAAACATAAGAAAATATTTTTAGCATCATACCTAAAAATTATGCATTTATTTGCATGTCTTGGTCTTGCAGTATTACAGTGTTACATACATATGTTATTACTTAACTTCGAATGATTGTTACATTTTTTAACTAAATTTTTAATATTAATAATATGATGAAATCTCGTATGAAATATTATCATCCATTCTTCAAAGCTACCATATCACAGCTCAACTGTTTTTTTTTTTTTTTTTTAATATTAGGGGTATAACAAATTAAATGCATTAGAATAGTACGTTGTATAGAAAAGTTTCTTAGTCTATTTATAGTTCTTAAAGAAATAGTTAAAAATAAAATGACATTGAATCTTTTAGTAGATATATGTAAATTGATTGTTTTTTTTTTTTAGATTTTGACTCATAATATAGGTACTTAAAAACCATGTTCATTTTATTATATTGTTGATGATGGAGGTAATATGGTTTTGTGTGACAAAACAATCAGTGATTGCTAATTTTATGAATACCCCACTTTAACTTTTATTTTTCCATTACGAGCTGTCGAGCTGTGTTTTTATTCATGTATATCGTATTATACAGTATCCTTTTTTTATAAATTATTTTTAGTTTAAAAGATAGGTTGAATATTATATTTCAGTTATCTCCACTTATAAATATGTGTGGAAAAGGGTTGTAAACTTACAACTGGAAGCCGAGGGGGTGGAACGGAAGAAAAAGGTTCTCGTTTGGCTGAATTGCATTGTGTACACGCGTTGAATATTCATAAAAAAAAAAAGAAAATATATGTTTTGCACTCGCAATGTGTATACTTTTTATGGATGATGAACTCTGTTATTATTGTTTCAAGTGAGAGAAGACATAGGTATACAATTCTAGATAATTCGATAACACCTCGGTCTCGTGAGTCTTTTCCGATATCTCTATACTTACGCATTTTTAATTAAAACTGAGCTAGACAGCTCAGTTCAGCTGGAATGTGAAAGATATTTGATATTTTTAAACATTTTTTTAGGCCACGGTGTCATAGGATATTTAATTATTCTACGATGAAATACGAAACTTCTGGGACACCTTTTAATTAACACTAATTCTTAGTGTTGGCGTTATTTATTTTTTCCGCCTCGCGTTTAATTGAAACGAACAATCTTTGATGTCAGAAAATAGAGAAGAGAGAAAGAAAGTGGAAATTGCATCATATGAATTAACAATGCTACTAAGGGGAAAAAAATCAAAAAGTAAAAATATATCATAGAAAACATTTACTCATGCACTAGGAATTTGTTAACGCACTCGGGGCTCGTGATGTACTTTACGCTTTCCCCCCATTAAAACGTGTTTACACACATCGTAAAATCTGCAGGGACCATCGAAAAACAGTGGTGTGGTGGGTCGATAAAGTGAACAAAGAGAGACTTACACCGGGCTCGGCTTTGATGTTGTTAATGAGAGGAATTGAAGAAAGCGTGAATTAATTATCCCGCTAGAATTAGATACGTCTCGATTGACGAAATAATAATATAATAATAATATAAACAATTAATATCGTGCTAAATAAAATACAACGACGGCGAAGACCAACGTGCGTGTAACATAGCTCTGCTTCACACCCCGTTTAAATGGGCGTTTATACACATCGTTGAATTTGGGCTCGTCACGGTGTGCTGTAAATTAACGTTTGTACCTCCTCTCGTGTTATATATATTTTTGTTTCTTGTGTATAACGGATACTACTATTGTAGCTAGGGTGGTTGGGGGTGTGCGTCTACGGAATAAGAACAAAAGTAAATACTACCCCTTACCACCCTTTTTACCACTGATGCAGCCGGCACCCGAGTTACCGCGTCTGTACCGACTTTGGCGGGCCGTACATTATTGACGTTAGGAAACAATTTTTGGGCCCGATGGTTTTAAAAAGGGACAGAGAAAGGAAGAGAAAAAAAGAGAAGAAAAAAGATAGAAAGAAAGAGAGTGAAATTCAACGATAACAAATAGCTCCAGTTTCTCTTTTAACCTTTCCCCCATCCAACGCATTCATGAGAACAACTGGATAAACCCATCGCAGATAAGTAAACGTTTGAATAATAATAACAATAAGTAATAATAATAATTTAACGAAAGACAGGCTTCGGAGCTCATATTATAATATTTTATTCGTACACAATATCCCTAGGGACGAATTCAAAATGTTCATTAACTATGGTGGTAATTTTCTTAATCAACTCTTCTTTCAAACATTTCGGGTTTGACCTAAAAAATAATCTCACTTATTATAGTATAACCATATACGTGGTAAGAGCTAACATCATATAATATTGTAACGTACATCAAGGTGACTGACCAATAATTGGAAAACACATTTTTTCTTAGTTAAAATCACGATTTTGTAATATGTACATCGTTCTATCTTAAACAAAAATTATTATACGCTATAGAAGAACCAAAGTCGCAATCATTCATGTTTGCTCAAGAAAATCACATTACATGTCTATGTACATGCGTGACGTGGTGACGTGGTGGAGTCTCTTTCCTTCATAAAATCGTAATGGTTGACGTTGCTCAATACGAAATAGTTAGGGATCGCGCGTCCATACATGGTAGCGTGGTCTATATTATGTTATAATATGATATAAAGTGTAAACAACCAGCTACGTCATTAATCTCTTCGGATCGATATTGATATAGTGCTGCTGCGACCAGTCTGAAACAGAAGCGAACGCCGCAAAATCGGCATCGTGGCCAGTCCAGCTGTATACTATTACGTGGGTAGTTAGTATAGTAGTTACACAGTTACAATAAACGCAGCACGCACCACAATCACGTCCAAATATAATACATTATATATATAATATTATCGGTTTGACCTCCTCGGGTGGTAATGCACTCTCTGCAGTTGTAGGTACCCTTCAGTACAATGCAACGACGGTAATAATTTATCACGGAATATAATGCTCGTATTGTGAGAAATCGCTTTTTTTCCTTTTATTTTTTTTTCTTCTTCATTTCCCGTTCAAAACGCAAGACCGATGGCACGCCATCATATTAGATATTATATATTATTATGTTTTGACGTACGGGCGATTTAGGTGGTAGGCCAAAACGTGGCTCGTATAATATTTATTTTATATTATTATTTCTATTAATATCATTGTCGTTGTGAATAAAACGTGCTCTATTATAATAATAATATAGCATACGTGTTGATACGCTTCGATTATTCTAACACAAATCAATGTACTATGTACGAGTTCTAACTAATTCAATATTTTTATTTATTTATTTATTTATATAGGTATATTATTTACAATTGATTCCATTGTAATGAGTGGGTATATAGTGACAATCTGGTCGGTATCAATAAAGTAAAAATAATAATAGGTAATCCATTTTCTGATTATTCGAACACCACACTATTCTTTTAATCTATAAGTCTATAAAAACAGCTCGTATTGATAAAGAGCCCTACGATAGACTAGCGATTATACGTGCTATTTGGCTGCGTTGAGTTCGAGAAGCTGTTGATATTTTGCGTACTAGTATAATTTTAATCTTGAGATCCCTTATGTTCCATAGAAAGCATAACACAACTATGCGCGTTACCCAAGATTATTTCCGTGACTTATGATGCTTACACAACTATTGGACTAAGTGAACATATAATTATAATAATAGAAAATTGCATAAAATCATTGCTATGTGGTAAATAATATGAAAGGCTGCATTAATGATAATGAGTGGATTTTTTGTGTTTTTCAATGAAGCGTATTGAACGTTCGTATGCAGTTGGAAACTTGATAAGCGATATTGGTTGGGCTAGATAGAGGCTGTGATATGAAATAAAAATGTAATCATGTTTATTGTTGAAAATGTTTTTTTTTTTTTTTTTTGAGAACTGTGGGGTATTTTAATGAAATTCCTAGTGTTGGGTAGGTACTGCAGTTAATCGTGTATGTTGGTCCGTTATCAGAAGCGTCGATGTTACCAGTGTTCGTCAATTTATATCTATATAAATTCCATAACCGTGAAACAGCTGTTTTAATGATTATTTCAAAACGTTGGTGGTTGATGATTGATATTAATCGTCTTTATTTTTAGTGCGATTGGTTACTTTTAATGATCTGGTTAACTTCAAAAATGTAATATGATCTTCACGATTCGAGTGCTAATTTTAATACCAGTTATTCATTTAAATACAAATTCTGATTAAATATTGTTTTTTAGGATTTTTCTTAATCACAATTAAGAAACCTGTCCCATTTTCGTTCTATCACTTTGCTTGTTTTTCATTATTGTAATTGGTGGGATACTCTCTATGGTTTATCGGCGACCCGTTCTGATACATTATCAACTATTTGCTCCATTAAATATTATTACCTAATACATTTTACTTTTCAATGACATTCGATAGAGATTACATTATCCATGTACATTTGTAATTTTACCGATTGTAGTCAATTACTTTTTAAAATAGTGTAGCAGTTTTCTCTCTATATATATCACATCCAAATGCAATAATAATTATAATATCGTTATCATTATATTTTTATTTGTCATTTTTTAAAACCCTTTTGTGTTAAAATAGTTTCAACAAAATGACCACAAATCGTATACGTATGAAATGTCATTATAGATATAATTTTATGGTTGTACATAATTCCACCTGCATTCGCATCAGAGTAGGTAATTGCAATATTATGTACAACAACTAGTGCGATTTACAATAAACACGAATCCCTGGTATTTTCAATAACGTATATAATGTGCTATTGTTCACGAGAAACAACTCATTCCGAAGGTTTAATAATGTTATATACACCTATATGAGATTCTATTTATACAGTATTATAAGCCGTTTCAATATAATGCACTTATTTATTATGTGTGTGTTTAAAATTGATACATCTGTATTCTGTATATTTAAATTTCAAAGAAATGTATGAACACTTTAAAATTGCTACAGTTCGCTTACAACGATTACGACATTTCATACATAGGTATACAATTTGTGGTGATAATTTCGATTAAATAATTTTTAAAACAAAAGGGTTTGCAAAAATGACAAATAAAAATATAACAATACAATTAAACATTACATGTGTAAATTAAAATATACATGCAATACTGCTTTACTATTTTAAAATGTAATTTACTATAGTCTATGATATAATAACTTGCTAAAAAAAAATAAATATCAAAGATTGCAAAGATTGACGTATATACTTTTTAAAGTTATATGTATGTGTAAATTATTATTGAGTCTTATTCGACTTTCCCTTTTTAATCAAAGCAAATGTGTTTTATTCTGCTTTCGGTTATTTTTTTTTTATTTCATCCGATATGCTTTACATTTAAATAAACAAACTGTATGCATTTTAATATTGATCATTTACCTCGTATCGCTACATTAGGATCTAAGTTTTAAATCAACCTATTTTGGCCAAATGGTTTGTTTTTTCATTGAATTAATATTGAAAAAGATATTTTTGAGGGGAATGTGAAAGATTGTTGCATCGCATCGTTGTCGCTGAAATCACAATATTACATATTTTCCTCACTCTTATATCGAGAAAACTATTATAATTATAGTTTATGATAAGTCTCGGACACGGATAAACACTTCGCGAGAAGACTTTACATAATGTGCGCCGGAACGATTTCGTATACGAAGAATAACACTGCTGGGCGTTGATCCGAATTAATAAATAATTATCGCCTCCACTCGCGCATGATTTAATATAGATACAAAACGCTCGATTGACTTCACCGGAGGGAAATGCAAAGGTATTAATTTCGAATGTGGTATAGGTGCCGCTGGTAGTATATTATGGAATACGTATCATTATTTTATAGATGTATATAGGTATAGTGGTGATGAGAATTTTGTTTGGTCGACTCGGCGGGACATGCTATCGATTTATACTGCATTGAAAAACTCCTGACGTTTCCGAAAAAAAAAAATAATGATAATAAAATCCCTAAGACTCCGGAGAAACTCGTAAAACCACATTCGTCTGAGTCACCTGAAAATGAAGTCGAGCAAATCGGATCGTTTAGTTTCCCCCACGAATGCTGCACTCACTAGACACACACGCGACACGCGCATGTAATTTATATTTATATATACATATATATATATTACATGCTATTACGTGCAAGGAGATGCTTCTATATTATATTGCTTCGCGGTCATCGGGCCTCAAGATCGAGTACCCGCTGCACAATACCATTGGCGGATCCTTAATCAGTACGGAAACGCTCTAGGCGACTAGGCAGTGTCGTTTTCGGAAACGATTGATTTTTGATTAGGTACGACGATTGCTGTTTAACTTATACGATGAACAATAATTGATTCGATCGTCGATACTTTATGAATTGAATTAACTAAAACTGGATAATTCTTTGTAAAAAATACTATTCGCATGGGTCCACTAACCAATGATGTTATAAATTATACTGTACTTTTAATAATACATTTTCTTTTTTAGGCATATTGGCATATTGTGATATTTAATTTTTTTTTTTATCTACATAATATCTTTGTATACGTCTCAAACGATGTACTTAATACATACAACTTGAAAAAAAAACATTTTCATTTACAAAATACGTTTTTCTTATATAGTTTTAAATAATAAAGATTATACGATATATCTATACCTATATATATATATATTACAAGTACTAACATGGCTCACATTTTCAATTACTGCAGTGTATAGATCTTTTATAGTAAGATCAATAATGATGTTCAAGTGGTTGATAAATATAACCATTTTGATTTAATCATTTGTGTGGTCTCAATTTATCCCTTCGTGAATTTCTTAGTTCTTCATTATAAAGATAAGTGTTTGTACTTCTGGTTTCGGGATAACAAACAGCTTACGTTATAAAATCCATGCTAGAGTTCAGATTTTTCTAGTATACTCGTAGTTCAAACATCCAGTCCTCTATTTTGCTTTTTAAATCGATTTTATTATTTTTATCTAAATTTATTTAATTTTAAAACTAATAAAGTACGTTATTTAAAAAAAAATAATAACATACATTTTCTCAGTTAATTTTTTGTTTATATAATCCAAGGTATAGTCTGAATTATTTACAGTAATATTATTAATAATAAATATATAATATAAAGTAAAATATTTCACTTAAATAAACTTTTCAATAATAATAAGAGCAAAATGAAATTTCGATTGCAGGTTTTTTTTCGCAAACTAATCGTTATTATAAGTTTTAATTTGCACATTTTTTTTCATATTTATAAACACGCTGGTTCGATTTGACTACTACCAGTAAATTTATGCGTATTTTTTATATGTATGTAAATATTTATGTATGCACTTCTTTGGTCATTCGTTTTTATTATTGAATATAGATATTGCCCTGAGGCTGATAATTAAAAAGAGTTGAGTGACAAATTAAAAAAATCCATTGGTTATGGCCGTTATGGGTATTGACGGATGAATTATAAACGATATCGGTATCAAAATTTCGAAGCATATAAACTTAGTTATCACTTTTTAGTATTGTGCTAATATTCTTAAAACTTTAATTTACTAGCTAAGAAGTAAAAAAAAAATGAATTGCCATCGGTAAACATATCCGTTAAAAATTATAAACACTACTAAAACAGTAGGTACTTAATATTATGTGATGTTACGGCACAGTAATCGAAGTTTTAGTTACCGTTAAGCTTACTATATAAATGCATATCCATTTGGAGTGTGTAATATGCTTCCAAAAATCTCCACTCCATCTAACCACCACCGAGTGGTCACTGCTTAAAGGCCCGTTGAATCGGACCTAAAACACACACACACACACACACACACACACACACAACACACACACACACACACACACATATTATACGCGCTTGCTCTGCCTCTCTTGTTCTCTCGTTTTCTGATTTATTGAGCCTTAAGAAGTTTCTGTTTTTATCCGCCCAATTCAAAACAAGCGCAGTACGAACGCTGTAAAATGTAGCTTTTTATGTGCGGCCCGTGACATACCGCAACTGCGTTGGGATTTTATTCGCTCCCACATTAATAAAGAGGCTTTTAACAACCAGTCAGGCGTTATACATTTTATACGATTCGTATTATACCTATTACAATATGTAAATTCATTAGTTCTTTTTTGCCTAACCCAACCATCTTATCACATATACGGTTAGATGCGTTAAGCCATATTGTATTCTATGACATTTAAAAATATAATATACAAAAGTATGTAATAATAAAATATTTTACGCAGATACACCGGACAACGGATTCATCTGGCAACCACTCAATTTTAGAAACCGATATTTTAATATAATAATTAACCATATTGTATAGTTTTTTTTCGATGTTCAAATTGTATCTGTGTTAATAACGACTTTAGAGAAAAAATGTATTGTTGAGTTATATTTCGCTCTGTCTACATTGTGATCTATAAATCTGCTAATCGGTGAAACTAATCGATTAAATAATACAAATAAGTGTAATGAGATTGACTAAAATAGGTTAAAATACACATTCATGACGAGATTTTTAAAAAAAATAAATAAATTAGATAAGAATTAAGATGCTAAGATGAACAACTTACACTGAATACGTGTACACCTAACTGAATACACTCACATATTATATCATATTATAAATTATACATCATACTTGTATCTTGTTTTATTTCTATTATTTTTTTCTGTTTATGTAGAAACTTTAAGTCTCTGTAGCAAGTAGCATACATCAAATAATGAAATAGGCCATAGATAAAACTTTAAAACGTTTGCATCTGATATTATTTGAATACCCAACATCTTAAAATCTTAAATGATTTCTAAATACCAATATGTTGATGTTGATCATACCTTGACGCAAGGCAATTGGTTATTTATTTGTTTTTTTTTTTTTTTTTTTTAATGCAAAACCGTATCATTATAGTTAAAAAAAAAATTTTAATGGTAAATTATATACTTTGTTTCAAAACTTTTTGGAAATCTTTATCGTGTTGTGGATTATATGTCTTTGAAAAAATACATTTTTCTCTTTTGTTTATTTTTCTTAAATAGCTAAAACTATTAAAGAGAGAATTTCACGGGCAAATGAGCGGTGACACAAAACTTATGACCGAAGTTTTAAGAAATGTCTTTCTTGGATGTTTCCAAAACAAAAACACATATCACGTAAATTAAAGATAATACAATTTATTTTTTTTTTATTTTGGGTCGTTAGTCATTACATTTTATATTGTTCTTAGAGTAGTTAAATACATATTGTATTTTAATTTCTATGAAATTTTTAGTCTACAATGTAATGTATCCCATTCTTTTCATGTAAAAAACAATGTAATGACTAATACTTGTGACCTTAGTTATTAATTTTCTTCTGTAGGTGGTTTTAGTGTAAATTATAGCATTTTGTATCTATACATGTTTTAAAATTGTAGACTATTAAACTATACTTGGAATATTGGAGGTCATATTTTTGTATTATTATTTTATTAAAATTTAATTGTGTTATCTAATAGTACTAGGATTAAAATATAATCAATTCTAAAGTACATATTTTATTACTCTAGTAATTCACAATCACAACATCCTATTTCAAAGCTACGAGTATTTAATTGTTTTGAAAACTGCTCAAAAATAAAATATAAAGAAACACTTTTTCAAACTAATTGTATAAAAGAAAAAAGTATAATCAATTTCAACAAATAAAGATTTAAGCGCTTACGGTATAAAATAAATAAAAATAAAAATATTTATAATATTATGTATAAATAATTAAAGAAAAAAAGGTATTTTTTTTTTAACCAATAATTAAATATAATTGATGCAATAAGTATTTTTTCAACTTGATTAAATACTTTATAAAAATGATTAAAATTAAAATTACCATTTTTTTTTTTTCAAACGTAAGTACCAACTTTCATTCCAAATTAATTGTTCTTCCAATGTTTTTTTTTTTAACTTTAGTGCACGTGCAATAAATTGCAATTACATTCTGGACGTTCTATTAATTAAAAAAAAAAAAAAAAAAAAACCATGCAGTATTTATCCGAAAAACAATAATGTAATATATAGATGTTTAAATTCAATTCAACGGTGTTTAAGTTTAACTTTTAAATATAGTTTTTTTGTAAAATAGTGTATGAAATGAATAAATTAGCAAACGTGGAAGTAGTGTGATTGTATGATATAATAATTTTTATTTAAATACCTACGAATATGAAAACCATTTTTCCATTTGTAAATATGCATTTCGCAGAGCAACAAAAAATACATAAAAAATGTAATAAATCACCGGAGCGTGCAATATATAGGTAAGCCTTGTACATAATTAAAGTGAGATTTTCAATATAAACGCATAAACTAAAGGTAAATTTGTTCTTTCTAGCACATATATAATATACATAAGTAAATTAAAAAATTCTCACTGTGTAACTGTGTAACATTAGTTCTATTTACTTTTAAGTGAAAATACAACACGTTTAACATTTAAAATAAACTCCGGCTTTATCAATAAAGCTGTTATTTTTATAATGGATTTTTTGTTTTCAAAAATGTTTTATAATCAAAGTGTGCTCTGGACATGTTTGATTTTAAAATATATATATATATATTTAAACCTTGTAAATATGTTCAGCCAATATTCAATTGGCCCTGAACATGTATCATGTATAATATCTTAGTTTGAATAAAAGGATAGGCCCAATGGTATTCATTATTATGTATTACCATAGATAATAAATAACATTGGTGCAACAAATCCGTGATAATTTATTTACCTTTATATTTACTGTTATTTCACTTCTGTTATGTTGTTTATATCTTATAAAAAAGTTTTTCATATAATTAAATGAATAATATTTTATTGATTTGTGAAAATTCATTTGAACATCAACTGTGAATTTTTTTACTCCGAGTTATGATAGACCATGAAATACTTTAAATTTTTCCATAAAAAATTAAGAAAGCGCTATATGAAACCATTCAAATACGTTCACTTATAATATAATTAGTGTTACTCCTCAAAAAAGAACCTCTGACCTCTGACCTCTGCAGCTCAGAAAAATTTACTTGAAGCAATAATTGTATAGCCAACATAATGTCATCGATAACATATGTCATTTGTGATTGTTTTTTTACATACAAGTATATATTAATATATTATGTGTAGTATATTCATAAGTATAGCTTGAATAGTTAAATAATGTCTAATTTTTTATTATAAAGTTATATTTTAATAATACCGATGATTAATCATTTACGATAACATACTATAATTGAATTACTCCAATAAGAATTGGAACATTATATTAAAGTAATTATATCTTCCTAGATAGATGATTTATTTTTTTTATAACCTCTATATATCGTATTTCTACCTAATAAGGCATGTGTTATAATATTATATATTATATATCGTATTATGTTAATAAATACTAAAATTGAATAGCACATACCTACCATAATTTGTATTTATAACCGAAAAGCGGTTTCGACATTCGTTTTTCACTATAAAATATATTATGATTGATTAAAAACAAATTAAATTTTGATTTATCAGTAATGTACGACACCTCCGAGATAGACAGCTGTCATACATTTAGGGGTTTCAGACGGGAAAATATGCATTGTTATACATAGTTCAAGTTAATTTCCAATAATTATAATACGATTGGTTCGTTGTTGTAAAAATGTGAACAAAAAATTATAACGAAATCAGCGTGTTTGCATAAATGCTTAGCACGATTTATTTGAATATTCATTTTGAAAATAAACATACCAAACAAATTGATAAAAATATTCAAATGACAAATTTTGCGAAAAAATAATTATATCACACACAAAATTATAACCCCTTATCAAGTTTTAAAAGTTTAAATAATTAAACGTGACGTTTAGAAACCTTTTTGGATCATTTGATTGAATTATAACTCATTATTATTATTATCATTGGAACGGAACAGTTAGTCATTAGATAGCAAAAGTATAAACGAAAAATAATTATCTTGAATGTTTAATGTTATTATATTATACATACGTCATAATAGTTTAAACTTTTGACGTGAATACAGAAATGTTATACACAGATATAGAAAATTGATCAAATATCAACACATCCATAGACAAATACTGGAAAGTTTATACATCATCGAAAACTATTATATTATTATTAATAATAATAGAGAGATACAAAACTGGATCAGCAAATTTCCACTCAGACATGTTCCACTGTTATAATTTATAATAATATTTGGTATTGACTCGAAAAACATTATATGATGCTGTGTGTTAAACCAGCAATATACATTTAAGTTATAACAACAACAACGACGATGACAATGATAATATATATATATATATTATATATATATATCCAATGAAGTCCTATACGGACAATTTCTGTACGACTACAAATGTACGTTTTTAATTATTCGAAAAATATATCGATTGGTCAAATATCGATGATAGTACTATGTAAACCACCATTTATGGTTTAGACAGTGGACATTTTTGGAACTGTAGATAATTTCCGATATTTTTAAAACGATTGATTAAAAATTATTATTCGATAACAAATCAAAACATCAGAAAACGCAGTTGTATAGATAATAGTATAATATAATAACACTACTTGTCTAAAACATAATTCAAAAATATCTTAACAATTGTTATTTATTTTTTTTTTTTTTCATAGTGATCAACTTATTCGTAATAATAACAGATATGTGAACTGTCAGTGGTAATGCAGATTACCTGTATAGTTTCTAAAAATAAAACATACACGCGCATAAAATACATATTTCAATAATATTATTATCGATCACAGCCCTATAGCGTTTTATTAGCGTGTTGGTTGATTATTTTTGTTTAATTAATTTAACCTAACCTACACGACTGTGTTCAAAACGGAGTTGCTGATACAGTCGCTGTAAAAGACACATGCCCACGACTTTTGATTGCACGGTATTTTATTGTTTCGGTATCATCTCCGAAAACAATAATATAAAATACGATTATTTGTTGCGTAGGTGTACGCGAGTGTTAATAACTTTGTATTTGAGTTGGCTCGTGAGGATGGCAAACGCCGAACCGACAGCCGTGTTTTATTTAAATAATAAATAATAATTGGAACACTGTCGAAACAAATACGATCGTATGTGTGGGCGACGTTGTAATTTATATAACATCTCCGATTTCATTTATTACAAACAAATTATATTAAGGAACATTCAAGACGTCTAAACCCGTGTGCGATGTGCTGCTGTAAAACGAGGTAGCAATCTTCAATGCGTATTTTTTCAACGTCGAATAATATACACGTGCCAGTCCAATCTAACGGTGCGCCAAACAATAGTTTCGTGTTTGCGTTTTCCTCTAATATTTTTGAAGATTTATCATCTGGATTTCTTTTTATTTTAATTATTAACGAACGCGGTAGACAATTAAATCAATTACCCTCGGTGAACTCTATCTTTTATATACATATTACATAGATGTATTTATAGATAACCGTTTCGATGTTTGAAAAATCATTATTAACGGTAGTTGTACTGTAGTACACCAGTGAAGATTAACGAAAATAATTATCTGTTGAAATAAAAATATGTTTTCAACTTAATAAAGCAGACTAAAAAAAAAAAAAAAAAAAAATGTGTTTTAAGTTATGTAAATATATGCTTTTAAAATTAAAGTATAGCTTAGGTTAAATGTATATTAATAAAATTAACTAGATTCATTATTCTACATTATTTTATCAGCCAAATGAACTTTTGAGGTAGTACCTATATAATATGTATTTATTTACCATAAAGCTACTAACAAAAATATTAATAAAATTAATTTATTAAAATCGTCAGGGATCTTTTTTTTTTAAAAAATAACTCATAATTTTCTGTTTATTTTGTTTATTTTGTTATTTATTGTACAGCATTTTGTTAAGTTGACAATTTAATTAATGGATAAATAATCTAACTTATCAAATATAAAGTTTAAGCTTAAATGCATATAACTGATATAGATATAACTCGTAAATATATTAATGGTTTTCTTTTTAATATGTAGTAAAAACCAACGTAGATTATAAGTTATATATAGTAAGTAATAAGTAGTAAATACCGATATAACATATTATTTTATCAATTAACGAAATATCCTGTTTAGGTACCTATATACAATATACATAGTGTTAATTTGATTAAAATTAACGACAAACAAATGTTAATACATTTGATTTGAAAACACCAAAACGAGTGTTTATATTTCGCATCACCTGTAATACGCAGTTTGAACGTCAGAAGATCACGCTATTTACTAATGGTAACATTCAAGTATAGATAAAACAATAATAACATTAGTATAACCGAACCGGACCGGAATCGTATAATGATAAACAATAGAATGAGTAGTAAATCGAGCTCTGAATGTGAAGACAGACCACTGATCAAATAACACATATTGTGCACGGACCGAGCTATTGAAAACCAGTATAACAAAACGGTATCTGTGAAACATGATAAACATAATACATGTTAAACAGATAAACGTAAAACGTACCTACCTAATCTTGACGCGAATCGCGAAAGCGATATTGTGAAGTAACAACACCAACCGCAAACAAACAGTTAATATAGAAATGAAGGGTAGGGCACAAATTGTATACGTCGAATTGTCGCACGAAATCGCTACACGGTTCGAGGGTAGGTAGCAGATATTCGATAAGCAAAATGTTTGCACACAATCGTTAGGAAAAAAGAGCAATGTGTCGTTCACACATTTGAGAATACGAGTTTCAAAAAAAAAAAAAAATATTGAAAATATTGAAAATAAACTTATTGTTATCAAAATTTTTCGACTTGACTCGAAACTATCGTTAATTTGGGTATTTTATTCTAGATTATAGAAGCCCGGACTAGGTGTGCTGTTTTTTTTTGCTCGTAGTTTCACTAGTAGACCATTATGCCAAACTTTATAGTGATTTTGGGCTATAGGCAGTAAAGATCTACAGCAACTGTACTTATTTTCTTCCGGAATGTTTTATTATAAAACTGTAATAATATGAACGATCGAGAGATATTATAGAGTACGAGGAGTAGTGATTATAGAAAGAGTTATTGGGCATTTTAAACTAGACCACAACAACCGTTTGACCTCTGTTGTAGTACACACGCCATAATAAGGTTAAAAGAAAAAAAACACTGTGTCAGGTTATCGGTCTCGTAAGGCTTAATATATTATTATGTTTGATACTCTATCCAACACTGTTAATTTAAATACAGCTTTTGCGTAAATCCTGATGATATATAAAAACCCTGTTTTTTATTTTTTTTTATTTATAAACATGCATGCTGATATACACAGTTTTTTATAAGCTGAATAAATAAATAAAATAATTTAATGTTATGCAAATTCTGTATAAAGCACTCTTGGTTTTTAATTAAATTACTTACCTTTGAGAATAATTATATATATATAATATATATAATATATATATATATAAAACCGTTAACTGTAATATTAATTTATTTTCTTTGGAATGGCATACATGAAATGAATGCAGTTTATAATTACAATGATAAATAATTGAAGTTACAAAAACGTAGTCGGGTAAAATGTAAAATAGTAATTATATTCCAAACACTTTTAACTCAGTGAACACGAAAAAAAATTACGTAAATATTCATAATTTTCTCGTTTGAAATTCCATGGATTTGACAATGTACATAGTATTAGGTAAATCAAATAAACTATTTTCCGTGGTTTTCCGTCATTTGAATATTGGTATAAAATATAATCATAGTAATATATGCATATTGTATTAATGACTGAATATAAGTCAATCAGAATGGTTTCGCGTTCTGAGTCCATCAAGTATTCATAAAATCTCTCGTGGTCTATATTCCACTAATTATTTGAAACGTGTAAATTTTGGTTAGACTGCGGTTTACCAACATGCTCATATGCATTTGTATATAAAATATATTTTACTGTGTGCAATAATCAAAATAAATTTCACTCGGAATTCCACTGCCACATTCTAGGCATTCTAGTGCAGCCAATTTAATTTCTGGCATAGTTATAATAATAATATTAATATAAATTATGCAGATAAAAATAGATTTTATAGGTACGAGTAACTCGTGAAAAATATGGTCATAGAATATTCCTTTTAATCGAGATAAAAAATTTAAAAATAATTCAAGAACTTTGAGAACTTTGTACAGGCGTCTATCGTCTAGCTCTTACTGACGTACGAAATAAATAGCATCGTATTAAGCAAAGTTCATATTATGTTTTGATTTAAATATTAATGTCAATTTATCAATTATCAAACTTAAAAGGAAGAATATTATCTAAGGAATGTCATAAGGTTATATTTTAAAATATATTTATCTAACTCGCTTTAAAATTATAATATAAATAAAATCTTTTGAGGAGCCCGAGATAATATTCTTACATATATTTCGTTTAAATTAGTCGACACAATAAAACAAATCTTGCTGAAATTGCTATGTTGTATGTTAGTAAGACGAAAAAAATATATGTGAAAATTACGCCTTCTTTAGTACCACTTTATAGAAGGATTAGGTTTCTGCCAATTTTTCCAATGAAAATGGGTTAGAGGATTTATGATTTGAAATATTTCTAGTTTGATGTAATCATGTACACCTTTCACTTTATTTTAAACTTGAATCAACATAATTTCATCTACAACTTACTACTTTCGGTAAATTTTTGACTAGTTTTGTTTTCGATTCGTGCAAATGTAGTTTCTTATTTAAACAGCGAAAAAGTGTTATATAACATTATTATGTGGAACGTTATATCTCTTCAGAAACTGCATATGTTTTAAAACAATCACGTAGCAATTATTCTGTTCTGATAACGCAAATTTAGTGGTTCACTACAGTAGTAGAATGCTACTATAATCACGAGATTCCTGAAAAGTTCAGCGAATAGTTTTAAAAGTTTAATTAAAAATTTGTTTTACAATATTAATGGAATTTATTTCAATTGAATACGTCAATGTAAAAATGCAATTAACTTTAATTTGTCATGGGGGAATCCAATACACTTACGTAGTTAATATTATAATAATATGTACATTATGTATACTTTTAACGACAAATAAAATATGTCATACGATAATATATTTATACATATATATTATTTAAAAACAAGAACATAACAATAGTAATGTCAATAGAATTAAAAAATAACTACCTATATGGAATAATAAAACTATAGACATAGAATATAGCATAGTATTTCTGACGTATAATACATCAATATATTTATTCTGAAAATGACTTGTTTGTATAACAAATAGTTTCTAATTGTCGAAATACTTCTAGTATACAATAATAATAATATGTAACATATTATAATAAATAATACTTTTAAAGCACTCCTGCCCAAAAAAAGTAGCATTATATAAGCCACAAGTTCTAGAAAAAATGCATTGCTCTAAGGCCTGTAAAAGTTTTCACGTTTGGTCCAAAAGTCGATTTGGAAATGAAATCAAATTATATACCTAAGCCCTTTTCCAGTACCATCCCGTGAATAATTATTATGGGGTGTGAATCGTCAAAGGATCACAGCTCGAATGCATCAACAACGGCCATTGCAGGTCACCGCTTCCAATATGCATGTTAATTTTGGGACCCAGGACAGACGTACAAACACATCAGATTGCGCGCGTGCGCGTTTCTATGATCCGATCGTATTCAAATATAATTTTGCAAGTGCGTGTATAATATTGTGCTCACCCACAGTCGGTTGTCGTGTAGTGCATATTATATGAAATGCAACACAGACCTGTACACTTATAGTGTAAACAGCCTAACAAATCGGAACACTACCAATAGTCAGCCAGAGCGGTGACATGTGTGTGGAGAATGCGAATGACGGAGAGACGACAGAGCGATAGGAGAGAAGGTTGTGCAAGATATGGGGTAGATTAGGAAGAGGGATGAAGTTACGGGATGATAGGGTGGTGTAAAGGGGTGCAAGCGGTGACGTGAGCGTTGCACGAGTCGGCATCGGCGGTGCACTAGTACGGCGTGAAGGTGGTGGTGGTGGTGGTGGTGGTGGTGATGGTGAATGAACGGTATAGGATATTCAGTGGTGGACGCCTTTTGGGAAATTATCGAAAGCCAAATCGAGTGCCGTCCGCCACCGACAGAAAATTCGGTTACACGACCGCGAACGAGTTGTCGCGTTTGTCTGCTAAGTAGATGAGGGTTGTTCGGGAGTAGTGGACGGTAAGCCACAGTGTGGGTGAACGAAGGACGGAAATACAAAAAATTTCGACCTTTTCTATATATTTGAATATTATACTTTGCGTATACGCTATAGTATAGCGACTATACCAAAAACCTTTGAAGCTATCATGTAATTTCGAATTTGGGTATTAAATATATATATTTTACACTCCATAATGATCGTTCTATCATGGTTTTCTCTTTTTCTTTTTAAATATTAATTAAAAATTGTATTTATTTTTTAATTGTTAAATTACTAGAACGGCTTGATAATTTTTATATGCCCATAATGTCGTCATCGATGAACAAACAATACTTCATGAGATAAAAAAGCCAAGTTTTCAGTATTCATATACATTTAAATTGGATAAAATATAATTATAAGATAATACAAGTCAAAATACGATATACGTATTGTAATAAAGTAAAATCCACTACACTGTACAAACTAAGTAGGATTAGTAAATTATTCTACATGTATAATACAATAATATAATAATGATATTATAATAAAATTGAAAAAAAAATAAAACCATAAACAGTTTATTATTTATAACTTATCAGATTGTTTGTATTTGGAATCCCAATATAGAATATATTATTAGAATAATAAATCATACTATACATTTAAGTTCAGTGGAATATATTTTATGTAATTATTAAAATATGAAAATACAAATAAATAATATATAGAGATATAGATATACACGACTAAAAAATAAATTATTAATTTAAATATGTAATTTTGTTGTTGAAAGTTTTACGTGATTTGTATTCATAATATTTTGTACAAATATGTTTGAAAATTCAGTTAATGAATGACAACTAATGAAAGGGGTAACTAATGGATGGTCTGTTTATCCATTCCAAAAATATGACATATTGTGATCAATAAATATGTTATTTTGTTTCACGATTTCGAGGTTAATAAAATAATAAGATAGTAAAAATGGTAAATTTTAAAAGTGTCAGTTTTTTTTTTTTTTTGTTTAAGTATATAAAAATACATATAATATATATACGAAAACAATAAAAATAAGTTAAGTAAAAATAGATAAGAAAAAAGAAAAAGAATCTTAAGTAAATTACATAGTAATTTGAGTAGTAAGAAGGAAAAGGAGGATTTTGAGGGAGAAGACCGTTGATGAACGATGGAGTTGATAATGTTTACTCACGAACGACATGATGAAAATGATACCCCAAAGCTGTTTATAGACATAATTCGTTTCAATGAGTTCCAATGGGACATGTGAAAAACTGAGTTTTGAAGGGTATATTAAGTGCTAAACCATGTATGTTAGTTGCCACAAAAATGTCCCCTGAGCGTCATGTTTTGGGCACTGACTTTAACTCATATGCACCACACCAATTTTGTTGTCAAAGTCAAAAATATAAACTATGTAAGTTTATGTAATGGAAACATCTATGTTATTAAAATATAATTTAAAATACAATCGTTTAAATTACGTTCTTGAAAACTAAGTTTGCTTATAAACATTAAATTTATTTTTCCTCAATTGCACAAGAAACTTTTAGGCTTCGTATTAAAATATTAAAAAATATGTTTTTAGAGTCGCTATTAAATTTTATGAATAGCCAATGGTCAAATTTGGAGTGTTTTAATAACTGTGATCTCTCCATGGCTACTGTACTACAATTTGTGAGACACATTTCCAAGTAATATATTACTATTAATAACATTCTAGTTAATTTGTTTACAAGAATAATAAACAGAAAAAAAATACCAATATAATCTGAAAAATAAGAAAATATATTATATACACAAATATAATCATATAACTTTGATCAGATATAAGATAACTAATTCTTTTTTTAACATAATATTATACATATTATCATATAATACGACTCTCAATTTATAAACGAAAAAGATTAGATGTGATAGTAGGGTTTGTGAAATAAAGCTCTCATGAAATAAAGACCGTATATATATATTATCAAGCGATATATTGAATTATTTAATACAAAAAAATAAAGGAAAAAACTAAATGCGTTTTAAGCGGTTTTCTGTACAATACAAAGCGAGCACTTCATTGTTACCATTATAAATCAGAATAGTAAATAATTCGAATTAATCATTCATTACTGTTACGCAGTCGTGAAATAAAATAACGATTTATTATTCACTATACAGATAGGAATTAACATAATCCAGCGATGAATGTACTTGGTATATTCCCCTCAAAAAGAACATGGAAAATTATTATTGTTTTAAGACCGCAATAAAAATACGTAATATTTGGATTTAATAAGTAGAAATCCAGACTTTAATTAATATATAATTTGTATGATCTGTAAATTTATAGAAAAACTAAATAGATCATATGATTTAAGTACTTACAGAAAATCATGACTTCATAATTAAATAATATTAACTTCGATTACATATAACAGTATTATTCAGTTCTACATTTTTATTATTATAATTATTATAAATTAACAAACTTCAACAGATAGGTGCATGAATGCAGTTTATTTCTATAGAATTTTTTTATTTTAAATATATGGCCTGGTATGTATCTAATTAATCATCTATTTTATTGGAAATACATTTGTGTTTATTATTATTATTATTTTTCATATCGTAAATACTTTCGATTTTAACTACAAACATGCAACAATAAATATGTGAAATTAAATGTACAGTCGTTTTTAAGTGTTTGATTTAAGTAATATTGTGGAAAAAAGGCAGGTACAACAAATTAGTCACATTATAATATTATATTATATTAAACAAATTTTTGTGATATCAAATAGTTAACTTATGTACGAACATTACTTTTGATTTTACACTTTTTGAGAATGTAAGGTGGGTTTTCTCACTGCATGTAATCGATTTTAACTACTGCGTACGGCTTAAATTGGTGACCGTAGCTGGCAGGCATATGGAGTGATTACTCATCATACTTTAACTGGAAAGGTTGAACACATTTTAAATTACTCATCTATCTTTGTTGAATGACTCTCCCCTCATCAAGTTGACAATAGTACTCAGACAGGTTTTTTATAGTAATTCGAATTATATGCATACATATCCACTATCCTTTAGCGAGTATGGATTAGCATACAACACATGGTATTGTGTAGTACTAAAATCAAAAAAAAACCTTTAAGCTTTCTGATGTAACGTTTATATAATTTAGTTTCTCAATATTTATTTTTAAATATACGCATAATCAAAATTTCAGTAAATTGAAAAAGAATTCATGAAGGGTGCGTTTATTCAAATTATTGTCTGTTATAAAAAAAAAAAATATATATATTATTTGTTTCTAAGACAATTTTGAACTATTCAAATTGTACACGTTAAATATATTTTATAAAGTAAAAATCATCAAAATAAAAAATAAATTGATTGCACTTATTGTATTTATAATTACCCAAAAATATATTGTGATTTTTTTTTTTTCTATTAATTATCAGTGAAGATCTTAATAAATGTATTCGTTTTTAAATATATATGTTTGCATAATTTAAGGACACCACGAAACAACATTATCAAAGAATAACAATTTATTTTTTATCGTTTTAATACTTAAGGTTCTTATTTTTTAATAATAACAATATCACTATTGAATTAATTAAATATTTCGAAGCAGCATATTTTTTTTTTAGTGCTTTTATTTGTAAAATTTAAATTTTGAACTGTAGTTTTTATAAAAAAAAGTAAATTAATGTGTACGTAAATTATTGATACAATAATTGTATGACCTATAATACTATTATTAATATATATATGACAGATATGGATAAGATACTTATATAGTGATATAGAGTATGTACATCTAATACATACTCTGTGCTTTTAACTTAAAATGAATTAGTATTTTAAATATTTATTTAAGTATTTTTTGAAAAAAATATTTCAATTGTCTAAAATATATTATTATTTATTTTTTTTTTTAATATCTGAGTAACAGTTATTTTATCAAATGTCATTATTAACAATACTAATTGTTTTTATTAAATGTATTATTTAATTTTTAAAATGTATTATACGTCATTCTTTAAGTTTACTTAACAATAATTACAGATTTATAGTTACAGTAAAACAAACTATAGTATATGAAAAAACTAAAACTAAATTATTCGATTTTAATTAAATAGAGAAATTTCATTTATTTTTAAATTCAATATTACTGAATATCATATCTCAATGTATTAAAAATTCTTGATTTTTTTTTTCAAGCTAAGGAAAAAAAGTAAAGTAAAGTTATTAAGAAATATTTAGGAATAGCCAATTATGTTTTAAAATATTTCCATAAATTGTTTAAATCTTAAACCAAAAACAAAAACAACTTCCAACTTTCAACTATTTAAATATCTCTTCAATTTTTATTAATATTATATTATAAAACAAGTTAACCCTTTAAATATTATCCTTAATTTATGAATATTAAATAACTTTCATCAAAAATGAGCTTTAGGCAATCTGTCCCTAATTTTCTATTCATAAAATTGTATGTTGTATCGTTTTTGTTGTATAAAGTAAAAAATAAAAGTTCATTCTTATACTTGGTACAAATAAATTATTTTGAAATGAAGAAGCTACTAAATTGCAAACTAGGGAACTTGCCATTTCCCAGTATTTTAAATGTTCAAACTTAAGCTTAAGGCAATACGACTAATTAACAATATAGTTCTTAAATTTTATCGTAACTATTAAAACAACTAGAATAGTTAAAATCTATAAAAGATAAATAGAGCAGAATGTAGTTTGAACCATGGATAAAAGTATCCTACTATGTGTAATATTTAGAATATTTTGTTAGAACCACCAATGGTAAATGGTATCAGTGTCTAAATTAAAAAAAAAACAAAAAGTAGAAAGAGTTGATCAAGAACTAATTTAGATAATTTTAAAAGAGACCACGGGAATACTTATATCATGTTAAACATTTTAAGTTTATAAACATAATGTATATTTTATAATATTATGTAATTTCATTACATTATATTTCCATAATACATTTTATATCCTGAGTAAAATTTAAGCAACTAAATTTGGGGTCCATATTATCAAATAGAAATAAGTAAAATAAATAAATATGTATATTAATATATAAAATAATGTTTTAATTAAGAAGTCAAGACCTAGAAAAATCAGAAACGATTTATTTGGAAAAATAATCCAGAATTAAGAAAATTGGAAGACTGTAATCACAATAGTAACCAAGACTATTATGGACTTATAAGTCCAAATGATGATAATAATGATATTTTAAATATTAAATTTTAAAATATTTACGCTCTGATGATGTATTAAAAAACAAAATGATGCATACTCTGCAAATAATAATTATGTATGTTTGGGGATATTTTTAAAAAATTATAACTTTGTAATCTAGTATTTCTTTTAAAATTAAAATTAAAATTAATATTATGGTTTTATTTTAAAAAAGAGAGAGAGACAGAGCGAGGTACCAGTTAGTTTTGGGAAAATTATCACCATTGCATTATATATTATAGATGAAAACGAAAGTCATCATTTGGCTTCGCAAACATCGATGAAACGTGCTGTTCTGTCAGATCTCCCACACGCCATCCAAGACTATGGCATATTGCGGTTTTTAAATGAATTCAGTTGTACTAAATGATGTTCTTATGATGTTTTATTATTTAGAAGTATTTAAAATTATGATTATTGTAAAATGATCACAAGCGACTGGCAGCTGATACGCCTACATTTCCACAATACTTAAAACAACATGGATAAAATAGTATATATACATTTTAAAATAAATTAAATAAATATTATACAGAAAGAATCGGTTATTTTTTTAAGAACAAAATCTTGTTTTTATTTTTATTTTTTTTTCTAGCGGATGGATACGTTAATGTTTCCTAAATGTTTTTACATAGTGTAGTGTGTGAGTTTTGTTGCAATAAAGGTACTTGGTGGTATTATATTAAATAATTTATTGAAATAAAACAATAGTAGACACCTGTTTAAACTGTTGTATAGAATTATAATAATTAAGTATCTTAATAATAATTCATCTTTAATATCTCTGTTTCTGTTAGGTGATTACTATAAAAATATTTTTCTTAGTAAATATCATATGGTTGTAAATAACATGTGTACATTGACTATAATTTAATAAATAAATATAAAAAAAAAAAATAAATTCTTCAAATTTTAAAGCATGCAATTTAAAACTACTGTTAACCTTTTTATTGCATTTTAGATTTCAGAAAATTGATTGTTATTTGTTTTTCGTCCCAATAAAATTGAAAGAACGGAACCGCTTGACGTATTAGAACAGACAAGGATATTCTGAAAGACAGATAATAATGTATACGAAGAACGAACTTTACACAAAAGTAATAACGTTGACAAGTAAATAACATGAACCAGAAGAACAAATCTTTCTCTATCAAAAAAATAATAATAATAATAATAATAATAAAATAGAATAAATCTCCAGTGACATTTTGAAACACGTGGGTGAGCAACATAACTCTTTGAGTAAATGTATGTATAATGATTATAAATTTAACATCGTTTAGGCGGTTTTCATCAGTTTGGGGAAAAAGATAATTTTGACGTTATCACCGATGACCTCGGTTCTGGTGTGTGCGTGCGTCCGTGTGCTTGTGTACGTGTGTATATGTGTATGCGTGTGTGTGGTCGCTTGTGTGGAAAAATTCGTATATACATTATGTATATATTTTCAGGTAAATAGAAGTTTAAAAAGGTTTTTTTTTTATTTTGTCAAAATGTATGGTAGAAAGATTGTATCTAAGTGAACGCCACACCGCCGCCATATAATGGGCGTGACCGACAGGGCTTTTACTTTTGGTCATGCAGGATTTTATAATAATGTAATGATAAGAACTAATCAGTTTGACATGTAAGAATGTGGTAGGGGGGTCCTTAACCGGCAGTTTCGTGAGCTAATACAAGATATCGTGATTTTTTTTATTTTTGGTGTAATAGGTACATAATATATTATTATTATTATTATTATTATTATTCTGTTAGCAAGCTACTTGTAGTTTTCCTATCTAAATTACTTACAATAATGAAATACACCACAATATTGATAAATGGTTTTCAGAGTACCTACTTATCCCTTCGGTGTATGACTATAAAAGTATTATAGCACAAGTCTTTTTGTACAATTGAAAACAAATATGTATAAATCTCCTTCAAACCTTTTGTCAAACGATTTAATGACATAAAATATTATTAAACGTGTACCTACTATGAATAATATTAAATTATAGGTACTGTATAAATAACATATATAGGTGTACAATATAGCTCGTTTACTATTCAATTAAGTGAAACGATAAAACAGTTTGATCATTATATTTCTATTAGGTTTACAAACGCTACAAAACGGTACGGTACTAAAATGAACGTAAAATGATAATTTAAGCTCAATAGTAGTAGTCAATTAGGGAAATATTCTCAAAAATCGAAAATGTTCATCATTGGTAGATTATCATTATAACTGCAATTTCATTGTAACTCTACGGCCGGTGGCCAAAAATGATCTACGAATCATAAACGGAGTTTAATTAAACGAAATTAAGTGTTTAATGTTTTTGGTGTTCCCGCAAGGCATTTTGATAATTATACAATGTATTTGTAATGTAGAACAAAGAGAAATTATTTTGATAAGCTATTTTTAAGTGGCACACATCTTGAAATCTCGACAACCTTTTTATTCTGGTTTATAATATTATTTTTATCTTTATTTCTACTTTAACTAGTATTTATACTCCTACTTGTGTAACGTTATTTACATCATTATTTTTTCATCCGTCGAGTTCAAACTTCAGACAGTCGGTCATTGACATAAAAAAAAAAAAAATGTTGACGTGGTGACGTCTACAGCATCTCAACGCCAATCAAAATATTTACTAGATTTTACAGTTATAGTAATGATATAATGAAATAAAATATATCGTTTTAGAAAATGACGAATTCACAGTAGGCATGTTATGGCAATTTGTTGGTGACGTTTCCTAATTCATCATGCTCTAGGAAAGACTATACTAATAATAACATATCGATCATGATATTTCATGAACAATCTTCACTCGGCCCGACTAGACGAAGAAGATTAAACGAAAAAATAAAACTCCCATTCAAGTATGGGATTGAAATTACCTTCCATGCATGTGGTGTATGGATTTCCTGTGTTAGGAAAGGGCGTATGTTTGAATTTCACAAAATATTATTATAATTATTTTCTTCGATGACTATAATATAAACGTTAGCTACTTTTTTCCTCCGACAGTGCAGTGTATGCATATGTGAGGTACTATTATATTTTACGTTAGTGTACTCGACAGTGATAAGCGGCTTTTAAAAGAATGTCTCCGAAGATCAAACGGTTTGCTTTAGTATTGTCTTGACGGTGACACAAAAGAACTGTGTCACTATTCACCGTTCTATACACATCAACTTGAACGTGTATACATATTGTTATTATCTGGAGGAGGTGTCGGATCCGTGAACACCGATGGTGAACGAGATATCGAGAATATATAATGTTTAATAAAATTATATATAATTATTATAATAGTTTGATACGTACCAAGTCGTAGTATAGGGTTTTTTAATTTACCGTTGTCATTTATTCGGAAAAAAATGTTGCCCTCACAATTATTATAAATTCGTAGATTGCTATTTTCTTAAAATTAACTCAAAAGTGTATATTTTTTTCAGACCTTCAGTGCTAGATTAAAAATCATAAAAAATAACCACAATAATAAATTTAAAAAAATAATCTATCATGTTCATGTTAACTAATACAATCTTGACGTACAAATTACAAAATATTTAAATTAGAATAACTTACTCGTCAAGCTATTATATTATGTTATGCATTTTTTTTTACTTTTTTTTTTTTTTTGTAGCAGCTAATGTATGTTAACACTAAGGTATTAGTATTTATAATTCTTTAATTTATTTTGACATATTTGTCAACAATTCCAATAAGTTCCATAAAACCTTGTATGTAACTAGTATTATAAACTATAAAGTAATATCTCTATTTCTAAATTACAAAAATGTTACATATTTTGGGATATTACAATCACGAAAGTCACTGACAAATGAATTAAATATATGATGATAATACGGTACTCGGTTCTATTGAAAAATGTCAGTCAAAGAGTCAATAATTATGTCTTAGATCACTATTATTTCTTGATGAGTGGATTGAATGTAACGTGACTATATTGAATGCTTACCAGATTAGGCATTACTTACCTTGACCTCTTCGGTGATGGTCATTCAAAATCAGCAATATTAACGAAATCCCATTAAGTTCAATGGACGATATGATATTTAATGATGTACAAATGATAGTAAGTCAACATATTTTAGTATTAAATTTTGAAACAAACATAAATAAATTACTATATTTTAGTTTTCAACAATGCAATGTACCTATTTTGCCTATACGTGTCGCCGTCGGTTATTTAATGTAAAAAAAATCCAGACAATAATACATAGAAGCAAATATTCTTGTTCACTATTTGTTCACTAAATACTACAGTATCTAAATATTAAATTTAAACTATATACATAATAATATGGTTTTATGAAAATGGCCCAAATTACAAAGCGGACAGTCTCATTAGATCACCGTACAAGTGTAAGATACGGTGACAATCGATTTTACTATTGGACCATCTGCAATCTATTTGATAATATTATAAGGTATTTGAAATAAGTACGCTAGACGAAGTATGATACCAACACAAATATCCGGTATTGTGTTCAAAGTGTCTCAGTGCGTCACGGTAAACAGTTTCAATAATCCAGTTTCCTGTTCGACTTTTGTTGGTTCACGGGATCAGAAATGCCATACGTGAATAATATTACATTATTATTATTGTATAAATTGGATAATCGTTCATAATTCGCTTCAATGACAACTAATAATAATTGGGATCACAATTGTGACACAAATACATACTCACACACACACATACACACATCCGTATACATAATTATGTCATCAAGTAACAGCTGTCCGGATGCAGCATCTTGATACATCCATACTACGGAATCGATGCAAGTCCTGCTTTATATCAAATAACATAAAAAAAGGATATAATTATTATATACCGACATATAATAACCAAAATAGATCTATTAAAGCTTCAATATTTCTGAAAATCTAATCGAAATGAAATCCTAAAGAGTAGATAAAAACAATGATATTTGGTTATATGCTTAAATTACAAAAACATCGTATGTCCAATGCATATTTTGAAATAAAAATTGATTAATAATAGTCAAACACATATTTTTTACCGATTTCCGAAATTTTGAACATTTTTAAGATGATCTAAGCATATCTCACCAACAAATAATAATGTTAAATGTAAGTACATATTTAAAATAATATGATAGGGGGAACTGCTTTTGTCAAATATATCATATATGATATATTGTATACGATGTCGTATATTTTATTGTTTCATCATAAAACTATAGTTATATATAATTTTTAAGCTAGTACCTACACATTGCATAATTGTCCAAATTGATTTGTGTCACGAATAGTTAAAATTAATCTAAATATTTTTTAAATTGCAGCGTATTTAGAATATAAATATATATATAACAGACAAAAGCTTCTAATATTTGCGCTCAATATTTTTTGTATCTTTTAGATCTAATATCGTTATTTTTCCGTTGAAATATCTGGTTTTATAAAATGTTGAACAGGTAATTTTTTAACTTTGAATATGTAACAATATTTAACTATTTAAAACAATTATACTATTATTTGTTAGTAATTTATAATATTACTTTTTTTATTTTTCTATTATATTATTGTTATTGGTGATATTTTTTAATGTCTACAGTAAACCCTTTAATTGAACCATGTATCTCTAGATTATTGACTAAAAATATATAATTTAAGCAACATTAATAATATAGTTAAATCTAAAAATAATATTTATTTTTATAAATATCAAAATGAAATTAAAAATATTTATTATATGAATCATAAAATCATAACTTGTGCATTTGCAATTTATAAACATTTAAGAATTCTAAGCAAATATTAGATTTTGCGAAACTATTAAGCCCCATGCTTGCCAAAAACGGCCATAAATGGTATTATTTGCAGGAGTTTTTTAATATAAAGGTCACACAATTTTATTTTTTATTTGTTATTTTATTTGTTGATGTTGGAAAACGATTTTGTTGACATTTTTTTCTTATTCCTACAATCATCATCGATATATTTACAAAAATCATTACTACATTTTTATTACAAACTTGAAACTATGTTTTAAAAATAGTGTATACAATACATATACTTAACTAACTTTATATTGTTAAATTAATAACAATAGTTATTACAGACGAGTGCAGTTGTTGATAAAACGATGATGGTATTTACTATTTATATCGTATCAAAAGCGACGTTTATTGAAAGTCGGAGATACTGCTCTATTTATGATGACATCTGTAAAAAGCGTCAACAACTATAACGCAAATCATTTTATGGTTTCAAAATAATGTCTATTATTATCTATTAAAAGTTAATTATTCTAGTAGGTATTAGTTATATCTAATAAATAATTATCAGTTGTAGTAATACATTTTCATCAAATATTTTCGAAGCACTGTTACTGAATTATAGTTAATAACATGACTAGGTTCATAAAGTTATTTAGTAACTATTATTTTTAAAACGCATTTTTTTATTTGATTTTTTTGGTCAATTTATATTTTTGTTTATAAAAATAAAATTTTTAATTAAGTTTTATGTACCTAAGAATTTCTTTGATTATTAAGTAGGTAATTATAATAAAAAAAGGTTATTAATTAAAATTCTTTGGAACTAATGTTTGAAAACACGAATAATTATTTTTCTTTGATTATAATTAAATGTTCGACCAACCACCATAATATTATAGCCATTTTGAATACGATTATATTATATAATAATATTTTGAATACGACTAAAAACATTTTATTGATTGATATTTAAACATAAAATATTGACTGATGGTAAACTTTCTCTCTCGACTTACTTGTACAACTAATTTTTTTTAACCTATTAATATACATTAATTATTATACTTCTATCATTAGCAACATTCATAGTATTTGCATGATTTGTTTTTGTTATCACTACGACTATGATTTTCAATTACAAACATATTATAGATTTGTCAAATAAAGTGACTACTTACATAAGATATTATTCTAAAACACTGAAAGACCTAAGTGTTCATACAATGTATTTCCATAAAAACGTTTCAAAAAGTGTTGTCAGAAGTTGTTATATTTCTTCAACGTAACCACAATTCTTTAAATAATTATTCAGTATACACGATAAACCATATATTAAAATAAACATATTTACATAGAATAAAGCTAACTGTGAGTCTTACGTCTAGCTCATTTCCATTTGATAAACTCATGAAATTAGTAACTTACCTTTAGGATTGTCCAATAAACGAGTTTATGTCGTGACTGGTCACGAACAAATGAAAATGTGACCCTTAATTAATGAGTCATTTACACGTAATTTAACCCATACACGGTTCACATCAAATGTATAGGTTAAAATATTATAGTAAAACAAACACAAGTATGTATGGCACGGCAGCTATAATATACAATCACGTAACGAGTAAACAAGTACATTAAATCATTTTGAATCACATATTTTTATTTTGAAACTTTTTTAAGTTGTGAAAAGTTAATAGTGACGCGGTGTACGAAACACGTGTTTTATTATTTTTTTTATGTTTATTTGTGTATTAACTTGACATAATTGTGTTAAATAGCTTGACAAAAGTATACGTAAAAACGATTACACCTTTTATTCGATATTTATGACGTAAGTACTCTGTATCACACAAAAATCGATACATACAGTGACACATATGTCGCAAACTATTTGGAAAATTACCAATATGTCGTGTCACGTACGAACATATTCTCGGATTGTCAACGGTCGGCGTTAAGGTTATGATATTCAGTGTCGTACTTTGCTAATTCAATTTTGTATAAATATCAAGAAAACATAAAATATTATTATGTAACAAGTGCTCGATAGCCGCAAGTGGTCCACCCATGTTCAATAACACGACGATAATAAATTCACGATGTTGATTTGAAAATACAAAAAAACACCGACGATACATGCAAGGGTAACGCAAAGAGTAGTTTGGCACAGTTGTATTACCGCGGTGTAATGTGACTAGGTGCGTTTCGGTGATTCAAGATGATGGACCGTACCTTTGGTATGAGATGAAGGAAAAACCTCGCCGGATCCGGTTACAATCGTCACGAAACGGATATGGTGACCGGACGAAATTATCTAAACCCGCGATTCACATCACGCGGTCTCAGGGGACTCGAAAGTGGATTCACCGCTTGGGTATCGCTAGAAGAGGACCATTGACACAATGTCTTTGGCGGTGTTCTCAGACCGTGAATACGCTACAAGCTGGAGCACGCGGATACTTACTTTGAAACATCAAAGGGGAAAAATATAGTGGGCCGGCGATAAAAAGTAAAGAAAAAAAAATGATAATAAAAGGAACAGTATATAAGGAGGAGGAAGAGCTCTCTTTTAGAGTTTTCTTTTTTCTTTTCTTATTATTTTCCCCTTGTACGTAAGAGTGCGTCGAGTGCACGTGGTTTTCTCTAAAGGCGGTCGCCTCTCGTTCACCGTTTTACAGCATTAATATATATATATATATATACAGTAATCGCAATGGTGTTTTACACAACATAGGTACAGTATACAGCGCTTTTCGCGCGTATAAAAAGTGAATATCGAAAGTACACAAATGAATAGTCACCGAGCACAGTTTTGCGGCACAAGCGTTTTTCGGACAGTAATTGAAAGCAAAACGGGGTCGTAGTGTCATTGGTGTAGGATGTAATCACGTTGACGTTGATCTGTGTGTGCATTTCTTTTACTCGCTTGTATAAGGATATGGCGAAGAGGTTTTAAGAAATCGCACACAATGTGAACTCCAAGCGGCTCAAAGGAAGCTTTTCATTTTTGACACAATAAATTTTAAGAGTACTAAATAACGATGATCATAAGGATTTTTATCCGTTCTTTTGGGTTTGACAATCTTACTCCGTTATATACGATATTCGAAAAAAAAACATTTTTTACGAGTCATTTAAGATCTAACGTCTTATTACACGTAGTTATAAGGTACTCTAGATGTATGCACTTTATATATATATACATATATTTTTATTTTGAGACTCACCAGGTCTTAAAAATGATCAGATGTCATTATAATGAAAATAGATACACGATGAATAATCTTCAGTATTTGGTGCAGTTATTTGTTTGATAATTGAATGTATTATTTACAGCAGTGAAATTAAATTAAATTAATTAAATTTTATACACAAGCGTGTGAGAATATAGTCGATGGTTATTTTATTATTGTTTAATAGTTGTACTCGAGGTACAATGCTAACACTATTCGACGGTAGGTAATGAAAAGATTTGTTTTATTTTTCGTTTTTATCGTTCGTATGAAATAATGTTACACCGCATTATATTGTTATCTGCAGCGAATGTTTTGTTAACCACCGTAACGGGCGTGTTTATTAAAACTCTACCCGAAGGTCCTGCAGATACCTTATACCTATCTATTTAATGTAATTCACCGCGGTCTTACTGTTAATATTCGCAGGTGCTGAGTTTATTACACACCCGACGGGATTTATCCCTGTTTTAATACCACACAATGTATTATGGGCTAAATCGTTGTTGTTAAATATGTCCAACTAGTTTAGTTTCTGAAATTCATCTGTATGGAATTATTGAAAACGGTCATAATATTATAGTGATAATAATAATAATGTCCATCCTAAATCAGATCCTACTATTCTGTGTGCCCCTCCATCGTGTAGTCCCAAGACAAGTACTTTACTTACCTTCATATCAGTATCAAACACAACAACCGATGTTATAGTTAAAAAAAATGATCATAGTTATAACGTAATATACATTTATATTGCTTAAGAAATTTTTGTACACTATTATCGTTTTGGAATTTGGAAGGGACATTGGACACCTATCATTTAACTATATTTTTTTTTGTCATTCAATGATATATAATATGATAATTTAACAAAAATATCTAATATATATATTTTCTATGTTTTTTTGTCAGAAATTGGATTACTCAACTTAACTATGCCAATACTATCGTTAATTTTAAATAAACACATTGACTTGATCGAATCAATACTAACTAAAATAAATAAAACACATTACACTAAAATGTAGGTCGAGTCTTACCGTATTATATTATTATACTGATTCTAAAGCGAGAGACGAAATTTGAAACGTCGGCTTCAGCAGACGGCGATGACAACGACTGCTGTCATTCTTCTCCACTCTACCGTATACACAACCATCCACTACCTTCTCCAAACGCCTTTCCTACCAATTACCTCTCTTCTTGCCGTGATATAACTTCAATATCCAGAGCCAAACGGTTAAGGGGTGTATACGAGTGCACAGGGTCTTTGCACGGCACACACTCGAAATATTGCACTCGGCAGGATGGCAAACAAAGAGTTCTAGGAATATATTATAATTTATAATATTATCGTCGTCGTAGCATACGCAGTCAAAACTTTTAAAAGCACTATAATATATAATACACTGGTATAACACGAGTAAAACCACGGAGATTAATACTATAATGTACAAGTTGAAGTGTACACGTCGACATCGCGTCTATAATAAGATATTCGTATGTACGTTTATATTACTACATCAATGGTAATTTAAAATAGTGCACGCGTGTTTGCGTAAGAATTATTAGGAAAACAAACAAGTCGGTTTGATTTTCCGAGCTGTATTCATTTTCAAGCACGTGGACTATAATAACGATAATATTATAATATAATAATAATAATAATAATATTTTACTTTATACCATATGACGTTGCTCTCACACGCACACTTTACTTGTGTCGTGGATTGAGAGAGGGGAGATGCGATGCTTCCTATCGCTCTATAATTTATAATGTTACTATTATTATTATTATCGTCATTATAATCATATCGATGCTCTGGCTGCTGGTCGGAGTAGGTTGGTGGTTGTCTGTGGACTTAAAAAAAAAAAAAAAATATTGTTTATACATTGTTGTGATGACACTGCACTTATCTCATAAAGGAAGATTTATAGCACATAAGCATAGATACAAGTATAAAATATATAGTGTGTATCGGTGGCCGAAATAGAGGTAGTCAACTGCTCAGACCGGATAAATTATATTGACTGGGCGATAACGATGGTCTTTATTCTATAATATTATACAGCTTTGCATCATGAAATATGTATATACAATGTAGGTATCATATATAACATGTGTATATAATATTATATTATTACATATAATAGTGTGTACGTATTGTATAACAATAATAATATACATATACTTACGCAGTATGTGCATATTATAGTTCTATGAAATAGAATGTCGCCGTTAATATGAGTTAAGCAGAATATTTTATGCATTATAGGAAACATAATACATTTTAGCGGTAATGTCGACATGTCGTACGATACAGAATAATAAAACGCGTTAATTTCTCAAGCTAAATTTACTACTAGATAATATTATGATAGAGAATTTAAAATATTTGAATTATATCGCACTTACATTGCTACATTGTATTACAAATTGTTTTGATCACATATACATTCGTTTTGAGTCATTTCAATTTAACATCCGTAACGGTTATTATTAAAAAAATAAAAAAATATATAAACTATTACATAAAACAAAATTTCTTCAACTCGAGCTTTTTAAATAAAATGTATACGAATGAAACAAACAAAATAAGTTTGTACAGCTATATCGATGATCAATTGTTTGTATTTCGTTTTGTGTTCGATGATGTTATTCCGGCATATTTCACTTCGCGTTATATAATAATGAACGGAATGGAAATCAAATAATATCGTTATCCCTAAATTAATGATATCTCATCGTCGGATAGAAACATATTTCAATTTTTCCTTCTCGTTTTCTCCGCCACTCGGTTTCAACAAGTGGATATGGACCGTCATCCGGCAGCGGTTTTTCACGTTTATCGTGTCTTCGGATTAAAACCGTACACACACACAATGGGCAACAAAGCGGATATATATTATTTTCGCGGTGGTGCCGTCGTCGTAGCGATAAAGCCCGCTAGAATACAACGGACACGAGAAAATAAAAATTGCTGAGACCGCAAAACTACAACAATAATAATAATAATATATCCACATGCACAATGTGCGCCGAACTGTATTATATAAAATGTACGACAGCCACACGCACACGCACACAAATATATATATATTATATGAGCGGTATAACTACATCGGCTCCACAATAATATAATGGCAGTGTCACACACATGGTACGAATATGCGCTTTTTCCATCCATTATCGTAATTGTGTGCATCGACGTTCGTCTGTATATGCGGAGAGAAAACGCGCGCGTGATGTATAAAATAAACCGCGTACGCGCAGTTAATGTCAAGATATCGAATATTAATCGTGACGGGGCGAGTAACGTGTTGTACGATTTTATGCGATCGATATATCATATTATTATATTGTCTTTCGAACATGTTTTATCGCGAAATTATTATTATTATTACTATCACCGATGCCAAATGCCTCTGTTATGCGAGTTGTATTGGTTACCCATCACGGTGGTATTATACGTAGGTATATAATACCTACCTGAACATACCATGCGTTATGGTTATGGTCGGTGACGATGACGGTATTATTATCGTAACAATAATAATATTAGAATTGGGACGACGGTGGTTCAATAAAAACGTCTACGAAATGTATTACAAATATTTTGTTAGTGTAGACCATACACTACAACAACCACTTATACGTCGTCCTACTATTGCACGCTATAAAAAAAAACATTTGAAATTCGAAAATATTACATTTACACAATGCTAATATTATTACAACCCAAATTAATTTTCTACTTCGAGAGAAAACATAAATATTTCAATCTCTTATCAAAAAATGACTTTTCGATTTATTTCAAACACGTTAAATGAGCAAAAAGCCTAATGCATAAAGTTTGCTACTAGCTACCAATTTGATGTACCAAGTACAGTAGAAAAATCGATTGTATATCGTCCTTGAGTAGATCGCTTTTTTAGTGTTAAATTAGAATACACAGAACAAATGCACAAGTATTCGAAAAACGATTCTGAGCCGAAACATACATATTTATTTTACATTAACATATATATTATATAAGTTTTATAAAGTTTTGAGTCAATTTTAATTATGCTTTGAATAAAAAAAAAATAAAATTGTTCAAGCAACTAACGTTTTTAAATTGGTAATAATTCATTAATAATTAAATAGTAAGTTTAAAACGCTTAATATTGTATGTGCAACTTAAGTTGTATATAAACTTAGATGGTCCGAAAAAATAAAAATAATACTACTTTTACTTAATTGAATATAATTTTACTATTCCTATAAGTATTTTACTTGTAGAAATAAACTATGGGTTTCATGATGGCGTATTAATATTATTAAAAACAAATAGAATTTAAAAAAAATAATAATAATACGAGTGAAAAGTTTAAACATCACAGTACATTTTTTCAGTTAAATTATTATTTACACGCAAACGATGTATGTGACACAATATTATTATTATTATTATTATTATAACAGTCACCCGTAGTCACACGAGCAATTAATACTGTTGCGTTATTTGTTTATACATTGTGGTTTTTATAAAATATATTCTGCAGACAGAGTGGTTTAAAGAGAACATTTACCTCCAATGCATTAGCATATAATTTTAAACCGGGACTGGAACTCACCCTCAATCGTAAGAATGTTGATCCTAATCGCGCCACTACTTTTGGCAGTCGGTTAGTTGGCTGCGGGAAATGCGACAATACTATGCTTCGACCTTAAAAAGCGTTGGACACGTGTTTTATGACCAGGCCTTTATATTATTTTATTATACGCATAGCAGAGTACAACCAACGTCAGACCGGCAGTAATGAAAATTCGTTTGGCACACTTATCGGTAGTTGAAAATGTGTCAGATTCCCGGACTTTAGTGAAAGTAATCTCGGTGACAATAAAAACAACACAAGAAGAATTGCCGGCATTTCGGGCGAAATTTTCAACGACAACCGCGTGCTATGGTCATATATTTATCGTCGCCGTGAAACAATTGCCGTCGAATCCAAAACGCTCTACGCGCAATAATAATCACATTTGGGTACAAATTTAATGTTCTCTAAAGAGCACTTACGTTTTGTTTATATGTGTCTTACTAGTGACATTGCACGTTACAGGCGTTAGTATGAAACATTAAACGTAAATTATCCGGAATTTATATTAATATAATAAAATTTGCGCTATTGAGTCCATACTGACCAATATATTATCATATTGTATTGGCATAGTTGATTTTTGTAAACATATCTATGTGAATAATGTTCTTCAGTTTATCACTGATAAATAAAATAAAGTATCGAGGATAAAAACCGTATCAAGCGCCTTTAAATCATAGGAGATACAAAATACATTTTCATTTTAAAAACAATATTAATTTATTTTTCCTCTCGATAAAAGAAGAGGTAAAAGATAAATAACGATAATATTAATATGTTTCAGCGATGTTTCCAAAGTTAAACAAAAATATATATATGCCAATTTATATTCTTCGCCGAACACCTTTTTTCATTCGTAGAATTTGTATACCTATTCAAAATAGCTTTTTCTTCAAGATTCAATAACTTATCGAATAGAATGGTTTTAATTTAATTTATTAATACAAATTATATTTAAAATACAATATTATTATTCAAAAAATATAAAATAATATGTAATATTTATTTAAATTTTAACCCCTGTGCCTTTTTTAATAATATTTTAAATTAAATATAAAACTATAGTATTATTATGAATAATTGTAATATATTGTAGTTTGTCTAAATAATAAAAATATTTAAACTGTGTGTGATTATATCTTTCATGAAAATCCGTGTATTTTTAACCCATTGGAAATGTTTAGTAAAGATTTTTTTAAAAAAAATATTACAAAAACTATTGTATACATTTATCTAGATTATTTTTATTGTGATAGTTGTTTTAGTATCAAGTATCATAATTATTCTTTTTTGAGTGTCTTTCGATCTCACATATTCTAGCGGCTGTACGAGTCCTTTAAAAATGAGTACTACATGAATATTTTGGAAATTCTAGCAAGTAGAAAGTAAATATAATAATATCTAACTGGGAATCATTATAATTTATAATACTTGGATTATATTAATTATTTAAAATTATTCAGTTCAATCTATATAAGTCAAAACATTTATTGAATATAAATATTATGTCTATGTATTTATCACTTAAAAGTTTTTGTATTCGACACCACCTGCAGGTGGCAAGATATTATTGAGTTATTATACTGTGAATTGTGACATGTCAAATTTAAATAACGTGATGTTATAGTTTTCATATCAAATCGTATTTACCATAAAATGCATGATATGTTTACGTTTAGATGTTTCTGAGTATTCACAGATGTCGACTTATGATTTTCATTCGATAGTGTAGTTTAATTTTTGTTATCGGTGCAAACAATTTTTATTTAATTTTAGTTTCCTGTGTGTTCTGAACGAATTTGTTGAACTTCAGTTGTTTGATAGACGAACAAATGCTAACAAACTTCAATCGAAACAATAAGATTCAATATTGTAATATTCAATGGGGGCGATATGCATCCACAATTGTATCCAAACCCCAAAACGAATGAATACGCAAAAACCTTTTCATATGGTCTAAAATATGTGGTTTGATTTGATGTATTATAGATTCCAACTTTTACTTTTAATATTACACTTAAACTCTACATTATATTTTATAAACTGCTATTGATGATTTCAAGTTATTTTTGTTCATAGTACTGTTTGAAATGTTTGTTATTCAACTCGTAGTTTATGATACATTATTTTTTCTCCATTAGTACAGATTAAAAGCTAAAAGTTCGGCATCAACTCTTTGGTTGTCAGTACAATGGATATTCAGTGAACCGAAGTATTTCGATTCATTTCTACAAGTTTTTATTATTATTATTATTTTTTGCAATAACTCAACACGAACAGGATTGAAACGTGACTCTTTTCCAAATTATTTATATTTTAAGTGTATCATACATGATACATGTACCTACCTATATATATAGTAATTCTACTCGGATATTAACAATAATTGTAACATACGTAAGAAATAACAAACCAATAACAATAATAAAAATTTCAATTAGGTTCAAGAATTTTATCGACAATAATGCATCGTTAAATCATTTCGATACTCGTATATTTGTATAATAATAATATAAATCGATATAAATATAGAGTTCCCAAAAATCAAATTATCATATAATTCATGACGGTCTTCTCTTTCCATACATAAAAGTTGATACAGGAGACGTGTAATAACATCCTACACATTTATGAAATCAAAATTATATTTTTGAACTTTATTTTCTGTGAAAATCTTATTAAAATGGTACAATTTCAAACAACTTTATCATAAAATTCAATAAAATGTGATATTAATAATCGCAGTCACTGTTATTTGTGTTTGTCCATACATAGTACCTTAGAGATATTTTTATCGTTATTGGAAAATGTAAAAGTATTTATCGTCGTTGGAAATATCAAATATTTTATGCAATGATTATTTGTTGCGAGTGTTATAATAAGTATAAAAAACCTTATCATTTTCATGTAAAAGTACATGGATTGATTTTTATTTATAATCCATGAACCGTGTTTATTACAAATGAAACATTCTAAATCATTTTTTCAGGTACTATAGAATTATAACAACGTACTTACTTAAATGTTTAAAAATATATTTGTTTATATTATGTATTAATTCAATTTAACGTATCAAAAACAATAATTTTTTAATGGAGTGCCTAGAGTTTAATGACATAATTACCAAATTTAGTACAAAATGTTTAACATGTGTAGGTCCACCTCAAACAAGATGATGAAAATATTTCCAACTCATCTCGAGTGAACGTCAACTGTATAGTAATCAATGTAATATTGTCATTATTTCAAATACAACAAGTCTTGATAACATAATGTGTTATTATTTATTTTATATGCGTGTAAAATTTACCCCCCCCCCGTCCTGTATTAAAGGCAATGTTCAAACAGTCCATTGTGAATGGTGAGGGGGTGGTGAAGATTTACGTGTGTATTCGAGGCACGTGCGTTTCACTTGTTTTACGCAGAAACTTGCTTTATCCTTATAAAGTTTTAAATTTAGATTGATTTAATTTTCCGTGCACAATGCCGGGTCTGTGGATCTAAACTTTTGACCGTGATAAAAAAAAAATAAAAGACAAAATAAATTAAAATAATATACATAATAAATAACTAACTAGACATCATTATCTGTGTCCCTGTCGTTATAATATAAAGACTATTATTATAAAAGCAGTTTTGATAATGTTTATTAAAACTTCTATCTGCCATAATATTATGTCGTTTGTAATCCCGAAAGAAAAATAGTTATATGTTCTCGCGTCGGAAATATCGTTTTATAGTTTAAAATTCGCATTTTAAAAATCTCATTTACGATTACGTTTTTTTTTTTTTTTTATTGGTCTCGTAAAAACTTGAAATTCCTATAGAGATCCCTCAATGGAGTTTGGTAAATGGTCTCCAGTTTTGTACTACAGGAATGGCGCCATCTTCAAAAATCGTAGCTCACTAACCTACGGGATCGCCGCTATAAAAAAAATTATTTTCGTAAGTTCTGAAATATAATAGTGCACTGATTTCGCATCTAAATTATCAAAGATGGTATTTTACGTTTTTATGTTTTTATATTTTAAAATCTACTATTATAATAAAATAAAACGTATATTTGTTTTTCATAATATGATTCACATTTATGCCTACAAAAATAGATTTTGTTTTGTATAGTAACAAAATTCCATTTCCATTTATTGATACAATTAAAATCAAACCAATTGCGCATTTTTTTTTCAAATGCTAAATTGTATTGAATCTATAACCAGAATTTCGCCTTGCATACATTTTTGTCCACTCGTGTGATTCGTTCCATATGTTTATATTATTGTGAAGTTATTTTGTGTTTGTTCTCTAATATTTTTATCCAGATTGTGCGTATTAATTTACGACATTTTTACACACTTTTGTGTTCGTATATTCGAGTACGTTCCGATAATTTCCATTATCCGTATAGTTTGTGCGGGCGTTGGATGGACTTACATAATCGAATTTTGAACGTTAAGAATTGCTGACAACTTTGAAATCGAATTATTTATCCTCGAACATTTCTCAGACTAGTTTCAGCGTGAGTTTCGATTCGTCTAAAATCACGTCGATAGCCTTTAGCTATAAAACGTGATATCAGAAAGCTTTTTGCACGGTCCGGAGAAATTAACGTTAATACGCGTAGCGTTTCGAGTTAGTATAGGTGGGTAAGTACGGACAATATCATATAGATTTCCGTGCTTTAAATTCCAAAAACTTATATGACGCTCATCATAGGTAACGGATATATTATATTTTTCGGTATTTATAAATACGATAATTATTGCTCTGTCATTAATAAGTCGACTTTTTTTAATTCTATAATAATTTGTCGTTATCTTGTTAGAATATAAGGCCATTGTTTGTTTTAGTAATTATTTTAATTTTCAACATTATTTACTACAACTTGTATGTAGCTCAAAAATATATTATTGTACAATAGCATTAATATTTCAGACTATATTTAATATTTAATATAAAAATTCCTTAAATTATAAAAATACAATAAAAATCAAAGTTAAAAAAAAATAGTTATAGACACTTTATTATCACGCAATCGTCACTTATAATTTTACCATTATTTATTATAATTAATGATGTACATAAAATATCAGCGATGTAATAGGTTTTAAAGTAACTGTAAACACAAAGTAAACAATTTAAAAAGGATGAATAGTTGAAATTTATCAACTAGATTTCTTTCAAAGTACTGTCAAAATCCTTTTATTGTCTATTTGAATTGCGAGTCAATCTGGACGGCAGAGAAAATTGACAGTGGTGATGCACAAAAGTCATGACAAGGAAACATGGGTTTTTCTTTTTCTTTTTCAGACCACGATATCGATTGGTCTGGTGACATGAAACATTTTTCGATTAAAATGAGCTCGCAAATAAGTCACCATAGACCAGAATAAATGAATGCGAAAACTCAATGGGTTTTACTTGTCAGTGACATAAAACATAATAGGATGTCGTCAGTTGTACTGATAAGTCATAATAGATAATCAGATAATAAAAAGGTGTGTTGCATACATTCAGCATAATTAGAAATTGATTTTCATACGAATAAACTTCAACACACATATTTACTAACTTATAATAAAGTATATTTATTACTTAATAATGTGAATTTAAAACAGTATAATTGACCAGGATTTTTTGACAGCTTTTATATTCATCAAATGAAATTAATAAATATTTATTTTAAATATAAATGACACATATTATAAGTACTAAACTTTTCGTGTCTGTTGTTATATTTCAAACACGACGTTTAATCGTATATTAAGTATGATTTTAAGAATAGTGCATTTTTTATGATTTACCAATATTTGTTTTTATTTTTAATAATTAAGAGCAGCCGAATTAAACTTAAACCCGTGTTTCATTAAAAAAATAAATAAATCGTTATTTTATGGTAATATAAATACATTATATAGAGAACATAAAAGTGCTCCAGCTTCCAATGTTAAATTATTATGTAATTTATAAGAACTAAAAAGCAATATACCGATCCTGCATTCGAAGGAAAATGTTTTCATATTTCATTATATTATATACTATTATTTAAATTTATATACTAACAAAATATTTTCATAAATTCTTTACAATTGAAAACAGCATTGCAATTTTATCGAGATACAAAAACAGCCAAACAATGCGTTAATTGAGATTCGGAACGGACGGAATTTTAATATTTAAACGGAATAATTATAAAATATTAATTTGCTCACGACATGTTGGTCTTTTACTGTTCATAATATTCGTAGTGATTCTCTTACCGAGTGCAAATTTTAATTTTACCCAATATGAGTATCTTACGTTAAATAAAACATCATACACACAACCAAGGTTTATAATATTAATATTATATAAAACATCTGTAAATAAATAATATTATGCATGTATTATAGATATTATATTGTATATACTAAAAATTAATTTTTTAATTTCGTCAACACAAGTATAACCTTTTAAATAAACATAAATTATTCAAATCTTTGTTGCTTCGGTACATGCGAATAAGCTATTTAGACCCTTAGATTTATGTTGCCTAGGATTTATTCGAAAGGTAAACCCATATATTATAATAGTTGGTAGAAAGTAGGTAGTTACCCGTTTGTTGAGCATGTCTTAAATATACTTTATAAAACGTAAACATTTTAATTTTCTACGTATTTGTGTAGAGCTTTATTAATATATGCCTATGGGCTCCCGAAAAAAAGGTTAACTACTTAAACGGTTGTTAACTGGCCAAAAAATATGAAAATATTTTGGAAACGAAAATAATAAAAAAATATTTTATGCATATAATAAAAAATAATATAGGTGCCATTATTTTCGAACCGTTGTCACGATGATATAATGTCACGTTGACGGTTGTTTTAAACAAATCTCACATGTTGCCAACATTCATATGCATTAAAGTAACATCATAGTTTTAGCATCTTTTCACAACAATAACATAATATAGAATTTAAATGAGCTGTTGTAACTTTTTAAGTATCAGCAAAAAATTATGCAATATATTTTTTTTTGTCTGCAAAATAACACCTCAAGTTCTTATCTTTTTTAAAGTAATAATGTCACGTTAAAATGATCAAACTAGATATTCCAGATAATAATTCGAGTTTTACAGTTGTTTAAAGTTTTTCGAACGGAACTAAGCGCATGGCGTATAAATAATAAAATTAATATAGTTATTATCACCGAATAGATAATTTATCTCTATTATATAATATCAGTATAATATCAGCTGCCTAACTACCATAATATTTCATTATTATTTTCAATTTCAAAAATATATTATTTTTTTTACTTTGCATTTATTTTATCATTTTCAACGGACATATTATGCACAGATGTTTCACGAAACTCGTAAATCAATTCAATTTTAAATGATTTAATATAATTATTATAAATATTCATAGTTAAGTAAAATTACAATATCGTTAAAACAAATATTTATATTGTCTTGAATATAATATTAGTTTATTGTCACAATAATAAGAAATCATATTTTTAACTTTAATTATGTATATACGAGTTTATGAAATTGTTTATCGTATACTTCAATTTCTGATTTATTTTCTTCGAAAATATAAACTCCGATAATTATATATATGGTGTATTTTTTAGAAAATACTTAATTCTCAAAAAATAGTATTTATTTTTGTATTCCGATAATGTTGAGCAACCATGATAGAGTTACATAATATATAATATTCCATGATAAGCTTTCTACATCCAAATAAAATTCTGAGTTTTTTTGAATAATATTTATTGTAATATTTTATCTGAATTCTTTATCGACAGAATGTATGAAGTAAATTTCCGTGGAGAGGTCTGTATTTGGCACACTATCGGGATATCACATGAAGTTTTGTCAATTTTTATTATCCAAAAAATCAAATCTCTATATTTGTTTTAATAATAATATATTATAATACATTTAATATGGTAATCTACCATGAACTATCAGCGCAAACAAGCATAATAATATTATATAGCGACTACTGATCATCTAAATTCCTACGCCTGTAATAATAAACAAAAAAAAAAAATCGACGATACGTTATTATATTAATATTACGAGTATTTGATTTAATTTTTTATCGATTTTCCTTGTGTATAATATGACGTTACGCCTTAAGTCCGAAACATGAATAAAGTGCACATTATTCTGATAATATGAATATAACCCATACTTACTAGTTGGATAAAGTCAACGTTTGAAATTTAGAATCATATTTTCATATATTAATCGGATATTTCGGACATAAACCATTGATGGATGGATAGTTACTTCAACTGGGTAAAAAAAATTTACAAAACATGATACCTATATTATATAATTATATTTTCAACGGCTCTAAGTTTAAGACATGAAATAAGATATAAGTATAAAAATACTACAACATCAAACTGAAAAAATAATGTTTAGATTAATTAATAAGTAACCACAGTTCGAGACACCATACCAGATGTAGATAGAAATAGAGAATTATTATATATTCTGTTTGCAGTTAGTATCAATAAAATATGAAAACTAATATGATCTAGATAATAAAGAATAAAAGTAATGTGTAGACATTGTGTAGGTACTAAGTACCTATATAAGGCAAAAGCTATTTTGGTGTAATTGTTATGATTATTATTATTCATATAAATAATACATTTTATCAGATTTCATTGACAATATTTTTTAACATTTCTTTCAATTTATATTATTATGTCACTGTGAGGTCGAAGAATAATTTCACTTGGTGTGGTATAATATTATAATATATTTATATTTATTATATAAGTAAGTGTATCTTAATATAGTTGTTCATAATTACGATAAAGTTATATGCGTAGTTATAGAAGTTTATGGTTTGTTATAGTTTTTATAATAGCCATATCCATTAGTTATTATTTAATTATTTAAGATTTACCTAACAAAATTGATACCCTTATTGTTAGAATATTGTATCAGTGTGACTATTGATGACAATTAAAAACCCTTCGACCAATATGGATTTTTAAATTCTGTTACATTAAAATACGACGCCCCTAATTTTATTCCGAATTTTATTTTTTGTTCTTATTATTGTAATAGCTCACTAAAAACATATAATATCTGAAACTGAGAAAATTAGTAACAGAGAATATGCTTGAAGTCAGATTAAGTGCACCTATAGATATAAATGAAACAAACACAAAGGTTGGATGTGTGACGATACGGAAGGATTTAGTTGTTAAAGCGAGCAAGTAGTGTGCATCAAAGTTTATAATATGCAGTCCAGTAGTTGAGTACGAACGGCATTATGCTTCTATTTTTTTCATAGCATTCAACAAAACCATGTATTATGTAGTATGTAGGTACGCTATATCACAGTATGCACATGCTATTAAATCTTTCATGATAAATATTTGTATAAAAGGAGATTTACGCGGGTACTAACACGCGACGTACTGATCAAAAGAGTAGGCATATGCATAGAGAGTGGTATTAACAAGTCGTGGATTAAAAATTAACGGGATGAATAAGACGGAATGCGTTTACGCATTATATTATTATATTTATGTATACCTATATTTCCCAGAGAGAGGAAATTAAATAATGAACGAATGTACATGATACAGGAAGGAATGATGCGCACTGCAATAACGCATATTAAATAATATGAGACGAAACGTAGTGGGCGGACGAGCTGCAAAGCGCCCCGTGTCCGATAAAACGGACACCCCCCGTGCCAAATTAATATAAGACCGTACGAGCAGACATAAACTGTAATTATTAACCTGAGTAATTGTAGTCTATAGGCACTTATCTCTTCAGTGACAGTATACCCGAGTATAACAAGTATACATTATATTATTATAGTGCAAAACCTCGTACGGGCAAATATAAATCATATAGCAACGAAGACGGCGGAGTGTTATAGAGGAGTTTTTTTGTTTTGTAATATTGTGATATAATATCGTGTAATTTTTTTTTTTTTTTATTTCTACGCTGTCGTCACCACCGTGTATTTTCGTGTTACGAACATAACATTCGTCTGAATGCAAACCGCAAAAATATGACGTAATAGTGGACATTTGAGTGTCATGTTAGAGGAGGCGGAGGGGGTTAATTAATATACGAATTATTATGTAAATGAAATACAAAAACTTTTCAAAACGCTCGTAAGACGGACAAAAATTGTATTTAAGTTCGTGTCAATAACTCGAGGTATATAGTTTTTAGTATAAACAACGACAAAATAAAAAAAAATAACAACCATTAAGTAATATGCTAACGGTTATAGTTTACAAGTACCCATATAGAATAATACGATTTCAAAGAATGTAATAGCTGTAATTTACACGCGCGTATACAACTTATACTATAGCTTTATTGTCTATTAGTTACGTGAACGGAAGCGAATCCTATTTGCGATTGGGCGCAAATCGTCGATTAATAATAATGGCACCGCTTAAAAGCGAAAAAGAAACTTTCCTTGACATAAGGTCATTTAAATTGTGAATGTTTTAAAATACTAAAATTTTAATATTTTATTTAATTTTAATTATGAGCATAATAGTTTTTTGACAAATCTACAACGGTCAAAACAATAGTGAAATCATATTTGAATTTAATTGACTTAATTCTCTATAATCATTGAAGATTTTTAGAAAATTTAGTAAAGTCTATTAAAAGAGCCGAATTATAATGATATTATATTATGATTTCTGATGTAAAATAATTCGTTTGAAAAATATTATTATTATCACTGAAATTTTAATTTTGTTTTATTTACACACATTTATATATAATATATTATTACGAGTATATGATCAGTTATCTATTTACAACACTGAATTATTCATGAAGTATATATTATTATTTATGATAATTGACTATTTAATAGTGAGTACTTAACACCTATTATGCGAAATTTGTGAAATAAGTGTTAGAATTCGTGGTACTCAGCAATCTATTATCATTATCGTCCCTTGATTTGTGAATAATTATAATATGAATGGAAGCTAAATGCCATGACGACTCGCAACAGACTTTGAGTTTAAAGGTAAAATGAATACACTGGTCTGTACTCACTACAATTTTTTCGACTTTTAGTTGTTCAATATCGTGAATAATTTTCAATATATTTTACCAGATTTTTCCGTGTAACTATTAAAAATTTGCTTTACTGAAGTGCATACATGTGTAATGAATTACACTATGACGTGTACTATACATAATATTAAATAGCTGAAAAACAAGTGGTCAATAAACGTACGCTGTTAATTGAAAATATGGTAATTTTATATATTTAGCCCCCTGAGCAATTTATTTTTGTACATTTGTGTGCGTGATAAATATTTCCGAAGTTTTTTTTTAAATAACCGCATCTAGTAAACCGGGCACTTTTATCAAACAAAAAAAAAAAAAAAATTAGTCGAACACTTTGAACACACCGAATGTATGAGCGATAATAGATATATAGCGAACCATGACGAAAACGAGATTTAAATTATTGAAGCGCATTGCCATCGGGGCCGCACGTCGGTCAATTATAATTATTTATAGGTACTCGTATATGCGTTGTAGTCATTGTTCCGTGTGTACACTGTACAAACATCAAATCATTACACAGTGGCAAATTAACTATTTCGTCATCGCGTGATCGTATTATTCCCGTAATCAAAGGTTGGCCTTTGTCTTGAACAAAATATTATAATACAATAAGTGCTGCTATTCTCGTCCGACATCGTCAGAAATGAAAACTGCATAAGGTCGTAGGTGTACAGAAGAATTATGGTCCACGCTTTTCATTTGAGCAGATGTTTTAAAACGTTTTTTCGAAATTTTTAGCCGATCGACCATGTGGTCGTATTTCTAGAAACAACGCTCATGCGCAATAGAACTATCAAATATTATAATAATACATTTAGCTCCGTTCCAATGAACTACTGAGAAATTTTATCTGTTGTACGAATAACCGACGTTCGGTACGCTGGTACTCGATTGTGTACAATAACAATAATAATTACAATAACGGATGGTCACGTCGACGTTTTGCATAAATAATGTTTTGACTTGAAAGTGTGTTATTAAAGATTGGCATTCCAAAATATAAAAAACGGAATAAAAAGCACCAGGTTTTCGATATTATTGTCTAAATGCGATGGTCATCGTCTTGTGATTAATTTTATAGAATCTATATAACTATATTATGGATAATGAAGAAAATAAATTTACATTATTTTTGACAAGGGAAAAATTGTATCAAAAATTAGTATATTATTGTTACGAGTAACTGAATAAACGATTGAAATGTATTTATTTGTATACAATTAACATCGTATAAAGTGTTTTACTATTTTACTGTAAAATTTAGAGTGATCCAACAGCTAACTGATATTATAGATGTTCATATTTAATATAACACGATTATTCTCAACGGTTTACTTCAAAAGCGAAATGTGAATAACTAACTCGGTGCACAATTTCTACGAATTTTTACTTCTTGTAGATTTTCGTTTCATCCACCGACCACCGTTTCCATCCGCTTGAGTATCTCATAATGCACATTATTTATAACTATTAATTTTTTTTTGATACATTTCTTCGAACGTACCTACTATTACAATTGATAAAAGTTATCTTATATAGAATTATGAATTTTAACTGATGTGGATATACTTAGAGTTAATATTAATCTGTATAAACGTCTATGTTTCTCCATTATCGTAGGTAGTTTTAATAAAACATAGTAGAAATGTACCGATATTTTATATCTTTGTATATTATTTGATATCACAGAATTCGGATAAATTGAAAGACCCTTCTTTCTAGAATCCGACCGTATCGGCGATAACTACTACAGTCCACTAGTAGTGCCGCAAAAAAATATTTCAATATCTCAGTATGTTTTATATGTACATTTTTTGGCGTCTGTCCAATTAACATAATTCGTTTATATCTATCGCGCGACTTATGCTGCCTCGCGTTTCGTATATTTTTAAATAAAATTCTTTCATATTTTATGAGTCTGCTCTATAGTTATTCGTCCGTGCGTATTATTAACGTCTTGATAAAATTGGTAGTTTCTACGTCGACGTGTTTCACGTGGTATCAAAATTCGTACTCGACGTATATTGTATGCATATAAACACTTACGACTTCCGGCTTATCGAATATTCGAACGCTACTGGCTTTAGAGTAGACAATCGATCGATACAAAAGCTGCTGACACATTTAGCAAACGTATGTGGAGCTTAGCGATTGATCGGAGAAGCTATAACCTCCACCGGAGTCATATATTTAACGGTAGCTAGGTCGACGGTGTGTCGTCCACGAGCATTCATCATCCAGTGATGATATTTTTAAAGCCTGATAACGTTACAGTGTATTATAATAATATATCATATTGATAGTATGCATTATAGGTATTATAAGCCATTAGGTAATAGTTATATAAATAGCTGTCTATTTGCTGCCTAACCAATTTCAAGTTAGTGCGTAACGTTCCATCTTATAGTCATAACATTAACTAAACGTGTGTTTATTCCACATCCAGTTAATATTGTCGATAGTGGACCAAACATACGTATTTCTACATACATAGAACATACGAAGTTCTATTTTTGTAAATTAAATATTTATAAATATTGTTTAATATTATACATATTATGAAAAATATGTTGAATATGTGGTCACTACTGTACCGAAATTTGTCTACACGTTTTCCTCTTTTCATGAAATAATGAGTGACAGTCATAAACATTCACAATATATAAACCAGTGGTGTTGCAGTGATGGGATGACAAGGGGCTACGGAACTACCCCTTTCATCGTCCATTTTATTTTGTTTCAAAGTATATTTAAAACTGTTCTGTTTACGACATACTCTGGGACGGTGGTATGCAATTTTGTTACAAAATCTTATAAGTTATAACTTTATTAAAATATATTAAAATATTTAGTGTAGGTAGCAAGCAGTAGAATAAGTGGTAGCCCAGTACTTAATTGTATTTTTTTTTTTATTTATTTATTTATTTTTTTTGTGTGTGTATGTTTGCAACGATAAAATATGTTATTATAAAATATTATGTTTATGATAAAACTTTTTTTTTTTTAACGAGTGAAATAAACTGATATTTTTTTAACATTATTATTATTCATACATTATACCTGGTTACAATAGACAATAGGGAATGGAATTTACTGAATGGCATTAAAATCCAACCCAAAATAATTAATTTTATAGCAATCGTAAAACTTTTGATGGTCTCGAAAATCATTATAGTAAAATATGGTTTTTGATTTTATAATCTCGTATCATTGGTTTCAGCTCTATATACATACATACTAACAATAAAATAAATAAGTATAAATAAGTATAAAACTTGTTTGTTGTAATAATCGACTGTAATATTATATATTATTACTTTAAGACTAACAAATTTAATGATTTAAGCCAAACAACCATAATACTTTAATGGGTTCAAAATACATACACCATCTAATGTATAGATTTACTTAAATAATACTGATAGTACACTTATATGTAGGAAAACACACGGTAATGATACATTTTATTTGTTATTTCATTAATGTTTGTGTTCAAAAATAATTGCGTTATGATATTATATCTTTTTTTCTTAATTATTCAAGGTCTACAATAGCTAAAAACCAACACAATTGTGTTATATGCATGAATGAAATAATTAAAAGTAATTTTTTGAATGTGGAAACTATTAATTTGACACTGAACTAAACTTTCTAGAAATTTATTTTCAATTTTAAATTTAGTATTTCCAATAAACGTTTGAAATAAAAAAAAAAAAATGCATAAGTTAAATACGGGAAAATAATGTGGAAAAAAATTATCGTTTGAAGTAAATATCATCCAAGAATTTCTGCATAAAATATGTATAGTAAAAAAATGTATTCACCTAGTTAAATGATTGACAGTTTCTTTTGCACAAACCACATTATTATTAATAATGTTTAAAGATATTCGCGAAATCTGTCAGTTACGACGTGACATGGCAGACAAATAAAACTACCAATTTTAATTGGAGAAATTCACCATATCAAACATAGGTATTAAATGTTCGTATATGCACGTGGAATGTGGATTGGTGACACCCCAAACTCGAATAAATATCGTTGAACGCAGATGAAAACCACGTGTGTAATTCAAAATGCACGTACGTCACACAACCTCGCCACATATTGAAAACTCTTCGCTTTTAGTGTGTTACCGTTAATATACAGATTGCGAGAATTTGTACGACCAGCGACTCCATTTACGTATTGCATACCTAGACAAAAGAGTAAAAAAATATGCTGAAGAAATGTCAACTTCTTCTACAAGACAAGCTACACAACGTAGTGTTGTGCACTTTTATCTCCACCTTCCAATAATTTTCCTTGCTACCCATATCATTCTCTTCAACATTTTATTTTGCACTCACGTCATGCATTATACATAATTTTTATGATAAATTCTAAACTCTCGTTTTGAAATCTAGGAATAAGTTGACTAGTAAGGTTTCATCCATACTTCACTATCTATACAAAATCATTATGCTCATTTACTTTTTACATAATTTATTTGCATTTTTATAAGACAATATAACCACTTTATAGTACCACTAAATATTAGTTGAATACAAAACGATTCAAAAATTAATTTTTCATAATGAAATTAAAACTGTTGTCGAAACAAAAATATTTTTTAATATTGTTTCAAAAATTACAAATCACAAACATTTTTATGCCATTATAACTTCTTTAAATAATATGATTATAATTAATCACATCACACAATGTCCTATAATAAAGATACATTTATCGGGATAATAGTAAATTAGGTATTATAGTATAGGAATATTACCTAACTTATAAACGATCACATAAAAACGATGAAGTCTTAACCATCGGCCACAATATTTTAGAGAGAGATTATATAAATATACTTCATGATTGTTTCGATTTTATGCTTTAAAAAGTTTCACTATAAAAACAATTTTTTACGTAACTAATTATTAATAACTTTAAAGCAAGTGAAGTAAGTACGGTACTTATGTTTCAACTTTACTATTTTTATTTTGTAAAAAAAAAAAAATAATAATAATAATTTCTCTTATGTATAAATAAAATACTTAATTTTAAAACATTAAAGTTGTTAAAGTTTTTTTTTTGCAATAACTTCTCGACGAAGTTTGACTTACTTTTAACTACATTTTTCTTCATATAATTATACATCATGGTTGTATTAACTTTAACTAATATTATACGCATTAATGAAAATGTAACATTCTTGTTTTCATAAGATGTAAATACTAGGATATAGTGACAACTTATCCAAATTTAGTATTATTTGTTAAAATAAAAATATATATATAATATTAATGATAACAAATTAAAATGCAAGTGAAATGTTTATTAAAATATTATTTGAAAACGGACTGTTAATTATAGGTACAATGTATTGATATGTTATTTTGGTAACAAAGTACTCTAATAATATAAATGACTTAGATTATGATCGAGAAATACTTTGACGAAAGGAGGTATTCAGCTATAAGAATTATTGTTATTTAAATACTAGGTAGAGGAATATAATTTGACTACATTATACACTTGAAGGCTGGTACTGTACAGGAGGTGATTTCAACCCAAGAGTTAATGACACGTACTCATAACCACACGCACTAAAATCATGACCACTTGTTTGTAAAATATTTTTTTTTGAAAATATTGTATCCACTTAAGATTTTAAATTGCGTGTTAACCACAAACATTAATCATTTAAATCATAATAATATTCTATATAATATAATGTTATCATAAAATCCGGGTTTTCCGTATTTGTAATTGGTGTAAAATGATCATATAAATCATGAAATTTAAAAATACTTACCATATTTTCAACACTGTTTTTAATTTATTTTGTAAATAAATATGTATATATATATATACATGTTCGACTGTACGAAAGTTCAACGTTTCCAAAACACAATATTACTTTGGTAATTTAAACTTTCCATTTTGTTTTTGGAAAGTTCACAGATAATCGAATTCAATAACGAAAACTATACTTTTCTAAGTTAATTTAAACCAAACTTATGAGTTTTTCAATGTTCGCATATTGTATATATGTATTTTCTTGTAAGTAAATGTTTAAAAAGCTATTATTTTTTAACGGGTAGATTAAACAGCTTTTTGTTTTGTTGCTAGAGTGTTGATCATGTACGTAATAATCCATCAATTGTTATACTAAGTAACAAAATTCACAGAAGAAAAACAAAACTTATGAGATCTTATAATACAATTTTACTGTGATATTATAACTAAGATGAAATTACGTAATTTATTTTATACAAAAATAAGTAAACGTTTTAAGTAGTGTATTTATTGTATATAGATGAACACAAGAGTCAAATCGTGTATGTATTATATTATTATTGTATCATCCCAAAACATATATCTTGTTGATGCATATATATTATTATTATTATAAAAAGTATAAACTATTTTTGTATGTTTAAAAAAATATGGTATACAGTACAGTATATTATAGTATTATTTAATGCACATAATTGATTGAAAAATAATATAAATACAAAAATTTAAATTTAAAAATTAATTATTAATTATTAATTTTTAATTATTATTATTATAAAAAGTATAAACTATTTTTGTATGTTTAAAAAAATATGGTATACAGTACAGTATATAGTATTATGTAATACACATAATTGATTGAAAAATAATATAAATACAAAAATTTAAATTTAAAAATGTACAATATGTGTTTTATATAAGATAAGTATAAGCGGTAAAATAATACTTTATGATTTGTATACGCATTCAGTGCCATTAGTCATTGCGGATGAGTTCAGAAAGGACTACTGCTGGGAAAATAAAAAAAATAAAATAAAATGGAAACTCAACAAAAACACAATAATGCCATCGGCGTTGATGTTTTAAAATATTGACGTCTTATTTCTATGAATGGAGATAATAATTATCGAGAGCAATTAATCACATCAAAACTCAGAAAAATAACTGAAATAGTTTGAAAAGTACGAAAACATTAAAATAAACCAACCGATGTCAAATTAGGAACGCTAAGTGACGTTTTATTCTGAAACATTGAATGAATTGACAGTTGAATGGCTACCACCGCTGCCAAGTACTTAGCAATACAACAATAGGAAAATATTATATTATTTTATTCACAGCAAGCACTCGTTAAACAAATCTATATTTCTTGTTTTCCGTTCTGGGTAGTTAAAATAAGGACTCACCATTGTGGTTAAAAATCAACATTTGTTTGTCGCATCCTCCGCATTAGTTATGCACCTATTGATCTTTAACCGTCGTTCGATTTCAATCGATTTCCAAAAATATGACAAAAGGCGTGATATTTCCTTTTTTTGACGTGATAAAACAACGAGTTTCGGCATAGATCGTTTTCGTAGTCCCATAGACAAACTTCACCCTTATAATATAATGTTATATGTTTTATGGATAAAAAAAAAAAGAAAGATAATAATAAAATATAGTTGCGTAGAGCAGACGTTGTATTACACGCTACATATATACAGTAAAAGTCGTTACGGTGTTGTGTGATCGGCGGTGAGTAGCCAAGAAGGGCTTTCGAGCGAGGATTTTGGAGCAGTGGCACTTTAAACTGCGTACCAATTTGTATCCCTTTTTCTCTACTTCTATTAAATTGTGCACCCGCAAGACGGAACACCCGTTATTATGTGCCATTTTATCGACTACATTTTTTCCGGGAAATGACAAAAATGAAAAAAAAGAAAACTGTCAGTGTGTAGAGGTTAATGTGGTCGATCACTGCAAGGACATGGAAACACTGTTTTCTTAATAGTTTGTTAAAAAAAAAAACATGCCGATTTATTTGATTTTTCAAACGTAAAAAACCATAGATCACTAAAAATTAACGTATATAATATATTTATATCAATATAACTAATCTGAAATCGTTAAAAACTTTAAGTGCACTATTATATTATTGAACTTACTAATTCATTAGGTACTATTTACTAGTATGCGCATATGACTTTTTTCCAGTATTATTATGTTATTATATATGGAGGGAGTTAATACGGAAGCAGAGCCGATTAGACCGATATTCGAAATTCCATAAAAGTTCATTTTGAAAAAAGAACGATAAGAATTAAGATAAGTTTTCACAATTCTCTCAATTTTCTAGTCCTGCCAATTTTATTGTGTTGTTTTTGTTAATTAAAAAGTTAAATTTAACTCCAAATTCTTATAATTGAGATTTTCTTTTTAAATACTTCATGTTTTCACCAATGCGTACAATTTTGATAAACCTAACTTATTGAACAGGTCACATGCCATTATGAAAACATATTTTTAATAATTTTAAAATTTTAAACTCATCTTGCCAACTTTTAGTTAAAAACCATTAAAAAAATACGAATGTTTGCAATATATTTTGTTCGATTGACATATTTATATACACACATATATAATTGTATCAAATATATAAACAATATAAGAACAATACAATTTAACAATACGTATGATAATGATATAAATAATAAAGGCTATAAAAAATATAAGTAATAAGAACCTAACAGTGACCGACGAATTTGATTTTTTCGGACTGTATCCGACTCGTCACGTTCGTCAATCGACGACTTACCACGCACAACGCCGTTACCTTTGAGACCAACAATGCGACCGACGCAGCCACCCTGCAACATGCACGTCACTGTCCTTTATGCTAGATCGAAAATTCCATATTTATATGTGTACTTTCGGCACTACTCCCTTCCTCCCCCCCCCCGCAAATCATCAGACCCGTTTTTAAAACGAAAAAGAAAGAAAAAACCCCGACCTCCTTTCCAGTTCACATAAATCTTTATTAGAATTTATTATACTCTTCGCCACCACAGCAGCTGTCCACACGACTCCATTCTCGGTCTGTATACATTTTTTTTCTCTCCCTATACATATTTTCCTTACAGAACCACGCGCGCGAACACCGCAGAGCGCACATTAGACTCGTCTCGGTAGTTTTTAAACGACTATATATGCTCTCTGCCACCGTCTCTGCCGTCGCAGTTTTGTATACAGCATGCTTGGTAATTTTATTTATTCGCGCTCGGCTTTTTATTTCGTATTTTTTCGCCTCTTGTAATTTTTTTTTTTTTTTTTTTTGTCTAACGCCTGCACACCGAAAATAACAACACTGACACGTAAATACAATATATAAGTAATATATTTTGAGTGTTTGCGTGTGTGCGAGTGCACTTGCAGGTTTATTAAATTTGTACACGTAAACGCGTTTAAATACGATTCACTTACGAGTTACAGTTTATTTTTGTATTATTATTATTATTATTATTATTCGCTTTTTTTTATCATACAGACGACTGACGCGTTATGTTTTACGATGTTTTTTATTTTACATTTTTTGTATTAAGCGAAACGCTAATTGCTCGTCAAAAAACGTTCCGGTAGCCTGCAGATAATAATAATATGCTGCGTGTGCCAAACGAGTCCGAAAATTAAAATGCGGATGCTGCTACTTGCAAAAATTAAAAAAAAAAAATACAAATTACTACTAGCCGCGAACGGATTTTCAAACAACCGGAAATCTCGTACTTCCTGAGATCAGACATGATACGCAGTTTAATCATATAGTCATATTCTAATTATACGATTATAAAGTTATCACGATTATTACGCGTAAGAGATTCGTTTTTGATAATTATTTATAGCAACAGTTGAAGTCTCATGTCACGACCAAGCATTTATGCGACTATTGCAACTACTAGGTATTTCTTCTTATTATTTTCAATGCTTTCAGTGGAAAGTATATACAACTCTTTCTAATGCACTTGTACCGAAAATTATAATGTTCTAAATAATCTGTACTCTCTTATAAAATGTACATAAAGTTGCTGATGTATAATATGATGTATTGATATCATTGTATTATTTTTAAGTATATATTTAATTAAAGATATCTCTATTTTTTAAGATTTGAGATCCCATTACAATTCGCAATATATTGAGATTTTTTATCAAAGATATTATGTAATTTTTTTTTTTGATTTTATGAATGTTCACAAACGTTCAGAGTATTCAAAAAATTTAAGTATAATTTTCGAATTAAATTATATATATATTTTTTTTTTTTAAGATTTGAACAATAATATTGTTTAATTGTATATTATTATATTAGAAATATTTAATTCATAGTTAAGGTTTTGTCAATTTTTTATAGAATCCACCAAATATACCAGTGCACCTGTATTTAAACCACACAGTTATAATCAGTCTATTAAATATAGAAACTTATCAAATTTACATTTTTAACTCATTAGTATAAAATGTACGTAAAAAATGTTTAAATGCACTTTTTTTTTAAATTATAAAAATAAAAATATTTTAGGAAATTTTACGTTTGGGTATAATACAGTTATTTTTTAGTAGATTGACTTTAACTTTTTTTCATAACACCCGTGTTTTACTAATTACTTGATTTGTATTAATTAACTATAATATTAGGTCTTAGAGTACATTTCAAATTGTTCCTTTGTTAATTAAATACCATTATTTCTGAAGTACACACTAGTATTATAAGGTCTAACCAGACGTTCAGCTTTATCCATGAGCTTTCGAAAATATTCATTACCTACCGACTTAAAAACCGAACATTAAATTATGCGATTTGGAGATAGACTGCTTAATTAATCGGCCAAGAACTTTTAACAAGTTGTTGTTCTTAGTTAATTGAATTTATGTAATCAAAGTGAAAATTTTACTTTAGGAAATATTAAAATCTCGATATGGGTATTTTTTGTTATTTTTATGATCAATATATATTTTAAAAGCAAAATTTTTTTAATTATTCAGTATTTATTCAAGTTCTATGGCTTGAATATGACATAATTTTGTTACTATTTGTATGTGAATAATACAACTAAAATTTACTTTTTATTATTCATTGTTAATTTTTATTCATATAAATTTATTAGACGAGTTAAATTTTAATTTAAATACTTGTCTATTTAGAAGGTATGGCAATTTATTAATCTAATGAATTGTTAGAAATTTATTCAACAATATTATGGAGTATAGTCGTTTGAAATTACAGTTGGTAGCAATAAATATTTAGAAGTTGTAAATATGTACTTATTATATTTTAGTGGTCAGAAATTTTTATATTAGACACCTACTCCAAATAATGACATTTATTAATATTAAAAATATTTATACTGCTACCATACGTTTTTAATTGTTTTAAATAACTCTACTAAACTAATAACCTTTAAATATTGTAAACCTCATACCTATACGACTTTGATAAAAATGAGTTTTCTCATGAATTTTAAATATGCATAGTATATTCTGAAGAAAAAAAATAAATATTATTTTAAATATTTAAAATATAATAATGTTGGATTTTAAAATAATAAATTATTTAATGGTTGGTATTCACAGAATCGTATATTATATTGTACATTAATCGAAGTAACATGGTTTAAGTGCTCCGTATAGGTAATGAAATAGTATACCTATTTATTATCCTTTATAATTATAATTATACGGAAACACGTCATTAAATTGTGCATGGTTAAAACATATTTTTAATTTTTACGATTCATAAATAAATTACTAATGTATTGCTTCAGATTTCCGAATAGTCTAACGAGAAAATTGATATTGTGAATGTTAACTGTATATGGGACGATAAAGTGAATAATTTAAACTACTTTAGTAATAATAATAATAATAATAATAATAATAATAATAACAATAATAATAATGATAATATAACCAGTAGGGAGAATTTTTTATACAATTTACTCCTCATTTTCCCGAATATCATCTTACGTTCTCCTCTCGCATCACCATCGATCGATTTGATTATTACTTTTATATCTCACAGGGTGTTTCTACTATATCAAACATTTTAATTTTAAAATAAATAAAAAATATAACATATTATCACTCATAAATTGGCTTTAAGTAACAAAAACTCTGTGGAATTTTTAAATATTGACTACATTTAAACATAGATGCATTGTAAAATACCATCGAAGCATTAATACTACTGGGTGAAGAGGTTTGTTCGGGATGAAGAGTAAGTCCTTTAAGATAACTTAAAACACCCTGTATATACATCGCTGCATAATAACGTAACTGGAATAATTTTCACGTCAAGAAGACTTAACTACAAAGAAGTTTTGTTAGATTTAATTTTGTTTTTAAACTATTCGAAAACCTTTGACGACATTCTACGCCTTTACATTGTTCCGTTATTACTATTATTATTATTGTTGTCGCTATTATTATTACTATTTTATTTTATTTATTCGTTTATCATTTTACTTTTAATACTCTGTTGAGTAAAACAAAAAATCTGGTAAAATTTTATTGTATTCACTACACGTATTCAGTATTTACATGTCTTTAAATTAATTAATTTTTTTTTTAATATTTTGGAAATACAGTTTTACTTAAAATAAAAGTATTAATTAATAATATATTTTTAAAATATCTTTTTTTTGTACCTATTATTGTTTGATGTATACACATTTAAACAATCACTTTAAGTAATTTTATTTGGTCGAAAAAAATCTAAACATGTTGCTCTTTAAGAATATAAACGAAAAATCACACTTCATTAAATGTAGCATGATCATAATAATATATTATTGTGGATACAATTAATAACTAAATTGTATCACTTTTACTTATAGTTTATAATAATAACTATTTTTTTCCTAGTTAAAAGTCTTCATAAAAATAATTGTTACGTTTATATTAAATAATTTAAGGTATTCATAATATTTTTTAACTTGAATACATTTGGATGCATCCACCACCCACCCCTGATAAAATGTCTATGTACCCACTACCTACATATACAAAAAACAATAAATATCGTTGATTCTATTGAAAAAATCAAATATTAATGAACAATGTTAAAATATTTTAATTATAATAATTATAAAACAAACATAATGACATGTTACACATCATTATATATTTATTGCGTTTATAAAATGCTGGCTACCTATATATTGGAAATAAGGTCGTTGATAGACACGCAAACTTTGACAGAGTGTAATATTCACTAGAACTACGGAAGTTACACTAAGAAAATAGTTTTTAAGCTCGACCACTTCCTTCTTAACTGATTGACAGGATACAAAAATAAAAATAATATTTCAACAAGGTTGTTGGTTGTTGGTTGAGCTAGGTTAAGCTTGTAGAGCATATCACGATGAACATTTTAGGACATAGCGTTTTGATATTTAATGCATTTAAATTAGGTTCACTTTGATCATACTATGAACAATTTGTAATAAATCGGAAGTTAAAAACCCCCGTAAATGAATCTTTCGAAAATGATTTACTATAGAGGTAGTTTCACATCTTTGAAGTCGTTGGTACAAAATACATCGTAAATATGAAATAATATATTATTTTATAATACAAATCAACGGTATATATTCTAAATAATAATAGGTGCCGAAAACAACGATCCAGTTCTCTTTGAATCTCAACTCAAACGTATAGAATATAGTAAAATACAAATGCAATATAATTACAATACAGTAATACACTTACTTTCAATAATTAATTAATATCTTACGAAATATGACACATTTTCACCTACTCGTATGACGCATAAAAGGGTTATTAAGCAATGAATGGAATAAATTCAGTACCCAAACATCACATTGCACATGCATAACTCTGAAAAAAAAATGTTCTAATCGATTGTAATCCAACTTAGCAGCAATACTTCTATTAAATATGTCCAGGATATAGGAACCTTAATTCACTATTAAAGGTAAAACTTAATACCGAGTCTTATTTTTGACGAAAAACACGAAATCCATAGATATTCGACGTAGATATCCTGTGGTAAACTTAAAGACATGCCAAATTATTTTCAAAACTATCAATGAGTAAATAATAAATTTCTACTACAAATTAAAGCCAGATACCAATGGAAATTTATTTATCACAATTGTTTTTATTATCTTATTTTTCTTATCGGTCAATTTGGTGAAAATCTAATTAATCTTAGTAGGTACCTCATATTCTTGTTTTATCGTTTTACTGACACTGACATATAAGGATAAATAAATAAGTAATTATTGATACCTAATAGAATTCATCGGAAAATATACTCATCTATAAATAACAAATAAAATAATGTGATAATTAATAAAATGGCATACGGTAAAATACAATCGAGTATTAGTATGCGTACTAATGTAAATATTATACCTAAGTATAATCGTCGCATATACACACACCGGTCGACGACATGGCATGCAGCTAACACGTAATGCTTTTGATCCCGGAATGCCTTTTAGAACGTTAAAATATTTAATTTTGCGACGTTCTGAGGACCGAAAAATGGCGGCGAATCGTAAAGGAAAACGTCGTCGGTCGTCGTCGCGAAACGCATTAAACGAACATTTATCGTCGCGCGCGCGCGAGTTCTGTAATTAAGTGCCGAGATCACGGTTTTAAACCCTTTGCCAGGGGTCTTCAATTAAAACAAGGTAGATACGGTGTCTCTGCAGCCCCGTCCCTCACCTCAGCAACTAACTCCGTCCCAGACGACCTCTTCGCAGTCGTTAAACGGTCTGTGGGTTTAGACCTATGACCTATAGATTGTGGTGCCATGTCCGGGTTTCGGCTCAAAAGTCACCGAGTTTTAGAGTGTTCGAGTGTGTGTGTGTGTGTGTAGGGGGGAGTCTGTTTTCGTATTGCGTACACTCGTGAGACCCTAACGTTATTTCGGCTGTTTATCCCTGGCGAAGAAAAACGTACAAATAGCGCACATGTCTCTGGTCCGTAAACGAAACTTTCTTTCTCGAGTACGCACACAATTGACGCAGTCGGTGCTAACGGGTTTTTATTGTTATAATTAAGTGCGATCGAGTTTTTATTTTATGTATACATTGCGGTGCTTACAGTTGCACGGTGTTATTGATGTTTTATACTGCCGTTTTGTTATTTTATTATTATTACTATTATTTCTATATCGGTTCCGATGTCGGATTTTCCTTGCGACAGAGCGAACTTTGTTTGTGTCGAGTAGGTCGACGCCGTTCATATATTATTATTTTCACCGATCACAGTTTTATTCGATTTCGGAGCATTTGCGCAAACCCGCATCGCATAACATATAGGTACCTATGCGGTGCCAAAGTGTTTTATAGACATATAAAATAATACGTACATATATATGTGTGCACGGGTGTGCGTGTATGGATATAATATGTAATACCGATAATACTATACGCACACCGACTGAACTATATATGCATTTATCGACTGACGGGGATGATATTGTTTTACGAACGAACACAGTGAATATTTAATATTATAATACGACGTAATAATATAGTGTGTCCCTCTCGAGTTTATTTTAATTCTCCTGTACAATTATCAATTCGAATTTTATGAAATCATCGTGATAATAATATACGTATGTATATATATACTGTAATCTCTTAATTCAACTCAAACTCAATTATTATGTATCTCGATTAAAACATAAAATCATATGATTCTTTTGTATGTGTATTCTATGGTTGTTCATTGCAGTAGTCGTACTGTTATAATAACACTGTATATAATTGAGTAGACGATTAAAAACATTAAAACATTGAAGAAATAGGTGTTTTTTTTTTTCGTTAAATTTTTAAATCATAATATGGTATATTATACAGGCTGATTCTCCTGATGTTGTCTCTAACATATATTTTCCTCGAAATCTGATTTTAGGAGTTTTCAAGTTTAATCGAACATCATATTATTATATTTTATATTTATATATTTTTAGTATACAATTTAAGAATTGTCTATCCGTGTATCTCTGGTAATACTATACAAGTATAAGCTAATACTCATATATTTTATAAAAAATCTGTAAATTATTCAATTTTTTTTTCAAACTATAATCATGATATTAGTATATTATCAGTGCATATTTTCTATTTTGTATCAATAAATTACATCAAAAATTGAATTATTTGAAGAAGTGGTATTTTTAAAAAAAAATAATAATAATAAAAAAATATCAGAATTTGGATACCTTCATTATTAAGGAAAATAGGGATAAACATGCTTAGTGAATCACTTTTTATAAGTATATATTTTTATTGAAAGTCATCATCGACAGCAGTATTCGTTGAGAGTGATTTACAGATATGTATTTACATAATACAATGTTGACAAATACATAAAAAAATAAATAATAATAAACAGTTAAGAGATATTAAAGTATATAAAGTGTGTTGTGAAAATTGTTATTATACCACAATCTAGTTATTAATAATTATTTACATAGTTTAAAACTAATGTAAAGTGCAGGGAGTTCAATGAGTGTAAGTTAAAGTATATTGAATTATTGTAGAACTAAATTGTACTAGTTTATTATATATTACTAGAAGGCATCATATTTTTTCAAGTTAAAATACATATATAAAGTAATTAATTCAATAGTATAATTTTTACATATTCAGCATTATTATCTTTTTATGCTTGTGTAAGAAAATACCCAATTATTTTAATAGAGATACAACTAACTATTATGTCTTAAATAAATGAGAAATTCTTAAAAAAAATTTTATCTTTGATATGGTATTTTTAATCATATTTTATTAAATGTAGAGAAATTTACATTGTATCAAATTATAAACTATCCACGAGTTAAAATTATATTATAACTTATTTTGAGTACATATTAATATTGAAATAATAGTAGAAAAAAAAATTGAAATACTGAAATTTTTATCTATTTTTACATGTTGTTTTTTTGTGATTTTTGGTCATTATATTCATATAATTTGTATTAAATATATTTTTTGAATTTTAAAATAGTTTTTTATTATTATTCTCAATAAATATATAAATATCTTTCCAAAATGTTTCTATTAGAAATTAATGTTGATTAATCAATAAACAAATTGGTTATTGTGAAAAAATATATTTAATGGATATAAAGACGAGTTAAATACTTTTCTATTTAATTGTTTGATATGTTTAAGTATCAGGATGCTACAGACAGTTTATTTAATTTAACAAAATTAAATAAAAACCGTTAAAAACCGGGCGAATAAAATTCGTGGTATACGGTATACGTGCAATTTGCTATGTTCAATTGCCCACGTTTTGAAACAAGAATCTCAATTTGATAAATGTTTACTGCTTAGATACCTGCAAGTGCACTGCACGGTCTCTCATTATAGATTAAACATTTAAATGGCAAACAAAACGAGCGTACGCGTTGGTATACACACACACACACACAAAAGATTATTCGAATACTATTTTACTTTTACTTTAAATTGGAATCCCGGATACGAATGCACATTCAAGTTGACGATAGAAAATTACTGTTTACTGAAAAAAATTTAAAAATCTCACGAAAGTAAACACTCGGAAATCGTTTTTAATGGAATTGGATTTCATTTGTAGATCGTTCATACTTGTCCGTGATATAATTTAAATAATATTATGCTATCTGCATTTGAAAACATAAATCGTGAGCTCGTTTTCGTGAAATGTATTTTGAGATTGCTTGCACAGACATGAGCGGTTTTGTTAAATATAATAATATTATTATTCGTCGTTTGGCATAATAATAAATAATAATAACGCCCTTAACCATCTCAAAGAGTAGGCTCGTTTAGTTTCACTCGAACATTAATGTAACAAAATATTATATTTTATAAACGAATGTGAAGTTGAATGAATAAGATTCAGTTATCGAGTATGTCTGCTTAATATGTGCATTTTATGTATATAATTTTAAGCGTAATAATATGTGAATGCGATGCTCTTAGAATAGCTGTGAACTGTGAATATTTTATTGTTCTAAAAAAAAATATATATATTAATGTTATTTACCTTCTAATTAAAGCTTCGTGTCGCATATTATACAATTAAAATATGCCACTCGAGATGAACCTAATAAGTGGTTTAATTATAATAATTTTGTGGAAAAAATAGCTTAAACTTGTAAAGAGAGCAAGATGAGAGATAACAAGATTTATTATGATATTATTACAGTAATAAGACAATAATATTATTAACTGTCTACAATACCGTTCAAAGCTTGTATTCGTATAGAATACAATAGCATGTTTGTGTCATAATTGTTAACAAAATCAATTATTTTTCCCTTTGGTCGGTTAATAGTTAAATTTCAAAAGGTATTTTCGTTTACTGATTACATAAATATATTATATGTGTTATTTTATATAATACAATATATGTTTATCATATTATACAACTATACAAGGTTGCTCGCAAAATTAATATTCAATTTGTCGTACCATCTAGATCTGGCCAAGTACTAGATTAATATTATATTTCATAATACGGGACAGACGTTAAACATAATACGATAATTTATTCAATAGCATAGAAACTACTACTTAATGTCATATTTTTTTTTATTTTACTTACAACGTTATCTATTACAAGTATTCAATAATATTGCATAATATTGAATACAAATTTTAAATATGAGTTAACACATAGGTCTTATTAAATTATCTTTATCTAAATTAAAATGAAATTATAAAATATATATTAATACAAATATTTTTTTTTTCCCAATACAGATACTAAAAAAATAAAAATTACTATAAAAGTCTTCACAATAAAGTTATATTTTCACTAATTATCAAGTCTTCTACATTAATTCAATTTATTTTAAATTCTACGAATATCATGTAAAATCAAATTTGTGGTATTGTATAGTAGTTTTCAAGTGTACCACGTGTCCACGTACTTATTATTTTTCATTGAGCAGTTCATTATAATGTACCGATGTGTTTTATTTTTACTTAATAATACAATATGGTTGCTTACATATAACGTAATGATAAGCCGTGAGTAAGACGTCAAGCTCTATTTCTAAGTATATTTTTTAATTTCAACATAACATTTGAAATCCTTTTTTCGTGTAAATATCCGATTTAAAGTTCAAAATAGTAACTTAAAATATCTATAAATATATATTTGATATTTTTTTAATTTCTGTGTAGGGCCACTTATTAGGAACGTCGTATTAAATTGTATGATACATAAATCACTCTCATGTAACTACCAACCCAGTAATTATGTCTAGCTGCAACTGATATACGAGTAATCGACGTCATCTTAAAAGGACGTATATAGTATGATAGTACTTGGTATATATAAATAATAGTAAGATGGCTAAAAAAAAAAACACAATAATTAGTTGTAATCAATGATTTTGTGCAGAGAAAAATGCATCAGCTGATAAAAGTTTTGATAAATTGCGTCATGTAAATGTAGAAAACTTGGTATGTCGCCAAATTTGGACGGTACTCTTTCAGAGTAATTTAGTTGTTCTAACATTAATATTCATTATTTTTTTTTTATTAATATTACATTTTGATCAACATTGCCATGATGGTTTTGTACTATTGCAATAAATACACGACATTTAGACGCAACTTACGTTTATAATATACATTTTAAAACGCCACGTGTATGTCTTACGTATTCGTTTTATTCTTTATATTTTTTGTTTATAAAACCTTTATTTGAACATGATCATCCATGTTGTGAAATGTGGCCATGTCAACAGAAAACTTTGTGCACTATATTCCAAGCACGTCCATCTCTGGTAGAATGGTGATGTAATTTTATTCACAGATAGTTTTCTGTCCAGCACACATGTGGTGTTACAATAAGTTTATTTAAAGAAACGATATCATCAGTGCGCGCCGAAGAAATCAGTACTAAAAGTGACATATGCATTTTTAAAAAAAAAAATTATCATCGTGTATTCATAAATCTGAAGCGAATACCTATCTTAAGATGTTAAAATGTATTCATAGTTTTGTATGATCTGACGGTGATCGTAGAAATCGCTTTCCGATCAGTTTTGAATGTATTCACCGCAAGAGCCAATCTAGTTTTATCGACTAAAAAGACTATAGTTATGGTCCGCGTTTTGTTTATTCATAAAAAAAAAATATATTTTTAACCTAGAAATACTTTGTTACTGGCATTGATATTATAAACCAGAATTTTTTTTTTTAATTCATATTTAAAAAAAAAAATCAGCTTTTATCGTGTTATGGTCTCTTCTTCCATACTACCATTAATTTCTTTACATGAACTTTTTTTGACGTCGTATTCGATGCTGTTGTATGTTGCAGGCGGTGTAACACTCACTGAGCTTCGAGTGCCAACTTCCGTGATGGCCAGCGTAAAAAATGGCGTAGTGCTTGATTGCTTGTACACACTACGTCCGAATTCTATCGGTCTAGTGGTAGCTTGGTATTTTAACAACAGCGCCAGACCAGTTTATCAGTGGATTCCCGGACAAAAACCTTTGAGCATCGGCGTATTCCGTCACCGAGCCAATCTTGACTACAAAGTGTCTGACGACAACGAAACCATGCACAGGTAAAATAAAATAAGAGATTCTAGCAATTATTGTTCTTAACGGCGTATTAATAATTAATATATCCAATCACAATTTGTTAATATAAACACTTAATCTACATCAGAGGGTCCCTTAAAATACTATACTAATAAGTAATAACTATACATTTTATTTTTCATTTTTCTTAGTCTCACCCATACAATGTGTGTATATGTATGTTGAAATGAGCTACAAAAAGTTTCAAGTCAATATGTTAAGGTGAATCTGTGCGGAATTGAATTTGAAATTAGAGTATATTAATTCATTTGTAATTCAATGATATATTTTACATTTTTTTATACATCTCATTCACAATGAAGATTCTACATCCTATCAATCTTATTTTATGTTAAACAATAACAGTTTAAAAATAATTTATATATATAAAATAAATAAATAAATAACATGTTTAAATAATTTGAAGTATAATTGATGAACTTTAGAATGAGCTGTTAAATTTTAAATTATTATAAATTTATAATCATTTAATTATTAAATTTATTTCATAATTCCAATGATTTGATTACATCACTCAGGATACTATATTTTACTGAAGTTGAAATGAATCATTACGAATAATGCATAAAAAAAATATACAAAAAAATAAAACAAGTTGTATGCAATAACATATTGAACCAATTAGTTTTAAAAATGGACGAGAAAAATAACTGTTTAATATTAGCAAGTATTGACAGCGTCGATCATTGTTTCGAAAGCAGATAAAAATATGTATGGTATAATATAGTCATGCACTTAATCCCACACAGCCATCGGGCAGTCATTATTAATAATCCTTTTAATAGATATTATACATTTGAAATTATTTAATTTATTTGATATTATAAAATGATGATAGACATATTTTCTCTTTTGATGTTATAATGAAATAAAATTATAATGTTTAATAATGTTCCGTTATTAATTTTAAATTTCAAATAAATTAAATTAAAAAAATAAATAAAGCATACATTTCACGATTTTTCAAGCATCGGTGCACAGTTTTGAATTACTCAGATAATGCAAAAAAATATAACCAAATATTGTTATATTTCGTGGTATGTGATATACCCTACTCGGGCCACTTGTGTAAAGTCAATCTTACCTGAATAATTTTGAATTAATCTGCAAATCGGGGATTACTCATAGGATAATAATATATTATATTAATTTAATGATATAAATAATACTGACCTGCATAATCTGGCAGTTCCCCTGCATTAACCAAAACAAAAAAAAAAATTGTCAGTAAAAATATGTGACTCTTAAATTAGCATGTTTTGCGGACTGAAATAGTATAGTAAATGTACATTAACTTAACTATAACAATAATATTTATATATAATATATATTATACACAGGGCCTTGCACATCATCAATCCAACCATCGAGTTGTCCGGCGACTACAGATGCGTCGTGTCCACTTACCACGACGAAGATTTCATGATCAAAAGGATGATCGTATACTGTAAGTACAAACAGAAGTATATATCAATACAATACTAATTATTGCCTTATTTTGTTTAGTTTTATACATGTGATTATTTTTATGTGACTGTTTGCATTATTTATAATGTATTGAAATAAAACTATTGATATGTTTGAAAGGGTTTTAAAATATGAAAATAAAATAGTTTTATAAAATATTTAAAGAAATAAATCGTAAACAATAATTTATTTAACTGAGGGTACAAAAAATAAAAGTGGTAACATTAAATTTATTTCAATGTTACATTATAAATACGTAGTATTATAAACTATAATACACCTGCTCAACACGCAATAAAATGTTTCATTCTTTAATACCATAATTTTATATTTTCAAACAACATAATACTAAATTAATTGTATAGAGAAAGAAAAAAGTTAGTTCATATTGGAATATTACATGTTATGAGGTACCAAAATATGCTTGCGATTAGCAATCTTAAATTTTAATATTATGAATAAAGTAGAACAATTGGTTTATATTATATTTCTCGGAAAAAATTTAAGATACAATTTTAAATAATAGACGACCGTAATATATTATCATGGATTGACTGAATATAACATTATAGTTACAATATCAATAAAAAAATGTCCATAACGAAACATAAAATGTACTGTTAATTTCACATAATTCTATATACTATATACATGTATATTTATAAATGTTAAATTTATATAGTGTAACTCAAATTTTAAACAAAAGAAAAAATTTTAACAACGTTTATTAAAAAAAAAAATATATAAGTAATGGACAATTAAATATTTAAAAATAGCTTGAAAATGTAGAGAATAGTAACTATGTTTAGGAAATTCCAAGATACAAATTTAGTGGCAATTTAAAGTAATTAGTAATTACCTTTTGAGTAATAACAAATACATATAATTGATTTTATTTATTTAATTTGTTAGAAAATTCTTGCTGTTTTTGTTTATTTTAAAAAATACTGGGCTTTTTAGTCTCGTAGAAGCTATAAATAATTTTCGACAAAAAATAAACATCAAAGTATAATGCTGAATCATTTTTAATTTACTCAACATACTAGAAAAACACAGATCATTGTACAATTAATACGTCCATCACACAACTCAATATTTAAAACAGTACCATAATTCACTAAAAAATAATTTAAATAATATTTGTAAAAGCTGTTTTCATTTTAATTTATTCATTTAATAGAATATTTATTTATGGTTATGATTGCAATTTAAAATTAATATTTTTCAAAGAAAAGTGTTATTAATAAATTTAAATACTTTATACAAAACATAAAATGTAAAAATAATATTATACTAAAAGTTTTTTTTTAGTTTATTTTAAGTACCATATGTTATTAGTTCATTATTGTTAAATAAACATGTGTATAATACACAATCAGTATAAATTATAAAAAATTATAAAACATAATATATACGCTTTACTTGATACTTAATAATTTAAATAATCCTATTCACAGTTACTTAACTTCCTAATCAATTTAATATTGTGCTATGATAATTTAAATGAAAATTTAATTAATGTCTAAACACATGTACAATGATGGATTTTTTTATCAATATAATTTAACATTATTTTCATATTATGTAGCTGTAATGATAATTTATTGTAGAAGAAAATTATTAACTTTTATTAAAATCTATTAACTAAATTTGGTTTTTAATAAAAAGAAAAAAGAAAAAAAAAATGTAATATTTTTCACCATAATGAGAATTCGATATTGTCACAATATTTATTATTCTCCGTAAGCATATTTAATACAAAAGCAAATATTTAACCATTATATTTTATAGGTCTTCATAGAATATATAAAATTAATTAAATGTTTTATTCTTTTTTTTTTTGCACATCTTCGATGATTTGTGATGTTATATTTCATCATTAAACGTATAATACTGTAAATTGGTTTTGCAGTGAAAAAAAAAAATACTTCTATTCATTAGTAATATAAAAAGTAGTAATTATATTATGGGTTTACTGTTGGTACGCAATTTGATTTTTATGAAATTTTAATACCCAAATAGACCTGTATAGGATTATCATGAAGTTCAATAGGAAGCGTTATAAATCACCATAGGCTATTTAAATATTTGTACATGAGGTTTATATTTCCGGAATTCGATATAACTGAAAGGGAACAAATGGAACATTACGCGTTGATTTTTTTTTTTTTTTTAAAAAAGGTGTGTAAAAAAAATCAATGGTTGTAAGACATAGAGTGTATATATTTTATTATTATAGTGTAATGTGATAGTTTATTCCTATAATATAATATAATAATATATAAATATGGAGTGTAATTTTATATCATTGAACTTCATGTTAACTGCCAATAGTACACTACAATATTATTATTTTATTATTTTATTTTTATAGGTAATAATAAATTGAATACGTCTTTTATATATTCCTTGTAATATTCGTATCGTACCCATGTACCTATATGTACCTACTACTAATACAGGTGTAATAAAACAAATATCCCATTACATTAATATCACATTTTTCCTTGACCTTTATCAACGAAACAGTGTATTCTCTCAATTAATTATTACCATATTTTCACAGTGAAATTGGCAGTTATCATAACTATACAATTTAATATATTAAATATTGTAGATAATTCTAAAATAAAACAGTCCTAACAATTAAATTAAATCAAACAGAATCATTAAAATTATGTGTTTAATTAGTCAAAAAGTCATTCCACAAATCAAGTATGATAACATCCCAAATACAATTCAACAATCCAAAAAATACCTAAGAATAATTTTATAAAAATTACTGACTTAGACACACTATACGAAGACAAAATCAATAAAAATCAAAACAAGACTATACTCACTATATTCATTATTAAAACGACATACATTTGAATAGCAAATAAACCAATATACAAAGCAATAATAAAACTATTTTGAATATATTTAATTCAAAAAATTGGGTGAATTAATGCGTCAAACATTCGCATCCTTGAAGCTACTTCATTCAATATTCATACGTATAATAATTTTAACAATAGAGTATTATTTATTATCATAAATGAATCACCCATACATGTTAATTTGAAAATTCAAACCATCGTTTAACATAAACTACTTCATTATCGACCAATGTATTTCTTTATTTCAGGTCCAGTTAAGTTAAATATTATATTCTTAACACTATTTTTTTTCTACATCTTTATTTGTTTGCTGTAGTTGGCCATTGGTATATAATATATATCATTGGATGTTTTGGGAGTATTAACATTGTCTAGTGAATATTTTACGGGAGGTGTTAAATTGTAGTTAATATGTTTTGTGGTTTTCACCACAACGGAGATATTCGTGGAGTGTTTGTCCATAGTTTTGGCAGTTTAGAGATTTGTTGTGAGTCTGTTTGTTAACTCGAGGTGCATATACTTTTAAACTGGTGAAGCATGAATATTAAAATTCTAATATATATTATTAGTTTAGAATTAGTTTTAAATCAACAAGAAATAGTAAATGGAAATTTTTCGGTTGTACTGTAACAAATGTTCTAGATTCTTTACTAAGAAACCAATATTTGTTTGGATTTCTCTTTAATGTAATCAAATCGTGTGATGGCATTTAACAATATGCAATTACAGTTTATTTAATTATAATTTTTACGTGATAACTTTGACTTTTATTTATCTTAAAAACTTAACAATAGTTGTTTCCATACTCCCAGAATACAAAAACTATTTTAAGAATAGTTTACATTTAAATAGTTAGTTCAACTAATTTATAATATGTGTCTACTTTAGAACTAATTAGTAATTAGTTATTATACCTACATGCATTTTATAATAGAAAAGATTGGAATGAATGTAATTTGATTTCGGGAGAAACTTTTTGAAGAACTTAAATGTATATTAGATTAGTGTGCCTTTTACACTTTTAAAGTAAATCAAACTTTCCAAATTACGACATTTTCACACGAAAAACAAGCTGACAATGGAATTGTGTTTTTTCCTAATTAAAGTCTGCTGTTGTTATCTCATAGAGATCAGTCACAGTCTATTTGTAGTTTTGAACAATTTAATTTGACACAGTACGAGTACAGTGAACAGATTTCGAGGGTTCACTATTGTAGCTTTTGTTCACATATGATACAAACTTTGGTCGTATTAGAAAGTCAAAAAACCTCGTTTTCTACTGTGCCAAGAAGCTGTTAAACTTTGGTTCGATTCCAATGTTCTACTTCTATTTTCTTAGACACACCGCATTCAATATGTTGTTTAAGTATTATATATAACTAGTATATATTTATGCGCATATTTACATATATTTGAAGCGATACCTAATGGTAACTTTACAAATTTAATAGTAGGTATAAATTATTTTAGTGAATACAAACTTGTGTATGTATAGTACATTCATTTGTATTGTAGAATCGTTATAAATAAAGATATTTAAAATAGTGGTCGTTCACTTGAAGTATATGATTTCAATCGGATGTTCAACAAAAAAATATAAATATTTAAATTCTTTAAAAATATATTACAGAATTTTGTTTTTTTTTATCGTAATGATATATGAACAGTGACGAAAATTACAGATAATAATGTTTTTGTTTCATTTTCCCGGGATTCGGTATACTTACCTAGCATAGTTGTGTTCCAACGATTTTTGCGTATAATCTAATAAAATATTAATTGGTTTAATACATTACATTGTTCAGGTACATCTAATAGTATACCGTGAATCGTTATATAGTACGCAGTCTAAAACATAAGCAAACACACAACATGGAATGTTCGAATGTTAATTTAGTGTTTCCATTCTACAACCATTCTGCAAACATACCAAGTGCAAACATTGGATCCACCCCACAGGAATAGTAGAACTGCATATATACGTGTGTTTACGTCAATCTCGAAGAATATTATGCGAACATTTGATGATATAATTTTGTTGTCGAGTTTACATATTATTTGCTTTTTTTTTTGTTCGTCACAATATAGGGAAAGATAAATGATAAGTATAATAACCCCAAATATATTATTATTTATTGTGTTTTTTTTTTCGTTTCAATAGACAATAATATTATTACAGTTCTATTTTATTATTTTACGGGTGAACGTTTACTACAGAAAACTCAATATGTTTTTTTAAAACCCAAAGTTTGAACGAGAAAAAATATTTGTCTACTTTGAACTCAAGTAAAATACTGATGATGTAAATGTGTTTTAATAGTTAATAACACACTTGTTCGATATTCGTTATTGCATTTCTACGGTTAACTCATAATATGCTAATATTATAACAATATAAATTATCACAGTACAAATTTGTACTGTGAAAATGGAGCAAATATTATCACAGATAAACGAAAACAAACAAAATGTTACTTATGGGCCGTTCTACATAGCATTCGGTAGAGTATAGTAAATAAAATATTGTCTATAGGTTTATAATTTTCAACCGAATAAAATATATAAATCAAAAATATCGCATACACTTGAAAACGATATTGCTGATGTACAGACCTATGCTGTATCTTCAAAAAAATACGTACATTTATATTTTATTTTATTATTTAAGCCAAGCACACAGACAAAAAAAAAATGCTTTTGATTTAAATAAGAACATTTTAGCCGCAATCATATCGTATAGTGATGAGTACATGGTATGGCTATGAGGACGAGATTCTTTTGGATAATATTTTGAAAACAAATTTCTTATAGATCTGTGGCATAAAAATATAAATACCAATCGTGTGATACTTAAATTTCTAATAATGTAACGATGTTTTAGTACGTTTTTTTTGTTTGTTATTTTTCGAACAACGCGATGTACTGAATTATTAGTATAATTATTTGTATACATTTTATAGATGAGTGAATATTTTGTCCATCGACGTGACGTATATACCTACGTGATGATTGAGGTGTGATATAGCGCCCAGAAACTACCTAAGATTAAACTGTATCGCAAACCTCACGATCAAAATTTTCTTTTGACATTCCGAAAAGCATAATTAAATTATCCTCCCCATTCCTTTTAGAAACCGCCCCCCCCCCGCGGTTTTATCATAATAATAATACGAAATAACAATAACGCATGTGTTAAACAATATTATACGATAATATGTAAATTTTCTCCTCTGGTCCGAGAAAGGGCTGACGGACCGACCGCTACCGTATCAACTACCGATATTATATATTATTTAGTCGTCGCGTATTTCGAACGCATGTGGCACGCGTGTGCATGCATAATATGCCTAGCGACTCTAATGTTGGGCCCGTCGAATTAACACACGCTAATCGTATGCACGCACATAAACGATACCGCCGCCGAGTGCGCTACAATATATTATAACGTCGTTTGTGTTGTATATTATTATTATTGTGTGACAATAACAGAATAAATTAGGTCCATCGCGTATAATGTGACGCACGCACTTTATAAGTAATACGTATTATTATAATATTGTAATAATTAATATAGCTAATCACTAACGCGGAGCTGATATAACTGTAGTGCCGTTGCTAGCTTTTTTTTTTTTTTACAGTGTAGAGTCTGAAAAAACAGAAATCACTACAATACACTTATACTACTTAATAAAATAAAGCGATATTGATAAAAATATCATTTTTTAACAAAAAGTTATGAAATAATTTATTTTAATTTTATTTTACATGTGTATAAAAAAAACAGATTAACATTCAGAGTTAAATTAAAAAACTATATTATACTTAAAAATAATAATAAAAAAAATTAATTGTATTAAAATGTTTTTAAAGAGAAAATAATAATTTTTTCATGTTTGTCGAAGTTAACTTGTCTGTAAACTGCAGATAAAAATATAATACTCTACAATAAAATATATAGTTTTACAAATAAATTACTCGTTATAATATTACTCGAATCGTACTATGTGACTATTTTATTTTTATTTTTCTACTATAACTTCGGTGATTTTGATTTTTTAAAAAGCCGCTTGTTAAAAGGTGGGTAGGGTATGCCATTGATTAAGTTAACCTATCTAAAACGCAGTGATACATTCATTTTATTATTGAAAATTATATTATATTGTATTGAAAAAAAAAATGATTAACTTTAGGATACCCAAAAAATGAACTCATGTGTACTATATCGATATATTATTCACAATATTTTAATTTTTTTTTTTTTACAAATAATTATTCGGAGGCAATTAATTTAATATTTATTTTATTGAACTACAGTGAAACTTCCTCGACCCCGAGTGTATATCATAATCCGTCCGGAAATGACCCATCAGTTGAAAATATAATTTGAAATCGCACTTATATTATGTGCTTGTTCGACCTTTTAGTTGGCGACGGATGACCTACGTTACCACGCGTGTATTATCATTTCAGTGCATAATAATAATTATAATAATTTATTCAAGAGGCCGTCATCAAAAACATTTTCCATCTTTTTTTATGAATTAAAACCTACTGCAGCCCAAAAGCTGATCGAATTTATTCGTTTATTATACGAGCTACGAGTTTTGACAGTTTGACGTGAATACGTGACGTATTATAGAGCACTATACCCATCGTGGACACTGATAATAATAAAAATATTTTCGTAATATCTAAATCTTTGGCCGTCGGTTGACTAAGTTAAAAACGAACTCGTTAAATCTAGCCAGTACAGTAATATTGTTTTGAATCGGTTTATCATATTTTCAGGTATCTACAACTGCGTTATCGATTCGACATCAATTATTTATAATATTGTTATATTGTCATATTTCTATATATATCTCTGTCTGGTACCTGACACTAGTTGTAGGTTTAATCGCTTAGCAGTGGCTTTATGTTGTTATTGTGTGTATATAAATTCGATGCAAATGTTTGATTCGATTAATGTACGACTCCATAATATATTATATTTTAAGCGCGTTAAAATATTTCAGTCACAACTCACAATGAATATTGATGATATTATTACCTACAACCAACACAATAGTGATATACCCATATATCACATGGAATTTGATTAATCATCTGCAGACATGGATTTAGGACTGGATATGATTATACGTACCTAGTTAATAATTATTATATGTAGTAAAACTATTTTCGAAACGACTACGATAGCATTATACATAACGATAATAATCAATATTGTGCTCGATATCACTAATTTCTAATACTATAATTTTTGTGTGGCTTAAGAAAAAACCCAGTTACAACAGCAGCCGCTGCAGATTTAAGCTGATCGCTAAATCTAAAAATTCCAGACATAAATCACGATCAGACCTCGATCGGAAACGGCAGTGCAACAAATAAAGCTTACCGTCATAATATTTGTGGAATATCCACCTACTTAAAAACGATTTTTACTCGCCTCGTTTTTGTTTTTCAGGCCTTGTTAGTTTTTATACCGCGGTAGTAGTCGTGGTCATCCCAAATCCAATTATTATCCGACTATAATAAATCTCCCTCGCCACGCGCGCGGGCCGCGTGCGTTCCGCGATCTTGGGCACACAGAGACCGTTCGTTTGAACAATAGTCATCGAACATAAAGTTTTGTTTTTTTGTTCGCGTTTTTTTTTTTTTTTTTTTCTCCGCCAATATTACGCTCATAAATTATTGCCATTATATTTACGGTTATCCGTTTTCCACGCCGCCGGCCCGCCGGTGACGTATATACAGAATACGCATAACCGATTGAATGAACCGTCTCTCGGAATAATCGCCACAGTCGCGTGACAAAACTTTTCATCGAAAACCGAATCATTCGCGCGTTAAAATGCCAACGTCGTCGCGATAACTATATACGTGCCCCGCCGGTAGGGGTTCCGTAAATCATGTGCATCGTACTAATTATTGCTATGAAAACGCGCGGTGCACCGCGAATGGTGAACATGTTTTCCAACAAATAATTTTGTTTGAAATTTTTACCAGCAGTACATTTTGAACATAAACCCGCACACATGAATGGCGATTGTTGTCAACCGTCGGTTCGCTTGATAAAACTATTCCCGTTTCATAAAGATAGATGCATTTTGTTTTCCCTTTACTACTACGCATTTTACATTTTTAATAAAGGAATTATTCACCGCGGGGAAAACATTTTGTGGAAAGTACTTTATTGTCTGTTCAAAGAATTTTGGTTTCGTTTTTTTTTCTCTTCTTATTGGTCCACTTTTATCTTAAAACAATTTCCCAATTTCACTTTCTCTCGGCTATTGTAAAAATCCCTTTGATATGTTTTATTATTATCCTCTAGCGTTTTTCGAGCATTTTTGAGCTATTTTAAAACATATTTACGTACACACAATACACATTGATTTCATAGCACAAGTGTACACAGACTGTGTATTATATTAGGCTGCATGCCGTTTTAACAAGATTCTAATTTCTCGGACCAAAGTTTCCGTGAACACATTCTCTATTTGTAATGAGTTTATACGAAGAATGTATAACATTCTCAATTTTGGGCTCCAGGCCGACAGACGATGTAATTTATTATTTCCGGCGAAATAAAATAAGAAGATTCATGGTGTTGCATTCAGGCGGGGTTTTAGGGTTGAAATCCCATAAAATCATTGACGTTTTGGTATTTTTTTTTTTATATATAATATTATAACAAAAAGATACAATTGTTATGTGGAGATCTGACAAATAATACTCTTTGTCTCTTAATAATCCTAAACCACAATACATTATGTTGGTGAATAATATATTGTATATTGTTATGTTTATAGTTTAGATAAAATTAAATCTGAAAAACATAGATTCAAATCGAATTCAAACGAGTAGTTGATTAATTATGCGTTTATGATGTTTAAATATTTAACAATTAGATACGCAGCAGAGTGAAATTTCACTTATAATTATTCCAGGGAATTGAGATTACCGAGCTATAAACCGCTATTTTCAGTCACTTATTTCCCCTTCCATTAATGAATTCTGAGAACTCAACTAATAAATTATACAAAATACCGATAGGATATTTCAATAATGATAAAAAATCCTCGTTAAGCAAAATATTATAATATTTTTCTATGGTTTTATCAGACTCAGGAATTTTATTGTATTGATATATATATATATATATATAATTTATATACAAAATATTTATAGGAAACTATAATATTATCACAGTTGTCGTCGGCCCCAAATCAATCATTTTCATTCCCATACGTAAATTTCGTTTTCAGTGCTAAGTCGTTCCTCCATTCTGCCTCATTCTATACCTCTTCGCATAACCGTACGATTGTACAAGTGATGATGAGTTTGCTCTCCATACTCGAGCCGGATTGACACAATTAAATATAATATGTTCCGACGATTCATGTGCAATATTATGCAATTGCACGCACCGCGTATTTAACAACATAATTGTATTATCATCGTATTACATACGCATCATGTAATAATATTATAATAGGTATATTGTACAGAAATGTATTAATGCTTTATCATTTTTATCGCAAGGAATGTTGTCAGTCATACACGACTATATTTCCTAGATTGAAATTTTTGCAATTTAATATTGTTAACAAATACCTATACCATAATCACTTAATTTCATGGTTCATGATAATTATTTAACAACCGCAATACATTTACAATATACGAGTACAATATTAGAAATACGTTTATTCTTGTATTAAAAAAAATAAATGTATAATACTTATAATAAATTTGCTTTGTGTTAAAAATAATATGTACAATAATTTAAGTAAACCTTGATAACAATTGTAAAAAGGTAATACATTTTTTTTAGGTTTAAAAATGATTAGAAGTCATAATAATATAGTATATCAGTTTAAAATTTGTATGAAATTCATTTGTTTTCAATTAATTACTAAACGTTGTAATAATTTCAAATATTTTGTTTTAATAAAGGAATTTCTATACTGAAATTATACAATATATTGAAAAATTTCTGAAATGTTCTGTATAATTGTCTATACTTAATTTATTTGTTTCTTGTATAATAATAAAATGACTTTATTTTAATTTTAATTTAAAAATCTTTACGGTTCGTGTTAAGGATTAATTTTCAGATACTTGGCTAAAAAAGAATTGTTTGATGATTGTATTAAAAAGTCTTAAGTCCATAATCCTATGATGGAAACTATACCATGAAACAATTAGTAACTCAAACGTCTAGACTATAAGAAAATGTAATTGTTTTACAGCGCAATATATTTACTAGTCAACATTAATGGTTCATCTGCTGAATCATTTGTTTGTTGTCATTAATAATCTTAAATTTAGTTAGCGTTATGGAGATTTAATGTTTGGTAATTGGTTTTTAATCTTTCTGCAATATTCAGTTTCAAAATTATACATTTTAAAATTGTAATTTTCTATCAGTATACAAATACTAAGTAAGTGAGATGCTTCATACTTTAAACGTATTATGTGTATTTATTTTTACAAGTATTACTCTCATCGAAAAAATTTAATCTAACATTTCCATGGCGATACTATACATATAATATGTATTATACGACTCATAAGGCTATTAACATCAGTTCCATCGAACCGTATCGTAACTCGTAGGAGGTAAACACCGGGAATGAACACTGTAAAACAAAATTATAGTGTCCATTACATGAGGGATAGAAAGACCGTATTGGAAAAACGTATTGGCTGTACCCAAAGGGATGAACCTTGATATACGAAATAAAAATAAAATAAATATCACCAGCTATATAAACAGCATATACACTTATAGATATATAAAATATATATATCGGGTGAAGCAAACTGAGTGTATGTCTGTGTGTGTATGAGATAAAGAGAGAGAATTAGAGGAACTAGGAAAACAGTAACTGCAGGCGGTTATTGTTTTTTGTTTTTAATGTCGAGACTGCACATTGTTGTCTGGATCTTGCAACTTGAACGTTTAATTTTGTACCATTTTTTTGTATAATGTTTGGAAAATGCAAATTATACTAAGTTCATGCTTCGATGAGGTGCATCGTTAATGCGATTATGGTAATAGTGTAATATGTAAACAAATTAATTTTGTAAGATAATTTTGTAAAATTTCCCAGTCGAATTTATTTTATTTATATTTTAAATTAATTAAGTGACCGAGACATATAAAATATGTCTTCATCACTCATCCTGAATTACATTGTTGTTTTCATTTCCTCACGTTAAACCATAGAATAAATAGCAGATGATATGCATCCATACATGTTGATTTTAATAGATATAAAATTAATTTGTTCCAAGTCAAGAACTCAAATACGATACCCGATAAATTTTAGATTGAAAATAATTAAAGCCATTACCTTGTTGCGGAATACAAATGTTTTCGAATGCAAATAATAACTAAAACTGCCAAGAAAATAATTATTACTGTTCAATCGATATCATCAACAATACGAGTATAATGATAAAAAAAAATTAATGTGTTCATTTATCATGTTTACTTGTACAATATTATTCATCATAAACATGTTGTATAATATGATAATATAACGAGTCATTATATTATAGATGACTAATCAAATATTTCTCATATAATCTCATTAGTAATTACTAATAAGCCCTAAAATAATTTCATAATCTACTAATACTGTTTACTCTCAGAAACCTATATTATGATATTATCGCATCCGTGATGTAACTCAAAATGTGTTTTTGCTCCGTATATGTTTGTTGTAATTGTATATACATTATGATTGTATGTGACACATTTATCGTAGTAAACACCCGCAATAAATAAAATTCCACAAGCTGTATAACTGGAACTTGGGTTTGGTTTTCGGAGCTTTCATGAGTCGCTATTGTAAAGTATAATATTTTGAAAGACTTGTTCACTAATATTTTCAATAACTTTTAAACAGATTGTTTTTTTTTGCTTAGAGAAATATAAAATAAAATAAAATAATAATGATGATTTATAAAAAAAAATAGTCTGGTTTACAGTTCTAAATCTGACAATTTCTTAGTTATCACGCTATATCACTCGCACACTTCATATAAAATTATTGAATTAAAAATATGCAGTGTGTGTACTTTGATATTGACAATCATATAATAGTTTAAATTTGCAGTATAATACGCATTCTTTCAGTCCACATTTTCACATTTGGATGTATACATTTGCAGAAAACTCTTACAGTATTATAAAAAAACATACACTACCGGTATAGACTATAGGCTGTATAGGTACATTATTATAATATGATGTTGTGTTAAATTACAGTTATTTGAAAAAATATATACACATTTCACTCATATAAAACTTAAGTTATATGATGTACTTTTCGTCTGTAACGTGCAATATAACAAATTTACGTTCAGCCGAACCAATAGTGTTCTTAACTTTAAGATTTGTATATAGATAAGTGTGAATACCGACCTATCATCAAACATACAACCATACAACGTATTTGTATTTATACGGTAAATTTCAATACATTAAATGTCAGTTTATCAAGTAAAATAATATAATTTAGAAATGTTCATAAATACTCTCTTATAAATTAAAAGTTAAAAACTATCAGAAATTTTAATGTTGTATTCAGTTATTTATATACTTTTAAGATTAGTAATTTATAGGCCAATCCGCTCTATTATTAAAACTAACAACTCAACATTTCTTTTATCAAACGCAAATTTATAATTTTGTACGTTAGCAAGACGCATAAAGTAAATAACCAATGAAACTATATTATATTATTATATGTGCGTGAATGCGTACACGCAATTGTGTGTGTATTTGCGAGACTGGTGTGTGTGTGTGTTTGTGTGTGTGTGTGTGTGTGTGTGTGTGCGAGACTGTATAGTGAGTGGATAAATTCACAATAAGGTTAGGGTCACAAAATATTTTTGCTGGGGAAATATATGGATTAATAAATTAGAGAAGCAACCCAGGCGTAAGGTCTAGACGGTTGGATTGCTAATCGGTGGTTATTATATAATATATATGTATAGATAATAATTTATTTCCTAGGAATAAACATTTCAATAACGCGGGGAATAGCTTGGAATATAAAGGTTATGTTTGCAATTCATTAGACATTGAGAATGAAGAAACATTTCAATGCTTATTTGTGTGTGTAGTAGTAGCGTGGGAGTAGTATTATAAATAGCCATTACAGAAAAATATCTCGTCGGAGGTCGGCAATGATATAATCAAATCGAGTGGAAAAAGAGAGACTCCGACAGATAGAATTCCACGGATAGAGAGATAGTAGAAACACTTTGTTAGAAACAACCAAAAGAATATAACGGAGTATAAGATTCCACTTATAAACGTGCACGAATCTTCCGTTAGAGAAATCGAAAAGAATGAAATGGACGTGGAAGCTCTCATCAGGGTATTGCATTTTTTATTATTTTTTTTTTTTTTTTGAGAGGGTGTCATATAATGTTTTATAAATTGTACGGCTTGATTATAATATAATGTTGGGTGGTCAGTTTACCGACTCCGGAGGTGGTGGACTGGAACGGCTCGTAGTATCCGGAACCGTTGTTAAGGAAGTATTTTTTTTTCGGCGTCAAACGGCACACGCGACTTAAATGGTGGTGGTTTTATACTTACTAAAATATATACGTTAATTCGGTGGCGGTGGTCTGTATAGACACGGAGAAAAACTCGTTTCGATAAAAGCGGCAGTCTCCTCGTTTGGTCCACGAGAGGTTGAGGTGACTGGGGTGGGTTCATATTATTAACCGAGTAATACCACACGGTATACATTTATTATATAATAATATATACTGCCGGTATTATAGCGGTATAGCGCGTGGGCTAGGCCGCCCGGGTGGGCTGACGTCTCATAAAAACCACACAATGTATATTATTATACTATACGCGTTATTATTATATCCTTATATATACTCGTATATATATATAAATATACTATCACCGGGTTACAAGGGGTTATTTTTTATTATTTCTACTCCCCCGCTTCTCATCCCGCACTCACTATGTCTCACTGAAAACCTACTGCAGCGGAGAGAAGATTTCTTCCGAAAAAGATTCCCCAAAATAACCTTTTTGCCTCTCGCTTGTCGCATGATGTCATAGGTATCTATTTATATTATATATGTATTTATGTACAATATTATATAATACGCGTACTTGCCACCGAGGCTGTGACTTTTATCTCCGTGTAATAATATATATATAATATATACACGTATAATAACAACAACACTAAGGAAGATTTCGACTTTATATAATATAAGTATATATTTTTAGCCGCAATGTTTTTCTTTGGGTTTATTTCGCAGATAATCCAAAACCATCTGCCATATGATATTATTTGTCGTACGTTTATTTTTATACATAGTAAGGAAAAAAACACCTGACTAGCTGATTAAAAGTGAATACGCGCAATATGATCGTTCCGATGTGATCGATCGAGTTAATTGGTTACATCGTGCGAATTTTTTATACCTATGTTTTTTGACAGTCATACAAGGAATAAGGATCATGGGCGAGAGAACTATGATGTCTTATGAGTAAATGAGAAGAGCCTTGGTAAAACATTCGTTTCATCGTAATGTTTGTTATAATATAATTTAACGTGTTTTTTATTCAAACAATATAAGTGACGCCGTTAGATTGATATTGACTCAAAAATATGGTGAGACTGTTTTGAATTTGATACCTAAATCGTATTATAGCGTTTGAAGAATATCATGAAGACTATAACTATAACATAAATTAATATTACACACGGGTAGCTATTATAGCTAATAAAATAACCGTTCATTTTAAATACATAATTTCTCGATTAATATTTATATATGTTTGAAACCTAAGATGTTATATTGACTTATGATTTAGTATGAAAAATTATTCATATTATATAAAAATATAATGACTTAGTGTGTTTTTATTTTTGTAACTAAATACACTTTTTCAAGTAAAAAAATGGTCTGACAACTAACTACAATGAGATTTCTGGTGGGGAATTTAATTTTATCATTATGTGGAAAGTAAACATAGAAAAAGGTGGGAAAGTGGATAACAAATGCTGTACGTTAGGTGTCGAATGGAACTCATTATTGACTAAATCACTATCATGCATTTCGTTAAATTTGATTTCAATTACTTATTAAACTAACATATCATTTACCTAACCCACTATATGCAATGGAATACGATTATGAACGAAAACTTTCTAAATTTCGATAACTATGATTACAAAATGGTTATTGTAATAGTAGTATTGAATTTGTGTTAAATTTCCTGTACTTCCTTAATTCCCTGTTTGTTTTATACCAATTAAAAAAAAAGCCCGGTAATTTTCAATTTTAATCTCTTTAAAGTACAAACTAGATCCAATCTTCTATCCCAAACCACCTTCAAAGTAAAAATTGAATATTTTATCAGCTATTTATCGTATAGTAAACACAGATACAAACAAAAAAAAAAACACCATACTTCATTATAAAATCAATACATTCATCGCTAACAGATATATACTTACAGATGGTCTTTGTCCGAATTCATTTGTGTTGCAATGATTTATTATTGAATTAAAATTTAACACGCACATTACAATGATTTTGTGAATGACGAGATATTCTAAATATTATATGCTATACGGCAGGAAACGATTATCTATTTAGCTTTTTATCATTGTAAATATTTTTGATAGATTTAAATAAATGATTTCATACTTCTAAGTAAATATGTACGCTCAAACTGGATTATGATTTCAGATTGGAACGAGGTGAAAATTTATATCGTTTCGTCTGTTAGAGTCGGGTAAAAATAACGAAAAAAAATACAAACAGTAGTCATAATAATAACGAGAAACGAAAATATAAAATATAACAAAGGACGATTTGTTTTTTCTCATCGTCGTTCGATTATATTGTGTGCGGAAGAAATGACAAAAAAAAACACAATATTTATTGTACGCGAATCTCTATATACATATTATATTACTATATTACATGTATATAGCTACTGCTGCTGCTGTTGACAGTGCAGTGCGTTTCAGGCTTTTATATTTATATATAAATTATTATTCTCTGCGGTTTCATTAGAAAATATTTAACCCTCTCCGCCAACTATCGAGTCGGCGCAACCGGGCTTTTGTCGCACTTGTTTGCATTTCCGGTTGTTTCCTACCGCACCGAGTCGACAATGTTCGATGACTCCACACACGCGACGACATTACATGCATATGCATAATATAATAATATAAATATTTATGTATATAAATATATATATACATATATGTGTGAGTGTGTATTTACTCCGTTGGCGACAAGTAAGTTCACCCGTCGATTTTTGTTGACTTCTTCGTGCCTTACCCGGACGGTTTTTGATCCATAAAGTTACACATCCCTCCCAACACTACCGAAATGATACGCGTCTTCCCTTCGCTAGCATATCGGACGGCTCTCACGCGTGTTTACTTTTCAACCCCTTTGTGACCCGCATCGTTCCGCCATCGTACGCTAGTGTTTTTTTTTTCATTCCCGGCGTACTTACGTGCACGCGCACGCGTTACAGTATATACTGTGTATCGACGTGTGTACACACAATATTTCAAATACATTTGTGGCACGTTTTTTTCCCCCGGTTCCGACCCTTATTTCGATTCTGTGGACCGTATTGTTTTCAACGGTAGTTTATACGCACACAGACGCGCGTGCGCGCAATCGAATTTTGGCAGTCGTTAATAACGCAAAAAAAAAGCGAGTGAGAGTAAGTAAAGAAAAGTGAAGAGAGAAAAATAGAAAAAAAAATGAATCTGAAAATACAACGTCCTCGTAGGCAATGGGTCAGCGGTCAAATCGGTCGTATTTGAAGTGGCCTGAAAAAAAAACATATGGGCAACTCGTCCCTCTGGTCCTACGTCACGAGCGCAACATGATCAGCTGCTTTACAACTACTTGAAATTGACTCGACATAAAATATTATATATTATACGTATGCGAAAACAATATCGTAATATTAAAACGGCCATCTTAATACGGTTGAACTTAATGACCGTGTTATTATATTATAAATCACGCGATAGTATCGACGAAAACCACGCTGACGGTATAGTCTATTGTGACCGATTTTTTAAACGTTGAGTGATGTACAAAAATAATACCACAGACAAAATTTACGTAATATTATATTATGCCCTGTTCAAAAAAAAAAAAACAAAATAAATAATAAAAAACAATTCAAAGGCGATTTTGGTCCGTATACCGCGAACGCCGTAAGACGCAAGAACGAGGAATGCTTGCAGTCAGCGTAGTACGAAATGCGAAAAAATATTATAATACTATTTTTCATACAGACATACATGTTTATATAAATCACCCTCCTGTTTGATTATCATCATCATCGATATTATAAAATACCATCTCCCTACGAGTGTACATTATTACGGGCTGGTGACAGTATGCTCTTTGTTGACGTGCAGATGTTTGAGTATCGAAAAGTTTTCGGTTTTACGTTATACATTTTAATAAAATCGGGATTAACGCGGGAGCGGTCGTTCGCACTGACTGTACGCTGCTCTGTATATTATATTATATTATATACATAATATACATATTATAAGACCCGGCGTGTAACTTTCCGAGGTGGTTTTTTTTCGTATTCCAACGGCTCCCCGGCGAGGGACGATAAAGATCAGAAGGATTCTGTTTTTTTTTTTTTTTTAATTTAAAATGAAGTTCAAGTAAAATAAAAAAAAACACTCTCCGTTACTACGCACTACGTTGAAAAGTTTTGAATTTGGTCATGTTTAAAACATTTCGGTCGTTTGTCGTCCGCCGCACATTTTATTTAATTGCCTCGACCGAACCGTGTATACTGTATAATACATATACATATAGTTACCCTGCAGTCACCGTTGTTGTCTCGTTGACTTTTATTCTAAGTCCGTTGACATCGTTCACCTGTCGAGAATCGAATCGACAACAAGTCGCTACGGTCGCACCGTTATTGAATATCACAACCACCACATAATGTATATCAATCGTTTTCGTTGTATACTTTCTTAATAACAATACAATAATGACCCAAGTAATAACGACAATAATTATTTAATGATACAATATCGGTGAAATGGCCGCAAAAAAAAAAAAATAACCAAACTTTATTAGAGAAAAGCTTAGATTAAATCCATTTTTTTTTGTTTTTTAATAAAACCAATATTTAGGCAGGAAAACAATTTGCTTAGTTATCAATATAAGACCAAATCAAAGAAAACGTTTGACTCTAAAACTACACCAAAAATCGAAAAATTAAAACAAATCGTTCTAATATGACATGCTATAAACAATTATAATATTCGCCAAACGTGAATATTTTTTAAGTTAACTTCATAATCACATTTGAAGAACTTAGACATATGCTCGTTGTCCATCTTACCAATAGATATTGAGCTTCATATTCGATTTACAATTTTTTTTCAGATATTGAAAAATCCCCCATCGTGATTGAACGGCTTAAAATTAATTAGAACCTAATTTCTAAAATTGAAATCATAAAATGATAATAATATTTAAATAAAAATCATTAATAATTTAATTTTTATTACTTAAACAGTATAGTAAAATAAATAAATTAAAAAGATCTTACATAGACTATATCATATAATAAGCCAACGCATTATATTATTATAGAATATTGTTCTTCAAAAATAATTTTATTTATTTATTCTATTATGATGATTAAGTTATACAAGTATTGATTATGTTTATTTTTACCAATATCAATAATTATATTATTAATTTAATATAAAATATGGTTGAATTCATTAAAAACACAATAATTTATTTTGTGTTGATTAATTTCATAAATGTTTTTTTTTTTATTCATACTTTTTATAAATTAGAGTAAAATATGAATGATCTGATTATATTTTTTTAATACCTAATAATACATATTTTTGAGTTTTAACTTATTTATTATACTTTTTTAACAACATATTATGATTGATAAATTTAATTTCATAAATGACTCATTACTTACACGTATGTGAAGTTTATTCAAATATTTATCTATTTTGTTTGAATATGAAATTTAATGTAATAATAATAACATACGAAATTCAAGTTTTCAAGACAAATATAAATTATCATTATTATTATTATTAGTATTTTCTCATGATGCACCATCCAAATTTATCTTACTTGTCTAACTTATCAAATATTTTCTAATTAAGCAGTGTAAGTTATGTTAGAACTTGTCATGAATATTAAAATCAAATATATGTAGTTTTCATAACTACAATAGTTATATAATATGATTGTCTTTATACACAATATATTTTTTTAAACTGAAAATATGATATATATGATACATAAATTACAAATAAATACATTTTTTATGGTATATTTGATCTTTGTGTTTAATATTTTTCGTTTTTGTGATCATACGAATTATAAAAATTTCGCATTTTTTATTATCTGGTAAATTTACCTATATTAGAGCATTGTTTATGAATATTCTAATCATGTGAGGTATAATTTTATAAATAGTGTGCAAAGCAAATATTATCAGCAACCATCTTTTTCTAAATAATTGTCTTTTATTTATTTATTATTAACTGGTATTGCTTACTGTGATATGAAATGCTGGTCAGTGCTCATTTAGGATTTTTTGTTTTTTTGTTTTAATCTTCACATATTAGGTAAGTAGAAATTGAAAATTATTTTATTTTTTGAACTATGAATAATCTTCAATAAGTAAAAATATACAAAATAACAAAAAATACGATATTTTTTTTTTAAAGTGTTGAAGGCTTGAAGCATTTGAAAGGAAACTTGGGGTACCTCCGTACAAAGAGAACTTGACAATACGATAACATTTCATTGCATAGTTATATATGTATATACATATTATATAGTTCAATGGTTTTACCATATCACGCAAACATCTCTCCCAGTGGACCATTTTATAAATTCGGTGGAAAATAAATCTGGAAATAAAATCACCGATAGGATCAGCAAAAAAATTACCAAGGGGGTCTCTCGATAATAACAACACTATTTCACTGATGTTATCGTCCCCGCGGGTGACATAATAATTTAGGGTGGTCTGTCAAATCGAAAAAAAATAAGGATTCAACATTGCTATCTTTATTAAAATCAACTTAGAACACTACTGTAATCGTTTTTTTTTCTATAAAAATTTTCTTCAGAGGGTTTGTCCGGCTTGTAGTTTTCAAATGAAAATAAAAAAAACAATAATAAATTTCATTCAATGAATCAATTTTTATGTTTACAAACAGAACAAGGACGATGACTATTTTCGAATAAAAAAACAAAGATTTAAAGCTATTTATTATGTCTAAGTACCTATCAGCGAAAACATAAACAAATGTATATTAAAATAGAACAGGATAGCCGATCGAAATAAACGTTTAGCATAAAGTAGAACAATGTTTGAAATAAATTATATTCATCATGGTATGCGTGTTTTCATAAACCACTCGGATATCTATATTATTAAGAATTTAAATAAATATTTAGAACCTCGAAACGAATACAATGAAGCGATTCCAAACTACAATTTTATTTTAAAGTATACTTCTACAAAATTCAAAAATTTAGATCACGTATGGTTTATAAAACATAGAATTATAATGCTATATATTATTTTGTTTTCTTAAAATCTACATGAATAAAAAAATATTGAAATTAATTATATTTTATACGTTTGCATTTTTAATATAAAGAAGATGCAATCATAAACTTTTAATGATTGACTTATTTTTAAATTTACATTATACAATTATAAGTCATATAATACCTTATCTCATTATATTTATATTTTCCAAAATAATAACTTTGATACATGCATATATTTACATGTGTGACACAATATTTTCTATATGGTGTATATATATATATATATATATATTTTAAATAACTTAGATTTTACAAAACAACATGGACAATCAAAACAATTGTTTTATTTTTGTCTATTGTATGTGAACGATAGGTTGTATCGAGTATTCTATAAAGTTTTCAATTTCTATTCCAAACTCGGATGCCGGGGTCGTCCAGATTAAATCAACAAAATTGTCTAGTAATGAAATGGTATGAAACAATTTTTGACCGGAAATTGATAAAGCTCGCTGAAAAAAGAAAATATATAATAATAATAAAAAAGAAAATAGTAGAACTCACTTTGTATAGACAGACTATATACAGTAGTTGTACTATACATATGTTGTACGCAGTTTATAAAGTATTGTAGTGAATTCGATTCAAGAAATTCGTGAACTACAGGACCAAAACGTTTGATCGTTTTAAAATTGAAAAAAGAGAGCAGAATAATCTTATAATCAAATATGTACTACTATGTAGTGCTATATAGACGACTTTGGAACGTACGATACACAAAGAAATTGGAATCATAATAATTTTGTATCGGTTGTTGAATTTGGATATTATTAATTTTGGTTTATTTGATTTATTGCTGGATACACATTTCTGATATGTTTATAATAATTTAAATACTCTAAGAATGAAATATCAACATTTTTCGTAAATATATATTTATTTTTAATTTTAATTTTCACAGAATATTCTTTGATTTTATGATTTGAGGTTCATATTTTACAAGATCTTAGTACACTTTTTGTAATTAATATAAGTTTAAATATTAATTATAAAGATAAAAACTTTGTAAATTAAAAATAAAGATACTAGTATGTCGTGAACTCAATACTAACAATAATTATACTTCAAAGCAATATTTATTTTGTAAAACAATCTAGGTGACTGTTGTAAATTGAATGTAAATGTTAAAAGTAGAGAATCCCATAAATTATAATTTAAAATGTATCTATATATTTGAAGAAATTTACTGTATATTTTACTCCATATAAATCGTAAAATTCATGAATAAATTAAAAATATAAAAGTGCATATTTTGTTTTATTTAACTGCATCATGTATATTTACTACCTTATTAATGTTCAAACTCTGATAATAATTATTCATTAAATTAATTCATTATTTTTTTGTTTCTGGAATTTCTATTTTTTAGACCAAAGTTATATTATATCTGAAGAAAAAACGTATAATAAGAATATTATAAAAAAAAAAAATGCTAAAAAGTTCGAGTAATTCGTTGATGTGAAATTCTTTGATCAAACAGTTACAAGTAACAACGGTTGATCCTGATTAATATTATTATAAAACCGATAAAAATATCGTTTATAATGTAAATGTAGCCAATCAACAAATTTTGTCTGGTATTATTAACGACTATGAATTAATTTACTGAATTTCCATTTATTAAAAATTATAACCAGTAGTTATTAATGACATAATAGTGATTGTTATCGACGACAAAATATCATAAAAACAGAAAAATACAATGTACCATCAATTTGTATAGTACTACGTTTCATTATTTCAATGTAGCGTGAACAAAAAAAAAAAAAAAAAATTAAATAAATAAATAAACAAAACTAAGCTAGCCTAAACTAGCTATAATCATTTCTTCCGTGGATATATTTTCGATTTCGTACGTCATTTGGTTTGAAAACAATTCCAGAGCGACACTGACCGTCTTAAGTCTACAGCAGCTGTTTCACGACGGTGGCAGACTTCCAGGTAGTCGCGGGAAGTGACGCGTGTGTTTGTCGGCGTTCAGTTGACGAGCGGGCTGGTATAGCTGGCCGAAAGAGTATAATATGTTGCACGTTATATCGGACGAATATAAAGTCGATATTAATTGGACTGTTTGACCGCCTCGAGACCGTTATGTGGGTGTATGCGTGCCCGCTAAGATCATATCATCAGCTGTGTTCTTGTTTTCTCTTTTGTTTCAGTGTCGGTGCCAAGACTTTTATTAAAAATTCTTTGACGTTTATCGGAGTTCGTTTGGAAGTATATTCGAAACCTCGTGCGTGGGCGTGCGTGCGTGTATAGTTGTGACCGTGGATCGAGATTGCTTATGCATTACATACGGCGAATGGTCGGAGGGTCTAGGAAAACGATACGAGTAATATTCGGAAACCCGAATCAAATTCAATGACTTTGGTATGGTAAAACGTGCTGCAGTACACTGCCCTAACAGTATTTTCTAAATCGGACGACAAGTCCATACTAAACGCGAATTTTGTTGGTATATCGTCTACGCGATATACAGTACATGACTTAATATATCACAATATTATATTTTGATGGAGAACGATTTATCGCGAGAACGTTTACTTGCCAAAAAAAAAAAAAAAAACATCCAGTTTAATATAACTGTCGTTACGTGATCATTAATCAAATGCACAGAACACACAAACTCGCGCAACCGTACATGTTATCCGTCGTTAAAAAAGTACAGTCTCGACGATGAATGATAATCGTCCACAAAACATTGACTGAAGTTGCACGTATGCAGCTGTGTAAATATAATGTAACGCATGCCTAGTGCATACATCTCTTGTAGTACAAATCGTCCAACATAATATATTCAAAGGCATTCAAACCATCCACGATCGACGATAGGGCCACCTCCGAATTATAATTGTATTATTATTATTACTATTATAAGTATTATACACATAATATGTAACATATTTTGAAAGTTTCCTAATGGTTTTACGTGTTTAATACTTTATACTTGTTTATCTTTTATTTTATTACTCTGTAAACAACAAATATCTGCTATCTGTAAACATTATAAGTATATCAACGAGAATTCGAACGTTACACAAACAAATTTCTCTCCATATTATCGTTCGATTTTTGTTTATCGACATTGTTTAGATATTTCGATTAGACAATGATACAACAATTTCGAATGGTGATATGCCTCTGTGATAAAAATAATAATCAAAATTTTCAGAATGATAACCGACCGGAAATATGGAATATCGTTTTTGTTATGATTGTTATACTTTTATTTTTTTTTAATCTCAATCCAAGATGTTACCTACTTCCGATTTCCGATTACTGTTGTATTTTTTATTTATTCAGTGTACAGCATAAAATAAACGAACAATACGTGTATACGATACTAGTTTATATTCCAGGAAGGGAATCTATAAATTAAAGTAAACGAATAGCAGAAGAAATCGTTTCTTTCGGTAGTTAATTTAAAAACAAATTGTTGAGTTTCTGGTTATTTGTAAAGTAACTAAAAAGTTGCTTTTTCTTTGCTAAGAAACTTTAATTTTTTTTTTCAAATTTCGTTTCTAACTATTATGTTTTTAGTTAAGATTGCGCATGATATTTATATTATTATTGTATGGGAAAATCAAAATATCCGAAACAAATTTGCTTGAATGTATTTCCAGCGGTTTATCTTGTATAAAAACCAAAATCCAACGTCGCATTATATTATCTTAGACTATTAGTAAGCTATTATTAAAAGGACAAACCATTAAACGAATGTATGTTTAATAATATTTTTTTGTATTTTATGATATTATTTTAACTGAAATAATTTATGAAAAACGTTAATTTCATAGAAATTACTTGAGTATGAGACATGAAACTTATTAATTATTTTAAACAACTAGAAATATTTTCTGTATCTTAACCAAACTATGTTAAGAATAATGTGATAATTATAATTAAATGTGTTGTTGAACTGAGCGCCATTTCACATGTTGTATGGGGTTTATAGATATGCTATGAAATATTGCCTTGTATGTAATCAAACTGTAGATTATGTCATAATTGAACCAAATGCGTATAGTATTATGATGTATTATTATTATAAAATTAGTTAATTATTTGTTTTTTAATATAATAATTAGTCTTTTAAATTTTATGATTATTCTTAGGAATAAAGCTATGTAATGTAGAAATGTAAAATATTTAAATTATTTTGTTAAATTACTTTTAAATTAATTTTTGGACACGGAATTTAATTGTTTTTAACTTTGAATAGTGAACTATGTAACATAATTATTATTTAATATACAAATGAAGAGTTACTAACAACTAGAATTGTTGATTACTATGTTTTCGTCCACTTAATTTTTATACGTTTCAGAATATTTGTGAAACGTAAAGAAGGTTTATTTGCACTTTAATAAAAGTTATGATACGCGCTCTGTGCTATTGTCTATATTTGAATAAAAAAGATATAATATAATCCCAGAAAAAATAGTTTCATTTCCTTTTAAGAAGTTTAAGTATCTTAGTTTTTATACAAATGTACATAGGGAAGGTATATATGGCTGGTAATTTTTATACAAACGGTTATTAAAAAATAATTTTACACATACAACTCAACTGTTGATAAAATTAAATATATGCTTGGAACCAACTGAATATATTAAATAATATATAAAAATGTACAAAGGTAGTTGGCAACCCAGTTTCAAAATAAAATTCTATGAACACAGCTGCTCTTAAATATCCGTATATGATAATAAAAAGAAATATTATAGTCGATTAACATGTCTATTTTAGTGAACAATGTTGAGTCACTATTGGCCATATCTAAGAACATTTTTTTTTCTAACAGAATAGTATTCCTCTTAGGATGTATAATATTTAATAATATAATTTCATGAATCAACAAAAGATTTCATTATTTTGTTGTCTATTGTTTAGATCCTACAGTATTATTTTTATACATTTCGTACGACATTCTAAAAAGCAATGAAATAATTATTTACGACTTGGTTACGTAATTAAATTCGTTAATTCAGTATTGGATTAAATTCAATTTACATTTTAAAATAAAAATGATAATTTTAGTTTATTTACAAATCTCCGACAGCCGCTAGTGATTTCATTTCAGAATTAAATCAAATTATTTACAATATATTATCGAAGCATAAATTATTTTAATATTTAAAAATGAAAAAGGTATTTAGTATTTTTTTTTATTTTAGGGCTCCCTAAAGATTTTGCTTTTTAAATTGCTAGTGAATTAAAAAAATATATTATATTCTATGTTTTATAATTTACATTAATATGATCACTGGTAGTTTCTATGTTATTACAATATTACACTTTGTTTGTATTATGAATTCTTCATTATTATTTTTGTAGTGCAATTATCTTCAAACAGAAACGTGAATGAAATAGAATAAAATAAAATAGTATTCTATAACTTTTCGGCTACTAGATCTCTGTTTAAAATTAACACTAATCAATGAATAAAATAATTATAATATTATGTTGATATTATACTATCAATAAATTTATCAACGACTGTCCTGTAGCGATTTTGCATATACATTGCGCCGTGTTAAAATAAAAAAAAAATGTATATTGTATATTTTTTTTTTATTAATTTCATTCAAAAAAATAAGCAATATGATACTTTGAAATTAAATTGACAAAATTAACACGTACCAAACAATTATATGTATATGCAGATATAAACGATATTAAATAAATTTAAAAATACACATTATAATGTAATATAAAATATGTTATTATATATAACACACATTATCATATAAATAATAATAAATATATTAAATAATATATAATATTAAATTATATAATAAATAATATATAAAAATAATATTTATGATAATAAACCTTGAACGTCACGTAGTGATCTTTTCCGTGCTTTTAATCAATTTCTTCTCCACTTCACTAAATATTATAATATTACTATTTTCCCGTAATTGTATAGAGACGTAAATAAAATATGTTTAAATGAGTTTACCTCGCACTGTAGTGTAGACATTTGCACATATTTCTACATTATTTTTTTTTCGCAAAAAAACAACAAATTAATAACAACATGGTGTATTCGCTTTTAGTGTTTGAATTGGCGGGTACCTCCGGGTGCTGATCATCTATTGTACCGGGCCAAGTACTACTAGTGCACGTGAAATGTATTTAAACGACTACGATGCTCCCGGATGTGTGTATTTCGGCGTTATCGTAAAATATAATATAAATCGTTTACATACGGAAAAACAAATGTTTATTTTCGTGTCCGTGCAAATATCGATGAATGTGTATGTGTATGTGTGTGTATTGTGTATGCGCACCTACGGGCACAGATGATAATAATAATATTATGTCGGCGGGCTGCAAGTGACGGCAGTGACGCGAAAACAACGAGTTATAATATTAGAGTATGTAATAAGTGCGTAATAATTATTATGGTCACGTCCCGTTATTGTTTGACATTCAAATCGCTGAGAGGTTTTAGTTTTTTCTATGTGGTTTTCATACCACGTCAACCGCAGTACGTTCGCGTGTGTCCTTACTTGCGAATTCTATAATGATTTAAAGGATTAGTGTCTTATATTTGTTATATATTTAAAATTTGTAAATAGGTATTTTCAAATTGGGGTGTATGGTAAATTTAATAAAGGTTATTATAAGATTTTTTCCGATCATTACATTTTTATCAGTCAGCACTATTGGCGTTTTATGATTCTTATATTTTAAATGAATGTGCATTACAGATGACAATCTTAAAAATGGCGATACTGGCATACGCCAACTACATGGTAATTCAAATATTATGAACACGTTTGGTAGGTACAAGAACGTAAAATATTTCTTGAAATGGAATAGTAAGCTAACAAACAATGTCTGATGTACTTAAGTATGAAATACCTACACATATAGACATCAAGAAGAAAACCATATGTATTTTATAAAATATATTATTACTTTTTCAGTTATAAACCTTAAAAACATAATTATTAGTATAGAACATAATATTACATTATTCACAGTACCATATTATATAGGTATGAGCAGCAGCAGCGTACTAAAAACTGTTCAAAGTTCATAAACATAGTAAAATTATACTCACTAACATACAGAATAAAAGTACTTACATATTTTATACGAAGATTTTTTGTCATAATATCAAGAAAAAAAAGCATTTAAAACATTTTTGTGTAGCTAAATTATAATTTCAGACTTCTATATCATTTCCAATTTCCAAAAATAGTGTAATTGATTTTTATTATCAATAAAATATTTCATCGATATTTTGATTAATCAAATATTTTTTATTGACGGACGAACGACATGTTTGAAAAATTTTGTTTACCAGTTCTGAACGGGGATATGTGTAAAACAACGATTTAAAACAATTAAACACGAGTGAAATCATTACTGCGTAAATTACATAATGATATTTTAAACCCCTCAATATTATTGCTCGAAAAAAATAAAAATATTTTCGGTGTTTGGTTTTGCGAATGGTGGATGACGTAGGTAACTTCCGGATGGTCGAGTAATATGCTCTCCCCATTTATTGCTATGAGGCCGGCCGGCGTAGTACTAATCGAAATTGGTATTGGCGTGCTGCTTAATCCACACTACACTCCAGGCTAAATATATACTGGTACATGATAATGAACACTACTACTACTTCTACTACCACTAATACCTCTGCAACTACTAATTCTACCACTTCTCTACTATAACCACTATTAACACTACTACTCAAACCAATTTTATCGCTATTCCTTTTACTGCTATTACTGCACGGGTGCGTGTGGAAAATCCGACCGTTGACGTACCTTTAGGCTGTAACTTTTTACATTATCCTTTTTAAATCACATCCATAGGCCATATTTTGATTACACTGAACTCATTTAAACGGGAAAAGTAAATTATTAGAAAACTAGACTCTAGAAAATTGGGACGTTACCCGATAATATAGGAAATTGTAATCAACTAATTGATCTCTTACAAACAAAAAAACTATTATTTTGCATTGGCAGACATAATATATTTTGGTATTAAAAATTATAAATGAAACAAGCCATATAGACATAGACAATAGTATATATTTCATCGAGATACAAAATAAAACTATACATATATTAGGAGCCATAAGCTGTGTCTCATTTTTAATTAATTTTAGTTAAACGAAATAGAAAATAATATTATTACACTACAAACTTGTCTTCAAATATAATAATATTATATAACTTATATAAATATTAATAAAATACGATAAAATTGTTGCATAATATTCTAAATGATTTATATATAGTATACTATATTCACATTATATTTATATGTCAAGATATTTGGATTTCAATGGATTTTTAACCTTGCTAGTATATATCAACATTTTCAAGTATTTTTTTTGTTAATTTAAAATAGTTTTTGTCTGTTAAAATACTCCAAACTATATATTTAATCAAAAACATATATCTTAAATACTTAAAATAAATTATTTTATTTATAATATACATAAATATGAAATTACATAATTATATTCATTTAAATATTTAAAATTCAGTACCAATATTATCGTAATTCATTTTAATGTACATTAAAAGTAAAATTAAGATTTTTATAAACATAACTATTAAAACTGAATTCCAGTTTTTGAATTGCAGTGTAACATTATAGAACGTGACAAAATATTCAATTTCGTGACATCAGTCAATTTTGATAAAAGTAATTCAAACCGCTAATATACGTTTAAATATTAAAACATAACTAATCGTTTTAGTACCTACCTCAAGTTTTACAATTCAGAATAAAAATACTTTTTTATTATTTTAGATTTTTATAAACATTGAAAGTAGGTTGGAGTTTAATTTAATAATAATAAAAAAAAAAAAAACAGTAGAATTGTATTACCTTTATACTCAAATATTTTAACTGTAACTCTCTATTCACCACTTCAATTTGTACTCATACTTAGTAGTTGTTGCTGTTATTATATTTTCCACCTATGTTAAAACCTATACACATTTAGTGATTTTTGATTACCGACTCCCGTAGAATGATATTACTGATGCTTTCCCATTTCTCAACTTCGTCATTTGTCATCGTTATTAACAAATAAACAATTTATAAACTGTCCATATCAGCAGATGTTCAATATCATTATACAGTACATAAATAATTTGGTGTGCATAAAAACATCAAATTAATATTAATTTTGTAATCATTTTCTGGATCACTGTCTGTAGTACTAAAAATGTGTTACGGTTACAAATGCAAACAACCGATTCGATCGGCATCCACTGGGCCGATTGATTGTATTGTTGTACATATAGCTCATCGTTTATTTGTGAACGACAACAGTCGATGTACTGTGGATCGAAGACATTTATTTCCATAGTAATAACACAGTGGCACAGTGTTCAGCTGTACGATGTCCATACCGATTTCTTTTAAATCCACTAGGTTTTAATTTAATTTGAATCGTTTTTATTACACATATTATGCTTTCCGGAAGTATGTATAACAATTAATTAAAATTATATTTTTTTAGAAAATGAATTTATTATTTTTGATTTAAGTACCAAATTAAGAAGAAAAAAAGGATCGATACAAACCATAAATTACAGTGAAAAAAATTTTCAACAAAAATATTCTCGTTTACGCAGTACCGTAAAAAAAGTCCCAATATCGTTATCGAGATATAATATTGCACTCGTATATATTCGTTTACTGGAACATATATTATATTTTATAACAATAAACTTGCGACACATAAGTAAGCTGGTATACTTTTGAAACTACACTACCTCTAAAATGTGTGTTGTTAGTTCAAAAATAAAACCATGATACATTTTGAAAAATATTCATACTTCATTTTATAGGCATTGTGCGTTATCGGCTATTATCGAGCATTTGGCCGGACAACTATAATAATAAAATGTGATGTTCACGGAATTGGGATGCGTTCATAATAATTACAACATAAAGTATAGGATACAAAATAATAATATATTAAGGCTTCTGACAATGACGCTTACGCGGACGTCTCCACGGGAGCAGCTCCACACAGAATAATAACAATAATAACAGCAATAAATAATAATAATAATATTGATACTAGTATCATACAAATAATAATACGATAAATACCGGTCGGCACATACGCCACGGTCGTTACGGTCAGTATCGGCGGCGTTGGTGGCGGCGGCTGATACGGCAATGTTGATAACCACGGACACGGCGGCACGCGAACACGGCGGGAGATCGGATTACGTAAAGCGCGACTTTACGTAATCACGATATTGAACGGCGGTATTGCGTAATAAAATACGACGCGTTGAATTCGCCGGTCGCGGGGCGGAACACGGCACGTCGGTGAATAACAAATAAATCCGTGCAAAATGCCAACACGAGTAAAAGGATACAATACGACTTGCAGTATCACTTTTGAGATGGTCGCGGAAAAAAAGGCGACAAAGATAACGGCCGAACACCACACGAGACGCACGGGCCGAACGATGGTGAGCGTAGGACTAGCTAATTATTGACGGCGACGACTTTGCCAAGGTCAATGACCGCGCGAGATGCGCTGTCTCGCGGACCGGTTGTCGCACGGCGTAACAGTAGCGGCTGGAAGGGGCAAGTTCGAACATACTCCCCCATGGGAGGCGCAGCTTCACATCTTATTTGATTTCCACCGATACTGAGACATATTATATAAATCAAAAGGGTCGAAAACCAAGAAAAAATATAGTCGTAAACACGAATCTAAAAATACAATAATTGACACTTAACAATAAATCATAAATTGAATGATAATACATGACTCGCATTAACCGAACATTAGGTAATGCGAATAATAATTTGACATAGAAAAATAAATATTAATTAATAATTACACAGAATACAAAATAGTAGGCCATTTGGCGCGTAAACATAATTTAAACAAGGGAACCTGTACAGTTACCAGGCAATAGGACTAGCTTAACGACGGGACGAGTGACCACACCGCGCGAGGTTAATACGCGCGCGACTCTTACGACACCATCCTTACCGGGTAGCACTTCGAGTACCCGTCCAAGTCGCCACTCGAGTGGAGGAGCTAAATTGTCTCTTATGGTGACCATCTGTCCTATTTCGATGTTGGATTGCCCGTGAGTCCATTTGTTACGTTCCTGTAACGTTTGTAAATACTCCGTCGACCAACGGCGCCAGAACGCTTGGTGGCAATGATCTAAAAGTTTCCAACGGTCGGTCAGCGAGCGTTCCGGAAATTCGGAGGTGCGCGGTGGTAGAGCTAACAACGGTTGACATATTAAAAAATGGCCCGGCGATAAACTCTCGAGGTCATGAGGGTCGGTCGACGCCGGAGTGAGTGGGCGAGAGTTTAACACAGCCTCAACCCGACATAACACGGTTGTGAACTCTTCGTATGTGAAGCTGTGGGCGCCCATAATCCTGGATAATAATCGTTTCGCGGATCGCACTGCGGCCTCCCACAACCCACCAAAATGCGGCGCGCTCGGAGGGTTAAATTTCCATTCGCAGTAGGACTTCGCAGAGGTGATGGTCGCTTGAGCGGTCGCGCTGTTAACTAACTGTCGCAACTGTCGGTCAGCGCCGACGAAATTTGTTCCGCAATCGGAATAGACCGTGGTAGGTAGACCGCGTCGAGCGACGAACCTATCGAAAGCTGCGAGGAAGGCTGAGGTCGACAAGTCTGACACGAGTTCCAAGTGGACTGCTTTGACACCGAGACATACAAAAACAGCTATGTACGCCTTGTACGTTCGTGATTTCCGTAACCGATTTTCCCGCATAGGTATTGGGCCGGCGTAATCTACGCCAACGCGTGAAAACGGGCGACATTGTAGCACTCGCGATTCGGGTAAGTCAGCCATGATAGGAACAGGTACGGTCGCGCGGAGACGAACACAACGCGTGCACTGGCTGATAACCGAATGGATCACGGACCGTAACGACACAATCCAATATTTACGATGTATTAGAGCGGTCATTATACGTGGTCCAGAATGGCCAGTAACCTTGTGCCAATGACGACATACCAATACGGCCAGATGCGATTCTTTGGCTAATAAAACTGGATGTCGATGGTCATATGGCAGCTCCGAGTGACGTAAGCGGCCGCCAACGCGAATAATACCTTCAGAGTCCACGAAAGGGCACAAGCGGGCTAACGGCCGATGTTTTATATGACGTAGTTTTTCCAAGTCGATGAATAATGACGGAAATGTGGTGTGTTGAGACGCGGCGATTACTGCACGAGTCGCTCCATCTAACTCCGCTTTAGTGAGCGCAGTCGAGCTTTCGACGGGACGTCGTCGACAAATATTAATAAACCGACGAACACGCGCGACAACACGTATAAGTTCGTCATATGACGAAAAACGCGTGAACCATTCGACTGTGGTGGCGGTTAAACAAACTGTCAGTGAGACAGATTTCACTTCGGGCAACTCTGCGACAGGTAAACGTGGTATGTCACTCCCCCATTCGTGTGAAGGGTCACGGAGGAACGGAGGACCTGACCAATACAACTGATGATGCGGCAACTCGGACGGCATCAACCCACGAGAAGCACAATCCGCCGGGTTCATCTCCGAAGTGACATGTCGCCATTGACAATTCGGTAACAACGTTTGCACACTATGAACGCGGTTTGACACATATTGTTTAAACGTATCATGGGGCACGGTTAGCCATGATAATACAATTGACGAATCCGTCCAAGCCCACATGTCAACGATATTGAGGTGCGTATTTAGTAATGATAGTACCCGACTCATCCAACGTGATAATAACACGGCTGCATTTAATTCGAGCCTCGGAACGGATATCGGTTTAAGCGGGGCTAACTTTGTCTTGGAACCGACCAATATGATTGACGATTCGCGGGGGGCGTCATGCACACGCAAAAATACTACCGCGGCGTACCCACGTTGCGACGCATCGCAAAACCCATATAGCGAGCACCGAGCTCCGATTTTGGTATTGAAGTAACGTGGTACGTGCACTGATGCTAAGACGGGCAGTTCCGCAACGAATTGTGCCCAATCTTGGTGAATGTCGATAGGCAAACGTTGATCCCACGAACAAGTGGACTGCCAAGTGCGCTGCATAATGTGCTTAGCAAGGAAGGTTGACGGCGCGAATAAACCTAATGGGTCGAAAAATCGTGCCGTCAGAGACAACATACCGCGCTTGGTAAATACTGGAGCCGAGTCGAAGTGAGCTTCGCAGCCAAAATAGTCGCCGCCGGTGTGCCATGACAATCCGAGGACTTTCGTCTCACCACCTTCATCACCGGCGAACGACGTAGATTTGATCACCCGGAATTCGTCCGGAACAGCCTGCAACACGGGTGCAGTGTTGCTCGCCCACTTTCGCAACTCAAAACCCGCGCCGGCGAGGACAGACGTTAATTCTGCCTGGATACTGAGCACGTCATTCACAGTGTCGGCGCCGTAACAAATATCGTCCACGTATGTCTGGTGGCGCAATGCATCACATGCGTGCGCGAAACTATGGCAATCGACATCGGCGACCTCTTGCAGGACACGTAGCGCGAGAAAAGGAGCGCAGTTCACGCCATAAGTTACCGTATTCAGCTCGTACTCGACAAGTTCCTGGTGTGGAGATGAGCGCCAAAAAATGTGCTGGTACGTACGGTATTGCGGGAGCACAGTAATCTGCCGGTACATTTTACAGATGTCAGTGGTGAACGCGTGTCGGAACAAACGAAAACGCGTGAGCACATCCACAATGTCTTGTTGTAACTTGGGCCCCGCGAATAATGACATATTTAAAGATGTGCCATCGGCAGCCGCAGCGGACGCGTCGAAAACTACCCGGAATTTTTCATCGGCACCGCACACGGCATGATGTGGAATGAAATATTGGCCGGGAGAGGACGCCACCGACATATGTCCGAGTGATGCGTATTCGGACATAAACTCGTTGTATTTAGCTCGCATTCGGACGTCGGAGCCCAGCTTCCGCTCGAGGCGCTCAAACCGTTTTGCAGCAACCGCCCGGGAACCTGGAAATAACTTGTCGTGCAACGGCACCCGGAACGGCAGTGGGACTGCGAAACGACCCGACTCGTCACGGACAAGATTCTCACGGAAGATACTTTCGCATTTCCCGGCATCGGTAAACGTCAATGGGGCAACATCAGGTTCTTCTATGTGCCAAAAACGTTCGATCAATTGTTCTACGGATGTTAGTAAAGACACGGCAGCTTCTTGAATTTCCGGTACGTTAGATGACGACACGGAACCGATCAAGATCCAACCAAAGCAAGAACTGAACGCAGCTGGCAATGACTTGTCAACCATAACTTGACGCCCATCCATGATCGACGAGAACAGGTCTGCGCCCAATAATATATCCACCGGCGCCGCGATATTAAAGTCTGGGTCAGCTAACGCCAAGTGTGAAAACTTGTCTCGTATAGATGGTTCCAACGAACGTCGAGGGAGGTCACTGGTTATAGACGGCAAAACCCATGACTCGAACGATAATGCTGGGTCAGAAGCGAAGCGCGGAACGACGTGACATTGAACTCGTCCTTGCACGGTAGGTACGGGCACTCCAGCCAAACCGGAAATAGGAGCAGTCCAATTTGACCAACGGAAGCCTAAACGCTTCGCACACGGAAGTGAAATTGCGTTAATATGAGATGCGGAGTCGATTAGAGCGCGCGCCACCTGGTAAGTCCCGGAATGATCACGTATGTGGACTAACGCTGTGCCGAGCATGACAGACGGACCACCGAATCTCGACAGTAACGAAGTAGCGACGACAGGAGGCTGGGCTATCGACGGCGGTGCTGCGTCCTTGGTGTCCGAGTGCAATAGACTATGATGACGGCGCGAGCAGATTTTACATTTTGTTGACGCCTTGCAACGGTTTGCCCAATGATCGGACCCGAGACACGTAAAACAGATGCGTTGGTTACGAGCCCATAGCGTACGGTCGTCGACCGACAACAAACCAAATTTACGACATACATCAATCGAATGCGAATTGTTACAATAAGTACACACCGATGACGTGTGTGCGACAGCAGGCTGTACCGACGCGGCGGAAACTAACGAAGTCGGCGGTGGTCGATCTATTTTACGCGGCCATTTCGGCGGAACCTTAGATTGTTCCCTTTTACGCGACGCTTGCTCGGATTGTTTACCGGCAACGCCTTGTACACGCTCGAGAACCGCAATGCGTGACCGAACAAATTCAAAAAGACCTTCGACTTTCGGGAAGTCGGTGGTCAACTGCGATTCGAACAAAGTACGACACGACGCCGAAAGGCACCTCGAAGCCAATGAAAACAAAATAAAGTCACCTAAATCTGGAACCTGTAGTGACGTGAGAACTGCAACACTTTCCCCAAATATCGCCATGAACTTATTTAGGTCCGTCAAACTGTCCACCGACGACACCGGTACTTGTAACAAGTCGTCGACCACAGAACTTGCGACTAACCGCGGCTTGTCGAAACGTGATACCAAAGCGGACCATGCTAAATCGAACGTGGCACCGGAGATTGGTATGCCACGAATAACGTCGGCAGCGACTCCATGTACGCATCCGACCAAATAATAATAACGTTCGATGTTTGATATATTCGGGCGTTGTGATACCAATGCAACAAACCGGTCACGGAAGGCCGGCCACTTATGTAGATCTCCGTCAAATTGCGGTAGTGGGATTTCGGGTAGGCGACTGACTACACGCGTCGATGACTCGTCAGCGAGGACAGGGGTATGAACAGAACCGTCGAGACTGTGAACGGATTTGCCATGGTCCACCCTGTCACCCGATGTCACCGGCGTAGATGGCTGGACATGATGATGAGACATTACGGCCTTAGCGTAGTCTACCAATTCGCTTACTTCGATGCACAAATCCGTAGTATAATCTGATAACATATCTAAGTCGCAAAACGCTTCGAACACAGCGTTATCTTCAGTTTGAAACCCAGCCCACAAATCGTCCAACTTAGCTGATGCGACGAGCAACTGAGGTGCTATAGTAGCATCGTTATTGGCCAGCTGAGCCGTTGCGTGAATAGCTTTAATCCGAGCGGCATATGAATCCCTCTTAGCTATTGCTCTAACCTTCGCGCGTTTACTGCGCGCCAAGTCTTCGTCTTGACCCATGACACAGCCGATTAGGCGCTCTACCAGATAAGACTAAGAAATGCGCGCGCGTACCTCTCGAAGCGGTCACTCGGCCTAACAGTGCTTTAAATCCAATAACTACAATAATACTAGGCGGGATAATAATTTAAAATAAAATGGTAATATGAACCCAGCCCAAACGTGAACATCAACCACGCTCTGCTACCAAAATGTGCGTTATCGGCTATTATCGAGCATTTGGCCGGACAACTATAATAATAAAATGTGATGTTCACGGAATTGGGATGCGTTCATAATAATTACAACATAAAGTATAGGATACAAAATAATAATATATTAAGGCTTCTGACAATGACGCTTACGCGGACGTCTCCACGGGAGCAGCTCCACACAGAATAATAACAATAATAACAGCAATAAATAATAATAATAATAATATTGATACTAGTATCATACAAATAATAATACGATAAATACCGGTCGGCACATACGCCACGGTCGTTACGGTCAGTATCGGCGGCGTTGGTGGCGGCGGCTGATACGGCAATGTTGATAACCACGGACACGGCGGCACGCGAACACGGCGGGAGATCGGATTACGTAAAGCGCGACTTTACGTAATCACGATATTGAACGGCGGTATTGCGTAATAAAATACGACGCGTTGAATTCGCCGGTCGCGGGGCGGAACACGGCACGTCGGTGAATAACAAATAAATCCGTGCAAAATGCCAACACGAGTAAAAGGATACAATACGACTTGCAGTATCACTTTTGAGATGGTCGCGGAAAAAAAGGCGACAAAGATAACGGCCGAACACCACACGAGACGCACGGGCCGAACGATGGTGAGCGTAGGACTAGCTAATTATTGACGGCGACGACTTTGCCAAGGTCAATGACCGCGCGAGATGCGCTGTCTCGCGGACCGGTTGTCGCACGGCGTAACAGTAGCGGCTGGAAGGGGCAAGTTCGAACAGGCATACATATATTTTTAAACTATAAAACTTCTGTTATTCATTGTAACAGCAGTTAAGTGTTGATTGTTAACATTTTAATTGAAAGTCGGATTATTTATTGGTTTTAAACACCAAATTAATTAAAACAAAATTGAGAATATTTTGTTAGTACCATCGTGTCCTGGTTTCCTGGTAGTGTTTTTACACGTTTTTACAATTTTATCAGTTTATAATATAGCTACAGAGCTTTTAGTTTTAAGTAGGAGTTAAATTAAAATACATAAGTTGATCATCATCGCTATTTTAAATATCATTTGTATTCTATTCCGACATAACCTATAATCTAATATTTTAGCAATATTTGTATTATTATATTTAAGTTAAACTAAACATAGATAAACCAAAAAAAAAAATATATATATATATATATATCGATACATGTACTGGAAAAATTATATTTACACATATTCATTAATATTTATAAAAAGTAAATATTTTTATTCAATTACATTGTCATTTGTCAATTATTATAATATTAACTCATTTTAATAACAGTATACGTTTTATTGCAAGACATTAATTTTATTAACTCTAGAAAAGTAATGTTAAAATGGTTCAATTAAATTTTAAATTCATTAATAGGTACAATATATTATTACAATACATCATACAATAGAATAAAAAGTTCTTTAATCTGTGAGCGTATCTTTGTAGAACTTTCGATTGAATTTCCTGAAGTGAATTTAAACAATGTATGCAATTAAAAACGTGTTGACTTATGAAGATAATGAATACATTGTATTTAAGAATGTCTGTTCAAGCATATTATATTCAGTAAAGGTGATGAGTTTTATTTTTATTTTGGTCACTCTGTTAAATGATTTAAAGTTTGCACATTCAACAATTTTATATCTTTGACCGGAACAGGCTACGTCGCTTGAGACCAAATGCTATTCCAATCTTTATAAAACTATAGCGATACCAATATCCTGCAAAGCAGCAAAAGCCCAGCATTTTTTAACCACGCTGACTTTGTTATATATAAAACCTGTAGGATATAATACGTGGCCGAAGAGAAAAAACGATTCCGATGTTTTACCAAAAGTATATATAAAGCACTGGTCGACGGAGGAGGATGAGAGAGAAAAAGTAGCCATCTGTCCCATCACATCAGAAACAAGGCCTTTTATTCTCTATTCTATCTCCTGCAATCCTTTAATAATAATAATAATAATAAAAAGAATAGGATTTATATATATAGACGATTTTTATAACAAAAAGAATATACGAACAAAATAAATAAACCCGTTGAACACAATTGTGGTTTCTGTGATTTCACAAAAAGCCACAAAGTGTGTTGCGTCGACCAGTTAAACTAAAAAAAAAAAAAACAACAAACAAACAAACAAATACCTGTCTATGATTCGGTACGTCTCGTGTGACATTTTATTGTCTACTCCGATATAATATAACAAACAAACACGTCATACAAACACAGAAATATACTACGCAATTTATCACTTATTAATATAGTCGTAATTTATTAACGGTTCGTGTGTACTCGGAATCAATAACTGTTCATTATACGCGATGCGCTTAATATTGTAATGATATTATTATTATTATCATTATCATCATTATTATTAGTGTAGTATTATGACGGCGACGTACCGTATTATTTTCGTTTAAAACGGTTTAGATTCAGTGTGACAAATTCGTTTAATACATATTAATTACCGAAATGTCGATGATAATAAATCATCCGGCATTCTTTGTAGAATTAGAAATGAGGCAATAAGTCGTTTATTTTAGTTCCGTGACGTTGACGAATGACATCGTTAAGATGATTAACACAGGGATAATGTCGTGTTGGAATTGTATATATTATTAAGACTGGTGGCATGCGTTAGGTACACATGGTACGCATACATATATAACATAGGTATTGTAGCTATATAATTATGCCAATGTTCGAATAACTTGCCGAAAAATATTAAAACACATTTAGCGATCATAATGCGTTTTTAATTTACATTCGTTTTTTTTTTCTTTGTTTCATTGGTTACCACAAATAACCGACCGTTCGAGAGCCGTGTGTTACGTTCACGTTTGTTAAACCTATACATATATAACTGATGTTGTCTGAGTTCGATATAATCGTATTACCTAAGGACAATGATGTTTTCTTTTGAACGTCATAATAATACCGTTTTCGTTTTTAAGATTTTTTTTTTTTTTTACAATATTAAGCGTTCTATGTACGAATCGGGAAGTAAATTAAATTCCACCTGTTATCATATTACAATAATAATAGAAAATTATAATATATATTTATCAATATTATATTATTAAACTATTACTACAGAGTACGCTTTGAACCAAAACATAAACTAAAATATCTTTAGTATTTTCATAAAAATAGTTTTACGAACACGAATATATGAAACATTTTTTTTTCATATATAATAATATATATATATATTTTATTTTCAATTGAATACTTTCCGGCTCAATGAACTATGACTTTAAAGATTAAATTATTTTCAAACATTAATTTAATAATATGTAACTAAAAATAAATGTGGTTGCGTACATGGTGTGTCTGTAACTTACAAGTAAGTTGTCGAAGTTAAATATTTATAAATTCTAACAAGAAGTTTAAAACATTTAATTTTTACCAAACATCCCAAACAATCAACAGTACCATAACTACAGTAAACGTCAATTGAAAATATGAAATCTCCAAACCGTTGTATAATAACATCTAAAATACTGACAAGCATCAACGTATCAAAAAAAAAAAAAACCCATTTATTTTTGGAAAAATCTGTAAGCCCTTAATGTGTTTTATATATCAATACGATTCAATATTTAGTTTAACATGTGAGAAACTTTAATGAAACTTTTACTCTTTTATTCTCAAACATTTTTCAATGTGACATATTTACAATCAGTATTTTATCAGTATTTTATCATGTTTTTTTTTTTTTTTTTAACATGTTAGGCTTAGGTGTATTGTATGTCCATAAATGTGGGTTTTTCTTTACTCATGGTTTTTTTGTTACATTACTTTTAAAGGAGTTTATAAATCAATTATTTAATAAATATAATATATTTTGATTTTAATCATAATGGTTACGTTTAATTGATTTCCATGTCTACAGAGTTATATTATTAACGTTGGCAGATTGTGTTCCTTATTAACATTTTTTTTTGATGTTGTTTTTTTTTTTTTTTTTTTTTTCAAACAGTATCTCTTTTCTTGTGATGGGTATTATTGCATACATACACATTTTTTATTCACTTTTTTTAAATGCCCTAGGCCAGATATAAATAACCTTATGAGAAATTTGAACTTTAAGTGTCATCGAATCTTTGCCCCGGGACAGACTTTAGAATCCTATCTCTTTAGGCTTTGCAATGTCGATTAATTTTCTCCAAGACGTTTTTACAACCTCTTTGTTATTCAAAGTAATATTTGTACCAAATAATATCTGAACAAATAAACATTGACATACTTTATTTCCATTGTTGTTTTTGACAGTAACAATATGCAAACATAACCATATTATATTAAAAAGCGTAACTAGTATGTTAATAGAGTTTTGTAGTTTTGAAAAATAAAACCTTTTAGATCGTACAGTACATTTGTGTACAATTATATATTATTTCAAGTGTATACAACATAAAGCTATATGTTTTTTCTCTGCATTGAATTTAAGGTTTAACTTATTTGCGCTATATATTCACTGATAAACGGAATATACTACCGTATGTCAAATTTTCTTGCTAAAACGAAGTTGGTAAATCATAAGCTATTATACATAAATAATTAATTAGAAGATAATATTTAAGTATACTCGTAATAATTATATTTAAATAAAAATATGGCTACTGCTATTTTATTGTTTTTAAAAGTAAATATTATAACTATTGTTATAAGTCGCACCGTTTAATTTGTAATTATATGTTTTAACATGATATCTTTTTTAATTTATGATAATACGATATTATGTCAACTCGATTTTAATATGCAAGTGTCGATATCTATCATTTGATTTTAAAATAGAAATTTTATAGAAGTAAATTTAAAAAAAAATATTAATATACTATTGAATGAAAAAATTACTATGATTTATTTTGTATTCGTTAATAATAGAAATTGTCAAAAATGATGACCCGTTTAAAAAATAGCTGAAAAATGTAGTCAAAATATTTAAGTTAAATTGTATTCTATAATCAAATTATTAGAAAAATTCCGATTCATTTATTTTAGAAATAATTATATTTTGTTTGTGTAGTTTCAATAATAGTAGGTACATCAATAAATAAAAACCGTTTTACTGTGATGTATACAACATAACAATTATAGCTTGTTACTAACTTATTTCACATAACATTTGATTCTGATTTCAAGTTAAATAATACACTTAATTCACTTAAATCCTATTTAGATGTACCTATATAATAATACCAAAATATAATTTTAAAAAGATACAACTAACAAAATGGAATCATAACAGTGATTGTTTGTCTATATCTTGGTATTGTAATTGTTAAATTATTATTAAAATGATAATTACCTATTATAATTACGAACATATATTGTAAGTACATATTGTTAGGAGATACCTTAAAAATAATCCACTGTTAGTGATGATTGTTATCGTGCAAACTAAACTCGTAATTGGATAATGTTGCTACTTAAAATATATATATATATATAAATTGACTTTTTTTTTACTAACTTCTATTAGCTGTTTAAACATTAGCAACAGTATTTAATCATATTAGTTTGTTTTATTAAAAAGTTTATTAACAATATTTTCTTTGTGTTATTTTATTTTATCGCATGTTTATATTTTACACAATACTAATCGTATTAAAAATAGTAAACTTTACTCGTGAAGAAATTCGAAATGGGTGTTAAAAAATAAATTAATATTGCACCGATTTTTAAAACGAATAATGGTCAAAAAGGTTTGAACTAAATAATAACGGTGTAGCTATTTATTAAATATTATTATGAAATTCAAATATAGCCATGCACTATGTTTGGTAACTAGACTATTATACACGGATTGATGAGAGGGCGGGGGAACTCGTGAGCAAAAACAATTATAATGACACTGAGATAAACTCGCAATGTCGGAAAATAATATAACAAAGATACATATATATATATTATCATGAATTTTGTACTGATTATGCAGACAGTATTGTATTGTAGAGTGTACATTTGCAACGGTTAGTGTAGAACGATGCGTATGTAATACAATTAGCGAGTGTACAATATTAATATTTTATCGTATTTCGTCGTATTGTATTATTATTATTATTATTATTATTATATGACTGTGTAATATACACGTGCATTATTTTAGCAGGGGGGGGGGAATTTCACAAAATTGCTACTTAGGAAAAACGTAAATGCATAAAACTCACGTAACCGGTCGAAAATTAACTAATAATAACAGTATATTGTCGAAGGTAGAGAGATAAAAATAAAATGTTAATGTGTATTATATACGATGATACTACCTACTACTACTACTAGGTAGGTACTACCATCATTGTTAAACTCTCGCATGGGGTGGTTTGATTTCGAAATAATTGTTACACATAGTCGAGGATTTAGCACGTACGGTGTGTGTGGCGTAATAATGCGAATAATAACAATAATAGTAATAATGTCTAACGTCGTCTGTATACTATACTATTATACGATCGTTGTCTATAGTGTTCGATGTTAATGATAATTTAGACGTCCGATTTTACAGGTATTGTATTATTACGATTTCTATTGTGTGCATATCGAGTACCCACTGGACGTTTGACCCCTTAACGAATCGACATTTTTTTAAGTACCATTGAAAAATCGAATGAAAAATAATATTCTCCGACGGCATATTTACGCACAGCGACCGTTGTAGTTTCTTCAGAGTTTTTATCATAACAGCCACATGGCGGTTCTACGGCATTCATCTTAGACGTTGAAGTACTAAAAATTTGCCGACTTTTCGTTTTTAGTATTTTTACTGCGTCCCACCGTACGTTGCGGTGCACTGTCACATTATCACATATATAGCGCCTTCGCCACGACTGTAATGATTTTTTTTTTTTTATTATTATATAGTCTTAAATCAGATAATAATATCTAAGATTGTTCGGTGGTGCCGCATGGACATATTATTATTATTATTATTATTATTATTACGAGCGAAATGTTATATTTTCGTCCAGATGATCGGTAAAAAAAATGTCGATAAAAAAGTACTTAAATAAAGCGTAATGCCTGTACAATAAAATATTTTCTTCGAAAAATAAGTGGTTTGGTGAAGTGTATAAATAATAATAATAATAATTCACTATTGAACAATTCTAAGAATTATTAAATGTATATAATAGGAGGTATACGTAGTATATATATTGTAAAAATGTAAAGACTGCTTCATCAATATTGGAAAAAATAAATCCGACGATAAACTATAATAGACTAAACATTTGATCCTGTTTTCGAAATATTCTTAAATTCTTAGTATGTAAAGAGCAATTGAAATTACTGTTAATATTTTGTAATAATTGAAAGATGAAAAACGTTATTTTTTCAGATGTTATATTATCTTCTACATTTCACTATAAAACATTGTCGTCGTCTTCGTCGTCGTACAAAGTGAAGTTATTATGACGTATTTATTATACGGGCACAGTTCTAAACGTGATTGTGTTTATATTATTATTGTTGTTATTAAGGCATTATACGTTTTGTGTGTCTAATAATATTATAAATATTAATAAAAACACTGGCATATCGACGGTGACAGGGCTTAATAATAACAAATTCCCATAAAATGTATCGCGATTAACGACGTCGTAGTTTATTCGCCGACGACAAAGCGATGTCGTTAACAAGCGAGCGGCTCGTTTTTATTTCGAGTGCTTGCGTAACAATATAATAATATCGTATAATATAAGTGCCTTTATAATATTATTATTATTATTGAAGAGCGTGGTCATATCGTAAATGTACGACGTGTATCTCGGATATTGACTGTCGGGCTATAGTGTTGACACACGAAATTATTTCTCAATAGTATGTATTATAATATGCATATTATATACGATACGAGCGTGTATCTTTTTCACACCCTCTGTTCGGAAACCGCGAGAGGTCGTTCGACTG